>NW_022991672.1:0-617512 GCF_902827175.1 Gymnodraco acuticeps
ATCATCTGCCATTTTCCCCATCTACTCATCATTGCTTTTGCTCCTTGAACAGTTTGTTTAGTAGCTTCTGAGATTGAAGGATAAGGAGTGTATATGCACATTTTGGTACCTTGAGACATTTCTCTCAGAGCTGGATAAAATCTGAATGCAAGTGCAAGATGCTTCTCTTCAGGAGAGAACTTTTCCTCTGTCCTTGACCAAGTCATGGACATAAACAACACTGACTTTTTATCACCTTGGTTCTTATCTCCACACCTCCTCCTAAATCATTTTTGGTTAGATGAACCTCCAAAGGTTTTCCCATGTCTCGCATTGTTAGTCTATGGGACTGGGTCACTACATACTGCTTCGTTTTTTGATATTGTTTTATTTGTTCTGGTGTTAAAAGGATAACTTTTGGAGCCCCCTTCTTTCTTAACATCCCCTTTAATTTGTGTAACGGAGCTGCATTTTCACTGTAGTGAGGTACGTGATTAGAGACATATTCACAAGTTCCCAAAAACATTTCTAGATCTTTTACTTCCTGTGGATCAGGAAAGTCTAAAAGTTTTTGTTTGTACTCATCTGTCAGATCTCTTCCCTTTTCAGACAGTTTGAAACCCAAATACTTTAGCTCTTGCTTTGCTACTTCGCATTTTTTCAATCCTATCTTGAAACCTGCTTCCTTCAGCCTGGTTACGACCTGTTGCAGCACATCAAGATGTTCTTCTTCATCATCATGGGTAAAATAGACATCGTCTATATAAACTTCCACAGGAAGATTATGCAAGGTATTTGTTATAGCGGTTTGGAACACATTTGGTGAGTTTTTATATCCCTGAGGGAGTCGAGTCCAACAATATGCCTGAGTACCCCAGGTGAAACAAGTTTTAAGCTGGCTCTGTTCATCTAATGGTATAGACCAAAACCCATTACTGAGATCTATAGCAGTTTTATACTTCTTTAAGGGTAAGGTTCTCATTGTTCTTGATGGATTGATCAGAGGTCGAGCATCAGTGATGGATCTTTTGTTTAGCTCTATCAGATTATGCACCAATCTATACGTTTTATCAGTTTTAGGAATCCCCATTACTGGCAAATTAGTTGGAGGACTTTGCACTTTTTTTATGACTCCTAAGAGTTCCAATTCTTCTATAGTTTTATCTAATTCTGCTTTTGCTTCAGGTTTTATAGGAAATTGAGACTGCCTTTTTGGCATTCCTCCTTGAATTGAGTGCGTAAATTCTGGGGCAAATCCCACATCATTTTTAAAATGGGAAACTGAGCCTTCACTCAAGAGTTTATGCAGACGAGTTTTATTTTCCACATCCGATTTTCCCACCAATTCATTCACTTGATCAACTTGATTTACTGGTTTCATCATTGTATTACATTGCTTGTCAAAAGTGGGAGATCTATTACCTTAGCCAAATTATGAGCACCTTTAAACCCACCACACCTTCTCTCTCGATTTCAGACATTAAGACACTCTTCCCATCTGCTAAAGTTACTATCTCATGATTCCCAGTGGGTTCTCCCTGTGTATGAATTGTAAAATCTGAACCAGAATCTACTCTATAGGTTTCGTCTCCTAAAGTACTGAAAAAATTACCCTCTGCATTTTCCCATGTGTGTTTCCGCATTAATTCTAACGCGGGTCTGTGTCGGTCTGAGGAGGCTTCTTCTGACCAAACTTCGCATCCCACTCCAATTGTTTCCCTCTGAGGGCATGTTTCTGCTCTTTGGTCATGCCTGTATATTCCTTGTTGTTCACCCTGGGTCGTGGTGGTAAATTGGGATCGCGTGGAGGATATTGAGTTTTGGGTTGATTTTGAGATTTCTCGGTTGTTTTTGGAGCATTCCGAATCTTTTGTTTTCCCACTCTTCTTTTTGTATTTCTAGCCCTTTGCGGTGTTGCCGGTAAAAATCCTCCTCTGCTTCCTGTAGGTGTACACTTAAATTACTCATTGCCCCGCTCACCATTGGTTGAGACGGTGTGTCATTTTTAGGAAAATAATTTAGTTTAGGATTTTTGTCTGAAATTTTGCACCTTTCTTCCTTTTCATTTACATGTAGGCTTTCCACATCATACATTTGCAACTCTATCACTCGTTGCTGAGGAGTCAAGATTTCCCATCTGGCAGCTAATTTACTCCCTCCTGGCACAGCCATAAGTAATTTTTCCATATCCATCAGATCGTTAGAATGATTTTGCAAGTCAATCGCTGCCACAGCAAGAAGCATTTTACCACTAGCAACATCTCTGACCAACTGATCGATTTTCTGTTGCACTGGATTTAATCCTGGAGTTATTCTGGTAGTGGCCAGCACCTGAGCGGGAGTCATGTTAACTGGCAAAATACACTCCCTTTGTAGTCGCATAAACATTGCTGTGCTGGGCGAACTCAACAGAGATTCTGTGAGACCTTTGTTTAAGCATGTTTGGTAAAACTCTATATCTGATTGTCCTGTTTCTCTTTTTGGGACAAGGTTTTTGAGGTCTCTAAATGCAGATCCTTCTTGAGGCAGTTTTGTAGAGTTTGTTTCAGTTTGGACAAGGTTTTGATTTATTGCGAGAGCACTAAAAGTGTCAAGGGGGTTCCCTGTTGGTCTTAACAGGGTGCGAGTTGAAGAGATTACTGGATGTAGAGTATGTGCTAACAGGCTTTGACCTAAGTCAAGTCCAAGTTGAGTTTGAGGATTATCCCAATTAGCCTGTGAACCATATGTTTGTGATTTCTGAATATTATTATACAAGTGGTTCTGTTCCTGTTCACTGCTTCATCCCTCCTAATATTCCCTTCTTGAAAATATTTATAGCCTGCTTGCAAATAAGCTTGCTTCCATGGAAGTGGGACTCCTGGTTTTTCCATTAATTTTCTTGGATCGGGTGCCTCTTTTGTCAATCTTGCCTCTCCTTTTGTTACAGGATACCAAGCGTCAGCCAGAAGGTCCTCATCGCCAGATTGTGGCCATTTAGTTTGCTCCTCAACATTTTCTAATTGAGGGTTATAGGCCCATCCTTCATTAGTATACAATGTAGGCTCTTGACAAGGTGATTTGGTTGGATCGTATTGTTTTGCCACTTTACCCTTTGATCGACTGTTTTTTCCCCTGGCCACTAGAGCTCTGTCTACTTGAAATCTGACTTGGGTGGGGGTTGATATGTTTATGGGTGAGAGCAAAAGTCTTCCCCTAGATCTGGGGATGGACTGCCTGGGCTGGGAGATTTCAACATTATTACACTCTCCAGATCTTCCTCCCTGATTAGAGGCCCTATCGTTTGTTAATGGGTCTCTCTGTTGTCTGTTTTGATTGTGATTTTCTTCCTCCTCTGAGGTATCCTCTCTTTCTGACTCCGATTGACCCTGCTGAACTTGTGTCTTCATCTGTACTGGGATTTTCTAGTTCCGCTCCAAACAGAGTTTTTATGTTTGGTGTATCCACTAGGAATCTAAATAAAGGTGAACATTCACCCCAAGGGAATGCTTCAGCCGCTGCTGTCAAGAGAGTATTTACGGGGATCCGCATACTTTCTGCCCTGGGTTCTGAGTCTGAATGTGACTATGTTTTCTCCATCTGAAGTAGCAGACTGTATTAACATCTTCATTCCTCTGTTTAGGGCCTTGATTAATTTGTTTTCATCAGTCTGATCTCTTTTTGAATAACTTTTTTTGCTTGCCATTAAATGCATAAATGAGGAGTATAATGTTCCCATTTTGATCCAGGATCCGCATCTTCTACTTCTCCTTCTTTTAAGAGTCCTTGGCCAAATGCATCCAAATTTCCTGGTCCTGAAAATCGACCAGCACTCGCTGCTTGATTTCTTTTATGCATTATATTTGCCCTTGTTCGTCTACAATGTGCCTGTCTAAAGGTTCTGACATTCAGCTTCGTGTTCAGCGTCTTTTGTTAGATCAGGCTCACACAAAGTCATAAACGGCCCTATTCCGAGCATTTGAGTTTGGTCTGGGGCAGCTACTTCAATTATGATCCTATTCTCTCCATAGTTTGTTTTTGGTTCTGGTAGCATGTTTGAGGTCAGAGGTGATTCCTGAAATAACAGCTGTCTCATAGGAGTATTTGGATCTCTTCTCAACCCTGGAGACTGTAGCATCTCAGGAACAGAGAAAGGGAGGAGATATTGACCCTCAACACTGAGCTCCCTCAATGCATGTGCGAAATCATCATGCGATGAACAACATAGTACCACATTTAACTCTCCCTGACTTGTCTGTAAAGCTTTCTTTAAGGCTTGGGTTGAGTCCTCTGTTGTGTACCCGAAAATCCCATTTCCAAAAAGGGTCAAGAGCACATAGTTTGGTTGATTTTGGTAAAGTATCTGAGCTTTAGCTTCACGAAAAACCTCCTCATATTTGTTTTGAAGATATTCTTGGAATTTGGTTTCTTCTGTTAGTTCCCACATAGGTTTAAATGGTACATGTAAAACAACAGGTATGTGTGGGTCATCACCTCCTCGAGTGACAACCACATTTCCTTCCGACAGTTTAATGGTCCTTATCATGTTATCGCTTTGTGCTTGCATGCTAGGACCTATTCTCTTTGCCAGAGCTGCTGCTATTCCTCCTGCATGTTGCAACTCCATATTAGCAGGGTTCACTAACATGGTTGGTTGATCTAATTTGAGATATTCAAAATTTGCCATTATTATTTCCAACATTCCTCTTCCCGAACTATTAGGTCTAACAATGTGTTTTCTTCTAGGAGTAGTAGAGGGGACACTCATAAATGGCATCTGTGAGTTTTTATCCCCGTAGGGTGGGGGTAAGGTCTCGGACACTATACCACCTGTTTTGCACATTGTCTACACCCGGGGTGGCCAACCCGCGGCTCTCGAGCCGCATGCGGCTCTTTTGCCTAGTTCATGCGGCTCTTCAGTTCATATCGAATTGTATAGCCTATGTGAGTTTGGGGGAGAGACACTGACTCCTGACTAGTGTTGCACGGTGTACCGATACTTGAAAGGTACCGCGATACCCTGCCGTTAAAAACGTTACGATTCCTCCGTTTCATTAGTATCGGTACTTGACGGGGGGAAAGTCCTCCGGTGAGAAAGCGCCGTTTTAATAAGAGCCGTGTGTGTTCAGCGCTCTGCTTCCACTCCCTGCACTGCAGCCGTGCCTGCAGTCCCGCCCCTCTCACACGCACTTAGTCCCTCCCCTCTCTCGTGCACGCGCTAGCTACCAGAGCATGTGAGAAAACGAGAAGCATGGCTGCAAGTGGGAGTGCAACTGCCGCTGCGCCTCGGCTTGTTGACAAAAAAGACGCCAGAAGCGACATTTGGAAGTATTTGAGCTATATCTCTGACAGTGAGGCAAGCCTACGGACACCACGAGGCCTGTCTGTAAGACATGTATTGATTTGATTTAATACGAATTCTTGTCATTTATTTTATTTATTGTTCTCATTGTTTAAAAGTTTGTGTTATGGTTATGGTTCTGGTGTGAAATAAAGCACAATAATTACATTTAAGACTGTTTCCCTTTTTTTAAGAAAAGTATCGAAAAAAATCGGAATCGCAATTCTTGACTTGGTATCGAAACCAAAATGTTGGTATCGTGACAACACTAGCTACTCCTGACAGTTAAACCTGATATTTAGTAGGTCTGTTAAGTATTGAATGCCGATAACTCTGACGTAATTTGGCCGGTCAAAGTTGTTTGGGCTCGGATAAAATCGCTCCGTTACTTTCGTCCGGTGTTACTTTCGTCCCGGCTCTCCCTACGTGTGGTGTCAGGTGTCAGTATGAGAGGATGACAGCGCGTCTAATTTGATGTGGTCCAAGAGCCAATCACAATAATACCTGCGATGCAGTGAACCAATCACCTTTGAGGGGGGAAAAACCTATCGTTGATTAAACACTATCCAGTGTTTCCCCTACCATTGTCTTGCCCCTGGAATTCAAGGTGTTTAAAAAATATATATAATTTTTTTTTTTTAATATAGCACCAAATTGCAAATAATCTATAACTACTGTCACTTTTCACATTGAACATGTGCTCTTTTATTAAATAAACTAAACTCTTTCATTTTAAGTTGTGAGTTTAGTGTTTTTGACCCTAAGAAACACTGATGCATTAATCAATAACAATAATCCACAGCTGCTCCAGAGGATTTAAAAAATATATCCCAATGCCACAAAAATGCATCAGTGACGTGGTTGAAATCTTGTCTCCAGAAAACAAAAAACAAAAAACTGTTTGATGTGGCTCTTTGCAGTAACATAGAAAAAATGTGGCTCTTAACCTCTGACTGGTTGGCCACCCCTGGTCTACACGGTAGTCTGATAGGAAGGTATTTAGGTCGCGGTAAGCCCGTGGGTCTGGGCTAATTCGACCAGGGGGGGCAGAAGGTCCGGATTTTCCTTCTGTGTATCCCTCCCCATCTGTGGTTGGCTCTGAGTCATTAAACTGTGTTCTATCCTCATCCTCATCCGCCATTTATTTATTTTTGTTTGTTTGGTTTTTTAAACAACAAAAATGTATTTAAAGGGTTCAAGTTCACTCTTTTATACACATGCAAGTTCCTAGGCTTTACTCTCGACGGGTGTACAGTCCGACTATACCGTCACTTGGTTCTAAGTTCTCTTCTGGATTCAGTTAGTACATGCGGGTACCTCAGCTAAGAGTTTTATTTACCGAGCTTCGAATTTTTTAAACAGCATAGGTACCTTTAGACCTATGTTTATCTTTATTAAATCTCCTATTAACTCTTCCCCACGTTATGTTTTAACGCAAAAGTTCAAACCGCAGCTCTTGGTCAAGTCCTACCTATAAGTTTCAAAGTAATTGGACAAGTACTGAGCAGTGCTCCTACGGCTGACTTCACTTTAGCCACCTAAACCTGTGTTAAAGGGACCACAGGCTTCTCAATTTGACTAGGGGAAAACGAACCTTCTTTAGCTTCTTTAATCAGACAGCTATATCCGATATAATATAACCCTCAGTCCGGTGCAATAGTATTAACTTAAATTACTACACTTTCAGGTTTAATTATATATATTCTAGGATTTGGGGTAGGTATTTTAACAAGACTTTCAGCCTGTATTTCGCTGATTTGTATTCATCGACTTTTTTCACTAGGTCGTTTTGGTTCTTGTATTTTGACTCTGTAAAAGTATTATTTTTCACAGAGCCCCACGTTGGGCGCCATGTTTAGAGTATGAGAGGTCCTGATAATTTATTCCGGTAAATTATTCTGACCTCCTAATTGACCTTTCCGAAGATTATTGAGTCTATGTAAGTTTGCTGCGTGGCTCAGATCCACCAACGTCAGCAAGATCTCACCTCTTCCTAACCCCCCCGAAGAACCAGGTTCAATTAACTGCTGTTTCAATTCAGACAACTCTCTTTTAATCTGTTTAAGCGATCCCGAAGGATTTTGATATCAGTAAATGGAGTGTGCTCCTACCTAAGTGTGTGTGGCAGGGTGCAATCTTACCTTTGACGCAGGAGAGGAGGGCACAGGTGTCTTTTAAAGGATCCCAATCCAACAGGTGGGAGTCAGTTTATTTGAAGAAAATAGGTCCAAACTAATACAGGGTTTTTTCCTTCTCTCTCACAACATTATAATCATACTAACAAAAAAAACCGTGCTGTGATCATGTTCAAATGAAACTTTAATTCACAGTCTTACATTTATTACCAAAATGTTTTAATTTCAACTGCCCATTTCAGTTGTGACATTTTAAAATTCTCCCGATAGAATTTAGAGGTATTTCCTGGTAAAAAGACCGGTGACAATAAAAAGCGCATTCAACTTTTCATTCACCCATTTATTCACTTCAGTTTCATACACTTTTTCCGACACAGACGGCGGATATAACATTTAAAAACCCATACCTATCTGCAATTTCGGAGGGAGATTTTCCTCACAGATGGCAGTATTTATAACATTCCATACACTGTTTCCGACACAGACGGCGGGTATAACATTTAAAAACCCATTCCTATCTGCAATTTCGGAGGGGAGATTTTCCTCACAGATGGCAGTATTTATAACATTCCATACACTTTTTCTCTCATCAAATCATTCCACTCAGCCAACAACCAATACATTCGAGAGATATTTACCCCGTCTGGGAGGACCTTACCGAGCTATTAACCCAGCTCTGAAGCACACAGCCTACCCGAGAGAGTCTACCAGGGGTCACCCCCCCTCTCTCGCGCTCTCTCAAAAAACCAGTCTCTTTATGCTAAAAAACTGGATCCTAAACCCAATAAAACAAACTCCTCCTCTTCACCCAATTCAGTTGAAAACTGCGCATGCGCACTAATGTACAAGGCTAAACTGTCTCAACATGTTCCACAGCTGTTATGGGATAAGACACCCTTTCATATTAGGTAAAAAGGACATGAACTCTCTTTGGCCTCTTAATGTTTCTCCCCTTAGTGTGAAGCCCCCCCCCCCTTCCCTGTGGACTGCTGCCAGAGGAGAGGAAGAAAACTCAACCTAAACACCACTTTGTTTTGTTTATACTGTAACTATAGAAAACCTAAAATATGAAGCATTTTCATTGTGGGTTATACAAGAATATAATTGATTATATTTGATTATAACTAACTTTCGTTTTTAAGTATTAAACATACTATGAAAACTCACAACACCCTCTTTTCAAAACGCAAAGTTCTCAAATAGCAACAGAAAAAAATTGTAAGCATAGATACATATTCAAAAACCGTCAAGAAGCATTCTCATTATGGGTTTATACAAGAATATGATTGATCATGTATGATTTATAATTAACTTTCGTTTTTTAAGTATTCACTTCATACCATGATCTCAATTAACTTTCGTTTTAAGTATTCACTTCATATGAAGATCTCAACACCCTCTTTTCAAACGCAAAGTTTTCAAATATCAACAGATAAAATCGTAAAAACACATACATATTACATCCGTAAAACTCCACGCATCAATATCATGAAAAGTTCTTCAGTATGTGTAATCAGGACGACCCTTTGATGAACCTGGTGTGAAAAAACACCGAAAACATAGTACCGTACAGGAATGTCCTTGGGCGAGGGGCCCATCTGTTGTAGACTCCTAAATCCATGTTGCTATCTGATGTATATCCTTGACCCTGACCATGGAGGGGTTGCAGTTTTTCGCTGGACGACATCTCCAAACGAAAAACCAGATAACTCGGTCGACAGTTGTTATGGATTTTTTAGACCTCGTCAATAATCGCTCATGACTTTGTGACAAGGTCAATGAGTCCCCACACAATGATAGCACAAACGAGGAACCAGAGGCATATGAAACAGCTTAGCTGGCACTCGCTCATGACATCCTGTGTGTGCAGTGTGAGATTAGGTGTATGTGGTGCCAGTGTGGTGCTGGTGGTACTTGTTGTTGTCTTTCGTTGGTGACTAGGACACATCACTTGTTGTCGTCTGTTTCTACCGTCTCTCCTGGCCTGTGACTACGACCTTGCAGTGGCTGGCGTGGACCCACGTGGCTCTCTCGGTGACCTTGACCGCTGTCTGGGTGATGAGGAGCACCTGGTAGGGACCTTGCCAATGGTTGGATTTCCAGCTCTTTCTCCGGAAGTCCTTGACCAGCACGAAGTCGCCGGGTTGGAGATGGTGAAGTGGACCAGTGGCAGGGGGTAGGTAGGGTTGCTGCTACCTGGCGTCTGATATCTGACCATGCAGTTATCAGGTAGTCGTCATCCTTTCCTGGGAAATCCACTGCGATCTGAGTGGCTCAGCGGGTAGAGATGCAGCCTGTCCCACAGAGCTGGAAGAATCATCCTCCTTCTCTGGCGGGGTCATAGGTGACTCAGCCGCTGATCCATTAATAATTGTTTCAATTGAAACAATTTCCCCCAGGAATCCTTCCAAGGGGTCTGGTACTCCATGTCCTCTGGAATGTCTATTGACAGCAAGGACATCTTTTTGGCTTGGGCACCCGGGGAGACCTCTGAATCAGATCACTTTTTCTCTTACGAGTCTCCTCCTTTTCACCGCTTGCCCCTTCCGGTCCTTCTGCACAGGTTTCCTGGGTCCAGGAGTCTACTTAGCTTCACTTGAGGCACTGTGACTGAAGTTTCCCCGCTAGGCAGGTTCAAATCCTCTTGGTAGATTGCTGAGGTATTAATCTCAAAAATATAGCTAAAATCAAGTTTAAATCATTTCTCTGATCCATAAAAGTTGTTTCAGTTAAAATAAAAAACTTCCCCAAGGGTTTTCTCAAGAGGGTCGTGTATTCCATATTGCTCTGTAATTTCTATACACAGCAAGGTGATTGTTTCTCCTCTTACTCAGTTGGCCTCTAATGGCAGAAAGCACTGGGCCATAATTTACTCTTATCAGTTTAACGACCTGACAGCCCTACACCTTCATGCTGTGTGAGAACCAGCAAAAAAGAAGGAGAGATGTGCTCAAAAAAAATCAAATTTAAATGAATACTCTTTTTAGGGTGTAAGCGTATATCAATTAAAAATAACTGAAAAGAAAACTAATAGTGTAAAGTTAAAAAACAATGAGAAAAATAATATAAAGGTTATTTTCCATTTTCTCTTTGATACTGAGGTATTCTCCATCCAAGCTCTAATGATTCATATGCTAATAGACAGAGTTTCGTCTTGCCATTTTTCTGCATAATTCACTATAGATTCTAACAGTTCTACTGCTAAATCCTTTGCATTGGAGCTATTGCTTGTTACTCAGATTTAAATTCCCTCTTTTGCTCTATAAAATATCCCTTGGTACAGAATTTACCAAGACAAATTCTAACTTATTGCGAGAAGATCCCACAAAAAGCCATACTCTCCTGTGGAAGAAAACACATTAACTGCCACCTGTGTGTGCAAAACATGTCATGTGATGTGAGACTGATAGCATCAATAGTGGATGGGTAGGCCGCAGTCATATTCCTATCTGGATTCTAAACTCAGTTGGCTTGGGTGAACCGGTCCTCTCTTCTGGAGTGAAACTACTTTCCCAGAAAATTGACTTCACTGTATCCAAACCTTCTGATCTAGTTTTAAGCTAACCCTTCTCTGGACTTTGCCCCTTTCTGGTCACCCATACACGATTTCTGAATTTAAACGGAAAAGGTGTGATAGTTAGATATGACCTGACCTTTGCCCTAGGTAGCTTTTCCATACTTATAGGAATATATTCAGCCTTGTCAAATTGATTGGAATGTCCCAATTTGTTTTACAGTTTTTTATTTTATACTCCACTCTTTGGCTCTAATGCCTGATACTTATACGGTAAAGACCAGATAGGTGTGACTCCCTTTATCCTGCAAGGGTGACAAAAACTTTCTCATTTTTAAAGTGAGTGACATTATCCATTCCTATTTTCTCAGTTTTTAGGAAAAATACTTATATGTTCCGCAATTTTAGCAGACACTGTGTTCCAGTTACTCTGATCAGAGGATAAACATGTTTATGACTCCCTCCAGTTATCAAAGGTCACAAGGAAATACTTATTCCCACTGGGAGTGCGGGTCGGAAAAGGACCTGCTATGTCCGCACTAAAACTGATTAGTGGTTCCTCCTCTATTATCTTAAGATGTTCAGGATGAACCTTTTTAAACCCATCCACCTCTGCACATTGAAGACATGATGAACGTGTGTGTTGTAGGTGCAGTTGCAGTTTTGGTATGAGGATTTTTTTGCTTAGACAATATTTTCTCATCCTAACTAGGCCTACATGGCCTAAACTGCTGTGTAGTTCGTCTACTACCTGAGGAGCGTTTTCAGGAGGTATATGAACACTTCCACCTTTTTTCCATATACTAGGAAATATAGCCGTCAGGTGGTTAACTCTTCTCCTGCTTTGAGCAAGTGCATCAACTTCTCTATTCCCCTGATAGTCGAAATCAATTTTATCTGTATGGCTACGAACATGATTCCATTCTATATCCATGCCTGCTCTTAACTCTGCAATAAGACTCCATTGATGTGCATGGGTCAGTGCTTCACCTTTTACATTTGTGAACTGTCTTTGTTCCCAATAATCAAGCTCTTCTTTTCCTGCTTATAACAATAATCACTATCAGTAACTATACGGATGTGTGTTATTTTACGTTTTTTAGCAAAAAGAAGACCCTCAACAATGGCATTCGCTTCAGCAGTTTGTGCTGTACCCGGTATAACACCCTTTTGTTTGCCAAGTACTTCACCTGATTTAGTTTTCATTATAAAGGCCCAAGTGGCTGCTTGGTCACCTTTTCGCAAACTCCCATCTGTAAACAGTGTTATCTGTGGAGTAGCGGTTTCCTGTAAGGGTTTCAATGTTTCCCTTTGTGGCTTACTTCCTGTGGTCCTAAACTCCACATCTGGATCAGACATCATCATCTGCCATTTTCCCCATCTACTCATCATTGCTTTTGCTCCTTGAACAGTTTGTTTAGTAGCTTCTGAGATTGAAGGATAAGGAGTGTATATGCACATTTTGGTACCTTGAGACATTTCTCTCAGAGCTGGATAAAATCTGAATGCAAGTGCAAGATGCTTCTCTTCAGGAGAGAACTTTTCCTCTGTCCTTGACCAAGTCATGGACATAAACAACACTGACTTTTTATCACCTTGGTTTCTTATCTCCACTCCTCCTCCTAAATCATTTTTGGTTAGATGAACCTCCAAAGGTTTTCCCATGTCTCGCATTGTTAGTCTATGGGACTGGGTCACTACATACTGCTTCGTTTTTTGATATTGTTTTATTTGTTCTGGTGTTAAAAGGATAACTTTTGGAGCCCCCTTCTTTCTTAACATCCCCTTTAATTTGTGTAACGGAGCTGCATTTTCACTGTAGTGAGGTACGTGATTAGAGACATATTCACAAGTCCCAAAAACATTTCTAGATCTTTTACTTCCTGTGGATCAGGAAAGTCTAAAAGTTTTTGTTTGTACTCATCTGTCAGATCTCTTCCCTTTTCAGACAGTTTGAAACCCAAATACTTTAGCTCTTGCTTTGCTACTTCGCATTTTTTCAATCCTATCTTGAAACCTGCTTCCTTCAGCCTGGTTACGACCTGTTGCAGCACATCAAGATGTTCTTCTTCATCATCATGAGTAAAATAGACATCGTCTATATAAACTTCCACAGGAAGATTATGCAAGGTATTTGTTATAGCGGTTTGGAACACATTTGGTGAGTTTTTATATCCCTGAGGTCGAGTCCAACAATATGCCTGAGTACCCCAGGTGAAACAAGTTTTAAGCTGGCTCTGTTCATCTAATGGTATAGACCAAAACCCATTACTGAGATCTATAGCAGTTTTATACTTCTTTAAGGGTAAGGTTCTCATTGTTCTTGATGGATTGATCAGAGGTCGAGCATCAGTGATGGATCTTTTGTTTAGCTCTATCAGATTATGCACCAATCTATACGTTTTATCAGTTTAGGAATCCCCATTACTGGCAAATTAGTTGGAGGACTTTGCACTTTTTTTATGACTCCTAAGAGTTCCAATTCTTCTATAGTTTTATCTAATTCTGCTTTTGCTTCAGGTTTTATAGGAAATTGAGACTGCCTTTTTGGCATTCCTCCTTGAATTGAGTGCGTAAATTCTGGGGCAAATCCCACATCATTTTTAAAATGGGAAACTGAGCCTTCACTCAAGATTTTATGCAGACGAGTTTTATTTTCCACATCCGATTTTCCCACCAATTCATTCACTTGATCAACTTGATTTACTGGTTTCATCATTGTATTACATTGCTTGTCAAAAAGTGGGAGATCTATTACCTTAGCCAAATTATGAGCACCTTTAAACCCACCACACTTCTCTCTCTCTCGATTTCAGACATTAAGACACTCTTCCCATCTGCTAAAGTTACTATCTCATGATTCCCAGTGGGTTCTCCCTGTGTATGAATTGTAAAATCTGAACCAGAATCTACTCTATAGGTTTCGTCCCTAAAGTACTGAAAAAATTACCCTCTGCATTTTCCCATGTGTGTTTCCGCATTAATTCTAACGCGGGTCTGTGTCGGTCTGAGGAGGCTTCTTCTGACCAAACTTCGCATCCCACTCCAATTGTTTCCCTCTGAGGGCATGTTTCTGCTCTTTGGTCATGCCTGTATTCCTTGTTGTTCACCCTGGGTCGTGGTGGTAAATTGGGATCGCGTGGAGGATATTGAGTTTTGGGTTGATTTTGAGATTTCTCGGTTGTTTTTGGAGCATCTCCGAATCTTTTGTTTTCCCACTCTTCTTTTTGTATTTCTAGCCCTTTGCGGTGTTGCCGGTAAAAATCCTCCTCTGCTTCCTGTAGGTGTACACTTAAATTACTCATTGCCCCGCTCACCATTGGTTGAGACGGTGTGTCATTTTTAGGAAAATAATTTAGTTTAGGATTTTTGTCTGAAATTTGTGCACCTTTCTTCCTTTTATCATTTACATGTAGGCTTTCCACATCATACATTTGCAACTCTATCACTCGTTGCTGAGGAGTCAAGATTTCCCATCTGGCAGCTAATTTACTCCCTCCTGGCACAGCCATAAGTAATTTTTCCATATCCATCAGATCGTTAGAATGATTTTGCAAGTCAATCGCTGCCACAGCAAGAAGCTATTTTTACCACTAGCAACATCTCCTGACCAACTGATCGATTTTCTGTTGCACTGGATTTATCCTGGAGTTATTCTGGTAGTGGCCAGCACCTGAGCGGGAGTCATTGTTAACTGGCAAAATACACTCCCATTTGTAGTCGCATAAAAATTGCTGTGCTGGCGAACTCAACAGAGATTCTGGTGAGACCTTTGTTTAAGCATGTTTGGTAAAACTCTATATCTGATTGTCCTGTTTCTCTTTTTGGGACAAGGTTTTTGAGGTCTCTAAATGCAGATCCTTCTTGAGGCAGTTTTTGTAGAGTTTGTTTCAGTTTTGGACCAAGGTTTTGATTATTGCGGAGAGCACTAAAACGTGTCAAGGGGTTCCCTGTTGGTCTAACAGGGTTGCGAGTTGAAGAGATTACTGGATGTAGAGTATGTGCTAACAGGCTTTGACCTAAGTTCAAGTCCAAGTTGAGTTTTGAGGATTATCCCAATTAGCCTGTGAAACCATATGTTTGTGATTTCTGAATATTATTATACAAGTGGTTCTGTTCCACTGCTTCATCCCTCCTAATATTCCCTTCTTGAAAATATTTATAGCCTGCTGCAAATAAGCTTGCTTCCATGGAAGTGGGACTCCTGGTTTTTCCATTAATTTTCTTGGATCGGGGTGCCTCTTTTGGTCAATCTTGCCTCTCCTTTTGTTACAGGATACCAAGCAGTCAGCCAGAAGGTCCTCATCGCCAGATTGTGGCCATTTAGTTTGCTCCTCAACATTTTCTAATTGAGGGTTATAGGCCCATCCTTCATTAGTATACAATGTAGGCTCTTGACAAGGTGATTTGGTTGGATCGTATTGTTTTGCCACTTTACCCTTTGATCGACTGTTTTTTTCCCCTGGCCACTAGAGCTCTGTCTACTTGAAATCTGACTTGGGTGGGGGTTGATATGTTTATGGGTGAGAGCAAAAGTCTTCCCCTAGATCTGGGGATGGACTGCCTGGGCTGGGAGATTTCAACATTATTACACTCTCCAGATCTTTCCTCCCTGATTAGAGGCCCTATCGTTTGTTAATGGGTCTCTCTGTTGTCTGTTTTGATTGTGATTTTTCTTCCTCCTCTGAGGTATCCTCTCTTTCTGACTCCGATTGGACCCTCTGCTGAACTTGTGTCTCATCTGTACGCTGGGATTTTCTAGTTCCGCTACAAACAGAGTTTTTATGTTTGGTGTATCCACTAGGAATCTAAATAAGGTGAACATTCACCCCAAGGGAATGCTTCAGCCGCTGCTGTCAAGAGAGTATTTACGGGGATGCCGCGATACTTTCTGCCCCTGGGTTCTGAGTCTGAATGTGACTATGTTTTCTCCATCTGAAGTAGCAGACTGTATTAACATCTTCATTCCTCTGTTAGGGCCTTGATTAATTTGTTTTCATCAGTCTGATCTCTTTTTGAATAACTTTTTTTGCTTGCCATTAAATGCATAAATGAGGAGTATAATGTTCCCATTTTTGAATCCAGGATCCGCATCTTCTACTTCTCCTTCTTTAAGAGTCCTTGGCCAAATGCATCCAAATTTCCTGGTCCTGAAAATCGACCAGCACTCGCTGCTTGATTTCTTTTATGCATTATATTTGCCCTTGTTCGTCTACAATGTGCCTGTCTAAAGGTTCTGTGACATTCAGCTTCGTGTTCAGCCGTCTTTTGTTAGATCAGGCTCACACAAAGTCATAAACGGCCCTATTCCGAGCATTTGAGTTTGGTCTGGGGCAGCTACTTCAATTATGATCCTATTCTCTCCATAGTTGTTTTTGGTTCTGGTAGCATGTTTGAGGTCAGAGGTGATTCCTGAAATAAACAGCTGTCTCATAGGAGTATTTGGATCTCTTCTCAACCCCTGGAGACTGTAGCATCTCAGGAACAGAGAAAGGGAGGAGATATTGACCCCTCAACACTGAGCTCCCTCAATGCATGTGCGAAATCATCATGCGATGAACAACATAGTACCACATTTAACTCTCCCTGACTTGTCTGTAAAGCTTTCTTTAAGGCTTGGGTTGAGTCCTCTGTTGTGTACCCGAAATCCCATTTCCAAAAAGGGTCCAGAAGCACATAGTTTGGTTGATTTTGGTAAAGTATCTGGCTTTAGCTTCACGAAAAACCTCCTCATATTTGTTTTGAAGATATTCTTGGAATTTGGTTTCTTCTGTTAGTCCCACATAGGTTTAAATGGTACATGTAAAACAACAGGTATGTGTGGGTCATCACCTCCTCGAGTGACAACCACATTTCCTTCCGACAGTTTAATGGTCCTTATCATGTTATCGCTTTGTGCTTGCATGCTAGGACCTATTCTCTTTTGCCAGAGCTGCTGCTATTCCTCCTGCATGTTGCAACTCCATATTAGCAGGGTTCACTAACATGGTTGGTTGATCTAATTTGAGATATTCAAAATTTGCCATTATTATTTCCAACATTCCTCTTCCCGACACTATTAGGTCTAACAATGTGTTTTCTTCTAGGAGTAGTAGAGGGGACACTCATAAATGGCATCTGTGAGTTTTTATCCCCGTAGGGTGGGGGTAAGGTCTCGGACACTATACCACCTGTTTGTTGCACATTGTCTACACGGGTAGTCTGATAGGAAGGTATTTAGGTCGCGGTAAGCCCGTGGGTCTGGGCTAATTCGACCAGGGGGGGCAGAAGGTCCGGATTTTCCTTCTGTGTATCCCTCCCCATCTGTGGTTGGCTCTGAGTCATTAAACTGTGTTCTATCCTCATCCGCCATTTATTTATTTTTGTTTGTTTGGTTTTTTTAAACAACAAAAATGTATTTAAAGGGTTCAAGTTCACTCTTTTATACACATGCAAGTTCCTAGGCTTTACTCTCGACGGGTGTACAGTCCGACTATACCGTCACTTGGTTTCTAAGTTCTCTTTCTGGATTCAGTTAGTACATGCGGGTACCTCAGCTAAGAGTTTTATTTACCGAGCTTCGAATTTTTTAAACAGCATAGGTACCTTTTAGACCTATGTTTATCTTTATTAAATCTCCTATTAACTCTTCCCCACGTTATGTTTTAACGCAAAAGTTCAAACCGCAGCTCTTGGTCAAGTCCTACCTATAAGTTTCAAAGTAATTGGACAAGTACTGAGCAGTGCTCCTACGGCTGACTTCACTTTAGCCACCTAAACCTGTGTTAAAGGGACCACAGGCTTTCTCAATTTGACTAGGGGAAAACGAACCTTCTTTAGCTTCTTTAATCAGACCAGCTATATCCGATATAATATAACCCTCAGTCCGGTGCAATAGTATTAACTTAAATTACTACACTTTCAGGTTTAATTATATATATTCTAGGATTTGGGGTAGGTATTTTAACAAGACTTTCAGCCTGTATTTCGCTGATTTGTATTCATTTACTTTTTCACTAGGTCGTTTGGTTCTTGTATTTTGACTCTGTAAAAGTATTATTTTTCACAGAGCCCCACGTTGGGCGCCATGTTTAGAGTATGAGAGGTCCTGATAATTTATTCCGGTAAATTATTCTGACCTCCTAATTGACCTTTCCGAAGATTATTGAGTCTATGTAAGTTTGCTGCGTGGCTCAGATCCACCAACGTCAGCAAGATCTCACCTCTTCCTAACCCCCCCGAAGAACCAGGTTCAATTAACTGCCTGTTTCAATTCAGACAACTCTCTTTTAATCTGTTTAAGCGATCCCGAAGGATTTTGATATCAGTAAATGGAGTGTGCTCCTACCTAAGTCTGTGTGGCAGGGTGCAATCTTACCTTTGACGCAGGAGAGGAGGGCACAGGTGTCTTTTTAAAGGATCCCAATCCAACAGGTGGGAGTCAGTTTATTTGAAGAAAAATAGGTCCAAACTAATACAGGGTTTTTTCCTTCTCTCTCACAACATTATAATCATACTAACAAAAAAAACCGTGCTGTGATCATGTTCAAATGAAACTTTAATTCACAGTCTTACATTTATTACCAAAATGTTTTAATTTCAACTGCCCATTTCAGTTGTGACATTTTAAAATTCTCCCGATAGAATTTAGAGGTATTTCCTCGTAAAAAGACCGGTGACAATAAAAAGCGCATTCAACTTTTCATTCACCCATTTATTCACTTCAGTTTCATACACTTTTTCCGACACAGACGGCGGATATAACATTTAAAAACCCATACCTATCTGCAATTTCGGAGGGGAGATTTTCCTCACAGATGGCAGTATTTATAACATTCCATACACTGTTTCCGACCACAGACGGCGGGGTATAACATTTAAAAACCCATTCTATCTGCAATTTCGGAGGGGAGATTTTTCCTCACAGATGGCAGTATTTATAACATTCCATACACTTTTTCTCTCATCAAATCATTCCACTCAGCCAACAACCAATACATTCGAGAGATATTTACCCCGTCTGGGAGGACCTTACCGAGAGCTATTAACCCAGCTCTGAAGCACACAGCCTACCCGGAGAGAGTCTACCAGGGGTCACCCCCCCTCTCTCGCGCTCTCTCAAAAAAACCAGTCTCTTTATGCTAAAAAAACTGGATCCTAAACCCAATAAAACAAACTCCTCCTCTTCACCCAATTCAGTTGAAAACTGCGCATGCGCACTAATGTACAAGGCTAAACATGTCTCAACATGTTCCACAGCTGTTATGGGATAAGACACCCTTTCATATTAGGTAAAAAGGACATGAACTCTCTTTGGCCTCTTAATGTTTCTCCCTTAGTGTGAAGCCCCCCCCCCCCTTCCCTGTGGACTGCTGCCAGAGGAGAGGAAGAAAACTCAACCTAAACACCACTTTGTTTTGTTTATACTGTAACTATAGAAAACCTAAAATATGAAGCATTTTCATTGTGGGTTATACAAGAATATAATTTATTATATTTGATTATAACTAACTTTCGTTTTTAAGTATTAAACATACTATGAAAACTCACAACACCCTCTTTTCAAACGCAAAGTTCTCAAATAGCAACAGAAAAAATTGTAAGCATAGATACATATTCAAAAACCGTCAAGAAGCATTCTCATTATGGGTTTATACAAGAATATGATTGATCATGTATGATTTATAATTAACTTCGTTTTTTAAGTATTCACTTCATACCATGATCTCAATTAACTTTCGTTTTAAGTATTCACTTCATATGAAGATCTCAACACCCTCTTTTCAAACGCAAAGTTTTCAAATATCAACAGATAAAATCGTAAAACACATACATATTACATCCGTAAAACTCCACGCATCAATATCATGAAAAGTTCTTCAGTATGTGTAATCAGGACGACCCTTTGATGAACCTGGTGTGAAAAACACCGAAACATAGTACCGTACAGGAATGTCCTTGGGCGAGGGGCCCATCTGTTGTAGACTCCTAAATCCATGTTGCTATCTGATGTATATCCTTGACCCTGACCATGGAGGGGTTGCAGTTTTTTCGCTGGACGACATCTCCAAACGAAAAACCAGATAACTCGGTCGACAGTTGTTATGGATTTTTTAGACCTCGTCAATAATCGCTCATGACTTTGTGACAAGGTCAATGAGTCCCCACACAATGATAGCACAAACGAGGGAACCAGAGGCATATGAAACAGCTTAGCTGGCACTCGCTCATGACATCCTGTGTGTGCAGTGTGAGATTAGGTGTATGTGGTGCCAGTGTGGTGCTGGTGGTACTTGTTGTTGTCTTTCGTTGGTGACTAGGACACATCACTTGTTGTCGTCTGTTTCTACCGTCTCTCCTGGCCTGTGACTACGACCTTGCAGTGGCTGGCGTGGACCCACGTGGCTCTCCTCGGTGACCTTGACCGCTGTCTGGGTGATGAGGAGCACCTGGTAGGGACCTTGCCAATGGTTGGATTTCCAGCTCTTTCTCCGGAAGTCCTTGACCAGCACGAAGTCGCCGGGTTGGAGATGGTGAAGTGGACCAGTGGCAGGGGGTAGGTAGGGTTGCTGCTACCTGGCGTCTGATATCTGACCATGCAGTTATCAGGTAGTCGTCATCCTTTCCTGGGAAATCCACTGCGATCTGAGTGGCTCAGCGGGTAGAGATGCCAGCCCTGTCCCACAGAGCTGGAAGAATCATCCTCCTTCTCTGGCGGGGTCATAGGTGACTCAGCCGCTGATCCATTAATAATTGTTTCAATTGAAACAATTTCCCCCAGGAATCCTTCCAAGGGGTCTGGTACTCCATGTTCCTCTGGAATGTCTATTGACAGCAAGGACATCTTTTTGGCTTGGGCACCCGGGGAGACCTCTGAATCAGATCACTTTTTTCTCTTACGAGTCTCCTCCTTTTCACCGCTTGCCCCTTCCGCGTCCTTCTGCACAGGTTTCCTGGGTCCAGGAGTCTACTTAGCTTCACTTGAGGCACTGTGACTGAAGTTTCCCCGCTAGGCAGGTTCAAATCCTCTTGGTAGATTGCTGAGGTATTAATCTCAAAAATATAGCTAAAATCAAGTTTAAATCATTTCTCTGATCCATAAAAAGTTGTTTCAGTTAAATAAAAAACTTCCCCAAGGGTTTTTCTCAAGAGGGTCGTGTATTCCATATTGCTCTGTAATTTCTATACACAGCAAGGTGATGTTTCTCCTCTTACTCAGTTGGCCTCTAATGGCAGAAAAGCACTGGGCCATAATTTACTCTTATCAGTTTAACGACCTGACAGCCCTACACCTTCATGCTGTGTGAGAACCAGCAAAAAAGAAGGAGAGATGTGCTCAAAAAAAAATCAAATTTAAATGAATACTCTTTTTAGGGTGTGTAAGCCGTATATCAATTAAAAATAACTGAAAAGAAAACTAATAGTGTAAAGTTAAAAAACAATGAGAAAAATAATATAAGGTTATTTTCCATTTTCTCTTTGATACTGAGGTATTCTCCCATCCAAGCTCTAATGATTCATATGCTAATAGACAGAGTTTCGTCTTGCCATTTTTCTGCATAATTCACTATAGATTCTAACAGTTCTACTGCTAAATCCTTTGCATTGGAGCTATTGCTTGTTACTCAGATTTAAATTCCCTCTTTTGCTCTATAAAATATCCCTTGGTACAGAATTTACCAAGACAAATTCTAACTTATTGCGAGAAGATCCCACAAAAAGCCATACTCTCCTGTGGAAGAAAACACATTAACTGCCACCTGTGTGTGCAAAACATGTCATGTGATGTGAGACTGATAGCATCAATAGTGGATGGGTAGGCCGCAGTCATATTCCTATCTGGATTCTAAACTCAGTTGGCTTGGGTGAACCGGTCTCTCTTCTGGAGTGAAACTACTTTCCCAGAAAATTGACTTCACTGTATCCAACCTTCTGATCTAGTTTTTAAGCTAACCCTTCTCTGGACTTTGCCCCTTTCTTGGTCACCCATACACGATTTCTGAATTTAAACGGAAAAGGTGTGATAGTTAGATATGACCTGACCTTTGCCCTAGGTAGCTTTTCCATACTTATAGGAATATATTCAGCCTTGTCAATTGATTGGAATGTCCCAATTTGTTTTACAGTTTTTTATTTATACTTCCACTCTTTGGCTCTAATGCCTGATACTTATACGGTAAAGACCAGATAGGTGTGACTCCCTTTATCCTGCAAGGGTGACAAAAACTTTCTCATTTTTAAAGTGAGTGACATTATCCATTCCTATTTTCTCAGTTTTTAGGAAAAATACTTATATGTTCCGCCAATTTTAGCAGACACTGTGTTCCAGTTACTCTGATCAGAGGATAAACATGTTTATGACTCCCTCCAGTTATCAAAGGTCACAAGGAAATACTTATTCCCACTGGGAGTGCGGGTCGGAAAAGGACCTGCTATGTCCGCACTAAAACTGATTAGTGGTTCCTCCTCTATTATCTTAAGATGTTCAGGATGAACCTTTTTAAACCCATCCACCTCTGCACATTGAAGACATGATGAACGTGTGTGTTGTAGGTGCAGTGTGCAGTTTTGGTATGAGGATTTTTTTGCTTAGACAATATTTTCTCATCCTAACTAGGCCTACATGGCCTAAACTGCTGTGTAGTTCGTCTACTACCTGAGGAGCGTTTTCAGGAGGTATATGAACACTTCCACCTTTTTTCCATATACTAGGAAATATAGCCGTCAGGTGGTTAACTCTTCTCCTGCTTTGAGCAAGTGCATCAACTTCTCTATTCCCCTGATAGTCGAAATCAATTTTATCTGTATGGCTACGAACATGATTCCATTCTATATCCATGCCTGCTCTTAACTCTGCAATAAGACTCCATTGATGTGCATGGGTCAGTGCTTCACCTTTTACATTTGTGAACTGTCTTTGTTCCCAATAATCAAGCTCTTCTTTTCCTGCTTTATAACAATAATCACTATCAGTAACTATACGGATGTGTGTTATTTTACGTTTTTTAGCAAAAAGAAGACCCTCAACAATGGCATTCGCTTCAGCAGTTTGTGCTTGTACCCGGTTTATAACACCCTTTTGTTTGCCAAGTACTTCACCTGATTTAGTTTTCATTATAAAGGCCCAAGTGGCTGCTTGGTCACCTTTTCGCAAACTCCCATCTGTAAACAGTGTTATCTGTGGAGTAGCGGTTTCCTGTAAGGGTTTCAATGTTCCCTTTGTGGCTTACTTCCTGTGGTCCTAAACTCCACATCTGGATCAGACATCATCATCTGCCATTTTCCCCATCTACTCATCATTGCTTTTGCTCCCTTGAACAGTTTGTTTAGTAGCTTCTGAGATTGAAGGATAAGGAGTGTATATGCACATTTTGGTACCTTGAGACATTTCTCTCAGAGCTGGATAAAATCTGAATGCAAGTGCAAGATGCTTCTCTTCAGGAGAGAACTTTTCCTCTGTCCTTGACCAAGTCATGGACATAAACAACACTGACTTTTTATCACCTTGGTTTCTTATCTCCACTCCTCCTCCTAAATCATTTTTTGGTTAGATGAACCTCCAAAGGTTTTCCCATGTCTCGCATTGTTAGTCTATGGGACTGGGTCACTACATACTGCTTCGTTTTTTGATATTGTTTTATTTGTTCTGGTGTTAAAAGGATAACTTTTGGAGCCCCCTTCTTTCTTAACATCCCCTTTAATTTGTGTAACGGAGCTGCATTTTCACTGTAGTGAGGTACGTGATTAGAGGACATATTCACAAGTTCCCAAAAACATTTCTAGATCTTTTACTTCCTGTGGATCAGGAAAGGTCTAAAGTTTTTGTTTGTACTCATCTGTCAGATCTCTTCCCTTTTCAGACAGTTTGAAACCCAAATACTTTAGGCTCTTGCTTTGCTTACTTCGCATTTTTTTCAATCCTATCTTGAAACCTGCTTCCTTCAGCCTGGTTACGACCTGTTGCAGCACATCAAGATGTTCTTCTTCATCATCATGGGTAAAATAGACATCGTCTATATAAACTTCCACAGGAAGATTATGCAAGTATTTGTTTATAGCGGTTTTTGGAACACATTTGGTGAGTTTTTATATCCCTGAGGGAGTTGAGTCCAACAATATGCCTGAGTACCCCAGGTGAAACAAGTTTTAGCTGGCTCTGTTCATCTAATGGTATAGACCAAAACCCATTACTGAGATCTATAGCAGTTTTATACTTCTTAAGGGTAAGGTTCTCATTGTTCTTGATGGATTGATCAGAGGTCGAGCATCAGTGATGGATCTTTTTGTTTAGCTCTATCAGATTATGCACCAATCTATACGTTTATCAGTTTTAGGAATCCCCATTACTGGCAAATTAGTTGGAGACTTTGCACTTTTTTTATGACTCCTAAGAGTTCCAATTCTTCTATAGTTTTATCTAATTCTGCTTTTGCTTCAGGTTTTATAGGAAATTGAGACTGCCTTTTTGGCATTCCTCCTTGAATTGAGTGCGTAAATTCTGGGGCAAATCCCACATCATTTTTAAAATGGGAAACTGAGCCTTCACTCAAGATTTTATGCAGACGAGTTTTATTTTCCACATCCGATTTTCCCACCAATTCATTCACTTGATCAACTTGATTTACTGGTTTCATCATTGTATTACATTGCTTGTCAAAAAGTGGGAGATCTATTACCTTAGCCAAATTATGAGCACCTTTTAAACCCACCACACCTTCTCTCTCGATTTCAGACATTAAGACACTCTTCCCATCTGCTAAAGTTACTATCTCATGATTCCCAGTGGGTTCTCCCTGTGTATGAATTGTAAAATCTGAACCAGAATCTACTCTATAGGTTTCGTCTCCTAAAGTACTGAAAAAATTACCCTCTGCATTTTCCCATGTGTGTTTCCGCATTAATTCTAACGCGGGTCTGTGTCGGTCTGAGGAGGCTTCTTCTGACCAAACTTCGCATCCCACTCCAATTGTTTCCCTCTGAGGGCATGTTTCTGCTCTTTGGTCATGCCTGTATATTCCTTGTTGTTCACCCTGGGTCGTGGTGGTAAATTGGGATCGCGTGGAGGATATTGAGTTTTGGGTTGATTTTGAGATTTCTCGGTTGTTTTTTGGAGCATCTCCGAATCTTTTGTTTTCCCACTCTTCTTTTTGTATTTCTAGCCCTTTGCGGTGTTGCGGTTAAAAATCCTCCTCTGCTTCCTGTAGGTGTACACTTAAATTACTCATTGCCCCCGCTCACCATTGGTTGAGACGGTGTGTCATTTTTAGGAAAATAATTTAGTTTAGGATTTTTGTCTGAAATTTGTGCACCTTTCTTCCTTTTATCATTTACATGTAGGCTTTCCACATCATACATTTGCAACTCTATCACTCGTTGCTGAGGAGTCAAGATTTCCCATCTGGCAGCTAATTTACTCCCTCCTGGCACAGCCATAAGTAATTTTTCCATATCCATCAGATCGTTAGAATGATTTTGCAAGTCAATCGCTGCCACAGCAAGAAGCATTTTACCACTAGCAACATCTCTGACCAACTGATCGATTTTCTGTTGCACTGGATTTAATCCTGGAGTTATTCTGGTAGTGGCCAGCACCTGAGCGGTGAGTCATGTTAACTGGCCAAAATACACTCCCTTTGTAGTCGCATAAACATTGCTGTGCTGGGCGAACTCAACAGAGATTCTGTGAGACCTTTGTTTAAGCATGTTTGGTAAAACTCTATATCTGATTGTCCTGTTTCTCTTTTTGGGACAAGGTTTTTGAGGTCTCTAAATGCAGATCCTTCTTGAGGCAGTTTTGTAGAGTTTGTTTCAGTTTGGACAAGGTTTTGATTTATTGCGAGAGCACTAAAAGTGTCAAGGGGGTTCCCTGTTGGTCTTAACAGGGTGCGAGTTGAAGAGATTACTGGATGTAGAGTATGTGCTAACAGGCTTTGACCTAAGTCAAGTCCAAGTTGAGTTTGAGGATTATCCCAATTAGCCTGTGAACCATATGTTTGTGATTTCTGAATATTATTATACAAGTGGTTCTGTTCCACTGCTTCATCCCTCCTAATATTCCCTTCTTGAAAATATTTATAGCCTGCTTGCAAATAAGCTTGCTTCCATGGAAGTGGGACTCCTGGTTTTTCCATTAATTTTCTTGGATCGGGTGCCTCTTTTGTCAATCTTGCCTCTCCTTTTGTTACAGGATACCAAGCGTCAGCCAGAAGGTCCTCATCGCCAGATTGTGGCCATTTAGTTTGCTCCTCAACATTTTCTAATTGAGGGTTATAGGCCCATCCTTCATTAGTATACAATGTAGGCTCTTGACAAGGTGATTTGGTTGGATCGTATTGTTTTGCCACTTTACCCTTTGATCGACTGTTTTTTCCCCTGGCCACTAGAGCTCTGTCTACTTGAAATCTGACTTGGGTGGGGGTTGATATGTTTATGGGTGAGAGCAAAAGTCTTCCCCTAGATCTGGGGATGGACTGCCTGGGCTGGGAGATTTCAACATTATTACACTCTCCAGATCTTCCTCCCTGATTAGAGGCCCTATCGTTTGTTAATGGGTCTCTCTGTTGTCTGTTTTGATTGTGATTTTCTTCCTCCTCTGAGGTATCCTCTCTTTCTGACTCCGATTGACCCTCTGCTGAACTTGTGTCTTCATCTGTACGCTGGGATTTTTCTAGTTCCGCTCCAAACAGAGTTTTTATGTTTGGTGTATCCACTAGGAATCTAAATAAAGGTGAACATTCACCCCAAGGGAATGCTTCAGCCGCTGCTGTCAAGAGAGTATTTACGGGGATGCCGCGATACTTTCTGCCCTGGGTTCTGAGTCTGAATGTGACTATGTTTTCTCCATCTGAAGTAGCAGACTGTATTAACATCTTCATTCCTCTGTTTAGGGCCTTGATTAATTTGTTTTCATCAATCTGATCTCTTTTTGAATAACTTTTTTTGCTTGCCATTAAATGCATAAATGAGGAGTATAATGTTCCCATTTTTGATCCAGGATCCGCATCTTCTACTTCTCCTTCTTTTAAGAGTCCTTGGCCAAATGCATCCAAAGTTCCTGGTCCTGAAAATCGACCAGCACTCGCTGCTTGATTTCTTTTATGCATTATATTTGCCCTTGTTCGTCTACAATGTGCCTGTCTAAAAGTTCTGTGACATTCAGCTTCGTGTTCAGCGTCTTTTGTTAGATCAGGCTCACACAAAGTCATAAACGGCCCTATTCCGAGCATTTGAGTTTGGTCTGGGGCAGCTACTTCAATTATGATCCTATTCTCTCCATAGTTTGTTTTTGGTTCTGGTAGCATGTTTGAGATCAGAGGTGATTCCTGAAATAACAGCTGTCTCATAGGAGTATTTGGA
Source organism: Gymnodraco acuticeps (assembly GCF_902827175.1). Lineage (NCBI taxonomy): Eukaryota > Metazoa > Chordata > Actinopteri > Perciformes > Bathydraconidae > Gymnodraco > Gymnodraco acuticeps. The sequence continues at coordinate 27,284 of NW_022991672.1, forward strand.
TCTCTTCTCAACCCTGGAGACTGTAGCATCTCAGGAACAGAGAAAGGGAGGAGATATTGACCCTCAACACTGAGCTCCCTCAATGCATGTGCGAAATCATCATGCGATGAACAACATAGTACCACATTTAACTCTCCCTGACTTGTCTGTAAAGCTTTCTTTAAGGCTTGGGTTGAGTCCTCTGTTGTGTACCCGAAATCCCATTTCCAAAAAGGGTCAAGAGCACATAGTTTGGTTGATTTTGGTAAAGTATCTGAGCTTTAGCTTCACGAAAAACCTCCTCATATTTGTTTTGAAGATATTCTTGGAATTTGGTTTCTTCTGTTAGTTCCCACATAGGTTTTAAATGGTACATGTAAAACAACAGGTATGTGTGGGTCATCACCTCCTCGAGTGACAACCACATTTCCTTCCGACAGTTTAATGGTCCTTATCATGTTATCGCTTTGTGCTTGCATGCTAGGACCTATTCTCTTTGCCAGAGCTGCTGCTATTCCTCCTGCATGTTGCAACTCCATATTAGCAGGGTTCACTAACATGGTTGGTTGATCTAATTTGAGATATTCAAAATTTGCCATTATTATTTCCAACATTCCTCTTCCCGAACTATTAGGTCTAACAATGTGTTTTCTTCTAGGAGTAGTAGAGGGGACACTCATAAATGGCATCTGTGAGTTTTTATCCCCGTAGGGTGGGGGTAAGGTCTCGGACACTATACCACCTGTTTGTTGCACATTGTCTACACGGTAGTCTGATAGGAAGGTATTTAGGTCGCGGTAAGCCCGTGGGTCTGGGCTAATTCGACCAGGGGGGGCAGAAGGTCCGGATTTTCCTTCTGTGTATCCCTCCCCATCTGTGGTTGGCTCTGAGTCATTAAACTGTGTTCTATCCTCATCCGCCATTTATTTATTTTTGTTTGTTTGGTTTTTTAAACAACAAAAATGTATTTAAAGGGTTCAAGTTCACTCTTTTATACACATGCAAGTTCCTAGGCTTTACTCTCGACGGGTGTACAGTCCGACTATACCGTCACTTGGTTCTAAGTTCTCTTTCTGGATCAGTTAGTACATGCGGGTACCTCAGCTAAGAGTTTTATTACCGAGCTTCGAATTTTTTAAACAGCATAGGTACCTTTAGACCTATGTTTATCTTTATTAAATCTCCTATTAACTCTTCCCCCACGTTATGTTTTAACGCAAAAGTTCAAACCGCAGCTCTTGGTCAAGTCCTACCTATAAGTTTCAAAGTAATTGGACAAGTACTGAGCAGTGCTCCTACGGCTGACTTCACTTTAGCCACCTAAACCTGTGTTAAAGGGACCACAGGCTTCTCAATTTGACTAGGGGAAACGAACCTTCTTTAGCTTCTTTAATCAGACAGCTATATCCGATATAATATAACCCTCAGTCCGGTGCAATAGTATTAACTTAAATTACTACACTTTCAGGTTTAATTATATATATTCTAGGATTTGGGGTAGGTATTTTAACAAGACTTTCAGCCTGTATTTCGCTGATTTGTATTCATCGACTTTTTTCACTAGGTCGTTTTGGTTCTTGTATTTTGACTCTGTAAAAGTATTATTTTCACAGAGCCCCACGTTGGGCGCCATGTTTAGAGTATGAGAGGTCCTGATAATTTATTCCGGTAAATTATTCTGACCTCCTAATTGACCTTTCCGAAGATTATTGAGTCTATGTAAGTTTGCTGCGTGGCTCAGATCCACCAACGTCAGCAAGATCTCACCTCTTCCTAACCCCCCCCGAAGAACCAGGTTCAATTAACTGCTGTTTCAATTCAGACAACTCTCTTTTAATCTGTTTTAAGCGATCCCGAAGGATTTTGATATCAGTAAATGGAGTGTGCTCCTACCTAAGTCTGTGTGGCAGGGTGCAATCTTACCTTTGACGCAGGAGAGGAGGGCACAGGTGTCTTTTAAAGGATCCCAATCCAACAGGTGGGAGTCAGTTTATTTGAAGAAAAATAGGTCCAAACTAATACAGGGTTTTTTCCTTCTCTCTCACAACATTATAATCATACTAACAAAAAAAACCGTGCTGTGATCATGTTCAAATGAAACTTTAATTCACAGTCTTACATTTATTACCAAAATGTTTTAATTTCAACTGCCCATTTCAGTTGTGACATTTTAAAATTCTCCCGATAGAATTTAGAGGTATTTCCTCGTAAAAAGACCGGTGCCAATAAAAAGCGCATTCAACTTTTCATTCACCCATTTATTCACTTCAGTTTCATACACTTTTTCCGACACAGACGGCGGATATAACATTTAAAAACCCATACCTATCTGCAATTTCGGAGGGGAGATTTTCCTCACAGATGGCAGTATTTATAACATTCCATACACTGTTTCCGACACAGACGGCGGGTATAACATTTAAAAACCCATTCCTATCTGCAATTTCGGAGGGGAGATTTTCCTCACAGATGGCAGTATTTATAACATTCCATACACTTTTTCTCTCATCAAATCATTCCACTCAGCCAACAACCAATAAATTAGAGAGATATTTACCCCGTCTGGGAGGACCTTACCGAGAGCTATTAACCCAGCTCTGAAGCACACAGCCTACCCGGAGAGAGTCTACCAGGGGTCACCCCCCCTCTCTCGCGCTCTCTCAAAAAACCAGTCTCTTTATGCTAAAAAAACTGGATCCTAAACCCAATAAAACAAACTCCTCCTCTTCACCCAATTCAGTTGAAAACTGCGCATGCGCACTAATGTACAAGGCTAAACATGTCTCAACATGTTCCACAGCTGTTATGGGATAAGACACCCTTTCATATGAGGTAAAAAGGACATGAACTCTCTTTGGCCTCTTAATGTTTCTCCCCTTAGTGTGAAGCCCCCCCCCTTCCCTGTGGACTGCTGCCAGAGGAGAGGAAGAAAACTCAACCTAAACAACCCACTTTGTTTTGTTTATACTGTAACTATAGAAAACCTAAAATATGAAGCATTTTCATTGTGGGTTATACAAGAATATAATTGATTATATTTGATTATAACTAACTTTCGTTTTTAAGTATTAAACATACTATGAAAACTCACAACACCCTCTTTTCAAAACGCAAAGTTCTCAAATAGCAACAGAAAAAATTGTAAGCATAGATACATATTCAAAAACCGTCAAGAAGCATTCTCATTATGGGTTTATACAAGAATATGATTGATCATGTATGATTTATAATTAACTTTCGTTTTTTAAGTATTCACTTCATACCATGATCTCAATTAACTTTCGTTTTAAGTATTCACTTCATATGAAGATCTCAACAACTTTTACTTGAGTAACATTTTGAATGCAGGACTTTTACCGTAACAGAGTATTCCTACACTCTGGTACTTCTACTTTTACTCAACTGCTAGATCTGACTACTTCTCCCACCTCTGAGGAAAAGTCTAAGAATGTGAATGTGACCCTTGACCTCCTTTGACCTCCTTTGACCTCCATTGAACCAGAGCTGCTTTGTTTCTTTCTTCTTCAACATCCAGTCAGACGGCGGGTAAACCTCATATTTGTAAACCTACTTTCCAAAAAAACAGATTATGATTCTTAAAGGTCTCCTATTGTACTATTTTGAGGCATCCTTTTTTTTAAATTTATTTTCCATGCTCTCTCCAGTAGCCTACAGGTTAGCTCTGAGTGTTAGCGATGCTTGCTAATGTAAACAAAGACCATATTACGTCCAAAACTGTCACGCATTGTTTCTGATAGCAACGTCTCTGATAGGGCCGTGGGTGTAAAGCCCGCCCATATTTCAGATATTACGTGATCGGACGCAAATCTGGATCAGCTCCGTTGTTCCCCCGTTTTTAGAGATTTGGGTACGGAACACTTTGTGAGTTCCCTGACACACCGGGGACACATATCTATGTACAAAGGACATGAAAAAGTGCAATTTGTATGTTAGGAGACATGTAAATGTTGTGTTTGTTGCAGCTGTTACTCGTACGTGGGGCGTCGGGGCTACTCCCAGACGGTGTCTCTGGACCGGCAGGGCTGCCTGTATCACAGCACGGTTCAACACGAGCTGCTGCACGCACTCGGGTTCAACCATGAGCAGTGCCGCTCCGACAGAGACCAGCACATCCGGATCCTGTGGGAGAACATCCAGTCCTGTCTGTATCCTAAACATGCATGCTCTAAAACACCCTCAAATAAGCCCTTAATAAAGTATTTTTTAAAACATCATCCGAGGCGTGTCCCATGTCTCACCTGCACCACCTCTCTAGACCTCGGCCTGGGTTTTAAACACTTTTAGGGACACTTGGTTGACTTTATTTTAAGATATTTTCCCTCCCCGTGTGCCTACTAACCCGTGTGTATTTTATATTTTACATTTGGGTTGATGTGATTTTTATTACCAGCACGTATTTTTAAAAGCACTTATTTAAAACAAAAGCTCTTTTATGTTTTTATTTATCATTTTTTAACACACATTTTACCTGCATGCCGATTTTAAACAAAGTCAACCTCGGTTCTTTTAGCCAGATGTTTTTAACCCACTTACCAGGTCTTTTACCAGATGTTGTTGTGGTAAAGAGCCTCGGACACCCCATCGGGGGAGACCCCCTCGGGGGGCAGGAGCACAAGTTTTAACCCCGCCGCATACGCTCTGTGCTTCAGCCGCTGCTCTCTTTTATCCCTTTTATTGCATTTTCTTAAACATTTTTTAACACAGACCAAACAGGGCTTTTATAAACTGTTATTCGTTTTACTACAGTAGTTTTTAAACAGGTGTGGCGAGTTCCCACACGTGATTGTGTAAACAACTGTTGGTCCCCACAAGGATACACACACACACACACACACACACACTCTGTCTGACTTCGTATTAAGTGTTTGTGGTGTTAGCATCATTGAATTTATCTCTTAGTCTTGTTGACTCGAACTCAAGGAGGACATTTCCGCTCTAATCGAGGAAATAAAAAGGTATATTTCTTTATTAAAACCTCAATAATGTGAATATGATTCACCACATCTTTCTTCCGATACTCCAAAAAAAGAAGAAGGTGTTTGAACGTTTAATGTTGATTAACAATATCGTGGCTCGGCTTTTAATGAATTAACAACGATGGCTTTGTACAGAAAGGACTCTGATAGAATGAATGAATGACAGGGGTAATAACACAGTATACTTTATTTGAATGACAAATTAATACATGAAAACATATTCAAGATAAAAATAAAGTACCTCTGAATGTAACAACAGTAAAAATCTTGACTGCATGTAAGGGTAGATGTTTGTCCACTAGGGGGTGACACATCCTCACAGTTCACATGAAGAGACCTGCTAACACACCTTTACAGAACTGCTTTAATGACACAGGTGTTTAACCATCACCAGTGGCGGCCGGCCCACCCCCCCTCTTCCCACATTTTAGATTGTCATTCCAAATTAAAAAAATATATATATTCATTTTTTTTAAATAAACAAGGTACATATTATATAGTTGGTATCAGAAAAATGCATAGTCTACAATAAAATCTCGTTTAAATGTGTGTTACGATATCTAAAGTTACTGATAAGTCATGTGTTTCCTGCCTGGCCGCAGAAATCTTTGCGTGTATCATTACCCTCTCTCGTCTGCGCGGTAAGAAAAGAGCCCTAACGCAGCGTCCACACGGCGGCGTGCGTTGAAGCTTGCCGGTGAGCTTTTCTGAAACTCGACCAACAACCAATCACATGAATCTCCCGCCCCGGACACACAAGCACGCGGTTTGATTGGCTAGAGCTTGTACTGGCATATGATTTGATTGGCTGACGCTTCCGCCGAAGCTTCAAAAGTTGAACATTGCTCAACTTTTGAAGCGAGCAAAGCGAACCGACGCTCCCACAATGCAGTTCGGCAAAGCGTGACGTCACCCCATTCAAAGTGAATGGGCAGAAGCGTTGAAGCTTCAACGCACGCCGCCGTGTGGATGGGCCGTAAGTGCAGCAGCAGCCAACCAAGTGCTGACTGTTGCTACCTGAAAAGTACTATGCCGCCGAAACATAATTTCAGCGAATCAGCGTCGTCAGATCTGATGGTCCAAGGGCTACAATTTCAGCGCCAGGCCCAAGGAAGTCTGTGAGTTGTTTTTACTCGTATCCAAGGAGACAAAACAGGGAACTGTCATACACTCTGGAAGCTATCTGTGCAAACTTCCCTGCTTTGGGATGCCCCCCAGGCAGTCCAGAGATAGTTACTGGACGCACCCCTCACACTGTAACGTCATTAGTCACGCGCTGCTTACGACCGGTTATAAACAGACTTTCAGCAAGTGAACGGGTCGTTGTGTGTTCCACGTTGTGCGTTTATGAAACTATAACCACAACATAACAAACGAACTTCCTGTAACACCATAACTCCTGTGAACAATTAAAGTTTGGATATCTACACCCCCTGGATTGCTGCAATCTTTCTGACAGAAGATTTAGGCCAGACTTGTATACACCAGCATTCATTATTCATAATTTCACAAGTGGTCCTTCAAGCCGGAGGTATACAAGCTGCGCTATGGCCACATCCAGGGAGCTGTATGATGGGCAGCCACCGCTCAGTCCCCGTCCCAGCAGAGTGCGGCGCATTCCCGGACATCTGGAGGACTTCGAGCTCAGCTACCCACATCAACCTCTTTATCCCCCCCATATGAGGCCAGTCTCATCACCGAGACCAGCATATGACGAGTCGCCCAGCCAAGGAGGACATGTCGGTTACCCTGTAGCAGTACATCACCCTGTTGGCACTCCAGATCACAACTGGCAACGATTAGAGGCACGCTGGCAGACGATTAGCAGGCAGATGCAAGAGCTAGAAACTGAAATGGACAAGGTAAAGATCATCTCACATCCACAAAGTGCCCTGGCTTACCCTTCATACCACTCAAAACAATTTACAGCATACCAGAGTCGCTACTGCAGCCTCCCTCAACTGGAGCTGTGTTCTCCCACGAACCAACGTATGGCCCAATTCCAGCACTGCCTGCGGGAGTAAGACTGACAAAGACATTGGAGTCCTGCGGGAGTCACGAGGGAGGCAAAGAGGAGGCAAATCCTACTCTGATCGAGCTGGTGTCTTATTTCTCTTTTCTTTAGTTTTCTAGCCCCGCATGCTATAATCATGTGTATTTTCTCTATTCCTGTTCATGTGTCTTCTCGCAATTATCACTGGCCCCGTGTATCTCCTAATCGATATAACCGGCCTGCTCTCGTCTATCCCACGTGCTCCACTGAGATCCAACATCTAGTTTCTGGTGGCCTGTGGAACTGCCAGTCAGCTGTTCCTAAGGCTGACTTCATCTCTGGCTACGCCTCCCTGCAGTCTCTGGATTTCCTTGCTCTCACTGAGACCTGGATTACTCCATCCAACACATCCACCCCAGCAGCTCTCTCCACTGCATATTCCTTCTCCCATACACCCAGACCCACTGGCAGAGGAGGTGGCACTGGTCTCCTGCTCTCTCCCAAATGGAGCTTTTCCCTCTTCAAGCTACCTAACTTCACTCCTTCCACCTTTGAATTCCATGCCGTCACAGTAACCCATCCTATACAGTTAACCATTGTTGTTCTCTACCGTCCACCAGGCGCCTTGGGGGACTTCTTGGAGGAATTAGATAATCTCCTCTCACTCATCCCTGAAACTGGCCCTCCCGCTGTACTTCTCGGAGACTTCAACCTCCAGACGGGGAAGATAGACGAACTAACATCTCTGTTAACCGCCTTTGCTTTCTCACTGTCTCCGTCCCCACCGACTCATAAAGCTGGCAATGTCCTTGATCTCATATTCTCAAGGAACTGCGCTACTTCTAACCTCTCTGTAAACCCGCTCCACACATCCGATCACTTCTTCATTTCATTCTCTCTATCCCTTTCCAAACATAACAAACTAATCTCTTCTCATCCTGCACTTGTCCGCCGTAACCTTCGCTCCCTCTCCCCCTCTAGCTTTGCCTCGTCGGTGCTCTCAGCCCTCCCTTCCTCTGATTCGTTCCATCTCCTGCCTCCAAACTCTGCTGCAGAAACTCTCCTCTCTACTCTCTCATCCACTCTGGACTCGCTCTGTCCTCTCACATCTCGGCAGGCTCGTCAGTCCCCTCCTGTTCCCTGGCTAAATGATGCACTGCGTGCTAATAGAACCGTCCTTAGGGCAGCAGAGCGGAAATGGTGGAAATCCAAACACCGTGACGACCTCCTAACCTATCAGGCTCTCCTCTCCTCTTTCTCTGCTTCGATCTCTCAGGCAAAAAGCACTTTCTTTCAAGATAAGATCCAATCTTCCTATTCCAATCCTAAAAAACTATTTTCCATCTTCTCCACCCTCTTGGACCCTCCAAAAGCTCCTCCCCCCTCCTCACTTCTGTCAAGCGACTTTGTTACCCACTTTGAAAAAAAGGTTGATGATATTCGCTCTTCTTTTTCTGACTCACCTTTACTCACCGCTGGGTCACCAGACCCTCCTTCCACCAACACACTTACCTCCTTTTCCCCTCTCTCTCCAAGTGAGGTTCTTACCCTCATTACCTCTGCCCGCCCTACCACCTGTCCTCTGGACCCTATCCCTTCAAACCTCCTTCAGACTATCGCTCCTGATATTCTACCGTTTCTCACCCATTTCATCAACACTTCTCTAACTTCTGGTCACTTTCCAAACAGTCTCAAGGAGGCAAGAGTAAACCCTCTCCTAAAGAAACCCACTCTCAACCCGTCTGATGTTATAAACTACAGGCCTGTCTCTCTCCTCCCGTTCCTGTCTAAATCACTTGAACGCGCTGTCTTTAAACAACTCTCCTGTTATCTCAATCAGAACAACCTTCTGGATCCGCACCAGTCTGGTTTCAAGGCAGGTCACTCCACAGAAACTGCTCTCATTGCTGTCACGGAGGAACTGCACACTGCCAAAACTGCATCCCTCTCCTCTGTCATCATCCTATTGGACCTGTCTGCTGCATTCGACACGGTGAATCATCAGATCCTCCTTCGCACTCTCCAAAAACTTGGAGTTTCAGGCTCTGCACTTTCCCTCCTCACCTCATACCTGAAAGACCGTACCTACAGGGTGACTTGGAGAGGGTCTGAGTCCGACCCTTGTCAATTAACTACGGGGGTCCCTCAGGGCTCTGTTCTTGGTCCCCTCCTCTTCTCCCTGTACACAAACTTGCTCGGATCAGTCATTAGCCCGCATGGTTTTTCTTACCACTGCTACGCTGATGACACCCAATTAATTCTGTCCTTTCCCCGCTCAGAGACCCAGGTCGTTGCACGCATCTCTGCTTGTCTAGCTGACATCTCTCAGTGGATGTCTGCTCACCACCTCAAGCTCAACCTTGACAAGACTGAGCTGCTCTTCCTCCCGGGAAAAGATTGTCCCACTCTTGACCTAACAATCAACATCGGCACCTCAGTTGTTTCCCCGACTCAGACTGCAAGGAATCTGGGTGTGACCCTAGATAACAACCTGTCCTTCACTGCAAACATCGCTGCTACAACCCGTTGCTGCAGATACACGCTTTACAACATCAGGAAGATACGTCCCCAGCTGACTCAGAAAGCGACTCAGGTTCTGGTCCAGGCTCTCGTCATCTCACGCCTAGACTACTGCAACTCCCTCCTGGCTGGTCTACCTGCATGTGCCATCCGACCTCTGCAGCTCATCCAGAATGCAGCGGCTCGTCTGGTCTTCAACCTTCCTAAATTCTCCCACACCACTCCGCTCCTCCGCTCCCTTCACTGGCTTCCGGTAACTGCTAGAATCCACTTCAAGACACTGGTACTTGCTTACCATGCTGCGAATGGATCTGGCCCTTCCTACATCCAGGACATGGTTAAACCGTACACCCTAGCGCGTGCACTACGCTCTGCATCAGCCAAACGACTCGTTGTGCCCTCGCTGCGAGGGGGACCCAAGTTCCCATCGGCGAAAACACGTGGGTTTGCTGTCCTGGCTCCAAGATGGTGGAATGAGCTCCCCATTGACATCAGGACGGCAGATAGCTTGCACATCTTCCGGCGCAAACTGAAAACTCATCTCTTTCGACTCCACTTCGAGCGTTAGAACTATTAACGAAGCACTTTTATACTAATAAAGGACTGGCTTACCTAAAGCCAGTTGAGTAGCACTTGAAATGTTTGGCTCTATGAAACCTGATGTACTTATATGATTCTGTTTTCTTCAAGGTTGTGTCTTCCTGGTCGAATGTACTTATTGTAAGTCGCTTTGGATAAAAGCGTCAGCTAAATGCAATGTAATGTAATGTAATGTAATATCTGCCTTCTCTTTATCTGTCACTGCCAGCCTCTCCCCATCAACCAAAGCTGGAATTTTAATGGGTTTCCTTTTCCCACTCATCTGCTTAAACATGGAGCAGACATCACCTAATTGTACTCCTCTGCCAATGGTAGAACACAATTCTCTCCATGTTCTCTTTTGTGTGTATTTGATTGTCCTTCGAGCAGCTGCCCTTTTCCTTTGATTCTCAATAACATTGTTTTGTGTCATGATTTTCTTTAATTCTCTAAATGCATAATTTCGCTCTTTAATAGCCCTGCTGCATTCCTCATTCCACCATGGCACCACATTCTTCCTACCCTTGGTTGTTGTTTTGGGTATACTGTTCCCTGCTGCATTTAGTATATGTTGCGTTATTTGGCTTGTAATGACCTCTATGCTTCCCTCTGATGTTAGCAGGTATACCGACTCCTCACACCATATCCTACATTTCCCCCAATCAGCTTTTGCAAAGCACCACCTGGTTATTACACCTCCTTCCTGTTCCTACAGTGGAGTTATTCAAAACAAGCTATTTGCATGTATGAACCAAACAGTTTGACACTAATGTCAGATCCAGGCATGAGACTTTCCCCCTTTTCCCACCACACCAAACTTCCTTCCTATGTTTATTGCCTGCTATTTCTTTAAATATATCAGTGGTTAGATTTTTACATGGGTTGTATAAATTGATTATCCTAATGTTATCTTGTTTCCTAGGGTTGCAGATTTACACTATAATACTCTCTATATCATCAGGAGATTGCACCTCCCTATATGCCACACCATCTTTGAGAAACGTGGCACCCTCCACCATTTTGATTATTATCTCGATCATGCCTTCTACAGCTAAATCCTGGAATGACAAAGTCTAATTGAGGTCGTAAACCAGGTTTCTTGCATTGTTACTAGCATATGTATCAATACCCGCTTGTTGTTCATGAACTTAGCACATTTAATTGTTCCAATATATTTTTCAATTGCTTTGGTAAGTTTAATCGGGTGGTAATGCCCACCATCCTGATTGAATTATATTACAACTTTCCACTCGTGTTCTAGTTCTTTATTCAAAGTTGCTTGGCTGTCATTTTGACTGACTTTTGATTTTGGCTAGCCTTGTCTGCTTCACCCGACCAATCCGAACAACTTTGCGCTCTGACTGAGCTATCTCTTTCTGTCAAAGCCCTTTTCTTCCTCGCGGATTTGGATATCATCCATTCCATATCAGTTATTTGGCTACCATCTCAGCTGGTTGACATGATGATAGAGTCAATGTACAGTTTATGCAAATCCGCCAAAATAACAGTCCAATGCAACCGTTTCTGTATGTTTCCGAGTTTTCCGATTCTCTCTGAGCTATCTGCAACGCGTCTCCGACTTCAATTCCTTCTTCCGGTCTGCAATCCACGTCACGCCAGCTCGACTCGCTCAATCCAGCCCGGACGTTGCATTACCGACTACTACTGCATAAATAATAAAACCGCCCTTTCTTGGTTACTGTACTGTAGGCCTACTTATACATCTTTCTGGTATCAATACTTCACTTCGTACTCCACTACTTATTGTTCTGAGGACTTTTTACTTTTACTTCTTACATTTTTAACACAAATACCTGTACTTTCTACTTCTTACATTATCAAAACAGGTTTGTTACTTTAGTTTTAATCTGTATTTGGTGGCATGATCATTATTATTTAGAGTCTTCTTAGAGTCTTCTTTGCTGACATTAACAGTTTCTAATAATAGGAAAAACAATAATATGCAACCAACCTTGATGAGAGGGGTGCGCTCGAAGAAGAAGAAACCAAACATGTAGGCCATAATGTTGTTACAGATCACACAGGAAATCGGCACAAGGAACCTGTGAGAAGAGAAGAGTTAACATGAGACTCATAAATAAGAGACTTAGAGAAAGCAAGTTTTGTATAACAAGGCATGTATGAATGTATTTGGATTTGTCTTGCCAATAAACACGGTAAAAATAGTAGGTACAGTTTTTTTTATTTAAATGCAATGAGGTACAGTTTTAGTATAATATGAAAAGTGTTCAAGTTTATTGAAATGGTAAAACACAGTGGAATATTTTCTTTTTAAAGACAGAAACTTAAGAAACTATTAAGGCGAAGCTTAATCTAAGACGATAAAGGATTTACCAGATCATCCCCTCAAACAGCTTGTGAATGATGAGGTGAGACTGAGTCACCACGATCAGCAGAGTCACATGAGTCCAACCAAACTGTGGAGACAAAACATCATTAGGAAAATATGTTTACAATAATTTGCCTGACAACCAACCCAATTTTATTCATGAGGGTCCTTGTTCCAAATATGTATTGATAGATGTGATGATGGTACAACACCCAAGGGATTACTGTCATCTGTGAATACACTGAGATGGGATTTAGCTGAAAAGGATATTAGCTTGATTCAATTCAAGATGTGTTTGAAGGCAGCGTTTCTTATTTAACATAAAGAGCTGTGTTTTTGTAAACCTCAGGCTCCATATTTAATATTCATTCATACATTCCACTGACACAAGACTAAGGTTTTCCATTATCGGCAGTGTTTTAGGGCCTTTGTAGATTTGTTAATCAAATTAAAGGGTAATATTCCGAGAAAATAAACAAGATTAAATCGTAAAAAAACTGTATATTCTTTGAGATTTGTAAGGTTAATTTACCAGAAAAATCAGGCTTTAACAAGAACAAAAGTATATTACATTTCTACATTTGGGGGGGATTTTAAAAAAAATTATGTTGTAAGTATTTTGTTTTGTTTTGTTTGCATTACTGCACTTGCAAGGTTGGATGAACCTCTATCAAACACTTATTTTTTTGAAGGTATCACAGTTTTTTTTCTTGTTAATTTACAACTTTATGAGTTATCTCCCAGACTAATACGCCCTTCCGCTGGCTTTTAACCAACATAGGCCCTCAAACACTGTGATATCCTTCTCTATGTGAACAGAGAACCTGGATTATGACCAAAAATCACAGGAGTGATGTGTCGTGTACGCTGAGTTGATCTCATCCGCTTCACAAATGTTGTCTTAGATGATTGCTTTCCCTTTGATTTAACAGGCACTGATTCTTCTGCTTGAATATTTCTGTCTGTGAAAGACTTGAGCTAAGTTTATAAGTGTTTAAATCTGCAGGGTATCTTCCAGTCGTCTCATTAATAAATGTCAGACTTGCAGTGTGGTATAAAAGAAGAAATAACAAAAGTGAGTCTCTTTCTCTTTTCTGACTTTTTTTAATGGGTATTTTACTTTATATTAAATACATAACAATAACAGTGCAGAACATCTAACCTCACTATGAATCCAGAACAATACACCTGCAGGAGTATGGATAAAGCGAGAGGTTTGCATGCATTTTGAGCCGATTTGGGCAGAATCCAGCAGAGTGGATCGTGATGTTCATCCTATGTAATCTATATGTAAAGAAACAAGTCTAAATATTTAAAGATAAAGCTGTGAAACAATCTCAATAATTGGCAGCATGTTGAGATAGGAAGTTTTAATATCTTAAGAGAAGAGCTCTTTTGGCTCCTTCCTGTCTTTCTACTGGGTCTTTCTTGGCTTTGTACTGGCTATCTTCTAGCTCTATTCAGGTTTCTGGAGTTTTTTTCTAGCTCTATCCCTGATCATTTTCAGAACCTGAAGGCTCTATACAGACTATCTTCTGGTTCTCCTCTGGATCCATCCACTATCTCTTGTCTCTGTCCAGTGAATTACACTTGTGTTACTGGAGCAGGTAAAGCATACAACAGATTCTTTCAGCATCATCGGAGCATAAAGTGGAAGCTTGGATGAAACACAGCGGACTTCTAAACAATGAACACCCGCAACTTAGAAGAAATAAAGCTGGATTTTATGTGTTCTAATATTGCAATGCAAACCCATGATGTAATGACAGTAATTAAGAATAATTTAGTCATTGAATGCTCATTTCAGTAGATTTAATCAAACAAAACATGAACATATTGGACATGGCATCAAGACTGTAACCTCTTCACATTCTGTTGAAATAGTCAATTACTATCCATATCTTACACATTGCTGTTTTGAATCATTAATATGTGGATGACAGTTCAACTGGATGATGCAACATGTATGCCATCTGCTGGAAAGAAGACGTATCGCTCTGTTGGCGTCATTTGGACTACAAAAACAGAGTTAAACTCTCATTTCATAAACAATCTTTGAGTCCAGACACCGTCCTGCAAAGAGCACACAACAGCACGTTTTTGGTCTAGCATCACTTTACAAAACGTTTGCATTAAGACACTAAGACTAGCTGGTCCATTGTAAAGGTCAGTCTACCTTAAATGATCAGCAGGTGAAAGGCAGGACACAGGAACTTGGTCCTGAGGAGATGTAACGATTATTAAAGAAGAAAGTTGTCGAGTCAAGGGGTCAAAGAAATGAACATTTGTGATTATTAGCGAATCGGTTGCAGGCTGGTGAAATCAGGCTTAGGGAGTAACTAAAACCAAAACTAAGGAGCTCACTGTTAATTTCAGGAGGACAAAAAAGGAAGTCCATCTCCACAGAGAAGCAGTGGAGAGCGTGGAGGACCTACGGTTCCTTGGAGTCAACATCTCCAATAATTTAACTTGGACCTCAAACCTGGTGAAAAAGGCACAGCAGAGACTGTTTTTCCTGAGGAAACTGAGACAGGCCAGGCTTCCACAAAAACTGCTGGTAAACTTCTATCGGTCGACTATTGAAAGCACCCTGAGTGGAAGGACCTGCAACGGGTGGTGAAGGCTGCTCAGCGCATCATTGGGACTTAGCTGGCTTTCTTCTGCAGTCAACTTTTATTTTTTGCCAAGGTTGCTTGGCAACATCTACAAAAGTTGACAGCAAAAGAAAGCCAGCAGTATCATCAGAGACATCACACACCCCGGCCACTCACTGTTCGAACCGTTGCCATCCGGCAGATCGTTCGGGTCAATAAAATAACGCACCAACAGACTGAAGAACGGCTTCTTTCCCAGAGCTGTGGCCTCCATCACTCCCATCCCTGTCCAACCACAAAACTCACTATAACTTTGAACATGCACACATACAAACACACTACCTCCCATCAAAGACTGCAGCCAAAATATCATGTTATTTATCTGTATATTTATTAACTATCAAATTGTAGCTTTTCTTTATTAAATAAACTTTAAAAATGTATTTTAACATTCTGGTAAAGTGCATTTAAGTGATGACCCTGATTATTGCTACTATCTCTGCTTTTATGGATGTGTTCTTATTTATATACTGCAGTGAGAGAAGCCAACTGAATTTCGTTACACTGATGTGTGATGACAATAAAGATATTCTATTCTAACGTATTACATGTAACGGCATTAGGTCATCAGGATACAAAATAGGCAAATGTGTTCCCTTACAGTTAGAGAAGCAAAAACAATCAGATAACAGGTATATTTATGTAAACAGGGCTCATTAACAGGATAGCAATGATACAAAACATTTAGAATAAAGAACAATACATAAAATCATCCTATATCTGAATATAGAAACTTGGAGCCCTCAATCCACAATGAAATGGTTCATTAACAGCCAGTGGTTAACGTATAAATCAGAAAATCAGTATGACAAAAACATTAAACATGTTGTCCACTTATGTTGATAAAGATAGAGTTCGTTTAAGTCTTATATGAATGTTGTGCAACAATGTTGATCCACTCATGTGTGAACTGTCATAAGACTTATTCATTGTCCTCTCCATCAGCTTCTGTCTCCATGTCTTCAGCTGAGCTGCTGATTGGAGGCTCTGCCTCTCTGTTATCCTCAGTTTGAATTTCATTAAGCCGTGAGGACTGACGACCAACACACTTGTGTTTTTTGAAACCATTACGCCATTTAAATCTTTTGTCGCAAACATTGCAGCTGTATATTTCCTCTCCTGTGTGGACTCTCATGTGTCTCTTTAAATGTCCAATCTGGGAAAAATGTTTCTTACAGACTGAGCAGCTAAAGGGTTTCTCTCCTGTGTGGACTCTCATGTGTTGTTTTAAATGTCCACTCCGTGAAAAAGCTTTCTTACAGACTGAGCAGCTGTATGGTTTCTCTCCTGTGTGGATTCTCATGTGTTTCTTTAAACTTCCACTGTGGGAAAAATGTTTCTTACAGACTGAACAGCTAATGGGTTTCTCTCCTGTGTGGATTCTCATGTGTCTCTTTACATTTCCACTCTGTGAAAAAGCTTTCTTACAGACTGAGCAGCTGAATGGTTTCTTTTCAGCAATACGTTGTGGATCACTGACGGATTCATGTCTATTTTTCAGTGAGTTTGAGCCTGATGCAGGTTCTCTGGTCTCCTTCCAATCAGCACTGTCTTCAGTGTCAGGTTCAGAAGAGTCTTCAGGGTCGTCCTCAATCTTTGGTTGTAAACTGCTCTCTGGATCTGAGTTCCTGGCTGGTTCTAGTCCTCGACAGTCATCTCCATCAGCTTCTGTTTCCATGTGTTCAGTTTGTCTTTGATGAGGCTGTGAGGACTGAGGTTTCTCTTTATCTTCTTCACTCTTCACAGGGTCAGGAGTGAAAGTGGACTTGGAGATATCAGCCTCCTCCAGCTCCCAAAGCTGCTCTCCCTCCTGACTGATCCTGAGTCCCTCCTGTTCCTGCTTAATGTGTGGGGGGGGCTCTGGGTCTTCCTGGTCCAGACTGGTGCTCCACTCCTGCTGGTCAGGGAGAACCTCTTCTTTAACCACCACCAGCTGCTGGACGTCTGCAGGAAACAGGAAACAGGAAACAGTCATAAAAAAATAAGTGTTAGCATTTAAAAATCTAATCACCATTAAAACGGGAGACATTTTTCAGCCCTAGTAATGCCTTTGTTTTTATACTTTAATATTATCTTTCTTAGTCCCACCTATTGTGTATTTTTGTTAGCTCAATTCACCTTACGTAGCCCAGCCCCATTCCACTTCCAGTTAAAAATGAAAAGGGGTTATTTCTTCTGGTTTAGCACTAGCTGCAATGTAAACAAGGAATTGTATTTGGGATCGTTCACAGCTACACTACGCCTATACAATGGTAATACAACAAATGTATAGTAGGGCCATACCTATACAAAACATGACTGTGAAGTTTTTTGCTTAAAATACCAAACAGATCACCCATTGTAGCCATGCCTCATACCCCTCTATTCCAGCCCTGTTCCAAAAAGGCTGATTCTGTGACCTAGCTTTAAATGGAACATCTGCTGCTAGCCACGCCCCTTTGTAGCTCATGCAGCTCTCCCTGCTAAGAGAGTTTTCTACCGGGAGAAACTCAGCTAAACGCTGCCGTGATTAAATGCCATATTATGTTCCAAACCACTTTCAAGAATTATTTCTGAAACAGAAGGAGCTCAAACCTTTCTCTCTCGCAGGGTTTACCGCAAGGACATTACGTTACACATCTCCAGTAGCCTACAGCGTTAGCTCTGAGTGTTAGCATGCTTGCTAATGTAAACACAGACCATATTACTCCCAAAACACGCAGTGCATTGTTTCTGATACAGCACATAGCTTGACATGTTCTTTCTTACTTGTAAGAAACACTTGTATGTTTCTTGTTTGTTTCTTTACCATGTGATATGTAATCTCTGTTCTGTATCTATGACTGATTGACCTGAATGTTTTATGTGTATTATTTCGATGCCCAAGACACATTTCTCCTAAGGGAGACAATAAAGCTCTATCTTATCTTATCTTAAGTGTTAACTGCTAGAACAGTGCCATTATATGCAGGGCTTGACAGTAACGGTTGCCAGTGGGAACCATTCAGAAAAAATGTCAACCACTTCTTGGCCTTTGGTTGCCATTAGTGGCAACCAGTTTTTAACATAAAGAAATAAGGACAGCAAACAGCAAAATGTGCACCGTAAAATAGATAAATGTTAATTATTTGTTGTATAGAGTGATATTTAATTATTGTTGTGACCAGTCGGAACCTGATACTTAAGTTGCACGTGCATTGGTGTGATTACGGAGCCAGAAAGCGATGCACGTTTACTCGCGTGCGCGGTGCGCCGTGTGTTTGTTTACAAGAAATGGCGAAGCAAATTAAAGGTGACCTATCATGCAAAATGCACTTTTGTACATCTTTTATACATGAATATGTGTCCCCGGTGTTCCAGGGAACTCACCAAGTGTCAGAAAACACAACCCTCTCTATTTTCCTCCATACCCAAATCTCTTAAAAAGGGGCTGCAACGGATCTGATACAGACTGATCCAGATTTGAACACTTCTCTGACGTCACAGAAGTGGCGCTACGGCTATTGGGCCAACTCCACCAATCAGGAGGAGACAGCCACGGATATTGCCGTTCGAAAGCGCTGGAGACGCTGTAGTACATATGCCAGGCCTGTAGATGGTGCTGTTCTCACAGAATCAGCCCGTGCAAAGACTGTGTTAAATTGAGCGAAATGAGGAATGGCTGAAATGCATGATCTGTTTGGTATTTTGAAAAATAAAAAGTATAAATATGCCTTATATAGGTATGGTCCTACACTATATTATTCAAATATAGCATGATAGGTCCACTTTAAGTTGTTTGACTATGGGGTAAAAAGTTCAGCCAATCCGTCAACATCTCAAATGAATGTTCAAAGTGATTCAACTGATAAAGCGCAAGATGAACCTGAACGAAAAGCAAAGAGGAAATGTGTAAAGTCTTGGGAGGCGAAATATATATGTACATTCTGCTCCGTTGTCCATTCACTTCCGGTAAAAGTTCCTTCAAAATAATAGTCCCGATCTTATTACTACCAAAATAAAAGTGATAAACTAAACTTTACCATAGGAAAATATTGGCATACAAATATAATCACTTCTAGGTAACACATTTTAAATATAGTTAGACATATTAATAAATAATTTACAGCATTAATAATTAATATCTCATTCTTAACTGTGAATGGTTTTCATTTATTTAACATTAGAAATGTATTAGTCTGGCCAATCCAAGACTTCGATGATGAATGGCCAGTGGATCTATGGTGGGGGTCAGCACAAAGTTCAAGGAAACCCAAATTTGAAAGGGAGACAACGGATGACCAAGAAACTAGTGACTTGCTCAATTCATTTGAGGTACAGCTGCCCTACTGGTATTTTGTATATCAGCAATTGAGGGTGGACAAGTTTACTACCACTTTAGTTTCAAATAATTGTGTTAATTACTTATAGAGTGGCGAAGTCACGCCTATCTACTTCCGGTCCATGGGACCTTATTTTGGAAAAATTATGTATTGAAGTCAATGGAGAGAGAAAACTTATCTTTCGATCCCGTTTGAATTGTGCCACGAATTACACATATGATGTTTGTCAATCTTAAAAAATCATTTTCATGTCAAAAAAGTCACAGTTTTTCGTAAAACTGTTGAAATATAAGACTATGAAAAATACGCAACTAGAAAGATTACAAATCCCAGAGTCGCGTAAGTCATGTCATAACTGATGTCACAATTGTTTTCCTCCACCAAATAAGAGATAGCTAAGATAAGATAACTTTAACAAGATGCCTGTGTGCTTAGTACCAGGTTGTTATCATACCAGCAATGGGTCTTGGTCGTTATTTCGCTTCCCGTCTGATGAAAGGACGAGGAATGGCTGGATCAAGTTAGCTACCTAGCTAGTAGCAAGCACGTTAGTTAGCATTACAGCCTTGTCATTTTCATTAGCCTTAACATGAAGTGACATTAAGTAACCCATAATGTTAAACAGTAAGAGTAGTAGTCATATTTCGTGAACCCTTTGAAGAGACAACGGATGACCAAGAAACTAGTGACTTGCTCAATTCATTTTTGAGGTACTGCTGCACTACTGGTATTTTGTATACCAGCAATTGAGGGTGGACAAGTTTACTACCACTTTAGTTTCAAATAATTGTGTTAATTACTTATAGAGTGGCGAAGTCACGCCTATCTACTTCTAATGAT
The DNA here is from genome assembly GCF_902827175.1 of Gymnodraco acuticeps. NCBI lineage: Eukaryota > Metazoa > Chordata > Actinopteri > Perciformes > Bathydraconidae > Gymnodraco > Gymnodraco acuticeps. The sequence goes on from NW_022991672.1 coordinate 47,497, forward strand.
CACACCGGTGTGATCATTCTATAATACACCCAAGGCTGCCTGCCTGTTGAGATTGACAAGGAATATTTTAAATGCTACTCTGTAAAGGGAATAGGCCTACTACTGTTAAAAAAACCTTATTTGTTTAAAATAAAAGTGCGCAAAAAACTAATTTTGAATTCATTATTGAATTGTGTGCATAACAATGCAATTAATCGCAGAAAATCCTTTGATTAATCATGATTCAAATGTTTAATCGTTGCCCAGCAATAATAAATAGTCTTAAGTGTTACCAAAGACTTTAGCGTGTTACCAAAGAGTTTAAAGCAGGGGTGTCCAAACTTTTTTCACAGAGGGCCATATACAGAAAAATATACGAAGGGCTGGGCCACTCATAAAGGTGAGGTATATCGCCTCGTAAGTTAAAGGTGGGGTAGGTAAGTTTGAGAAACCGGCTCGAGATACACTTGTTATATTCCATGGAATGCTCTTAACATCCCGATAGCAATGAATATCTGAAGTGCTTTGACAAAAAATCCATACAAAAATATCATCTGTGGAAGCCGTAGTACTGTAAAAAGCACGACCAATCATTTTAGCCGGCCCGGCTAAAATAACTGGATGGCCTACCTGCCTGTCAGCCTTCCATCTGTGCACAAACTTATCTCGTGCCCTCATTGGCCATGTGCGCGTTCGTGTGTGTTGGAGGAGGGGCTCTGTAAGGAAGTGGCAGATTTTTTCCGGCTGTGTATTTTCAAATTCTAGCGCACTCGAGCTGGTTTCTCCAAAATTACCAGTGACGTGCGGTGAGGTTCATGGCTGGTGAGTAGGGATGTCCCGATCACCTTTTTTTGCTCCCTATCCGATTCCGATCATTTGATTTTGACAATCTGCCGATACCGATTTTTCCCGATCCGATCTTTATGCAATGCATTAAGAGAAAAAAAAAGGAAAAAAGCATTCAAGTTGTCCCTTAAGGTTATTTTTTTAATTTAAATGACAGTACCCAACTCAAGGGGGAGTGCTGGGGAACTCCAGTTTGAAACCCGCTCCTGCCGCCACTGCGTCAAGCCGTTGTGTCCTTGGGCAAGACACTTCACCCGGATTTGCTCCTGTGGGTATTGTCCACAGTACGTATAATACCAATGTGTACTTGTAAAAGCGCCTCGATGACCTCGAGGCGTGAAGATGGACGGTGTGGCGCAGTGCGCTGTAAAATGATCATCAGATCAAGGGGTGAAACCCGCCGCTGCTGCGTCTGTAAAGCCGGTGTGTCCTTGGGCAAGACACTTCACCTGAACTTGCTCCTGTGGGTATTGTCCACAGTATCTGACCATTGCATGTATGATATATGTGTAATGTGTGTATATGTAAAGCGCTTTGAGTCATTGAAAAAGCGCTATAATAAATGTAAGGAATTATTATTATTAAATTAATTATTAACTATCCATTCTATCCAACATGGATATAGCTTCTTTTTCTCACAGCAGCATTGGATCAGTTCAGTTGTGCAGCATTGGATCAAAAACAAAATAAAGCTTATCAGTGGTCCACCACAAAATAACCATGTAAACAAATTGAGTGCAGATAGTGCAGTAACAAAACAAAAATAACTCTACTGGAAAGAGGTAGCTTGACTAGCTTTACAAGTTCACATTCAGTCACAAATAATAAAATAAAATAAAAATGTGGCTTAGTGCAGAATTCTAGCCTTAAGACTAACTAGTCTAGTAATAATGCAATGAACAACAGCAGCTTAACATAACATGAATAAACAAAGTATTATATTTCCATCTTACTGAAGTAACACAATTCAATAGTAATCAGCAGCAAACCACTTATTTTTGTTATTCTACAGTATTGTTGTGTTATAGTTATTTGTTAATGTAACCCAATTTGTGTTCTTTGAAATTGAAAAGGATATCGCATTGTGTTTGTTACTTTCGTTGCAGTTGTATATGTCTTAAGTGTAATTTGGCTTGGCTTCCTATTTGTGGACATGCTTTTATTTTGAAGGAGAGGTAGCGCTGTTGACAGGAAGTTGTTGTTGCTTTGGAAACAACATGACGGAGATTAACGGAGAAAAGTAATATCTACATATAAAGACGGAGAAAGTAAACGATAACGTTTATGGTTAAGTGTTAGCACCCCCCGAAGAGGCACAAGCTCTTATATTGGAGATTTCAATAAATTCAATTTGAAAAAAAAACGGGGGAAAAAAATAAAAAACAAACAATCGTATTAGATTGGTCGTGTTGAGCGTAGCTCTGTTCTTTCCACCACGCGGAACCTCCGCCTTGCAAACATTGCATCTGGCTGTTACACTGCCTTCGCTTTCAATTTTATAATACTTCCAAACTCCTGACATTTTCTCTGTCCCGACTCCCGAGTCATCAGCTGAACGTAGCCTCTCGTTAGCTTACTGCCACTATTAGACACTGCGCCCACTCTGTTGCCAGATTTGAGAGAAATAAGCAGGTCTGAAAACAAGCCCAAAAGAAGCAACACATACATGATGTTGAGTGATTTTAAACCAAAACTAAGGCCTCAGGGTGACTTTAAGATGTGAACATGGTCCTTTTTGTTTTGTAACATTAAATAAAATAATTTTTTTAAGGATTCCCAATCCCCGATCTTTTTCTCCCGATTCAGATCTTTTAAAAATCACGTGATCGGCTCCGATCCCCGATCACGTGATCGGGACATCTCTACTGGTGAGGCACTGACTCTTTCAGAGTCAGATTTACAAATATTATATTTTGACCTTAATCGAAATATTCCGTTATTTTCAAAAGCTTTTTTAGTCTGATGCTTCAATTCATTTTAAACAAACCGTTCAAAAAAAGGATACCCAAAATCTAAATATTGGATTGTTCTTTCTTAGTAAGATCCCATTTTTATTACAATTGGGGTCTTACCTTGACTTGAAGATGAAGTCCATGCTATCCTTCTCGACAACAATCTCTATTACTTTTTTGTAAAAGTCCTCCTTATCTTCCTCTTTCAAAAGTCTAGTTTGTTGTTTGCGTCTACCGTCTCTGCGTAGAATAACAGTAGCAACAAGAACCTGTGGGCTCACGTGCGCCCCCTTCAGTTCGGCAGAGGTTATGGCTGCCTCCCCTGGTGCTTTTTTCATTGCCGTTGTATGATGAGACCAGCGAGCCTAAATATCATATATACGTGAAATAAGTTATTTAGAGACTATGGATGGCGAGGATAAATGTAATACAGGGATCTACAAACATTACATTGGTGACATACAGTGAGATGGTGCAGGCATGCGCTTAGGGCCCGCTTTCCAGCCAGTTTATATGGGGTGACGCATTCTGAGGTGAGGCAGATCTCATCTGTGCCTCACCTTACCCCACAGTAACTGGCTTGAGCGTGCTCACAAAATAAGTGCCCGCGCTCCAGCCAGTTACTGTGGGCTTACGAGAGGCAAAGCTCGTCCCTGCCTCACTTCTCATCGCTACTCGTAGTTGTAGCGGAGCTCAGCAAATTTGCTGATTTTGACTATAAAAAGCGATTGGAATCAAACATACATCACATTTACAACACAGATCAGTGGAGACATTTTATTATTATTACTATTTAGTAGGGGTGTAACGGTACACGTACCGAAATTATTCGGTATGGGCCCTTCGGTTCGGTACACATGTGTACCGAAGTGTACCGAACGAATATAACGTTAAACGTAAAAAAATTGAGAACGTGAATAACTTCTTGGAAGTAATCTCAGGTGCTGCGTCGCAGCATTCAGAGTGATTTGCTCACATTGGGTTCAACGCGTCATAGAGCGAGCAAGTCATTTCATTGGACGAGAGGCATTCTATGAGAGCTGGTCAGAGGGATGCGTTCAAATGTAGTCAGTAATTTGAGGAACTGTCGAAAATGAATGGCGAACGCAAATAAAGTTGAGCTCGAAAATCCTCCAGCATCATTGAAGTCTCCGGTTTGGGAACATTTTGGTTTCGCAGTTACGAACAAGGATGACGGACAAAGACAGGTGGACCGAACCAAAGCTGTTTGTCGGCATTGTTCAACTAAAATTGGTTACGTGGCTGGCAATACATCAAACTTGCACACTCTTGAAAAGGCATCACCCGAACGTGAATATCACCGGTACCAAAAGAAAATGACTGAAGTGCAAACCCAGCTCCCGCTAGCATGTAAGCCTCCACCACTCGCAGAGAGTTCAGACCGAGCCAAAGCTATTACAAACGCCAAATATCCTTATGTTGCCATGTTAGCAAAGCGCTACCTGGCTGTATCTGCTACCTCTGTCCCTAGAGAGGGTGTTCTCCACAGCAGGACACATTGTTAGTGCCAGCAGATCTGCTACCTCTGTCCCTAGAGAGGGTGTTCTCCACAGCAGGAGACATTGTTAGTGCCAGCAGATCTGCCCTTTCGGCAAGCAATAGGCGCATTCACACCGCGGTACTTTTCCCACAAAGGTTCATGCGATCTTAGTTCATGAGAACCTTTTTACCCGGCTCTTTTGTGAGAAAAGAGCTATATTTCTGATTGGCTGGGCGGATTGCAAACCACGCCCCGTAAAACTCCCAAAACGTTTTGTGAAGCCGCCATTTTATTATCCTCGCATTAGCATTATTAGCATTAGCCCAGCGCAGAAACGCAGAGAGACTAACTTATGGCAACACAAAATAAAACATGGGAGCGGTGGAGATGAGGAGGTGTCGGCGTTCTGGCGATTTACTTGGAAGGCTTCAGTAGAAGCTGCTGGGACTCCCAGCAGCTTCTAATGAAGCCAGTCCCCAACTCCGGGGACTTCCGGCCGGGGACTTTGGGCGGCAGTATACGCCGTGAAGTGGTTTGCGGCCTGCCAGTAAACCCAAAGCAGAAGAAGAAGTGACGTCAGCGGCTTCATTTGCCTAATCCACCCCCAGGTTCAAAGAGTTCTCATGAACTAAATTCTCATGAACCTTTGTGGGAAAAGTACTGCGGTGTGAATGCGCCTAATGGTATACTAAAATCCATGTGAAAAAAAATTGCTTCTCACTGTTCTTAGGTCAAATATGTATATGCGATTAAAAATGCGATTAATTTCGATTAATTCATTACAAAGCCTCTAATTAATTAGATTGATTTTTTTAATCGAGTCCCGGCCCTATTTATTATTATTACTATTTAGTCTTTCTTTAGTTGTTTTTCCGTTACATTGGAGTATGACAGGTGAGGCTCTGCCTCCCCTGAACATTACCTACCCCACCTTTAAGTTATAAGTTAGCAAAATGTAGGTAAATTAGGCTTAATACATTAATATGCTTTAAGAAAAAAAACAGCCTACATCACAGCTCTCTATCGGGTTTCATGTATCGTGTTGGCAGCTCATCCCTTAAAAACAGAAGTCTCAGAGTGATTATAATAACATGAAATATGAATGGTCTATTTCAAGCTTGTTGTGTAAATAAGTTATTAGGCTTCTTTTCATCAACTAAGATTTGTTAGAACATTTTATCAACATGAATTGACTGCATTTATTTTAAAAGTGAGCTTATTAACACATGAATACACTGTGTGTAATATGGTTGTACATTTAAGAAGTACAATATGAGAAAAGCACATTTCATTTGTGGGCCATATTTCCCAAATACTTTTTGAATTAGCTGAGGGCCCCCGGGCCGTAGTTTGGACACCCCTGGTTTAAAGTGTTAATGAAGAGTAAAGGGAACAGACCTGCTCTGTGTATCCGAAGCTGAGGCTGTAAAACAGCGTCCAGTAGTTTCTGGAGTCTCTTGTTCTCCTCCTTGGAAAGAGACAGCTCCTCCTCGAGCTCTGCTATCGTCTTTTCAAACACAGCAAATATCTCTTCAGCAGTGAGTCGCTGCTTCTTCAACGACAGCAGCATTTGGACTTTACTCATGTTTACTAGATCACCTTTTTCTGCAAACTCCGTTAAACACACTGCTTATTTATCTCCATCAAACTCTCAATCTGACTAGTGTTGCCAACGTGTTTCCAGCTAGCATGCTAAGCTAGCTCCTATAGTCCGCGGTAAACGCTCCAGAAAAAAGAGCACGCAGTTCATTCGGAGGTTTATCCAAACACACAGATGATGGATCAGTAGAGCTGGAGCTCACAAACGCTTTCTCGGGAACACAAAGAGAGAGAACCGTAGCGACGAGACGCCACCTGGACCCAGTGACTCGATCTGAATTCCCGCCCGATCTTCTTCTTCTCTCGTTTTTGGCAGATTGCAAACAACTTAAACGGTGCATACCGTCACCTACTGTACATGAGTATGACTCATCATATCGTTCCAACTCTTTACATTACATCTTTAACCTATGATCTAATCAAAATGAATCAACAAAAACATGAAATAAATTAAATAAAAATCTATGTTCTTTCCTGACCTAATGTTAAATTATTTTTCCTACCCCGGTTCCACTCAAGAATGTAAACAGTGCCTTTCTGGTAGCTCTTACTCCCTCTCCCTTTGTTCCCAAAACACCAACCACACTCCATTCCCTCTCTGCCTCTAAAACTTTAGCCTTTAGTTTTTCTCTTTCAGATTTATAGATGTCACAATGTAACAAGATATGTTCTACATCTTCTTTTACTCCACAGTTCCCACACTTGTCACTGTCACTTTTCCCCATGATATACAGCATACCATTGAAAGCCGTGTGATTTATTCTGAGTCTAGCTATCATGATTTCCTCCCTTCTGTTTCTTTCTTTATAAATATTAATTTTAATTGTCTTTTGTACTTTGTGATACTCTTTGCCTTTCTGGTCTTCCTCCCACCTTTTCTGCCAGACCTCCATCCCTTTTTTCTTCATTACTGCTTTTCCTTCTCCTTTAACAAGTTGAACTGGTAATGTTATTTCCTTAGTGCACTTTTTGCTAATTTATCAGCACACTCGTTCCCTTTCACCCCCTCATGTGCAGGCACCCAGCAGAACTGCAGAACTACCGCCTCTGTGCAGTCTTAACAGGCTATGATTCAGTTCTATGAGAATGTCTTCTTTGGCAGTTGTTGTTAATTGTATGCTTTTTAATATGGACAATGAATCTATGCATATCACCACCCTATCTGGTCTGACCTCTTCAACCCACTGTAATCCTATTATTACAGCAAGCATTTCTGCTGTGTACACTGATAATTGATCAGACGCTCTTTTTGAAATCGATATTTTAAAGTCTGGGATACCAACTCCAACACACTCTTCCTTGTTCTTAGAACCATCTTTGTACATGTTTAGGTAATTGTAGTACTTTTCGTTCAGGTACATACTTGTTTTAATTCCCACTTCATTTATTTGCCACTCTTTTTTCCTTTCTACAATACTCATATCTATTTTAGCTTCTGGGAAAAGCCATGGGCGAATACTATTAAATGGGGTTGCTTTCGCAAACGTAATCGTCTCCACTCCATATGCCCTCGTTCTCTCCTTACTCGTCCAGCCAAACCCACGCCCCTGGAACTTTCTATATTCCCAGCAATCCTGTAATATTCTGTTTGAAATATTTTCTTCTCCACTTCCTTGTAGTCTGACCCAGTATGACAGAGCAAGTTTCTCTCTTCTGATCTCCAGAGGTGTCTCTCCTGCTTCTGTCAGTACTGCATTGATAGGGGATGACTTTATCGCTCCAATACACAGCCGCAATGCTTTATATTGTAGTCTATCCATTTTTAAAAGCAATGTTGTTGCTGTTGCTCCATACACTATACAACCATAGTCTATTTTGGACCTCATAATTGATCTGTAAACGTCTATTAATGCTTGTTTGTCTGCGCCCCAGTTGCATCCAGCTACAGCTCGCAATACATTTAATACTTTTTTGCATTTTCCATGTATATTTGCTATCAAACCACAGTCCTATTTGAACTCATTCACCTTTGTCATTGGACGATCATATAGAGTTAGCTGTTGGCCATCAATCTTGCGTTTGTTTGTAAATACCATGTAGCATGACTTGCTTTCTGACATTTTGAATCCCCAGTTATATGACCACCTCTCCACTTTTTTAATCGCTCTAGCTATATTCTCCATTACGTATGGGGCATGTCTTCCCTCATCCAAATAGCCCCATCATCTGCGTATAGAGCCGATTAGATGCATGTGCATGTAAATATGTCATTAATCATGATGTTAAACAATATTGGACTAACTGCACTCCCTTGGGGAATACCATTTTCTATTTCAAAATAATTGGAAATATCTGCTCCAACCTTTATTCTAAATGTCCTGTCTGTTAAAAAGGCCTTTACCCAATTGAACATTCTCCCTCCAATACCAATACTACTCAATTTGATCAGTAATCCATCCCTCCATTTAGAGTCATACGCCTTTTCAATGTCAAAGTACACTATTGCCATTATCTCTTTCATTTTCAGTGTTTTTTCCACATCATTACTCACTCTTACATTACATGTTACTAAAGCATCTATTGTGGACTGCCCTTTACGAAATCCGCTCTGAAAACTACTCAGCAGCCCTTTCTGTCCCAGTACATGTGAGAGCCTACGGACAATGATCTTTTCCACCCATTTACATAGGTGTGATGTAAGAGCTATTAGTCTGTAGTTACTAGGGTTAGCTGTATCTTTCCCTGGCTTATTGAATGGTAGCACGACTGCTGTTTTCCACACACTTGGCATATCTCCTTCTCTCCAGATTGTATTGAAAAGACTCAGCACCGTTGTCATAGTTTCCATAGGTAACAGTCATAACATAGCTGGTCTTGTACAGGGACTGTATATCCTGTACCTTGTAAGTCTATTTTGAGTTCTGACATTGTAAATTCCACATCAAGAGCTGACCTATTACCCTGTCTATTCTCCTTCACGTTTTCATTCTCTGCTAGTAACTGCTGTTTTTGCTGCCTATGAATATCACTGAGATGCCCCCCACTAAGGCCACTATGTAATGCTGCAAGTGTCCTTCCTAACATATCAGTGTGCATCTGGACCCGGTGACGACATTACCTATTGACGCAGCAACCACTGTAAGTTATATTCTTGTTTAATTAGACTTCTCTGTTTCATTTATTCGACTCTGTATAAATTGTTATTGTAGCGTAAACGGCTAAATCGCGTTTGAGAGATTTTTAAATCTCAGATCTGCTCAGGCGAAACCTGCTTTACAGGTCTCAGCACTCAAGCCTGCATTAATATAGGCACGGCCAGTCTATTGATAGCGTGAAGTACAACCGCGTGACTCAGTCATTTTGTACCTTAAAAAGCATTTAAATACCGCATTTAAAATCTGATGAACTCAGTGTGCATCTGGACCCGGTGACGACATTACCTATTGACGCAGCAAACCACTGTAAGTTATATTCTTGTTTAATTAGACTTCTCTGTTTCATTTATTCGACTCTGTATAAATTGTTATTGTAGCGTAAACGGCTAAATCGCGTTTGAGAGATTTTAAATCTCAGATCTGCTCAGGCGAAACCTGCTTTACAGGTCTCAGCACTCAAGCCTGCATTAATATAGGCACGGCCAGTCTATTGATAGCGTGAAGTACAACCGCGTGACTCAGTCATTTTGTACCTTAAAAAGCATTTAAATACCGCATTTAAAATCTGATGAACTCAGTGTGCATCTGGACCCGGTGACGACATTACCTATTGACGCAGCAACCACTGTAAGTTATATTCTTGTTTAATTAGACTTCTCTGTTTCATTTATTCGACTCTGTATAAATTGTTATTGTAGCGTAAACGGCTAAATCGCGTTTGAGAGATTTTAAATCTCAGATCTGCTCAGGCGATACCTGCTTTACAGGTCTCAGCACTCAAGCCTGCATTAATATAGGCACGGCCAGTTTATTGTCGCCCATCAGCTGTAGATAGTTAACTAATTAGAGGGCCGTGGCCCTACAGCTGTGAGAACTGAGCAATCAGGCGTCCATTTCGGGTAGCTCTTTCCTGGAGCGTCAGCTTCAGCGTCAGACAGCCGAAGACTGACAAAGACATTGGAGTCCTGCGGGAGTAAGACTGACAAAGACATTGGAGTCCTGCGGGAGTCACGAGGGAGGCAAAGAGGAGGCAAATCCTACTCTGATCGAGCTGGTGTCTTATTTCTCTTTTCTTTAGTTTTCTAGCCCCGCATGCTATAATCATGTGTATTTTCTCTATTCCTGTTCATGTGTCTTCTCGCAATTATCACTGGCCCCGTGTATCTCCTAATCGATATAACCGGCCTGCTCTCGTCTATCCCACGTGCTCCACTGAGATCCAACATCTAGTTTCTGGTGGCCTGTGGAATTGCCAGTCAGCTGTTCCTAAGGCTGACTTCATCTCTGGCTACGCCTCCCTGCAGTCTCTGGATTTCCTTGCTCTCACTGAGACCTGGATTACTCCATCCAACACATCCACCCCAGCAGCTCTCTCCACTGCATATTCCTTCTCCCATACACCCAGACCCACTGGCAGAGGAGGTGGCACTGGTCTCCTGCTCTCTCCCAAATGGAGCTTTTCCCTCTTCAAGCTACCTAACTTCACTCCTTCCACCTTTGAATTCCATGCCGTCACAGTAACCCATCCTATACAGTTAACCATTGTTGTTCTCTACCGTCCACCAGGCGCCTTGGGGGACTTCTTGGAGGAATTAGATAATCTCCTCTCACTCATCCCTGAAACTGGCCCTCCCGCTGTACTTCTCGGAGACTTCAACCTCCAGACGGGGAAGATAGACGAACTAACATCTCTGTTAACCGCCTTTGCTTTCTCACTGTCTCCGTCCCCACCGACTCATAAAGCTGGCAATGTCCTTGATCTCATATTCTCAAGGAACTGCGCTACTTCTAACCTCTCTGTAAACCCGCTCCACACATCCGATCACTTCTTCATTTCATTCTCTCTATCCCTTTCCAAACATAACAAACTAATCTCTTCTCATCCTGCACTTGTCCGCCGTAACCTTCGCTCCCTCTCCCCCTCTAGCTTTGCCTCGTCGGTGCTCTCAGCCCTCCCTTCCTCTGATTCGTTCCATCTCCTGCCTTCAAACTCTGCTGCAGAAACTCTCCTCTCTACTCTCTCATCCACTCTGGACTCTCTCTGTCCTCTCACATCTCGGCAGGCTCGTCAGTCCCCTCCTGTTCCCTGGCTAAATGATGCACTGCGTGCTAATAGAACCGTCCTTAGGGCAGCAGAGCGGAAATGGTGGAAATCCAAACACCGTGACGACCTCCTAACCTATCAGGCTCTCCTCTCCTCTTTCTCTGCTTCGATCTCTCAGGCAAAAAGCACTTTCTTTCAAGATAAGATCCAATCTTCCTATTCCAATCCTAAAAAACTATTTTCCATCTTCTCCACCACCCTCTTGGACCCTCCAAAAGCTCCTCCCCCCTCCTCACTTCTGTCAAGCGACTTTGTTACCCACTTTGAAAAAAAGGTTGATGATATTCGCTCTTCTTTTTCTGACTCACCTTTACTCACCGCTGGGTCACCAGACCCTCCTTCCACCAACACACTTACCTCCTTTTCCCCTCTCTCTCCAAGTGAGGTTCTTACCCTCATTACCTCTGCCCGCCCTACCACCTGTCCTCTGGACCCTATCCCTTCAAACCTCCTCAGACTATCGCTCCTGATATTCTACCGTTTCTCACCCATTTCATCAACACTTCTCTAACTTCTGGTCACTTTCCAAACAGTCTCAAGGAGGCAAGAGTAAACCCTCTCCTAAAGAAATCCACTCTCAACCCGTCTGATGTTATAAACTACAGGCCTGTCTCTCTCCTCCCGTTCCTGTCTAAATCACTTGAACGCGCTGTCTTTAAACAACTCTCCTGTTATCTCAATCAGAACAACCTTCTGGATCCGCACCAGTCTGGTTTCAAGGCAGGTCACTCCACAGAAACTGCTCTCATTGCTGTCACGGAGGAACTGCACACTGCCAAAACTGCATCCCTCTCCTCTGTCATCATCCTATTGGACCTGTCTGCTGCATTCGACACGGTGAATCATCAGATCCTCCTTCGCACTCTCCAAAAACTTGGAGTTTCAGGCTCTGCACTTTCCCTCCTCACCTCATACCTGAAAGACCGTACCTACAGGGTGACTTGGAGAGGGTCTGAGTCCGACCCTTGTCAATTAACTACGGGGGTCCCTCAGGGCTCTGTTCTTGGTCCCCTCCTCTTCTCCCTGTACACAAACTCGCTCGGATCAGTCATTAGCCCGCATGGTTTTTCTTACCACTGCTACGCTGATGACACCCAATTAATTCTGTCCTTTCCCCGCTCAGAGACCCAGGTCGTTGCACGCATCTCTGCTTGTCTAGCTGACATCTCTCAGTGGATGTCTGCTCACCACCTCAAGGTCAACCTTGACAAGACTGAGCTGCTCTTCCTCCCGGGAAAAGATTGTCCCACTCTTGACCTAACAATCAACATCGGCACCTCAGTTGTTTCCCCGACTCAGACTGCAAGGAATCTGGGTGTGACCCTAGATAACAACCTGTCCTTCACTGCAAACATCGCTGCTACAACCCGTTGCTGCAGATACACGCTTTACAACATCAGGAAGATACGTCCCCAGCTGACTCAGAAAGCGACTCAGGTTCTGGTCCAGGCTCTCGTCATCTCACGCCTAGACTACTGCAACTCCCTCCTGGCTGGTCTACCTGCATGTGCCATCCGACCTCTGCAGCTCATCCAGAATGCAGCGGCTCGTCTGGTCTTCAACCTTCCTAAATTCTCCCACACCACTCCGCTCCTCCGCTCCCTTCACTGGCTTCCGGTAACTGCTAGAATCCACTTCAAGACACTGGTACTTGCTTACCATGCTGCGAATGGATCTGGCCCTTCCTACATCCAGGACATGGTTAAACCGTACACCCCAGCGCGTGCACTACGCTCTGCATCAGCCAAACGACTCGTTGTGCCCTCGCTGCGAGGGGGACCCAAGTTCCCATCGGCGAAAACACGTGGGTTTGCTGTCCTGGCTCCAAGATGGTGGAATGAGCTCCCCATTGACATCAGGATGGCAGATAGCTTGCACATCTTCCGGCGCAAACTGAAAACTCATCTCTTTCGACTCCACTTCGAGCGTTAGAACTATTAACGAAGCACTTTTATACTAATAAAGGACTGGCTACCTAAAGCCAGTGTTGAGTAGCACTTCAAATGTTTGGCTCTATGAAACCTGATGTACTTATATGACTCTGTTTTCTTCAAGGTTGTGTCTTCCTGGTCGAATGTACTTATTGTAAGTCGCTTTGGATAAAAGCGTCAGCTAAATGCAATGTATGTAATGTATGTAATATCTGCCTTCTCTTTATCTGTCACTGCCAGCCTCTCCCCATCAACCAAAGCTGGAATTTTAATGGGTTTCCTTTTCTCCCACTCATCTGCTTAAACATGGAGCAGACATCACCTAATTGTACTCTCTCTGCCAATGGTAGAACACAATTCTCTCCATGTTCTCTTTGTGTGTATTTGATTGTCCTTCGAGCAGCTGCCCTTTTCCTTTGATTCTCAATAACATTGTTTTGTGTCATGATTTTCTTTAATTCTCTAAATGCATAATTTCGCTCTTTAATAGCCCTGCTGCATTCCTCATTCCACCATGGCACCACATTCTTCCTACCCTTGGTTGTTGTTTTGGGTATACTGTTCCCTGCTGCATTTAGTATATGTTGTAATGACCTCTATGCTTCCCTCTGATGTTAGCAGGTATACCGACTCCTCACACCATATCCTACATTTCCCCCAATCAGCTTTTGCAAAGCACCACCTGGTTATTACACCTCCTTCCTGTTCCTACAGTGGAGTTATTCAAAACAAGCTATTTGCATGTATGAACCAAACAGTTTTGACACTAATGTCAGATCCAGGCATGAGACTTTCCCCCTTTTCCACCACACTACAAACTTCCTTCCTATGTTTATTGCCTGCTATTTCTTTAAAATATATCAGTGGTTAGATTTTACATGGGTTGTATAAATTGATTATCCTAATGTTATCTTGTTTCCTAGGGTTGCAGATTTACACTATAATACTCTCTATATCATCAGGAGATTGCACCTCCCTATATGCCACACCCATCTTTGAGAAACGTGGCACCCTCCACCATTTTGATTATTATCTCGATCATGCCTTCTACAGCTAAATCCTGGAATGACAAAGTCTAATTGAGGTCGTAAACCAGGTTTCTTGCATTGTTACTAGCATATGTATCAATACCCGCTTGTTGTTCATGAACTTAGCACATTTAATTGTTCCAATATATTTTTCAATTGCTTTGGTAAGTTTAATAATCGGGTGGTAATGCCCACCATCCTGATTGAATTATATTACAACTTTCCACTCGTGTTCTAGTTCTTTATTCAAAGTTGCTTGGCTGTCATTTTGACTGACTTTTGATTTGGCTAGCCTTGTCTGCTTCACCCGACCAATCCGAACAACTTCGCGCTCTGACTGAGCTATCTCTTTCTGTCAAAGCCCTTTTCTTCCTCGCGGGATTTGGATATCATCCATTCCATATCAGTTATTTGGCTACCATCTCAGCTGGTTGACATGATGAATAGAGTCAATGTACAGTTTATGCAAATCCGCCAAAATAACAGTCCAAATGCAAACCGTTTTCTGTATGTTTCCGAGTTTTCCCGATTCTCTCTGAGCTATCTGCAACGCGTCTCCGACTTCAATTCCTTCTTCCGGTCTGCAATCCACGTCACGCCAGCTCGACTCGCTCAATCCAGCCCGGACGTTGCAATTACCGACTACTACTGCATAAATAATAAAAACCGCCCTTTCTTGTCTACTGTACTGTAGGCCTACTTATACATCTTTCTGGTATCAATAATACTTCACTTCGTACTCCACTACTTATTGTTCTGAGGACTTTTTACTTTACTTCTTACATTTTTAACACAAATACCTGTACTTTCTACTTCTTACATTATCAAAACAGGTTTGTTACTTTAGTTTAATCTGTATTTGGTGGCATGATCATTATTATTTAGAGTCTTCTTAGAGTCTTCTTTGCTGACATTAACAGTTTCTAATAATAGGAAAAACAATAATATGCAACCAACCTTGATGAGAGGGGTGCGCTCGAAGAAGAATAAACCAAACATGTAGGCCATAATGTTGTTATAGATCACACAGGAAATCGGCACAAGGAACCTGTGAGAAGAGAAGAGTTAACATGAGACTCATAAATAAGAGACTTAGAGAAAGCAAGTTTTGTATAACAAGGCATGTATGAATGTATTTGGATTTGTCTTGCCAATAAACACGGTAAAATAGTAGGTACAGTTTTTTTATTTAAATGCAATGAGGTACAGTTTTAGTATAATATGAAAAGTGTTCAAGTTTATTGAAATGGTAAAACACAGTGGAATATTTTCTTTTTAAAGACAGAAACTTAAGAAACTATTAAGGCGAAGCTTAATCTAAGACGATAAAGGATTTACCAGATCATCCCCCTCAAACAGCTTGTGAATGATGAGGTGAGACTGAGAGTCGCCACGATCAGCAGAGTCACATGAGTCCAACCAAACTGTGGAGACAAAACATCATTAGGAAAATATGTTTACAATAATTTGCCTGACAACCAACCCAATTTTATTCATGAGGGTCCTTGTTCCAAATATGTATTGATAGATGTGATGATGGTACAACACCCAAGGGATTACTGTCAGCTGTGACTACACTGAGATGGGATTTAGCTGAAAAGGATATTAGCTTGATTCAATTCAAAATGTGTTTGAAGGCAGCGTTTCCTATTTAACATAAAGAGCTGTGTTTTTGTAAACCTCAGGCTCCATATTTAATATTCATTCCACTGACACAAGACTAAGGTTTTCCATTATCGGCAGTGTTTTAGGGCCATTGTAGATTTGTTAATCAAATTAAAGGGTAATATTCCGAGAAAATAAGCTAGATTAAATCGTAAAAAACTGTATATTCTTTGAGATTTGTAAGGTTAATTTACCAGAAAAATCAGGCTTTTAAACAAGAACAAAAGTATATTACATTTCTACATTTGGGGGGGGATTTTAAAAAAAAATTATGTTGTAGTATGTTGTTTTGTTTTGTTTGCATTACTGCAATTGCAAGGTTGGGATGAACCTCTCATCAAACACTTATTTTTTGAAGGATCACAGTTTTTTTCTTGTTAATTTACAACTTTATGAGTTATCTCCCAGACTAATACGCCCTTCCGCTGGCTTTTAAACCAACATAGGCCCTCAACACTGTGATATCCTTCTCTATGTGAACAGAGAACCTGAATTATGACCAAAATATCACAGGAGTGATGTGTCGTGTACGCTGAGTTGATCTCATCCGCTTCACAAATGTTGTCTTAGATGATTGCTTTCCCTTTGATTTAACAGGCACTGACTCTTCTGCTTGAATATTTCTGTCTGTGAAAGACTTGAGCTAAGTTTATACGTGTTTAAATCTGCAGGGTATCTTCCAGTCGTCTCATTAATAAATGTCAGACTTGCAGTGTGGTATAAAAGGCGAAATAACAAAAGTGAGTCTCTTTCTCTTTTCTGACTTTTTTTAACAATAACAGTGCAGAACATCTAACCTCACTATGAATCCAGAACAATACACCTGCAGGAGTATGGATAAAGCGAGAGGTTTGCATGCATTTTGAGTCGATTTGGGCAGAATCCAGCAGAGTGGATCGTGATGTTCATCCTATGTAATCTATATGTAAAGAAACAAAATATTTAAAGATAAAGCTGTGAAACAATCTCAATAATTGGCAGCATGTTGAGATAGGAAGTTTTAATATCTTAAGAGAAGAGCTCTTTTGGCTCCTTCCTGTCTTTCTACTGGGTCTTTCGTGGCTTTGTACTGGCTATCTTCTAGCTCTATTCAGGTTTCTGGAGTTTTTTTCTAGCTCTATCCCTGATCATTTTCAGAACCTGAAGGCTCTATACGGACTATCTTCTGGTTCTCCTCTGGATCCATCCACTATCTCTTGTCTCTGTCCAGTGAATTACACTTGTGTTACTGGAGCAGGTAAAGCATACAACAGATTCTTTCAGCATCATCGGAGCACAAAGTGGAAGCTTGGATGAAACACAGCGGACTTCTAAAGAATGAACACCCGCAACTTAGAAGAAATAAAGCTGGATGTTATTGTGTCTAATATTGCATGCAAACCCATGATGTAATGACAGTAATTAAGAATATTAGTCATTGAAATGCTCATTTCAGTAGATTTAAATCAAACAAACATGAACATATTGGACATGGCATCAAGACTGTAACCTCTTCACATTCTGTTGAAATAGTCAATACTATCCATATCTTACACATTGCTGTTTTGAAACATTAATATGTGGATGACAGTTGAACTGGATGTGCAACATGTATGCCATCTGCTGGAAGAAGACGTATCGCTCTGTTGGCGTCATTTGGACTACAAAAACAGAGTTAAACTCTCATTTCATAAACAATCTTTGAGTCCAGACACCGTCCTGGCAAAGAGCACACAACAGGCACGTTTTGGTCTAGCATCACTTTACAAAACGTTTGCATTAAGACACTAAGACTAGCTGGTCCATTGTAAAGATCAGTCCACCTTAAATGAGCAGTGGGTGATCAGCAGGTGAAAGGCAGGACACAGGAACTTGGTCCTGAGGAGATGTAATGATTATTAAAGAAGAAAGTTGTCGAGTCAAGGGGTCAAAGAAATGAACATTTGTGATTATTAGCGAATCGGTTGCAGGCTGGTGAAATCAGGCTTAGGGAGGAACTACAACCAAAACTAAGGAGCCTCACTGTTAATTTTCAGGAGGACAAAAAAGGAAGTCCATCTCCACAGAGAAGCAGTGGAGAGCGTGGAGGACCTACGGTTCCTTGGAGTCAACATCTCCAATAATTTAACTTGGACCTCAAACCTGGTGAAAAAGGCACAGCAGAGACTGTTTTTCCTGAGGAAACTGAGACAGGCCAGGCTTCCACAAAAACTGCTGGTAAACTTCTATCGGTCGACTATTGAAAGCACCCTGAGTGGAAGGACCTGCAATGGGTGGTGAAGGCTGCTCAGCGCATCATTGGGACTTAGCTGGCTTTCTTCTGCAGTCAACTTTTATTTTTTGACAAGGTTGCTTGGCAACATCTACAAAAGTTGACAGCAAAAGAAAGCCAGCAGTATCATCAGAGACATCACACACCCCGGCCACTCACTGTTCGAACCGTTGCCATCCGGCAGATCGTTCGGGTCAATAACATCCCGCACCAACAGACTGAAGAACGGCTTCTTTCCCAGAGCTGTGGCCTCCATCACTCCCATCCCTGTCCAACCACAAAACTCACTATAACTTTGAACATGCACACATACAAACACACTACCTCCCATCAAAGACTGCAGCCAAAAATATCATGTTATTTATCTGTATATTTATTAACTATCAAATTGTAGCTTTTCTTTATTAAATAAACTTTAAAAATGTATTTTAACATTCTGGTAAAGTGCATTTAAGTGATGACCCTGATTATTGCTACTATCTCTGCTTTTATGGATGTGTTCTTATTTATATACTGCAGTGAGAGAAGCCAACTGAATTTCGTTACACTGATGTGTGATGACAATAAAGATATTCTATTCTAACGTATTACATGTAACGGCATTAGGTCATCAGGATACAAAATAGGCAAATGTGTTCCCTTACAGTTAGAGAAGCAAAAACAATCAGATAACAGGTATATTTATGTAAAACAGGGCTCATTAACAGGATAGCAATGATACAAAACATTTAGAAATAAAGAACAATACATAAAATCATCCTATATCTGAATATAGAAACTTGGAGCCCTCAATCCACAATGAAATGGTTCATTAACAGCCAGTGGTTAACGTATAAATCAGAAAATCAGTATGACAAAAACATTAAACATGTTGTCCACTTATGTTGATAAAGATAGAGTTCGTTTAAGTCTTATATGAATGTTGTGCAACAATGTTGATCCACTCATGTGTGAACTGTCATAAGACTTATTCATTGTCCTCTCCATCAGCTTCTGTCTCCATGTCTTCAGCTGAGCTGCTGATTGGAGGCTCTGCCTCTCTGTTATCCTCAGTTTGAATTTCATTAAGCCGTGAGGACTGACGACCAACACACTTGTGTTTTTTGAAACCATTACGCCATTTAAATCTTTTGTCGCAAACATTGCAGCTGTATATTTCCTCTCCTGTGTGGACTCTCATGTGTCTCTTAAATGTCCAATCTGGAAAAATGTTTCTTACAGACTGAGCAGCTAAAGGGTTTCTCTCCTGTGTGGACTCTCATGTGTTGTTTTAAATGTCCACTCTGTGAAAAAGCTTTCTTACAGACTGAGCAGCTGTATGGTTTCTCTCCTGTGTGGACTCATGTGTTTCTTTAAACTTCCACTGTGGGAAAAATGTTTCTTACAGACTGAACAGCTAATGGGTTTCTCTCCTGTGTGGATTCTCATGTGTCTCTTTACATTTCCACTCTGTGAAAAAGCTTTCTTACAGACCGAGCAGCAGAATGGTTTTTTTCAGCAATACGTTGTGGATCACTGACGGATTCATGTCTATTTTTCAGTGAGTTTGAGCCTGATGCAGGTTCTCTGGTCTCCTTCCAATCAGCACTGTCTTCAGTGTCAGGTTCAGAAGAGTCTTCAGGTCGTCCTCAATCTTTGGTTGTAAACTGCTCTCTGGATCTGAGTTCCTGGCTGGTTCTGGTCCTCGACAGTCATCTCCATCAGCTTCTGTTTCATGTGTTCAGTTTGTCTTTGATGAGGCTGTGAGGACTGAGGTTTCTCTTTATCTTCTTCACTCTTCACAGGGTCAGGAGTGAAAGTGGACTTGGAGGATATCAGCCTCCTCCAGCTCCCAAAGCTGCTCTCCCTCCTGACTGGATCCTGAGTCCCCTCCTGTTCCTGCTTAATGTGTGGGGGGGGCTCTGGGTCTTCCTGGTCCAGACTGGTGCTCCACTCCTGCTGGTCAGGGGAGAAACCTCTTCTTAACCACCACCAGCTGCTGGACGTCTGCAGGAAACAGGAAACAGGAAACAGTCATAACAAAATAAGTGTTAGCAATTAAAAATCTAATCACCATTAAAACGGGAGACATTTTTCAGCCCTAGTATGCCTTTGTTTTTATACTTTAATATTATCTTTCTAGTAGTCCCCACCTATTGTGTATTTTTTGTTAGCTCAATTCACCTTACGTAGCCCAGCCCCATTCCACTTCCAGTTAAAAATGAAAAGGGGTTATTTCTTTCTGGTTTAGCCACTAGCTGCAATGTAAACAAGGAATTGTATTTGGGATCGTTCACAGCTACACTACGCCTATACAATGGTAATACAACAAATGTATAGTAGGGCCATACCTATACAAAACATGACTGTGAAGTTTTTTGCTTAAAATACCAAACAGATCACCCATTGTAGCCATGCCTCATACCCCTCTATTCCAGCCCTGTTCCAAAAAGGCTGATTCTGTGACCTAGCTTTAAATGGAACATCTGCTGCTAGCCACGCCCCTTTGTAGCTCATGCAGCTCTCCCCTGCTAAGAGAGTTTTCTACCGGGAGAAACTCAGCTAAACGCTGCCGTGATTAAATGCCATATTATGTTCCAAACCACTTTCAAGCATTATTTCTGAAACAGAAGGAGCTCAAACCTTTCTCTCTCGCAGGGTTTACCGCAAGGACATTACGTTACACATCTCCAGTAGCCTACAGCGTTCGCTCTGAGTGTTAGCATGCTTGCTAATGTAAACACAGACCATATTACTCCCAAAACACGCAGTGCATTGTTTCTGATATAGCACATAGCTTGACATGTTCTTTCTTACTTGTAAGAAACACTTGTATGTTTCTTGCTTGTTTCTTTGCCATGTGATATGTGATCTCTGTTCTGTATCTATGACTGATTGACCTGAATGTTTTATGTGTATTATTTCGATGCCCAAGACACATTTCTCCTAAGGGAGACAATAAAGCTCTATCTTATCTTATCTTAAGTGTTAACTGCTAGAACAGTGCCATTATATGCAGGGCTTGACAGTAACGGTTGCCAGTGGGAACCATTCAGAAAAAATGTCAACCACTTCTTGGCCTTTGGTTGCCATCAGTGGCAACCAGTTTTTAACATAAAGAAATAAGGACAGCAAACAGCAAAATGTGCACCGTAAAATAGATAAATGTTAATTATTTGTTGTATAGAGTGATATTTAATTATTGTTGTGACCAGTCGGAACCTGATACTTAAGTTGCACGTGCATTGGTGTGATTACGGAGCCAGAAAGCGATGCACGTTTACTCGCGTGCGCGGTGCGCCGTGTGTTTGTTTACAAGAAATGGCGAAGCAAATTAAAGGTTGACCTATCATGCAAAATGCACTTTTGTACGTCTTTTATACATGAATAGTGTGGTCCCCCGGTGTTCCAGGGGAACTCACAAGTGTCAGAAAACACAACCCTCTCTATTTTCCTTCCCCATACCCAAATCTCTTAAAAAGGGCTGCAAACGGATCTGATACAGACTGATCCAGATTTGAACACTTCTCGGACGTCACAGAAGTGGCGGCTACGGCTATTGGGCCAACTCATCCACCCAATCAGGAGGAGACAGCCACGGATATTGCCGTTCGAAAGCCGCTGGAGACGCTGTAGTCCATATGCCAGGCCTGTAGATTGGTTGCTGTTCTCACAGAATCAGCCCGTGCAAAGACTGTGTTAAATTGAGCGAAATGAGGAATGGCTGAAATGCAATGATCTGTTTGGTATTTTGAAAAATAAAAAGTATAATATGCCTTATATAGGTATGGTCCTACACTATATTATTCAAATATAGCATGATAGGTCCACTTTAAGTTGTTTGACTATGGGGTAAAAAGTTCAGCCAATCAGTCAACATCTCAAATGAATGTTCAAGTGATTCAAGCTGATAAAGCGCAAGATGAACCTGAACGAAAAGCAAAGAGGACATGTGTAAAGTCTTGGGAGGCGAAATATATATGTACATTTGCTTGCTCCGTGTCCATTCACTTCCGGTAAAAGTTCCTTCAAAATAATAGTCCCGATCTTATTACTACCAAAATAAAAGTGATAAACTAAACTTTACCATAGGAAAATATTGGCATACAAATATAATCACTTCTAGGTAACACATTTTAAATATAGTTAGACATATTAATAAATATTACAGCATTAATAATTAATATCTCATTCTTAACTGTGAAATGGTTTTCATTATTTTAACATTAGAAATGTATTAGTCTGGCCAATCCAAGACTCGATGATGAATGGCCAGTGGATCTATGGTGGGGGTCTGCACAAAGTTCAAGGAAACCCAAATTGAAAGGGAGACAACGGCATGACCAAGAAACTAGTGACTTGCTCAATTCATTTGAGGTACAGCTGCCCTACTGGTATTTTGTATACCAGCAATTGAGGGTGGACAAGTTTACTACCACTTTAGTTTCAAATAATTGTGTTAATTACTTATAGAGTGGCGAAGTCACGCCTATCTACTTCCGGTCCATGGGACCTTATTTTGGAAAAATTATGTATTGAAGTCAATGGAGAGAGAAAACTTATCTTTCGATCCCGTTTGAATTGTGCCACGAATTACACATATGATGTTTGTCAATCTTAAAAAATCATTTTCATGTCAAAAAAGTCACAGTTTTTCGTAAAACTGTTGAAATATAAGACTATGAAAAATACGCAACTAGAAAGATTACAAATCCCAGAGTCGCGTAAGTCATGTCATAACTGATGTCACAATTGTTTTCCTCCACCAAATAAGAGATAGCTAAGATAAGATAACTTTAACAAGATGCCTGTGTGCTTAGTACCAGGTTGTTATCATACCAGCAATGGGTCTTGGTCGTTATTTCGCTTCCCGTCTGATGAAAGGACGAGGAATGGCTGGATCAAGTTAGCTACCTAGCTAGTAGCAAGCACGTTAGTTAGCATTACAGCCTTGTCATTTTCATTAGCCTTAACATGAAGTGACATTAAGTAACCCATAATGTTAAACAGTAAGAGTAGTAGTCATATTTCGTGAACCCTTTGAAGAGACAACGGATGACCAAGAAACTAGTGACTTGCTCAATTCATTTTTGAGGTACAGCTGCACTACTGGTATTTTGTATACCAGCAATTGAGGGTGGACAAGTTTACTACCACTTTAGTTTCAAATAATTGTGTTAATTACTTATAGAGTGGCGAAGTCACGCCTATCTACTTCTAATGATCACACCGGTGTGATCATTCTATAATACACCCAAGGCTGCCTGCCTGTTGAGATTGACAAGGAATATTTAAATGCTACTCTGTAAAGGGAATAGGCCTACTACTGTTAAAAAACCTTATTTGTTTAAATAAAAGTGCGCAAAAAACTAATTTTGAATTCAATTATTGAATTGTGTGAGTACCAAATTGCAATTAATCGCAGAAAATCCTTGATTAATCATGATCAAATGTTTAATCGTTGCCCAGCAATAATAAATAGTCTTAAGTGTTACCAAAGACTTTAGCGTGTTACCAAAGAGTTTAAAGCAGGGGGGTGTCCAAACTTTTTTCACAGAGGGCCATATACAGAAAAATATACTAAGAGGGCTGGGCCACTCATAAAGGTGAGGTTATATGCCTCGTAAGTTAAAGGTGGGGTAGGTAAGTTTGAGAAACCGGCTCGAGATACACTTGTATATTCCATGGAATGCTCTTAACATCCCGATAGCAATGAATATCTGAAGTGCTTTGACAAAAAATCCATACAAAAATGTCATCTGTGGAAGCCGTAGTACTGTAAAAAGCACGACCAATCATTTTAGCCGGCCCGGCTAAAATAACTGGATGGGCCTACCTGCCTGTCAGCCTTCCATCTGTGCAACAAACTTATCTCGTGCCCTCATTGGCCATGTGCGCGTTCGTGTGTGTTGGAGGAGGGGCTCTGTAAGGAAGTGGCAGATTTTTTCCGGCTGTGTATTTTTCAAATTCTAGCGCACTCGAGGTCTGGTTTCTCAAAATTACCAGTGACGTTCGGTGAGGTCATGGCTGGTGAGTAGGGATGTCCCGATCACCTTTTTTTGCTTCCCTATCCGATTCCGATCATTTGATTTTGACAATCTGCCGATACCGATTTTTTCCCGATCCGATCTTTTATGCAATGCATTAAGAGGAAAAAAAGGAAAAAAAGCATTTCAAGTTGTCCTTAAGGTTATTTTTTTTTAATTTTAAATGACCAAGTACCCAACTCAAGGGGAGTGCTGGGGAACTCCAGTTCGAAACCCCGCTCCCTGCCGCCACTTCGCCGTCATAGCCGTTGTGTCCTTGGGCAAGACACTTCACCCGGATTTGCTCCTGTGGGTATTGTCCACAGTACGTATAATACCAATGTGTACTTGTAAAAGCGCCTCGATGACCTCGAGGCGTGAAGATGGACGGTCCTGTGGCGCAGTGCGCTGTAAAATGATCATCAGATCAAGGGGTGAAACCCGCCGCTGCTGCGTCCTTAAAGCCGGTGTGTCCTTGGGCAAGACACTTCACCTGAACTTGCTCCTGTGGGTATTGTCCACAGTATCTGACCATTGCATGTATGATATATGTGTAATGTGTGTATATGTAAAGCGCTTGAGTCATTGAAAAAGCGCTATAATAAATGTAAGGAATTATTATTATTAAATTAATTATTAACTATCCATTTCTATCCAACATGGATATAGCTTCTTTTTCTCACAGCAGCATTGGACTCAGTTCAGTTGTGCAGCATTGGATCAAAAACAAAATAAAGCTTATCAGTGGTCCAGCACAAAATACCATGTAAACAAATTGAGTGCAGATAGTGCAGGTAACAAAACAAAAATAACTCTACTGAAAGAGGTAGCTTGACTAGCTTCACAAGGTCACATTCAGTCACAAATAATAAAATAAAATAAAATGTGGCTTAGTGCAGAATTTCTAGCCTTAAGACTAACTAGTCTAGTAATAATGCAATGAACAACAGCAAGCTTAACATAACATGAATAAACAAAGTATTATATTTCCCATCTTACTGAAGTAACACAATTCAATAGTAATCAGCAGCAAACCACTTATTTTGTATTCTACAGTATTGTTGTTTTATAGTTATTTGTTAATGTAACCCAATTTGTGTTCTTTGAATTGAAAAGGATATCGCATTGTGTTTGTTACTTTCGTTGCAGTTGTATATGTCTTAAGTGTAATTTGGCTTGGCTTCCTATTTGTGGACATGCTTTTATTTTGAAGGAGAGGTAGCGCTGTTGACAGGAAGTTGTTGTTGCTTTGGAAACAACAGTGACGGAGATTAACGGAGAAAAGTAATATCTACATATAAAGACGGAGAAAGTAAACGATAACGTTTATGGTTAAGTGTTAGGCACCCCCCCGAAGAGGCACAAGCTCTTATATTGGAGATTTCAATAAATTCAATTTGAAAAAAAAACGGGGAAAAAAATAAAAAACAAACAATCGTATCAGATTGGTCGTGTTGAGCGTAGCTCTGTTCTTTCCACCACGCGGAACCTCCTTCTTGCAAACATTGCATCTGGCTGTTACACTGCCTTCCGCTTTCAATTTTATAATACTTCCAAAACTCCTGACATTTTCTCTGTCCCGACTCCCGAGTCATCAGCTGAACGTAGCCTCTCGTTAGCTTACTGCCACTATTAGACACTGCGCCCACTCTGTTGCCAGATTGTGAGAGAAATAAGCAACCAGGTCTGAAAACAAGCCCAAAAGAAGCACCACATACATGATGTTGAGTGATTTTAAACCAAAACTAAGGCCTCAGGGTGACTTTAAGATGTGAACATGGTCCTTTTTGTTTTGTAACATTAAATAAATAATTTTTTAAGGATTCCCAATCCCCGATCTTTTCTTCTCCCGATTCAGATCTTTTAAAAATCACGTGATCGGCTCCGATCCCCGATCACGTGATCGGGACATCTCTACTGGTGAGGCACTGACTCTTTCAGAGTCAGATTTACAAATATAATATTTGACCTTAATCGAAATATTCCGTTATTTTCAAAAGCTTTTTTAGTCTGATGCTTCAATTCATTTTAAACAAACCGTTCAAAAAAAGGATACCCAAAATCTAAATATTGGATTGTTCTTTCTTAGTAAGATCCCATTTTATTACAATTGGGGGTCTTACCTTGACTTGAAGATGAAGTCCATGCTATCCTTCTCGACAACAATCTCTATTACTTTTTTGTAAAAGTCCTCCTTATCTTCCTCTTTCAAAAGTCTAGTTTGTTGTTTGCGTCTACCGTCTCTGCGTAGAATAACAGTAGCAACAAGAACCTGTGGGCTCACGTGCGCCCCCTTCAGTTCGGCAGGAGGTTATGGCTGCCTCCCCTGGTGCTTTTTTCATTGCCGTTGTATGATGAGACCAGCGAGCCTAAATATCATATATACGTGAAATAAGTTATTTAGAGACTATGGATGGCGAGGATAAATGTAATACAGGGATCTACAAAACATTACATTGGTGACATACAGTGAGATCGGTGCAGGCATGCGCTTAGGGCCCCGCTTTCCAGCCAGTTTATATGGGGTGACGCATTCTGAGGTGAGGCAGATCTCATCTGTGCCTCACCTTACCCCCACAGTAACTGGCTTGAGCGTGCTCACAAAATAAGTGCCCACGCTCCAGCCAGTTACTGTGGGCTTACGAGAGGCAAGCTCGTCCCTGCCTCAACTTGCTCAATCGCTACTCGTAGTTGTAGCGGAGCTCAGCAAATTTGCTGATTTTGACTATAAAAGCGATTGGAATCAAACATACATCACATTTACAAACACAGATCAGTGGAGACATTTTATTATTATTACTATTTAGTAGGGGGTGTAACGGTACAACGTACCGAAATTATTCGGTATGGGCCCTTCGGTTCGGTACACATGTGTACCGAAGTGTACCGAACGAATATAACGTTAAACGTAAAAAAATTGAGAACGTGAATAAACTTCTTGGAAGTAATCTCAGGTGCTGCGTCGCAGCATTCAGAGTGATTTGCTCACATTGGGTTCAACGCGTCATAGAGCGAGCAAGTCATGTCATTGGACGAGAGGCATTCTATGAGAGCTGGTCAGAGGGATGCGTTCAAATGTAGTCAGTAATTTGAGGAACTGTCGAAAATGAATGGCGAACGCAAATAAAGTTGAGCTCGAAAATCCTCACAGCATCATTGAAGTCTCCGGTTTGGGAACATTTTGGTTTCGCAGTTACGAACAAGGATGACGGACAAAGACAGGTGGACCGAACCAAAGCTGTTTGTCGGCATTGTTCAACTAAAATTGGTTACGTGGCTGGCAATACATCAAACTTGCACACTCTTGAAAAGGCATCACCCCGAACGTGAATATCACCGGTACCAAAAGAAAATGACTGAAGTGCAAACCCAGCTCCCGCTAGCATGTAAGCCTCCACCACTCGCAGAGAGTTCAGACCGAGCCAAAAGCTATTACAAACGCCAAATATCCTTATGTTGCCATGTTAGCAAAGCGCTACCTGGCTGTATCTGCTACCTCTGTCCCTAGAGAGGGTGTTCTCCACAGCAGGACACATTGTTAGTGCCAGCAGATCTGCACCTCTGTCCCTAGAGAGGGTGTTCTCCACAGCAGGAGACATTGTTAGTGCCAGCAGATCTTGCCCTTTTCGGCAAGCAATAGGCGCATTCACACCGCGGTACTTTTCCCACAAAGGTTCATGCGATCTTAGTTCATGAGAACCTTTTTACCCGGCTCTTTTGTGAGAAAAGAGCTATATTTCTGATTGGCTGGGGCGGATTACAAACCCACGCCCCGCAAAACTCCCAAAAAGTTTTGTGAAGGCCGCCATTTTATTATCCTCGCATTAGCATTATTAGCATTAGCCCAGCGCAGAAACGCAGAGAGACTAATTTATGGCAACACAAAATAAAACATGGGAGCGGTGGAGATGAGGAGGTGTCGGCGTTCTGGCGATTTACTCGGAAGGCTTCAGTAGAAGCTGCTGGGACTCCCAGCAGCTTCTACTGAAGCCAGTCCCCAACTCCGGGGACTTCCGGCCGGGGACTTTGGGCGGCAGTATACGCCGTGAAGTGGTTTGCGGCCTGCCAGTAAACCCAAAGCAGAAGAAGATGAAGTGACGTCAGCGGCTTAATTTGCCTAATCCACCCCCAGGGATTTATCCGGTGTGAACGCGATCTGTATTTAGTTCATGAGAACTAAAGAGTTCACATGAACTAAGTTCTCATGAACCTTTGTGGGAAAAGTACTGCGGTGGACAAGTTCATCTTTCTTAAAATAAACATGAAAATACAATGACAAGCAAGTCATAATGTCAAACTGGCTGCTTAGGTGCTAGTACAGTACAGTTCAAATACAGATTATTTCAGTTCATCGAAATGCTGCAGTTTAATGTTTATTTTATTATATTTTGTATTTATTTGAGTGAATACATTATCCACAGTTTAATAATAATAAAAAAAAATATATATATATATGTTTTGTTTTGTGAAAAAAATTCTGCTGTACCGAAAACGTACCGAACCGAACCGTGACCAAAAAACCGAGGTACGTACCGAACCGAAATGTTTGTGAACCGTTACACCCCTACTATTTAGTCTTTCTTTAGTTGTTTTTCCGTTACATTGGAGTATGACAGGTGAGGCTCTGCCTCCCCTGAACATTACCTACCCCACCTTTAAGTTATAAGTTAGCAAAATGTAGGTAAATTAGGCTTAATACATTAATATGCTTTAAGAAAAAAAACAGCCTACATCACAGCTCTCTATCGGGTTTCATGTATCGTGTTGGCAGCTCATCCCTTAAAAACAGAAGTCTCAGTGATTATAATAACATGAAATATGAATGGTCTATTTCAAGCTTGTTGTGTAAATAAGTTATTAGTCTTCTTTTCATCAACTAGGATTTGTTAGAACATTTTATCAACATGAATTGACTGCATTTATTTTAAAAGTGAGCTTATTAACACATGAATACACTGTGTGTAATATGGTTGTACATTTAAGAAGTACAATATGAGAAAAGCACATTTCATTTGTGGGCCATATTTCCCAAATACTTTTTGAATTAGCTGAGGGCCCCCGGGCCGTAGTTTGGACACCCCTGGTTTAAAGTGTTAATGAAGAGTAAAGGGAACAGACCTGCTCTGTGTATCCGAAGCTGAGGCTGTAAAACAGCGTCCAGTAGTTTCTGGAGTCTCTTGTTCTCCTCCTTGGAAAGAGACAGCTCCTCCTTGGAAAGAGACAGCTCCTCCTCGAGCTCTGCTATCGTCTTTTCAAACACAGCAAATATCTCTTCAGCAGTGAGTTGCTGCTTCTTCAACGACAGCAGCATTTGGACTTTACTCATGTTTACTTGATCACCTTTTTCTGCAAACTCCGTTAAACACACTGTTTATTTCGCTCCATCAAACTCTCAATCTGACTACTGTTGCCAACGTGTTTCCAGCTAGCATGCTAAGCTAGCTCCTATAGTCCGAGGTAAACGCTCCAGAAAAAAGAGCACGCAGTTCATTCGGAGGTTTATCCAAACACACAGATGATGGATCAGTAGAGCTGGAGCTCACAAACGCTTTCTCGGGAACACAGAGAGAGAGAACAGTAGCGACGAGACGCCACCTTGACCCAGTGACCCGATCTGAATTCCCGCCCGATCTTCTTCTTCTCTCGTTTTTGGCAGATTGCAAACAACTTAAACGGTGCATACCGCCACCTACTGTACATGAGTATGAATCATCATATCGTTCCAACTCTTTACATTACATCTTTAACCTATGATCTAATCAAAATAAATCAAAAATAAATAAATAAATCAACAAAAACATGAAATAAATAAAATAAAAATCTATGTTCTTTCCTGACCTAATGTTAAATTATTTTTCCTACCCCGGTTCCACTCAAGAATGTAAACAGTGCCTTTCTGGTAGCTCTTACTCCCTCTTCCTTTGTTCCCAAAACACCAACCACACTCCATTCCCTCTCTGCCTCTAAAACTTTAGCTTTTAGTTTTTCTCTTTCCGCTTTATAGATGTCACAATGTAACAAGATATGTTCTACATCTTCTTTTACTCCACAGTTCCCACACTTGTCACTGTCACTTTTCCCCATGATATACAGCGTACCATTCAAAGCTGTGTGATTTATTCTGAGTCTAGCTATCTTGATTTCCTCCCTTCTGTTTCTTTCTTTATAAATATTAATTGTAATGGTCTTTTGTCCTTTGTGATACTCTTTGCCTTTCTGGTCTTCCTCCCACCTTTTCTGCCAGATCTCCATCCCTTTTTTCTTCATTACTGCTTTTCCTTCTCCTTTACCAAGTTGAACTGGTTAATGTTATTTCCTTAGTGCACTTTTTGCTAATTTATCAGCACACTCGTTCCCTTTCACCCCCTCATGTGCAGGCACCCAGCAGAACTGCAGATCTACCGCCTCTGTGCAGTCTTAACAGGCTATGATTCAGTTCTCCGAGAATGTCTTCTCTGGCAGTTGTTGTTGATTGTATGCTTTTTAATATGGACAATGAATCTATGCATATCACCACCCTATCTGGTCTGACCTCTTCAACCCACTGTAATCCTATTATTACAGCAAGCATTTCTGCTGTGTACACTGATAATTGATCAGGCGCTCTTTTTGAAATAGATATTTTAAAGTCTGGGATGTATATACCAACTCCAACACACTCTTCCTTGTTCTTAGAACCATCTTTGTACATGTTTAGGTAATTGTAGTACTTTTCGTTCAGGTACATACTTGTTTTAATTCCCACTTCATTTATTTGCCACTCTTTTTTCCTTTCTACAATACTCATATCTATTTTAGCTTCTGGGAAAAGCCATGGGGGAATAATACTAAATGGGGTTGCTTTGGCAAACGTAATCGTCTCCACTCCATATGCCCTCGTTCTCTCCTTACTCGTCCAGCCAAACCCACGCCCCTGGAACTTTCTATATTCCCAGCAATCCTGTAATATTCTGTTTGAAATATTTTCTTCTCCACTTCCTTGTAGTCTGACCCAGTATGACAGAGCAAGTTTCTCTCTTTCTGATCTCCAGAGGTGTCTCTCCTGCTTCTATCAGAACTGCTTTGATAGGGGATGACTTTATCGCTCCAATACACAGCTGCAATGCTTTATATTGTAGTCTATCTATTTTTAAAAGCGATGTTTTTGCTGCTGCTCCATACACTATACAACCATAGTCTATTGTGGACCTCATAATTGATCTGTAAATGTCTATTAATGCTTGTTTGTCTGCGCCCCAGTTGCATCCAGCTACAGCTCGCAATACATTTAATACTTTTTTGCATTTTCCATGTATATTTGCTATCAAACCACAGTCCTATTTGAACTCATTCACCTTTGTCATTGGACGATCATATAGAGTTAGCTGTTGGCCATCAATCTTGCATTTGTTTGTAAATACCATGTAGCATGACTTGCTTTCTGACATTTTGAATCCCCAGTTATATGACCACCTCTCCACTTTTTTAATCGCTCTAGCTATATTCTCCATTACTTATGGGGCATGTCTTCCCTCATCCAAATAGCCCCATCATCTGCGTATAGAGCCGATTAGATGCATGTGCATGTAAATATGTCATTAATCATGATGTTAAACAATATTGGACTAACTGCACTCCCTTGGGGAATACCATTTTCTATTTAAAAATAATTGGAAATATCTGCTCCAACCTTTACTCTAAATGTCCTGTCTGTTAAAAAGGCCTTTACCCAATTGTACATTCTCCCCCCCAATACCAATTCTACTCAATTTGATAAGTGATCCATCCCTCCACATAGAGTCATACGCCTTTTCAATGTCAAAGTACACTATTGCCATTATCTCTTTCATTTTCAGTGTTTTTTCCGCATCATTACTCACTCTTACATTACATGTTACTAAAGCATCTATTGTGGACTGCCCTTTACGAAATCCGCTCTGAAAACTACTCAGCAGCCCTTTCTGTCCCAGTACATGTGAGAGCCTACGGACAATGATCTTTTTCATCCATTTATAGGTGAGATGTAAGAGCTATTTGTCTGTAGTTACAACCCAGTCTCACATCTAAACGTGTAATAACTACGTTGGTCCACAACTTGGGACGTAGTATTTGTACAAAAACGCCTCTGAAATTTTAAGATCCCTACGTTTTTTTTCACCATTAATTTCCAATGGCTGGCGTCTATGTCACGTGATCATATCTTCTAGAAACATACTTTCTCCCACGTTACGTTTGTTATGAACGTATCTTAAATACGTTTATTTTCTACATATCTTTGCCATTTATTGTCTTGCTTATAATAATGATAATAGTCATTTATAAATATCATTTTAGAGCACACATTTTAAATCGAGAATCGGGCTCAATATATGGTTAAATTAAAATCAGTAGGCAAGGCTGTAATTTCTCCAGCTGTTACTCTCATGAGCGAGATTTGTTTTTGCATCTTTAACTGGGAATGTTTTCATGTTCGCTAATTTGATGTTTTAGCCGCAATGCACGTTGGGATATGGTGTTAATGCGATATGATATCCGGAAAAAAAATCAGAGTTTAGGATGGCCGAAGACACTACACTACCCATAATCCCCAGCTATCGTTTGGGACTACAGTCCCGTTGACAAACCCCGTGATTAATGTTCAAGCTCTGGGATTGGATGTTAGAGGGGCAGAAGACCTTAACCAAAAGCAGTGGCGAGCCGTGACTTTTATACCTAGCCCTCTGACTCCCCTTCCCTCGAAAACAAAGAAGAGATATTACGTCCCACGTATACTTCAGCGGAATATCAAAACAGCGGCCCGGGGTGCAAAACGCATCAATGACAGCGAGCCTCTACCACACAAAACAACACCATTTATATAAACACCTATCATGACAGGGCACCCACAGCCAAGTAATAATTACAAATGAATTAAGTCGGCACGGCGGCCCACATTGAAAATGACTTAGGCCTACCTTTGATGATCAAATCACTTAAACATAAAGTCCATCCTCCTGTCCTTTTGGATGAAGCACTTGCTTCAGCTGATCCTTTGCCACTCAATCTTGAAAATGACTCGGTTAATAATTTCGCAACGATGTCATCACTATCACTGAAGTGAGCCATCGTGAACGAACTTATGCTAATCATAAATCTATCGATCATAAATCTATCGATTAGATTTATGATTCGAAAATAATAAAAGTAGGGTAGACATGTGGATATTATCCGGCTGAACAAAACGTGCATTTATCTAACAGGTTCGTTTTCCACAGACCTTATTTCGAGCTATTTTCCAAAATCCTATGGAGAAATCCCAATGCTTTCTGTCGAGGGAATCCGAGCGAAGCTTACTTCCGGGGTTTAGGACGCGTCACTGCACCACTTGCATAGACCTCACAGCGGGCGGAACTTGTCATAAAGTCCGCGAAAAATAAAGCCCGCCCATTTAGAGGGAAGATATGATTGGTCAATTGTACTGTCATTTGACATTACTCTCTCATTGAATTACTATAGCTGGCCCTCTGTGAATGTAGAGAGGGACCAACAAGCTCTCCCGTCTTCACATAACTCGCAGAGACGGCATTTAACCCTTCACATTCCAACAGAAACTGAACAGGCAGATTCAAAGGATTTATTTCTTTGGAAATATTATTTTAAATACAATTAAATCAAGTTATTTTGGTAAAACTAATGAAAAATGTAACAACAAAAAAATATTTTTTTAAAAATGTCATTTTTTTAATGTTTTCAAATATTATTTGTTAGAATATCTTAGGCCCTCACAGAGGGCCTAGAGGGCCCTGACGGCTCGCCACTGACCAAAAGTATTCTTTAATGTGTTAATAAAGGTTAATTTGTTTGTCTGTTTTGCACATCCTCATATTAATATCTTTATACATCCGGCACTAATGTCACGGTGTGTGAAGCAGGTAGGACCCAAATGCAGAATAACGTGAAACTTCCTTTATTTCAAGGCTAAGTGAAACAACAAAGACAAAACAGAACACTCACCGACGAACTAGTCATGACAAAAGACGAACCGACAAAGACAGACAGAAAAACCAGAACTTAAATACACACAGGTGAGGAGGGAGGAGAAAACACAGGTGAACACAATTGGGTAATCAGACACACCAGGGAAACTAACGACAGGGAACCACAGACAAATCCAAACAAGACACAACGCAGACAGAAACAGGCAAGACGGGAGGTGAAGACCTTACAAAATAAAACATGAAACAAGACAAGACAAAACACCATAAAGACAGATCGTGACAGTACCCCCCCCTCAAGGGACGGATCCCAGACGTCCCAAAAAAACACAAAAGTCCTCAAGCAGGGTGTGGTATAACCGTCAAGAGAGAAAGCCTTTGAGCTCCAGACTGTTTCAGAAATAATCCTTGATAATCCATGATAAGCTTTATACCCAAAATCTGCACTTTAGAAACAGGAAGTGAAATAGAGGGATATGAGGCATGGCTAGAATGGGTGATCTGTTTGGTATTTGGAGCAAAACACTTCATAGACATGTTTTTTATATATTTGTATATATCTGAGACCTATGCTATTGCCTAAAAATAGCATGATATGTGACCTTTAAGTATTTTTAACAAAAAGCTGTTATTTAGTATAATCATTTTGTAAATGGAGAACAAATATATATATTCTTTTGCAGTATTTTTTAGCTGTGAGACAGTGTTGAAGTTTACTAAAAAACAAAAGTGACATGGATAAGTATGGAGGCCGACAGGTGCAAATGAAGAATCATCTTTACCATCCTCACAACTCATATTGTGATTTCGTTATACGACAAATCTCCTAGGTTCTAGGCAATTCAGAAAAAGTAAACTTCTATTAATTACTTCTGTAGTCTGTATTATATGTCCTTATATTCCTGTATGTTATAGAGATGTTACATTCAAATGATTCAGTATTCCTTCATGTTGTATTATTCAGATTCTCTAGTGATATATGTATTTTCTATTGTGAATGTGCTATATATCTTTCTCCCATTAAGTCATTATTTTATCTTCACTTATTATTAAATCAATGTTTTTGTACCAAATAAAAATGTTAAGTTTGATTATGTACCATCTAGTTTTCACAGGGGTCGTGAAAAACAATAATGCAAGCACAATTTGAAAGAAAACAAACAAGATTTTTAGATTAATGGCTAAAAAATAACATTTAAGCCCCATATAATCCTAATATTAAAACTGTTGTTCCAGTTAAGTCGATATCAAAATGCTCCTCACCTGTTCCTGATCAATAATCGTGTGTCTGAGGCTCACTGGCAGGGAATGTAGGGAATTACTTTAGTCGTTGTTATGGTTTGTTTGTACATACAATCAGTACAGACCACTGTCTCATTTCATTTGTATGCATATATTTTGCTGTCCATCTCTAAATGGCAAACACTGTTTATCCCAGGGGGGTCCAAACTTTTCCCCCGAGGGCTACATACAGAGAAATATACGAAGGGCTGGGCCACTCGATAGAGACGAGGTTTATCGCCTCATAGGTTCAGTTATCAGTTAGCAAACTCAATCAAATGTAGGTAAAGTATGTGAGTGTTGGCAGCTCATCCCTTAAAACAGAAGCCTCACATTGATTACAATAAGGAGAAATAGGAAGGGTGTGTTTCAAGCTTGTTATGGAAATACTACGGATATGTTAGAACACGTTTCCAACTTTAATTGATGGAATATATTTGAAAAGTGGTCTTATTATAGTTGACATCTTAGATTCATCTTCTTATTACAGACACATGCATTTCCTAACATTCGGTCTATATGCTGTAAAATGTATTATCTCTTCGATTTACACACGGCATCTATTGCACGTCTGTCCGTCCTGGGAGAGGGATCCCTCCTCTGTTGCTCTCCCTGAGGTTTCTCCCATTTTTTCCCCTCAAACTGTGGGTTTTCTCCGGAAGTGTTTCCTTGTACGATGTGAGGGTCTAAGGACAGAGGGTCTAAGGACAGAGGGTCTAAGGACAGAGGGTGTCGTTTTTCTCATACTGATATTCTGAACAATCTGTGCTGTTGTATTTGCTGTAAAGTGTCTCTACTGTAGGCTATTTTTATTATCTGTACAGCACTTTGGCTCGACCAAAAATCGTTTATAAATGTGCTATATAAATAAAACTTGATTTGATTAACACTGTGTAGTTTATTTTAAACATAGACGTAAAATGTAAGACAAGCACACATTTCTGATATTCATTCACTTTTAGCATTTGCTGACGGCCGATTAAAAGTGGGCAACGGGCCGCATTTGGCCCCCGGGTCGTAGTTTGGACACCCCTGGTTTATGCATTGTCGAAACGGGATAATATTTTAGATCAGAAATGAAAAAATAAAACGTTGGATACAAGTCCAGATTTCAAAAAGCTCCTCACCTGCTCTTCAGCCCGGCTGCAGTCGGAGAGCGCGAGGAAGACGAGGATAGCGCACGTGAAGAGAGCCATGTTTCAAGTGAACAACACACACCTGAACCTGCAGCATATTTATTATAGCTGAGGAAAACACACTCAGCGATACGAGTCACTTTGGCGAGAAAACTGCTGTGGCAGCGAAAAAAAACCTCTTTCTGCCACCCTGTGAGAGCGAGCACACCTGTGTCTATAGAGCATGAGATTTCTTATGTTTCGTAATGGAAATTTGAATAATCTGTTATTATTACAGGATTCTGTTTTGCTGGGAAAATTAAAATATCAGAGATTATTTCACAATTTTTTTAATTTTTCATCATTTTAAATGCCAAATTCTGACTTTTTATTTTACAACAATATCTTTGATTGGAGGTTTATTATATATATATATATTTTTATATTTTGTATATCCCCCGGCAAACTAACCCTTACCTCAATCAAGTTAAGAGGACATATTATAACCACAGAAAGTAAACAAGCAGCCGTGACATAAACATTTATTCAGACATCAATAAGAGCAAGACTGAGACAATAAAAGTACAATCCGGTGCAGAAACACCTTTTGCAACCTTTGAATATTTTCTCCATTTAAAACATAATACTCAGTTAAGGCTTTGCTGATAAAAACTTTAGGGGTCATTTTACTAAATTATAATAATTAAGAGTCCAGTTTATGGAAGATCCTGAGGAGGAGGAGGAAGAGGAAGAGGAGGAAGATCAGAAGGAGAGGTTGATGAGCGGAGCGTGGTTCTCCCTCTTGTCTTCAGGACTCCACTTGATGAGCGGAGAGGTCAGGTCGATCAGCTGCAGGACAATAAAGAAATATAAACACAGGTTGAGAGAAAACACTATTTAAAGATTGGTGATGCAGCTTTCAGGAACTACGCCTCAAAGCTATGGAACAAAATGCCATCAGGGACTCAAAACATATTTGTACAATTTAGCCTTTTAGGAAGCTAACTCCTGCTTTCTGCCGCACTTTAACCGGTCACCTGACTTTGTTGTATTTGCACTATCCTCCTTTTAATGCACCATTTTATCGTCGTACCTATCCAGGGTATATGCAGGAATCCTGAAGTCTAATGTAAGACCACTTAAGACCCTTTCCATACATTTTAAGACCTCATCGCCACTTCGATTTCTAACCGGTTACATTGGCGACACAATTTACCTCACATTGACTATATTGATTGTAAGATAGCACAACTAAACCGAGTGCAGACAGACTGAAGCCTCCTGTAAGCTTCTGTACTCTGTGCTCTTTCATTCCAGTAGAACTCCTCAGAAACCATTAGAAACCAGTATTTGACCAATAAACAAAACAATTGACAAAACGTTGAACTATGAAATATATTAAACTTTGGTGAGCTTCAGCGGGGTAATGCCATATAGGAGCTCCCTCACAAATACCCAGGGGTTAAATTGGACTGGGGCTGTCTGGGGCTAAGCCCGGCACATAGGACGATGCTCTGACGTCATCACCCTCGCACATTTGTCATA
The DNA here is from genome assembly GCF_902827175.1 of Gymnodraco acuticeps. Lineage (NCBI taxonomy): Eukaryota > Metazoa > Chordata > Actinopteri > Perciformes > Bathydraconidae > Gymnodraco > Gymnodraco acuticeps. The sequence continues at coordinate 85,347 of NW_022991672.1, forward strand.
TGTTTACAAAAAACTATATATGTTAAGACTTTTCTCGTTCTTAATATAGACTATATTTAGGGTCGATATGTGTTGACCTTCTGTTTATTCTCCGCGGTGGACGGCGTGTTCTCCTGCTGTATATCTCTCAGGTAGTCCACCAGCAGATTAAACCCCCCCCCCCCCCCCCCCTCACAGAGCGGAGCCAGGCAACAAAACTTAAAATAAGAAGCAGCATTTTACGGCACGCTATGCATGGGGCCGCCTTGAGGGGTTTCCCCGACATGTTGTTTCAGTAAATTAAAGGGCGTTTCATGTTGTCGTTGCTGTGGACCTTCTTAATACCTTGGAAAATGCCGTTTAATACTTTTTAATAGCCTTAATTTTCGCTAAATTGATTTATCAACTTTTAATACTTTTGAAGACCCCGCGGACACCCTGATATTATGAATATTCTTTGCTCTATTTAAGTTTGTTTTATGTCTTGTACTTGTAACTGTATTCTATGTGATATATTCTGAGTATTTTAGGAGATGTCTACCATCTACACTTTGAACTGCAAGTGAAATATATACAAATACAAATTATTATTAAAGCTCCCCTGAAGAGATATTTTAAAACAAAATAATTATTTGTGCCGGGTGTTTTTTTTAAACCACACAGAAGTTAAAGAAAAAATGCTTTAAAATTACATTTACTTTGTTTTACGACTCAAACGGTCGCTTCTTAGGTTATTTTATTTCAGTTTTTATTTATTTATACAACTCAAATACATAAATCTAAAAAAGAAAACACAGCAGGCTAATCAGATTCTCTGGTTTTACTATTTATAGCTGGGTGTTTGCAGTGCTGCCCCTGGCCTAATTGGGGCCAATGTGAAATGTTGTCATGAGGCCCAAAGCCCTAAATGTAATGCGTAATATGTTTACATTATAGGTTTTGTGTTTGTGGATATAATATTGTAAAGGAATGTGTCGGAGTAGCACTTAATCGAGTTGGGCTCATAGAGAGGACATGTGAGTACCTGCACATGTATCTTGAGTTTGTTTCTTCATGGTTGAAAGACTTAATGGGAGTCTCTTTGGATAAAAGCGTCAGCTAAAGGTAACGTGTGAGTACCTGAGAGTTGGAGCAGGACTTGCTGCTGGTGCGGATCAGCTCGGGGGTGTTGCTCAGGTCGATGAGCATTTTCTCCTGAGGGAGCAGCGTCGGAGCGGGGAGATCCAGGAGGAGAAACTGAGGAGAGAAACAAGAAGTGAAGTGAACTCTCAGACACTCATTGGTTGCCACACAAACGGCAGAAATAAATACAGATGAAAACAGAAGAAAAGTTGAGTTATGTGAGGTGTGTGTTTTTATTTTTGCGTGACCTCTGACCTCATGTGTCTTGTGGTGGCTCTCCTCTTTAGTTTCAGGTTCGATCAGGTTCCTGCATGGCTCTGATTGGCTCTCAATCTGTGCTGCAGGAACTGTGGTCTCCGATTGGCTCTCACTCAGTGCTGCAGGATCTGTGCTCTCTGATTGGCTCTCAATCCGTGCTGCAGGAACTGTGCTCTCGGATTGGCTGTGACTCTGTGCTGCAGGAACTGTACAATCTGATTGGCTCTCAATCCGTGCCGCAGGAACTGTGCTCTCCGATTGGCTCTCACTCAGTGCTGCAGGATCTGTGCTCTCTGATTGGCTCTCAATCCGTGCTGCAGGAACTGTGCTCTCTGATTGGCTGTGACTCTGTGCTGCAGGAACTGTACACTCTGATTGGCTCTCACTGGGTGCTGCAGTCTCTGTGCTCTCTGATTGGCCCTGACTCGGTGCTCCAGCCTCTGTGCTCTCTGATTGGTCGGGCTGTGGTGAGCTGGTGGGCGGGGCAGCAGGAAACTCCTCCTCCTCCAGGCAGAAGGGTTGGATGACGGGCATTTCAACAGACTCCGCCTCCTGCATCTCCAAGGGGGCGGGGCTACAGAAACCAAAACAAACAAATGAATGAGTCCGAAGATATTTAATGTTTTGGCATGTAATGGCATATATATATATATATATATATATATTTCACAAGGGATATTCCTATTGGTCAACGGCAGCCTTACCAGCAACTCCTGTCCCTCCTGGTGGAGGAGGGTGTGTAGGCGGGGTCAGAGCCGGGGTTGGACGGCGGTCTGCTGGCCCGGCTCTTGGTGGTGGGCGTGGGGATGGAGGACATCCTGCGCTTCACGGGGGTCGGGAGGGCGGAGGGACGTTGAGGTTTCACCTGCAGCGACCTGACAGCAGGGGGCGTCAGAGGGCCTGATGGCTTCTGGAGACTACAGGAGAAGAAGGAGAGGGAAATCATTAATGATCTGCCCAGGGTTCCTGCAGGTTTCACCAACTCAAATGTAAGACTTTTTAGCTGGGTGTTCTCCGATACGGGGCCGGGGGAAACAAAGTTAGTGATTACTGGTTCCATGTTGATTTATTTCAATACAGATTGTTGGGGGGACCTGAAAGGCTCTTACCGTACTGGTGACTTTGCAGCCCGGACATTTCCCTCAAAACACATTTAGACGCGATCGCGATACAGAAGTACCTTTCAAATCCCATCATTTTTAAGACCTTCTAAATCATATTTAATAATGCATTTTATTTATATAGCGCTTTTCACAACTCAAAGACGCTTAAGACTTTTTAAGACCCCGTGGGAACCCTGACTGCCAGAAGGGAAGTTAAATGAACCTTAAAAAAAAACTACTTCAGATCTAGACTCAGCTAGGGCTGTGGGATTATGGCAAAAATCATAATCACGATTATTTTTGTCAATAATTGATATCACGATTATTAAATACGATTATCCATTTACTTTGAAAACATCCATTTCTTGAAAAAGAAAATGTGAACAATATGTTTTTAACAGTTGATTACCCTGAACTTTAATTATAATTCAACTGAAAAACCAATACAAACAAATAAATCGTTTTATTTGGATTACGTTGTTTTCGTAATCGTTGCAAGCCGAAATCGAGATTAAAATACGATTAATCGCACAGCCCTAGACTCAGCAGGACAGAAGTTGGTAAAAGCTGCTCTTTTAAAAAGGAGTATTTAGCACCACCTACCTGTCCAGGCTGCTCACTGACGTCAGCGCCTTTGGCTTCAACATCTTTGAGACGTCTGGAGCTAAAACAACAACACAATGAGATTATTCTGTTTCACAAGACTTTCTTTTATTTGGTTTGAACAAAGAAGTTTAAATTGAAGCCAATTATTTCTAAGAGGTAAGGACCAGAGACTTTACTCCTAACCTTTCTAAAGTCAAACTTTAAGTGTGTCTTTATTTACCACAGGCGGTATAACAGAAAGTGCTGCAGCTTTGAACTCTGCATTTGGTCTCATGCAGTCATTTTGATTACTTTATTACAGTTCGGTTAAATGTCAAAACATATAAGAAGAGGGAATGGAAAATGGAATAGGCTATAAATCTGCTAAATAATGCGTCAAAGCGCAGCATAGAGTCTGTTCTTGGTGGTTAGCTTGCTTTGAAGCGGCCCTACTATGCTCTTTGGGGGCTTGCTCTTTCCAGTAGTGTGTTATACAGGTTTTTGTGCATGTAAATAGTCTGCTAAAAGGCTAGAATCCCCGTGTTCCCTCCAGAGGGAGTTCCAATCAGAGCAGACTGGGCTCTGGTTTCAGACAGAGGGTGAAAAGAGGTGCTGCAACACAGGCAGAATGAGAAAAATAAACATACATAAACATATTGAAGAAGTGACTGTTTTTTTGTATATATATATATATATATATATATATATATATATATATATATATATATATATATATATATATATAGAGATATAGAGATATAGAGGATATTAGGGCTGTCCTGAATACCATTTTTCGGGCTCCGGATATTCGGTAGTAATCGGCAGCGAACCGCTTCAACACGTGTATTTCAGTGTATTCACGGCATTCATTTTGTTATTCTACAGTATTGTTGTTTTATAGTTATTTGTTAATGTAACCCAATTTGTGTTCTTTGAAATTGAAAAGGATATCGCATTGTGTTTGTTACTTTCGTTGCAGTTGTATATGTCTTAAGTGTAATTTGGCTTGGCTTCCTATTTATGGACATGCTTTTATGTTGAAGGCGAGGTAGCGCTGTTGACAGGAAGTTGTTGTTGCTTTGGAAACAACGTGACGGAGATTAACGGAGAAAAGTAATATCTACATATAAAGACGGAGAAAGTAAACGATAACGTTTATGGTTAAGTGTTAGCACCTCCCGAAGAGGCACAAGCTCTTACGTTGATATGGGAGATTTCAATAAATTCAATTTAAAAAAAAACAAAAAACGAATAACGGAATTGAAACCCGAATAGTACTCCAACGAACGAATATTCGGATATAGCCCTAGAGGATATACATATTGTTATATATATATATATATTTGTATTCAGGATTGAGGTATTTCGATCTCTCTGTCTGTACACACAAACTAAAAGATTGACAATAAAGTTGACTTTGACTGATGCTCCTCTCACTGTCTGCATTGCGGACTCCTCTGAATCCTCCGCCTGGTGTCAGAAGGACGAGTGCCTCAGGTCTGGATCTGCTTCTCAGAGCGCTCAGGGGCTGGGTGCTCTTCTCCAACCCTCTCTTAACGGGGGTCAGCTGCACCGGCGTGGAATCGGACCTCTTCAGCGGCTTGGATCTGCCCGCTTTGACGGGCTCCACTTCGGGCAGCTTCCTGTTCTGCAGAGACATCGAGCGGCGGCCAGCGATGGTGGAGGAAGATATTTGCTGCGTGTTGACGGTGGAGCGACGAGGGCGGCTCTGATTGGCCGGTCTGCTGGGGGCGGGGCCGCTCAGAGAGGAGTTCAGTTTACCTGAGAGGAGACACAACAACAGGGTTACAGTCGGATAGTATTTGTCCTCGCAGGAAGGCTTTTAACTGAGAGAAATGAACCTGAAATGGCAGCCATGATAAGAGCTGTTCGGTTTCTCTAACCGATACGGAAAGAGCTTCAGGGTATATGCAGGAATCCTGAACTCAAATGTAAGACCTTTTTTAAAGACCCTTTCCATACATTTTAAGACCTCATCGCCACTTGGAGTTGTAACCGGTTACCTTGGCGACACACTTTACCTCACATTGACTATATACAGTATTGATTGTCCTTCCTCCTTATCTTCCAACCATTTGGACGCAGACTTGCATTTCCCCATAACGATGTTGCTTAGCAACCGGCGTAAACGGACCTTCGCGCTATCAAGCAGTGAGCGTGCGATGTCCTGTTCAGATGACGTCAAACCCAACGGGATGCCATCAATAAACTACACAGAATCACACTACACACCTACGCAATGATTACATTCAGGCAGACTGTAGAACACAACCTCTTTGGACCATTTATATACTTATTGAAAACAAGCTACAAAATGTAATATCTTGGAAAAAGCCGTTTAATAGCCTTAATTTTCACTAAATTGATTGATCAACTTTTAATACTTTTTAAGACACCCTGTGCTTCAACATTTAAAAAAAATACTTTGACAGGCAAATAAAGATCGTATAAGTCACTATGCTTATTAAGCATTTTACAACTTATTTCATAACTTGCTTAAGTGCTTATATGTTTTGGGGAACTGTCAAATCTTGTTCAAATGAGGTCATTTAAAGAGCATTTCATGGCGTTTCCCAGGCTTTAATTAACTCAACATGTTTGAAAGGAAGTAGTGAAAGTATTATTTATACAAACAGTATCATACTAATCGGGATTCATGTTGATTAATACGAGTGGACAAGAGGGTAAGCAACGTTTCCTTTTACATTATTTAAATTCCAACCTTGGAAATGAAGACATTTATTTGTCTATGTTTATGAAGCCAGCAGGAAAGACCGTGATAAGAGAGCCCAGGGGAAAGTATTTAGAAACTCTGTTGTTAGTCCATCTTGGAGAAATGGTTGTATCCCCACCCAGACGTACGTAACTTTTCATCTGCTGCTGCTTTTTTACAGGAGTGAGACCGTATTGTCTTCTCATTAGCTTGAGCTTTATTTTCCTAAAGGAAACCATCAAAGGGTGTCGTTTTTTCTAAACCAAGAGGTATGTTGTCATTTAATGTTTTCCTCTCATCTCCCATAATCAGTACAGTCTCTTTCCCTAAGTCCTGAGGAATTCTCTTTCACGTTTTTCCTTAACTCCATGGCGTTTTCTTTACTTAGTTTAACCCTTACGTTCTGTTCGGGTCTCCTGTGACCCGTTTCAAGTTCAAATGATATAATAACTACGCTCTGTTTTTTTTATCTGATCAAGGCTTCATGATATCCTCCACAGCAGCTATATAAGCACTGCAAAACTGATTTTGACCATTTTAGCCAAGTCTGAAGGTCTCTAAAAAAAAGAAGTGTGTAATTTGGTGTTGGGGTCTGGGGAGACCCAGTAGAATTGTTTTGGGGGACTCGAGGTCAAATTTGGCCCAATCAAGATTCATCTTTGACTTTAGACACCCCTCCCCCCCAGCCACAATCATTTTTCGCAACATGCACCCAGTCTCCCCTCCCCTCACGAGAACTCCACCTTTCTCAAAGAATATGTACACTAACACTTGAACTAGGGCTGAACGATTAATCGATTTTAAATCGAAATCGCGATTTGAAATGATGCGATTATCAAATCGCAAAGCCTGCGATTTTTTCTAACACATATTTTTTTTTATTACAATTATTTTTTTCTTTTTTGTGTCTCAGTCATCCACACCAATCAGAAGTGCTGTGCTCCACATGTACCAGCCATTGTTAATCAATCAGAAGTAGCCCATGATAGAAGGTGATAGACAGATTGATCCAATCACCTGCCAAGTGCTTCTGAAAGTGCCTGCCCTTTCCAAATGGCTTCCAATGGAGCTTTAGATGGTTTGGTGAACCATCTGAGTCAGGTTAGCAATGCTCCATCACGTGTTTCTATTACAGGGTGAATCTTAAACTGAAGCTTGACTTTAAAGCAACCCAACGGAAGTTTCATGTAAGTTTAGTTTTTTCACTCGTAGCTCGGGCTGCGGGGTGCTAGAGACGGGAGTACGTTGATACGACCTTCCTAGCCGGAGTTATGGCCGCATTTTACCATAAACTTCCGTTGGGTCGCTTCAAAACAAATATCGCAATTCGAATCGCAATATTTGTCAGAAAAATCGCAATTAGATTTTTTCCCAAAATCGTGCAGCCCTAACTTGAACCTGAACACACACGTGTGCAATATGTGGTGTAATGTGTTTTGGGACCATACAATAAAATAACAGGATTGTACGGTTATGAATGCATAATGAGTTAGTTATGATGTAGTTAAAACAATATTGGATGATAGTCATTTTGTGTGTGTGTTTTGGACTGAGATAAATCATGGGTCAAAATGTACACCATGAATGGTAACAGCTTTTGAACACAACATAAGGGTTAATGAAGAGTGGTCAGATTTGTTGACAATGGTGTAGTTTTGTAAGTCCCTCACACAGCATGGACACTCTTTACATTACGTCAGCGTACCTTTGGCTGGGGACAGAGAGATGCTGGAGTTGAAGCTGGACACTGAGGACGAGGAAGAGGATGTGTTGTTCCTCTCCGTCACCCTCCTCCTCTGAAGAGGTGGAGCTTTCACACCCGACATGTTCCTCATCGCACTCTAACGGACCGAAACATAAAGGAAGTTAAGACACATGATGAATATCAGTTTCATTTAGTGTGTTGGTCTGCAGGTGGCGCTGTGTGACTAGTATCAAGGTCAATTTATATATCCTTTATTTAACCAGGTAAAAGTTTTTTCCAAGAGCGACCTGGCCAAGAGGGCAGCATGAACAAAGTTACAACAAATGAACACAAAACAAACACAGGCAGAGGAACACAGCGGTCGTAAAACGCAAACAAAAAATGGCACATTAACCAGTCAATATGCAAAATAAAAGAAACTATTATAAAAACATAAAACTATTTTATCATAAATGATGGGATAAAAGAGCAATCACATCGACCAACGGATTCTTGTTCTCTGTCCTTTAAGATGGACTTGAATCCCCCCAAAGTGATCAAATCAATGTATCAAGTTTGTGTACACTTGTAAGGGATTTGACTTGTTTCTCCCCCCCTGTTGTAGACCACTTTTTAACAGGTGTGTTACCTTAGTGGGCGGAGCCAGCATGCGTTTCCCCTGAAGGCTGGAGTTTAAGGAGGAGTCGCTGATGTCGGACGCCACGCTCGCCGAATCAGAGAGCAGATCCTCGCTGGACCCCGCCCTGCTGGAGGGGCGAGACGATGGGCTGCGCTTCCAACCCCCCACCGCCTGAAACACGACGAAAAGAGACACAAATCCATGGTTTCTACCAACAACAACAACAACTCTTTGAAACCAAGAAACACAGCAGTAAATACATCTCGTCCTCGCAAATTGTGGATGTTCAGTTGTTCGACAGATGAAACAAAGTACCGTATTGACCCGAATATAAGACGACCCGTCAATACGGTAGATATAACAGACTGAATCTACATGTATAATAAGATAAGTACTTTATTGATCCCAATTTGTAAATTGTTTGGGTTGCAGCAGCATAAAAAGACAAGGCATAGTACATAAGATCAATTAAAAGACTAGAAATAGCTAATACCTTGTTGGCTAATGGTTACACAAGCCAAACAATCGTTATTATGACATCATAAAGTGGCCAAAATCTGATCAGCTCATTTGCAGACAGGTTTTTATAGAAATGGGTCAAGACAAAAAGAGAGAGAGAATATTTTTTTCTGAAACTTTCAGAATCTCTTTACACAGATGTAGATGTAGAAGAGACATGAAGAAGAGGGGACACATGTTGATGTAGAAGAGACATGAAGAAGAGGGGACACATGTTGATGTAGAAGAGACATGAAGAAGAGGGGACACATGTTGATGTAGAAGAGACATGAAGAAGAGGGGACACATGTTGATGTAGAAGAGACATGAAGAAGAGGGGACACATGTTGATGAAGAAGAGACATGAAGAAGAGGGGACACATGTTGATGTAGAAGAGACATGAAGAAGAGGGGACACATGTTGATGTAGAAGAGACATGAAGAAGAGGGGACACATGTTGATGTAGAAGAGACATGAAGAAGAGGGGACACATGTTGATGTAGAAGAGACATGAAGAAGAGGGGACACATGTTGATGTAGAAGAGACATGAAGAAGAGGGGACACATGTTGATGTAGAAGAGACATGAAGAAGAGGGGACATATGTTGATGTAGAAGAGACATGAAGAAGAGGAGACACATGTTGATGTAGAAGAGACATGAAGAAGAGGGGACATATGTTGATGTAGAAGAGACATGAAGAAGAGGGGACACATGTTGATGTAGAAGAGACATGAAGAAGAGGGGACACATGTTGATGTAGAAGAGACATGAAGAAGAGGGGACACATGTTGATGTAGAAGAGACATGAAGAAGAGGGGACACATGTTGATGTAGAAGAGACATGAAGAAGAGGGGACACATGGTGATGTAGAAGAGACATGAAGAAGAGGGGACACATGTTGATGTAGAAGAGACATGAAGAAGAGGGGACACATGTTGATGTAGAAGAGACATGAAGAAGAGGGGACACATGTTGATGTAGAAGAGACATGGAGAAGAGGGGACACATGTTTGATGTAGAAGAGACATGAAGAAGAGGGGACACATGTTGATGTAGAGGAGACATGAAGAAGAGGGGACACATGTTGATGTAGAAGAGACATGAAGAAGAGGGGACACATGTTGATGTAGAAGAGACATGAAGAAGAGGGGACACATGTTGATGTAGAAGAGACATGAAGAAGAGGGGACATATGTTGATGTAGAAGAGACATGAAGAAGAGGGGACACATGTTGATGTAGAAGAGACATGAAGAAGAGGGGACACATGTTGATGAATGAAAGACATGAAGAAGAGGGGACACATGTTGATGTAGAAGAGACATGAAGAAGAGGGGACACATGTTGATGTAGAAGAGACATGAAGAAGAGGGGACACATGTTGATGTAGAAGAGACATGAAGAAGAGGGGACACATGTTGATGTAGAAGAGACATGAAGAAGTGGATTTTGCACAATAGGTGAAAAAAAACCTGTCTCTCCTACTTGTCTCGACGGTTGCAGTCTGGTTTTCTCCACCTGGCTCTTGCTGGATGAACAGGAAGTTGTCGGGGCGGCAGGTTTGCTCGGCAGCACGACACAGAGTGCTGCCCTCCCCCGAAGCCCCATCCTGAGCTGAGGCTTCCCCCCCGCCATGGAGGTGGCGAGTCTGGAGGTGGCTACGGGGCGAGAGGATGAAGGGAGGGTAACGGAGGAGTGCCGGGTGGTGGAAGCAGGTCTGGTGGATGGCACAGGGTTGGTGGTTGAAGGTTGGGTGGATGACAGAGCGTTGGAGCTGCTTCCTCTGAGCAGGCGGCACTGCACGGCGGGCGGCAGCTGCTTCATGGGACTGTCCTGCACGCAGAAGGTCTCCCGTTTGATGGGGCTCAGAGCACTCGGGATGTGATCCAACATGCCCAGTTTGACCTCAGCGTCCTGGACAAACTCGTCCCTGTGAGATGTGGTGTCGGCGGTCACGTCGGTGGCCATGTTGGCGGTCCCGTTGGCGCTCTGATTGGGTTTTCTGTCCTGCAGCTGGTCGGCCAGTCTGTGTGCTTCCTGACACACGGCGTCCAGCTGATCTTCGCTCAGAGGACTCCAGCTTGCACGCACGCCGCCGACATTCTCAAGACGCGACGCCACGGTTACAGAGACGCACCTCTCCGTATGGCTGACCGGACCCATGAACACCTCATCCTCATCTTCATCACCTTTGGAGCTGCAGAGAGAAATATCAACTTTTAGATAGAACAACTTTTTCTATTGTTCCGTGTTTACTTTAATCAAGGTTCAAGGTCAGTTTATTTGTATAGCACATTTTAAGAAACAAAGGCAATTCAAAGTGCTTCACATAGGCATTTCTAGTTTGTGTTCAAAAGCTGTATAGTATCCTTGTAAAGAAAACATGTTAGAATTGCTTTTGTTTAAAATGTTTATTAATGATTATGTATGGATATCATAATTGTACAAAGCTTTGGCAATACTGTATGTCATTATGGTCATGCCAATAAAGCTATTTAAATTGAATCACAGCTGAGAGGAAATTACCTGGCAGGTGACAGAGAAACATCGAAGTCAAATTTCTCATCAGCCAGAAAGAACATATCTGTATGGAGACATAAACACGGGTTTAAAAGAGGTAACAAAACAAATGGTGTTAGCGGTGTTTAAATACACTCTGGCTTAGTCAGTGTTAACCTACCGCTGTTAGCTCGACAGTCCATCCCGATGTTGTCTCCTCTCTGTGCGATACAGATTGATCCAGATCACACCTGCAGCAACAGTACATTAACACATGTTATGATATTGTATAATAACTTCTGACAAACAGAGGTGGAAGAATTACTCAGATCTTGTGCTTCAGTAAAAGTAGAAGTACCAGAGTGTAGGAATACTCTGTTACAGTAAAAGTCCTGCATTCAAAATGTTACTGAAGTAAAAGTAGAAAAGTATTATCATCAAAATATAGTGAAAGTAGCGACAGTAAAAGTAGTCGTTGTGCAGATTGGTCCATTTCAGAATAATATATATGATATGTTTTATAATGATTGATCATGAAAGTGTTCTCAAAGCTGGTGAAGGTGCAGCTAGTTTGAATGGCTTTGTATACTGCAGGGTAGCTGGTGGATTTACTCCAGGTGGAACTAAAGTCTGATTCAACACTTGATTAGATTTCACACCATTCATCCACATCTGTAAAGTAACAAAAGGGATTAAATACATGTAGTGGAGTAGAAGTACACAATTGACCTCTGAACTGTAGTGGAGTAGAAGTACAAAGTAGCATAACATGTAAATATTAAAATACAAATATCTCAAAAGTATACTTAAATACAGTACTTGAGTAAATGTAATTAGCTCCTTTACACCACTGATTAACAGTTAAAACACGAACGTTACTTGTCATGCTAACTTTAGCATGCTAGCCCGTTGGTTCGCAAACTAGCTGAAGCAAATGTTAACTAATTAACAGCTTTAAATTGAGAATTCCAACATGACGTTAAGTCCACGGAAGTCAGTGTCATTACATTAAAACACAACAAACCTGAAGCGCCTCTTAAAACTCTCAAAGGTTATTTTCTGCTCCGCATTCAAAACGACGACACGGAAAATACATACACCACCACACATTCAAATCTGCTGCGGTGCTGGTCAGGTGACCCGTACGCAGTCAACCATTGGCTGGAAGTTGGTGACGCAAGCGCGAACAGAACTCTGGGGGTTGTAGTCCCGTCCTCCGTCGTCTACAAGGTGCAGCAACACCGAAAAATGATCAAAGTCACTTCACACATCGTCTAACACTTCCCCTGCTGGTTATTCTACATTAATACTTTTTTCAGGGTACAAATACTTTTATTTTATCAAATGCATATGTTGAATTTTGGTTAATATCTTTTTGAAATATGTTTTTTAAGACATGATATGGGTGAAAGTATTTGTGCAGATGCAGTGTTAAAGGGGGATGTATCTATACTGAAATGTACTGCCAAGGTCGGGATTTAAACCCATATACACAAAGTTACGGGACACCTGCTCTATCAACTGAGCCATGCAGCTGCTTGATCAATGAGGAATTGATCTGGACTCAGTTGATCACATGACCAGAATTGTCATGTGATCAAAACCGACCAAAACCGTCCCTCGTCATTTATTGATGTTTTATTTTCATACTTTTTATATACATGATTAATTATATAATTATTATATTTGTATTTTTTATTATTATATTTGTTATTGTTTTATTAATATTATGATGGTTTTTATTATTATATTTTAAGGATATTTCTTTATTTGTTATTGTTATAATGTAAGGAATTGTATTTATGGCATTGTTGTGGTTATACTGTTTGGAATAGCTGTATTATTATTAATGCATTTAAGTACCTTATTATTTATTGTATGTTTTTATTATATTTTTTCCTACAAATTATGAAATTTAATAATTATATTTTATTTATTTATTTTTATTTGTTTTTTTGTATTATTTAATTGTTTTAATTATAATTCTTTCTTTTTCTACTTTTCTAATTAAGGCCGGCAGCCACTGCTGCTGTGCTGTGCTTTAATTATTGCTTGTCAAGTTCAATATCTTGCTAACTTTACCAAACTACCGTTTTGTTGTTTATGGGTTACAATTTATAACTTGACGGTAAATAATAGAACAACTAAAATACACGTCAGAGTTATGCTCTTGTGTTGTATCGGTTATTTGTCTTTAGTCTTTGCAGGGACTAAACTGTATCAGATCATCCGATTTCCAATGGTTAAAGTGATTAAAGTATTCAGAATCTTCACTTGAGTTAGAGTGATAATACCACACTGTAAAAATACTCAATTTGCATCGAGAATGGTACCTGATTAAAAGTATTTAACGACGATCAGGAAAATGTATTGTAATAATGAATGTGATAACATTTTGAGCTGGAGAACACACGACTTACTGGTTGAACTGGGCAGCTTCCAGTGTGAAGCAGGAACCCTGTGCAAATCATCCACCAGGGAGAGCTGTTGTTTCCTGCAGGCAGCTCAATCACATTCAGCATCAGTGAGGACCATTACATTACATGTCACTTGTTAAACGCTTTTATCCAAAGCGACTTACATACTCAATACTGTGGGCAATCTCCACAGGAGCAATTTGGGTGAAGTGTCTCAGGAACACAACGACATGCTGACTGCAGTGGGGTTTGAACCTGTGACCCCCTGATCCGAACACCAACGCACAACCCACTGCACCACACGCCTCCCATCAAAGGTGGATTGTAATTAACTCTATGTACTAAATACTGAACTTAAAGGTAGGGTATGTAAGAATGGAGAAAGCAGCTCGAGTGAGCTAGAATTTGAAAGTACACAACCTAAACAAATCTGCCACTTCCTTCAGACTTCCTCACAGAGCCCCTCCTCCAACACACACGAACGCGCACATGACCAATGAGGGCACGAGATAAGTTTGTGCACAGATGGAAGGCTGACAGGCAGGTAGGCCATCCAGTTACTTTAGCCGGGCCGGCTCAGATGATTGGTCGTGCTTTTTACAGCGCCACGGCTTCCACAGATGAAATATTTGTATATATTTATTGTCAAAGCATTTCATGTATTCATTGCTATCGGGATGTTAAGAGCATTCCATGGAATATAACAAGTGTTTCTGAAGTGAATTACCTACCCTACCTTTTAAGATTTGCACTTCCACTCAAATCAACTTCTGCTCCACACTCCTTTCCTGTCAGGTGAAAAACAAGTATGTTTATGATAGGCGAAATATAGTCTTCTCTTGGATCAGCTGGAAAATGCATTGCCACGAAGTTGAAAACAGGCTGTTTTTCTGAGAAACTCTTGAAAAATGACTCTTTAGAGATACGTGGGTCTCACAGGACAAAGATACACACAATTGATAACTTGATAGAATGTGGTGCAAGCTGTAGATTAATTGACCCACAGCAAATAAAGGAGAACTAGATGGTGTCATAAATACATTTTAAATGGTGCAGAGCTTTGAAGGTTGATATGAAGGTAAAATCATCAGTTTCTCTGTATTAACTGAAACATTTATTGTTCTGTCTGATGTGACAAATCTCCCACTCTGTTGTTGTTTTTAAAATGTAATTACTTTTGGTTTTAACATCTTTTGAAACGACAACAACCTATAACGTTTTTTTTTACAAAAATACTAGAATAAAATCCAATGAATAAACAATTACTTAAAACTTTTCTGTCTACAAACACATATTTTTGTAAGAACAGCCCCCCCCCCATCCTCATCAAAGGTGACAGACTAAACATTTCAGTCACAGATCCTCAAAGTTAAAAACGTGACACAAAACTAACTTGAATTAGCTCGTTGATGACAAACTGAAACTACGTCTGAACACCAACATCAATATTTACAGATCAGAAACGGATTATTGATCACCTTACAAACACGTCTTCTTCTAAACAACAACTGCAGAGTTCATGTCTATAGTAAAAATAAAGAAACTTGAGTCCGTGTGAAGCTGCACCGCCGCTCAGTACACAAACACAAACACAGCGGAAACATTTCTGCTTCCTGGATTCTAAAAACCGGCAGGTGAACTCCTGACGGGAACCAATCGAAACAAGTTTTTAAAATGTATTTTCGTTCTTTCGGAAGAACCAGAACTCTCGTTGAGACATTCGTGACAGGAAGTGGTTGTATGTGGGCCTCAGAGTGACGTCTCCAGGCTGTGCAGCGGGCTCCCCGGACACGGAGGTAACCCGGCTGAGTTGAGCGCTGCCAGGCCGGGAAGAGGGATCCTGCGCTCCGTTGCGTTGTTGTTCTGGTTGGGCGAAGTCGGGAGCGTTAGCTGGGGCGACGGCTCGGTCTCTGGCGTCGGAGGAACGGTGGAGTTTCGTTTGGTCGGGGGTTCGTCCTCACAATCGGCCTCATCGATCAGGGGGATCTGAGGCATCGAATCTTGGATATGGAACTCCGGGTTGCTCATGAAGCTGTGGATGGAGTTGCGAGACTCGACTGTTTCGAGTCCTTCGTACGGAGATAAGGTGTCTCTGAAGGCGTTCACTACACGGATCTGAAAAACACAAAGGAAAACTGTTAGAAAAATATCACTCGTCACCGGCTTGAGCTTCAATCTCAGGATCCACGTATCTGTGATCCTCTCCAGAATGGAAGTAGTCATCACATACAGAGCATCAACTAGTTCCTGAACAGTGTCCTTCACATGCTGATATCCAAGAGAGGGAGTTACACAGTCACAAGATGGAGGAATAGAAAGCAGTATTCAATGTTTACTTCAGATTAGCTCCACGTCAGAAATGAGCATGCTTGTCATATGTCCATCTCCATAGAGGCTGAATCATCATGTTAATCACATAGCTATCATATGCCTCAAACAGTCCTGATGCTCTTCTAGGTAATCACACATCCTGTCATGTTCACAGCTACAGTTGGGATACCTTTGTTATCATGTTACACTCATATTGGAAGAGGACATACAGTATTTTCCCAACAAAAACAGTCAGCAGAAGCCATTACATGAAAAATATGTTGTTGTCAAATCCCCAGGAAGTCTACTACAAAGTAGTGGCCACACAGTGGTACTACACCTATGTTCTAGTCCGTGACGTAATTGCGTTCGAAAACACAGTTTTCCATTCACTTACTGGGAAAGAGATGTCTTACGAACACTTCTATAGCCCTAATTTGAAACATTAGGGTCTAAAGGTTGTATAATGCGTTATAAGAGTTATTTTCCCTTCATTAATTTGACAGAAAACTCAAGTGAATAATCACCCATAGTCTATGGGCCCAAGCCCCTGGGTACTTCTTTAATCTACAGTCAGTGCATTTTTGTCTTAATGCGCCACTGAGAAACTTTCATAGGAATAAATGGACACCGGCTTCAACGCTGCATCAAGTTCTCTTCTGCAAGAGTAGTACATTCAGGAACACTAAATGAAGGAGTTACATTGTCTTTCAGGTCTTCTGTTGATTCTGCTCCTGATCTGAACTCTGGTTCTAATTCAACCAAATAAATGAAATAAATTCTCCTAGCTGTTTTATGAATAATCAGCCAATGAGCAAGTCCTCCACCAACTTCTATTTTTCCACATCTGGTAATCCCGACCACCTAAACTGATAGTCCACGATACAAACTAAAGTTGGAACTATTGAGGAAGAAGGTTAAGTTATCCATGTAAATAAAACAATCAAATGTAAAATAAAAGCAATGAAAATGCTAAAGATGAGTCCAGTACCTGTGTGGAGATGCGGTTGAGTCCTCTGCACCACAGCACCTGTCCCCTCTTCAGCTCCATCTCAGCGTGGTCGATCTCGTCCAGGTCGTCCATGTCCTCCAGCTCCTCCTCGGGGATCTCGTCCTGCTGAGTGCCGTGACCCGCCGTCTTCAGGAACTTCAGCCAGCCGGTGGGAACACTGGACACCACCTGAGAGGAGGACACACACAAAACACACTGCAGTCAGACAACAGCAATTCCTGTGGGACCTCAGTATGTTTCCACCTGAGGGTGAGGTTATCTGCACTGTAACTTTGTATTCATGTATTTTATACCTGTGTTATTCTATATTAGCTTGTCTTGTGTTTATTTTACTCTCTTTGCCTTTTAATGACTGTTTTTAAATCCCATGTTTCTGCTGCACTATTTCTTAATGTTCTTCAAGGTCCCCTATTATACTGTTTTTCATCAATATATCACAGGTCTCAGATATATCCAGAGCCTGTCTCTGATTGGCTCTAAACACCAAACAGATCATTGCAGCATTACCCATAATCCCCTCTGTTTCAGCCCTGTTTCCAAAGTGCTGATTCTCTGTCTGTTACTTTAGATGAAAATAAGGAGCCCCTCCCCACGCCCCTCTGAGAGAGATTTGGTTACAAAGAACTCTATGGTGCTCTAGGAGGAGATTCAGGTGATAGGGGGGGGGGGGGGGGTTACCTTGGTTGGTGATTGGCTAATGGTTACACAAGACAAAACATCGTTATGACATCATAAAGTGGCCAAAATCTGATCAGCTCATTTTCAGACAGGTTTTTATAGAAATGGATCAAAAAGAGAGAGAATCTTTGTTCCTGAAACTTTCAGAGTCTCTTTACACAGAGGGGACACATGTTGATGTAGAAGAGACATGAAGAAGAGTGGACACATGTTGATGTAGAAGAGACATGAAGAAGAGGGGACACATGTTGATGTAGAAGAGACATGAAGAAGAGGGGACACATGTTGATGTAGAAGAGACATGAAGAAGAGGGGACACATGTTGATGTAGAAGAGACATGAAGAAGAGGGGGACACATGTTGATGTAGAATTGGAGAAGAGGGGACACATGTTGATGTAGAAGAGACATGGAGAAGAGGGGACACGTGTTGATGTAGAAGAGACATGAAGAAGAGGGGACACATGTTGATGTAGAAGAGACATGGAGAAGAGGGGACACATGTTGATGTAGAAGAGACATGAAGAAGAGGGGACACATGTTGATGTAGAAGAGACATGAAGAAGAGGGGACGCATGTTGATGTAGAAGAGACATGAAGAAGAGGGGACACATGTTGATGTAGAAGAGACATGAAGAAGAGGGGACACATGTTGATGTAGAAGAGACATGAAGAAGAGGGGATGCATGTTGATGTAGAAGAGACATGGAGAAGAGGATTTTACATAATAGGTGACATTTAATTTCTTAATGTTTTCAATTTTTGTAAACCACTTTGAATTACCTTCTGTCGAAAGATGCTGTATAAACAAACGTGCATTGCCTTGCCTTACTCTCCCATCACTTCCTGTCTCATATCAAATGAAAGTGCCTCACCTGTCCCCACAGCAGGCTGCCGATACCCAGGAAGATGCACCACAGCCACTGCTCCATGTTCAGAGACACACAGCTGAACGGTTTACCACCAAACTGGACGATTAGAATCTACAGGAGGAGAGAAAAACATCGTCATACAGAACAGAAATGAAATCCTTTAATGTCATTGTACAAACATATACAACAAGATTTTGGAGTCAAACCCTGAGTAACGACAGCAGACAAACATTAAAAACACTCTAGTAGGGCAGACGAACATAAACACTTATCCAGTGGGGAATACATAGTTAATAGCAATGGCATTAAAAGCTATAAAGTGCATTAAAAACATACATACAATGCATATGAGTTAGGTAATTAAAAGATATTGAACTTAGGACTGTTGGGCTAGCAGCCTGGTGGCTCAGGGGAAGTTTTTGAGTCCCTGTATCAGTTTGTGGGAACAGTTTGTGACCTGGTGGAAGTTGTAGGTCAGTGAGAAACTCTATGATTCAGCCTACCATAACAACATAGTGAGGCTGGCAAACAACATGTCTTTGACCAAAACAATGTCCTGAATACTGAATCTGAATTCATACCATCGAATTGGAGCTACAGGGTATTTGATGAAGTAAGTCTGAAGCATTATTTATTGCACCAGTCAATCAAGTTGTTTTTCAGCGATTATAATGTTATGTTAAAGGTCCCCTATTACACTGTTTTTCATCAACATATTATAGGTCTCAGATATATCCAGAACATGTTGTAACATCCCGTCATGTCTGCTAAATCATTCATGTCATGTTAATCAGGTTCATGTTATTGTTTCACATTTAGTTCATAGACCAGGTTAGATTTATGTTTAGTCAAGTCTTTTTGTTCACCTGTCTAGTCCTGTCATTGCACTTCCTGTTTTATTTTGTACTTGCCTCTTGTCTCTCATTTCAGCCCCCCTTACTTCCTCCCTTTGTGTGTGTCCCCGCCATCGTCAGCGTCTGCCCCGCCCCTGATTGTTTCCACCTGTTCCCACTTACCTCATGTATAAATAATCCTGTCTCCCTTTGTCCTGTGCCAGTTCGTCTTGTGCCATTAAGAGAGCCAGCTTTTCACGCTAAGAGTTTTTGTACTATGTGATCATAGTCAAGTTTATTTAGTTTGTAGTTTGCTTTGCTATGTTTTGCCTCTCAGGAGTGATTTTTGTTTGAACTTTATACTTATTCAAAGTAAAGACTTTTTGAACAACAAACTTTCTTTTGAGTCGTGCGTTTGAGTCCAAGTGTCTGTCAAGGTTCCTAACATATGTCTCTGATTGGCTGAAACACCAAACAGATCATTGCAGCATTACCCATAATCCCCTCTGTGTCCGCCCTGTTTCAAAAGTGCTGATTCTCTGTCTGTTACTTTAGATGAAAATAAGGAGCCCCTCCCCACGCCCCTCTGAGAGAGATTTGGTTACAAAGAACTCAATGGTGCTCTAGGAGGAGATTCAGGTGATAAGGGGGGGGGGGGGTTACCTTGGTTGGTGATTGGCTGATGGTTACACAAGACAAAACATTGTGATGACATCATAAAGTGGCCAAAATCTGATCAACTCATTTTCAGACAGGTTTTTATAGAAATGGATCAAAAAGAGAGAGAATCTTTGTTCCTGAAACTTTCAGAGTCTCTTTCCACAGAGGGGACACATGTTGATGTAGAAGAGACATGAAGAAGAGGGGACACATGTTGATGTAGAAGAGACATGGAGAAGAGGGGACACATGTTGATGTAGAAGAGACATGAAGAAGAGGGGACACATGTTGATGTAGAAGAGACATGAAGAAGAGGGGACACATGTTGATGTAGAAGAGACATGAAGAAGAGGGGACACATGTTGATGTAGAAGAGACATGAAGAAGAGGGGACACATGTTGATGTAGAGGAGACATGAAGAAGAGGGGACACATGTTGATGTAGAAGAGACATGAAGAAGAGGGGACACATGTTGATGTAGAAGAGACATGGAGAAGAGGAGACACATGTTGATGAAGAAGAGACATGAAGAAGAGGGGACACATGTTGATGTAGAAGAGACATGAAGAAGAGGGGACACATGTTGATGTAGAAGAGACATGAAGAAGAGGGGACACATGTTGATGTAGAAGAGACATGAAGAAGAGGGGACACATGTTGATGTAGAAGAGACATGAAGAAGAGGGGACACATGTTGATGTAGAAGAGACATGAAGAAGAGGGGACACATGTTGATGTAGAGGAGACATGAAGAAGAGGGGACACATGTTGATGTAGAAGAGACATGAAGAAGAGGGGACACATGTTGATGTAGAAGAGACATGAAGAAGAGGGGACACATGTTGATGTAGAAGAGGGGACACATGTTGATGTAGAAGAGACATGGAGAAGAGGGGACACATGTTGATGTAGAGGAGACATGAAGAAGAGGGGACACATGTTGATGTAGAGGAGACATGAAGAAGAGGGGACACACGTTGATGTAGAAGAGACATGGAGAAGAGGGGACACATGTTGATGTAGAAGAGACATGAGGAAGAGGGGACACATGTTGATGTAGAGGAGACATGGAGAAGAGGGGACACATGTTGATGTAGAGGAGACATGAAGAAGAGGGGACACATGTTGATGTAGAAGAGACATGAAGAAGAGGGGACACATGTTGATGTAGAAGAGACATGAAGAAGAGGGGACAGATGTTGATGTAGAAGAGACATTAAGAAGAGGGGACACATGTTGATGTAGAAGAGACATGAAGAAGAGGGGACACATGTTGATGTAGAGCAGTGCTTCTCAAAGTGTGGTCCGCGGACCACTGGTGGTCCGTGAGCGCCCCCTAGTGGTCCGTGAGTATATTGGTAACATTTCACATTTGAAATAAATACATTTATTTAAGTTTTTCGCACTCTCGCGGGAATATCTCCGCAATGGAACGAGCTTAAGTTTCACTTTCAATTGCATGATATAGCCCAGATAAACACCTTCATCACACATGTTGCCACTTGTTTGTACAATTTTCAGGCGATTTTTAAAAAACGATGTGTTTTTGGATATTTGTGGAGTTAGGTGGTCCGCGAGTGTTTTTTTATTGGTTAAGTGGTCCTTGGTATGAAAAGGTTTGAGAAACACTGATGTAGAGGAGACATGAAGAAGAGGGGACACATGTTGATGTAGAAGAGACATGAAGAAGAGGGGACACATGTTGATGTAGAAGAGACATGGAGACGAGGGGACACATGTTGATGTAGAAGAGACATGGAGACGAGGGGACACATGTTGATGTAGAAGAGACATGAAGAAGAGGGGACACATGTTGATGTAGAAGAGACATGAAGAAGAGGGGACACATGTTGATGTAGAAGAGACATGAAGAAGAGGGGACACATGGAGACTTCAACCTCCAGACAGGGAAGATAGACAAACTAACATCTCTGTTAACCGCCTTTGCTTTCTCACTGTCTCCTTCCCCACCAACTCATAAAGCTGGCAATGTCCTTGATCTCATATTCTCAAGGAACTGCGCTACTTCTAACCTCTCTGTAAACCCGCTCCACACATCCGATCACTTCTTCATTTCATTCTCTCTACCCCTTTCCAAACAAAACAAACTAATCTCTTCTCATCCTGCACCTGTCCGCGGTAACCTTCGTTCCCTCTCCCCCTCTACCTTTGCCTCGTCGGTGCTCTCAGTCCTCCCTTCCACTGACTCGTTCCAACTCCTGCCTCCAAACTCTGCTGCAGAAACTCTCCTCTCTACTCTCTCATCCTCTCTGGACTCTCTCTGTCCTCTCACATCTCGGCAGGCTCGTCAGTCCCCTCCTGCTCCCTGGCTAAATGACGCACTGCATGCTAATAGAACCGTCCTTAGGGCAGCAGAGCGGAAACGGTGGAAATCCAAACACCGTGATGACCTCCTAACCTATCAGGCTCTCCTCTCCTCTTTCTCTGCTTCGATCTCTCAGGCAAAAAGCACTTTCTTTCAAGACAAGATCCAATCTTCCTATTCCAATCCCAAAAAACTATTTTCCATCTTCTCCACCCTCTTGGACCGCCCCAAAGCCCCTTCCCCCTCCTCCCTTCTGTCAAGCGACTTTGTTACCCACTTTGAAAAAAAGGTTGATGATATTCGCTCTTCTTTTTCTGACTCACCTTTACTCACCGCTGGGTCACCAGACCCTCCTTCCACCCACACACTAACCTCCTTTTCCCCTCTCTCTCCAAGTGAGGTTCTTACCCTCATTACCTCTGCCCGCCCTACCACCTGTCCTCTGGAACCTATCCCTTCAAACCTCCTTCAGACTATCGCTCCTGATATTCTACCGTTTCTCACCCATTTCATCAACACTTCTCTAACTTCTGGTCACTTTCCAAACAGTCTCAAGGAGGCAAGAGTAAACCCTCTCCTAAAGAAACCCACTCTCAACCCGTCTGATGTTATAAACTACAGGCCTGTCTCTCTACTCCCGTTCCTGTCTAAAACACTTGAACGCACTGTCTTTTAAACAACTCTCCTGTTATCTCCATCAGAACAACCTTCTGGATCCGCACCAGTCTGGTTTCAAGGCAGGTCACTCCACAGAAACTGCTCTCATTGCTGTCACGGAGGAACTGCACACTGCCAAAGCAGCATCCCTCTCCTCTGTCATCATCCTATTGGACCTGTCTGCTGCATTCGACACGGTGAATCATCAGATCCTCCTTCGCACTCTCCAAGAACTTGGAGTTTCAGGCTCTGCACTTTCCTTCCTCACCTCATACCTCAAAGACCGTACCTACAGGGTAACTTGGAGAGGGTCCGAGTCCGACCCTTGTCAATTAACTACAGGGGTCCCTCAGGGCTCTGTTCTTGGTCCCCTCCTCTTCTCCCTGTACACAAACTCGCTCGGATCTGTCATTAGCCCGCATGGTTTTTCATACCACTGCTACGCTGACGACACCCAATTAATTCTGTCCTTTCCCCGCTCAGAGACCCAGGTCGTCGCACGCATCTCTGCTTGTCTAGCTGACATCTCTCTGTGGATGTCTGCTCATCACCTCAAGCTCAATCTTGACAAGACTGAACTGCTTTTCCTTCCGGGAAAAGATTGTCCCACTCTTGACCTAACAATCAACATCGGCACCTCAGTTGTTTCCCCGACTCAGACTGCAAGGAATCTGGGTGTGATACAGCGGCTCGTCTGGTCTTCAACCTTCCTAAATTCTCCCACACCACTCTCCTCCTCCGCTCCCTTCACTGGCTTCCGGTAACTACTAGAATCCACTTCAAGACACTGGTACTTGCTTACCATGCTGCGAATGGATCTGGCCCTTCCTACATCCAGGACATGGTTAAACTCTACACCCCAGCGCGTGCACTACACTCTGCATCAGCCAAACAACTCGCTGCACCCTCGCTGCGAGGGGGACCCAAGTTCCCATCAGCAAAAACACGTGGGTTTGCTATCCTGGCTCCAAAATGGTGGAATGAGCTCCCCATTGACATCAGGACAGCAGAAAGCCTGCACATCTTCCGGCGCAGACTGAAAACTCATCTCTTTCGACTCCACCTCGAGCGTTAGAATTACTAACAAAGAACTGCTAACAGAGCACTTATATACTAATAAAGGACTGGCTTATCTATAGCCAGTTGAGTAGCACTTGAAATGTTTGGCTCTATGAAACCTGATGTACTTATATGATTCTGTTTTCTTCAAGGTTGTGTCTTCCTGGTCGAATGTACTTATTGTAAGTCGCTTTGGATAAAAGCGTCAGCTAAATGCAATGTAATGTAATGTTGATGTAGAAGAGACATGGAGAAGAGGGGACACATGTTGATGTAGAAGAGACATGGAGAAGAGGGGACACATGTTGATGTAGAAGAGACATGAAGAAGAGGGGACACATGTTGATGTAGAGGAGACATGAAGAAGAGGGGACACATGTTGATGTAGAAGAGACATTAAGAAGAGGGGACACATGTTGATGTAGAAGAGACATGAAGAAGAGGGGACACATGTTGATGTAGAGGAGACATGAAGAAGAGGGGACACATGTTGATGTAGAAGAGACATGGAGAAGAGGGGACACATGTTGATGTAGAAGAGACATGAAGAAGAGGGGACACATGTTGATGTAGAGGAGACATGAAGAAGAGGGGACACATGTTGATGTAGAAGAGACATGGAGATGAGGGGACACATGTTGATGTAGAAGAGACATGAACAAGTGGATATTGCATAATAGGTGACCTTTAAATGTCTATTTCCTTGTATTCATGTCTTAATATTTCCCCTTGAAGGAAGAAACATTTCCGACTTGATCTGACTATAAAGTATTATCGTATCGTAGATGTAGCTCCGCCCCTCACAGCTCACCTGTAAGATGAAGGTTCCCAAGAGGATGGAGCAGAAGATGGGGTTCTTGAAGACGCCGTCAAACACGTTCCTCTCGCCGTGGATCTTGCGGGCGTTGAGCTCGTTGAAGATCTGCATGAGGACAAACGTGTTGAAGACGATGGTGTAGTGCTCGGAGGGCGGCGCGTGGAGGGGGGCGTACCTGCCGCTGTCGATGTTGAACACGTTCTCACCTGAGAAAGAGAAGGTCGAGTTAACCCAGTTAATCTGTGTCCAGGTTTTTATACAAGAATACATTTATTGTACACTGAAAGAAATGTGGACAGAGATTCAGAGATGGCAAAAGTACACATATCCTCTACTCAACTAAAGTGTAAAGAAGTATGGGCTTTGAAATGTACTTAAAGGTGGGGTATGTAAGTTTGAGAAACCGGCTCGAGATCGCTAGAATTGGAAAATACACGACCGGAGAAAATCTGCCACTTCCTTACAGAGCCCCTCCTCCAACACACACGAACGCGCACATGACCAATGAGGGCACGAGATAAGTTAGTGCCCAGATGGAAGGCTGACAGGCAGGTAGGCCATCCAGTTACTTTAGCCGGGCCGGCTCAGAATATTGGTCGTGCTTTTTACAGCGCTACGGCTTCCACTGATGACATTTTGTTATGGATTTTTTGTCAAAGCACTTCAGATATTCATTGCTATCGGGATGTTAAGAGCATTCCATGGATTATAACAAAAAGTGTATCTTGAGCCGGTTTCTCAAACTTACCTACCCCACCTTTAAGTAAAAGTAAAGAGGCTTTGAAATGTAGGCTACTTAAGTAAAAAGTACCCATAACTCCCAGCTGTTTTAAAGAGTACCTGACCTCCCTTTATATTAATAGAACAATAATGTCATTGTTAGCTAATGAATGTTTCCATGCTGAACAACGGCAACATGACAACGTTTCCATTGGTCCCTCTTCTTTAGAGAAGACCAGGAAATGATGGATACACGGATCGTGTTCAAATCAATAGGCACGCAATGACTCTAAATAATAATGATCACGCATCAAACACACATTCAAACTAAAGGAACCAGCTGTTTGGAAAATGTAAGAAGTAAAAGTAAATAGTTGTCAGAAAAATAAGTAGTGGAATAAAGTACTGATACCAGAAAAATGTACTTAAGTACAGTAACAAAGTATTTGTACTCCACTACTTCCACCTCTGGTGAGATTTACTGCATTCACTGACCCAAGAAGAGGAGGGTGAAGATGACAGTCAGCTGGTAGATGGCGTGTCCGAGGATGTTCTTCATCATGGTGCGGGAAACGAGCGGCTTGTTGCGTCCGTATGGGTCCCGGAGCAGCAGAGCCTCGGTGGGCGGCTCGGTGGCCAGAGCGAGCGAGGCGAAGGTGTCCATGATGAGGTTCACCCACAACATCTGCACCGCCTTCAGAGGGGAGTCCTGGAGAC
The DNA here is from genome assembly GCF_902827175.1 of Gymnodraco acuticeps. NCBI lineage: Eukaryota > Metazoa > Chordata > Actinopteri > Perciformes > Bathydraconidae > Gymnodraco > Gymnodraco acuticeps. The sequence goes on from NW_022991672.1 coordinate 111,530, forward strand.
ACACATGGATATGATGTATGAGGAAAATAATAATTACAGGTCGCATATTATTCTGTTTTTCATTGATATATTATAGGTCTCAGATATATACAAACATGTCTCTGAAGTGTTTGGCTCCGAATACAAAACAGATCATTGCAGCATTACCCATAATCCCCTCTATTTCAGACCTGTTTCCAAAGTGCTGATTCTCTGTCTGTTACTTTAGATGAAAATAAGGAGCCCCTCCCCACGCCCCTCTGAGAGACATTTGGTTACAAAGCACTCAATGGTGCTCTAGGAGGAGATTCAGGTGATAAGGTGGGGGGGGGGGGGGTTACCTTGGTTGGTGATTGGCTAATGGTTACACAAGACAAAACATCGTTATGACATCATAAAGTGGCCAAAATCTGATCAGCTCATTTTCAGACAGGTTTTTATAGAAATGGATCAGGACCAAAAGAGAGAGAATCTTTGTTCCTGAAACTTTCAGAGTCTCTTTACACATGGTGATGTGTAAAATATATGAAAACTTGGATTATGCGTAATAGGTGACCTTTAAACAGTATGAAAATACCTGTTTCGCTGATGATAGATTGTTGTGTTGAATTTTTAGATGTGTTTTTGTGTTACATGTTACTGTAAGTATTGGTTGTGAGCAGCTGTGATTGACAGACCATTGTTTTTTGATTAAGGGGTAAAATAGGACTATCTTCTCCCTGCTCCTTTCCATCATGGGCTACAAAGTCAGGCCAGGAGCCACTAGATGTTCTGGTTGCAGACGCTGTTGGACTATTAAGATAGGCTTCTGTTATTTCCAGAGGTGGGAAGTAGTTGAGTGCAAATACCTTGTTACTGTACTTAAGTACATTTTTCTGGTCAGTACTTTACTTCACTACTTATTTTTCTGACCACTTTTTACTTCTTACATGTTGAACTCAAATACCTGTACTTTCTACTTCTCACATGTTGAACACAAATACCTGTACTTTCTACTTCTCACATGTTGAACACAAATACCTGTACTTTCTACTTCTTACATGTTGAACCCAAATACCTGTACTTTCTACTTCTTACATGTTGAACACAAATACCTGTACTTTCTACTTCTCACATGTTGAACACAAATACCTGTACTTTCTACTTCTTACATGTTGAACACAAATACCTGTACTTTCTACTTCTTACATGTTGAACACAAATACCTGTACTTTCTACTTCTCACTTGTTGAACACAAATACCTGTACTTTCTACTTCTCACATGTTGAACACAAATACCCTGTACTTTCTACTTCTTACATGTTGAACTCAAATACCTGTACTTTCTACTTCTTACATGTTGAACACAAATACCTGTACTTTCTACTTCTCACTTGTTGAACACAAATACCTGTACTTTCTACTTCTCACATGTTGAACACAAATACCTGTACTTTCTACTTCTCACATGTTGAACACAAATACCTGTACTTTCTACTTCTCACTTGTTGAACACAAATACCTATACTTTCTACTTCTCACATGTTGAACACAAATACCTGTACTTTCTACTTCTCACCTGTTGAACACAAATACCTGTACTTTCTACTTCTTACATGTTGAACTTCAAAATACCTGTACTTTCTACTTCTCTCATTTTCCAAACAGGCTGGTTCCTTTAGTCTGAATGTGTGTTTGATGCGTGATCATTATTCTTTAGAGTCATTGCGTGCTTATTGATTTGAACACGATCCGTGTATCCATCATTTCCTGGTCTTCTCTAAAGAAGAGGGACCAATGGAAACGTTGTCATGTTGCCGTTGTTCAGCATGGAAACATTCATTAGCTAACAATGACATTATTGTTCTATTAATATAAAGGGAGGTCAGGTACTCTTTAAAACAGCTGCTAGTTATGGGTACTTTTTACTGAAGTACATTTCAAAGCCTCTTTACTTTCACTTGAGTAAAGAAGTTAATCTTTTACCAGAGTATTTTTACTTCTACTTGAGTAAAGGATGTGTATACTTTTGCCATCACTGGTTATGTCAGTGTTTTCAGTGTCTCTCACCTGGGTGATGCAGGCTCCGGTGAAGGCCACGGTGACGGCCACCACGTTGACGGTGAGCTGGAACTGCAGGAACTTGGAAATGCTGTCGTAGACGTTCCTGCCCCACATCACAGCCTTCACGATGCTGCTGAAGTTATCGTCTGTCAGGATGATGTCCGACGCCTCCTTCGCCACGTCCGTCCCCGCAATGCCCTGCACAACACAGCAAGGGTTATAAAGTTATAAACCTTCCACTTAACCCGTACATATCCGGGCTGCTGAGTCTATTGAACGTTTTAATCTCAGCTAAAAACTCACCTCTTTGCCCTGGCTTTAGTTCAACATAACATTTTAACATTTGAATGTGTTTTTATATGTTATAAGTTATTGTACTTTTGATCATGTTTTTAATCATTGTTTTATTATTTCACTCCCATTGTGTTATTTTATATTGTATGTATTGCCTGTACAGCACTTAGGTCCACTGAGGTTGTTTTCAATGTGCTATATAAATAAATAAAGATTGAGATTGAGATTCTGAACCTGTCCGCTGTCTGTTTGTACGTGATGAATGATCTAAAACCATCAAAATGCTTTTCACACAATTTCGATTGGTCTCACTATCCCATTGAGAAACAGTAAGTGGGTGGATAGGGAAACCGTCGTTTAAATCTTTCTGAGAGGAATGGATAAAATTGTTGATAATAAAAATGTTAGAAATCACAATAAATCATCAAGTTTAAGTAATTTGAATAAACAATAGATTAACCTCCAAGCTGCTCTGTTTCAGAACATGTCAGGAATATTTTTTAAATCTAGAATAATCTGAAGATCTGGGGGGCGGAGCCACAACAAAGCGAACAGGAAGTTCAATGTTCTGATGGACATTTGTTTGTTCTTTAATTGTATATATATATCAATACACTAAGAAATAAGTCCAAACCTTTTAAGAAGTGCTCTGAGATTTTAAGAGTTAATCAGATATTAAAGATTGTTCTCACTACTCGATGGGAAATGTTACAAAGTTTGCTAAAGGCAGCAGTCTGTTGAAATCCTCACCATAGCGAAGCCGACGTCTGCTTTCTTGAGGGCGGGGCCATCATTTGTTCCGTCTCCAGTTACAGCGACGACCTGACGCTTCTCCAGCACAGTGCTGTCGATGATACCTGAGAAATGACAAATGAGACACAAACGCATGGACCAAATCAGGACGAAAGCTACTCTGACGGACCTTAAAACCACCTTAATGCCAGTTTTCTCCACTGCGATGAGCCGTTGATTTCATTTGATATCAGGGTTCACAAATCATGCTTTGTTTTCTATAGATTTTGAAAAAAATTGATTAAAAAAACGTCTCAATCATTGCCTGTTTGGCTCTTTGACTATCTGTGTCCCTCAGGTCTCTTTGTCCTCCTATAGTTACTAACCTTTGACCAGAGTGTGTTTGTCTGTCGGAGAAGATCTGGCGAGGACTCTCAGCTTTGGCCAAATCTTGTCGATACGCTCCTGCTCAATCTGTATAAAAAGAGAGAAGACATAAATATGAAGCATTGGTTGCAAAACAGTTATTCATATAAGTTTAGCAGACCGATAGCCAGAAGGAGCTAAAACTGTGAAGTTGACCTGAGGGTGGAGCTAGAAGACATCTTATAGGGTCTTTCAATCTGAAGTACTGTATTAAAATGTGAATTAGAAACCGACACGGACCTCTCCCTGCTCGTTGCGGATGCGTCGGTTGAACTCTTTGCCGTCCATGCACAGGAAGTCGTCTCCAGGTTGGATGATGCCACATTTGGTGGCGATGGCGCGGGCGGTGTCGATGTTGTCTCCGGTCACCATGCGGACAGTGATCCCTGCCCGCTGGCACTTTCTGATGGCATCTGGGACCTGATGGGAACAACCAAAGAAATGTAGATTTAAAGGTCACCTATTATTCAAAATCCACTTGTTCATGTCTCTTCTACATCAACATGTGTCCCCTCTTCTTCATGTCTCCTCTACATCAACATGTGTCCCCTCTTCTTCATGTCTCCTCTCATCAACATGTGTCCCCTCTTCTTCATGTCTCTTCTACATCAACATGTGTCCCCTCTTCTTCATTGTCTCTTCTACATCAACATGTGTCCCCTCTTCTTCATGTCTCTTCTACATCAACATGTGTCCCCTCTTCTCCATGTCTCTTCTACATCAACATGTGTCCCCTCTTCTTCATGTCTCTTCTACATCAACATGTGTCCCCTCTTCTTCATGTCTCTTCTACATCAACATGTGTCCCCTCTTCTTCATGTCTCTTCTACATCAACATGTGTCCCCTCTTCTTCATGTCTCTTCTACATCAACATGTGTCCCCTCTTCTTCATGTCTCTTCTACATCAACATGTGTCCCCTCTTCTTCATGTCTCTTCTACATCAACATGTGTCCCCTCTGTGTAAAGAGACTCTGAAAGTTTCAGGAACAAAGATTCTCTCTCTTTTTGATCCATTTCTATAGAAACCTGTCTGAAAATGAGCTGATCAGATTTTGGCCACTTTATGATGTCATAACGATGTTTTGTCTCGTGTAACCATTAGCCAATCACCAACCAAGGTACCCCCCCCCCCCCCCCTTATCACCTGAATCTCCTCCTAGAGCACCATTGAGTTCTTTGTAACCAAATGTCTCTCAGAGGGGCGTGGGGAGGGGCTCCTTATTTTCATCTAAAGTAACAGACAGAGAATCAGCACTTTGGCAACAGGTCTGAAACAGAGGGGATTATGGGTAATGCTGCAATGACCTGTTTGGTGTTTGGAGCCAAACACTTCAGACATGTTTTCTATATATCTGAGATATATAGATTGATGAAAAACAGTATAATAGGGGACCTTTAAAGAAACTTGAATTAGAAAAACTGTTCCTGTTGATAAACTCAGAATGAAGGCTTCCAGATATCAGCACAGATATCAGCATCTTAAGCCATCGTATGACCGCCGGTGGAGTTTCTCAGGCTCCGGCAGCAACTTCGTGAGCGGCAACTTCGTAAGGCACTCGTGAGGGCATCTTGTCAAATCGTGTCATCTTCGTGTTATCATCGGTGCATTCACCCTCACTCTGATCGGGGCGAATGCCCGATGGCACCGATGATAACAAGATGCCCTCACGATGGCCTTACGAAGGGCACAATTGACACACGAATTCAACACGAAAATGAACCTTCGCAAGGTCCTTCGGCAATTTTTTGGCATGCCAAAGATTTTGCCACCGCTCACGAAGTTGCTGCCGGAGCCTGAGAAACTCCACCGGCGGACATACGATGGCTTAAGATGCCCTCACGAATGGCCCGATGTTGCTACGATCACAGCCGAATTTGAACATTTCCTTTATCGTGTGTCCATCGGGTTGTTTTATTGCACAACAAAATCATGTAAATATATTATGTAAATAACCCAATTTGTGTTCTGTGAAACTAAAAAGGATATAATATATTATTTTGAAGGACAGTTGACAGGAAGTTGTTGTTGTTATGGAAACAACATTACGGAGAAAACGTAATATTTTCTACATATAAAGACGGATAAAGTAAAGAACAAAGTCTGAAGATATCAGTACAGTATCATAGTACTGTAACAATTGTTTTTGGTACTTTCATTGCAGTTGTATGTCTTAAATGTAATGTAAATGTTGCCTTTGTGTGTGGTTCGGGGCCATCTTCGTGCGAAATTCACAATTCCATATTCGTGTGTCCATCGGGAGTCAATTTCGGGACAGTGTGACAGGGCCTTCAATGCAGGAAGACATCTTATTGGAACTTTGCTTCTTTTGAATATGTGGCCCTTCAGCTGAAATGCTCCTCTCGAGCTCTGTTCCTAAATATTTATAGACCACCCAAATACTGTGCAAGCGTTTTTGATGACTTTACTGAACTGCTGTCTATAGTGTGTATTGACTTTGACCGTCTAGTCATTGTTGGTGATTTTAACATCCATGTTGACAACCCCCAGGACAGAGGGGCTAAAGAACTGTTTTGTGTTCTTGATAGCTATGGACTGACTCAGCATGTGCACAATAAGGGGCACACTCTGGACTTAATTATCTCAAAGGGTCTGAATATCTCTAAGGTTGTGGTGACTGATGTTGCACTCTCTGATCATTCCTGTGTGTTCTTTGAGAGCTCTATTTCTGTTCACAAGAATGTTCAAAAAGAGATAACCACAAAGCGATATTTAACTGAAAATACTAGGGAAATGTTTACTCACAATTTTTCTTCCACACTTGCCCCTGCTAACATCTCAGTAAATGAGCTAGTAGATCATTTTAATTCAAAAATTAAAAGATTTATAGATGCCATACCAACTAAGGTAAGGAAGTGACTGGGAAGAAAATATCTCCATGGAGAAAGGCCATGACCGTGAGAGCTGAAAAAAGAGAGTGTCAAAAAGCTGAACGCAGGTGGCGAAAAACAAATCTCCAGGTTCACTTTGAAATCTATAAAGAGAGACTTGGCCTTTATAATTTGGAATTGAAATTTGCCCGACAGTCTTTCTTCTCTGATATCATTGCCAAAACTACCGTCGACAGACTAACTAACCCCCCGGTGTCAGTAGCCTCTGAATTTCTATCCACCAGGGCGTGCAATGATTTTGCCTTTTTCACTGACAAAATTCAGAAAATCAGACAGTCAGTGCCTCTGTATTAGGTACAGCAAATGTGTTGTCCCTATGTCCACCTAATATCAATTCAAACACCATGACACAATTCCATCAGATTAATGATAAAAACCTAGAGGACATTATACAACTTCTGAAATCCTCCTCCTGCTGCCTTGATATTATTCCGACAGGGTTTTAAAAAAATGTTTTTCATTGCATGGCCTCAGATCTACTTCATATAGTAAACAAGTCTCTTCACTCAGGTGTTTTTCCACAGGCCCTGAAAACTGCAGTCATTAAACCGCTCTTAAAAAAGAATAATCTAGATGCTTCAGTAATGAACAATTACAGGCCCATATCAAACCTGCCATTTCTAGGTAAAATCATTGAAAAAGTAGTTTTTCAACAGTTGAGTAATTTCTTGCATTTAAATAACTGTTTGGATGTGTTCCAGTCAGGCTTTCGTCCAAACCACAGCACTGAGACTGCTCTTGTAAAGGTCTTCAATTACATCCACTTAAACACAGGCAGTGGCAGAACTTCAGTGTTAGTATTATTAGATCTCAGTGCTGCGTTTGACACTGTTGACCACAACATATTACTAGACCGACTGGAAAACTGGGAGGGACTTTCGGAAACAGTTCTAAATTGGTTTGAATCCTACTTAAAGGACAGAAACAACTTTGTTTCTATAGGTAAATACACATCTGACAAATATGACATGTGGGGTTCCTCAAGGCTCCATCTTAGGACCTCTTCTCTTTAACATCTACATGCTACCACTGGCTCAGATAATGAAGAACAACAAAATAAGTTACCATAGCTATGCAGATGACACACAAATGTACGTAACAATTTCACCAGGAGACTATGCTCCAATTCAAACACTGAGTAAGTGCATTGAACAAATCAATGACTGGATGTGTCAGAACTTTCTCCAATTAAACAAAGATAAAACTGAGGTAATGGTTTTTGGAGCCAAGTCAGAACGTATAAAAGTTAGCGCTGAGCTTCAGTCTGCAATGTTCAAAACAACAGATAAAGCCAGAAATCTAGGTGTAGTCATGGACTCTGACCTGAGTTTCAACAGTCACATTAAAACAGTTACTAAATCAGCCTACTATCACCTAAAGAATATATCTAGGATTAAAAGACTAATGTCACAGCAGGATTTGGAAAAACTTGTCCATGCTTTTATCTTCAGTAGACTCGACTACTGCAATGGTGTCTTTGCAGGTCTCACTAAAACATCTATTAGAAAGCTGCAGCTGATTCAGAACGCCGCTGCTCGAGTCCTCACTAACACTAAGAAAGTGGATCACATCACTCCTGTTCTGAAGTCTTTACACTGGCTTCCTGTGTGTCAAAGAATAGATTTCTAAATACTGCTGCTGGTTTATAAAGCACTGAATGGTTTAGGCCCAAAATACATTTCTGACCTCCTGCTAAATTATGAACCATCCAGATCTCTCAGGTCTTCAGGGACAGGTCAGTTTCTGTCCCCAGAGCAACTCTTACTATTTTAAAATCCAGGCTGAAGACTTTTCTTTTTGTCGCTGCTTTTAATTGAAACTGAGCCGTTGTGTTCATCAGTAAAGTGGAACTTCTGTGTTAACTATTCATATCTTAAACTGCACTGTAACTTTTTATTCATGTCATTTGTATTCATGTACTTTTTATTCATGTGTTTTTTCTTTTAATGTTTATTTATTATCTTTTTTTTTTTTTTTTTTAATTCTTTATTTATTTGGGGTCACATTATAATACAAGTACAGTTTTTCAAATCATATATTTTGATCTTTTCTTTTTAAGGACTGTTTTTAAATGCCTTTGTCTGAATGTCTTTCATTTTTGTAAAGCACCTTGAATTGCCTTGTGTTGAAAGGTGCTATATAAATAAACTTGCCTTTGTTTCTCACATTTTACATCGCATAAACTCCATTGATACATCAAAACCTGCAGCTCAATTACTCTAGACATCTTTCATAATTCCATAAATATTAACCATAATTCTTCAAAATGTTCCCCTATTGATATAATTGTCAAACTCTTCAAACGTACACAACTTATGAACAGTTTGCCATAGTCTCTCGTTGGAAATATCCACGCCATCACACAGAGTTCATGTTTCATTGGTGAAGCTTTGCTCCGCCCCCCAAACGTTAGCTCCTCCCCCATTCATAACTTAGATACAGCATTCCCACCGCAATCTCTTCAGGAATTGCATTCTCTAGTTTGTACTTTACCCTATGTGAAGACTGGTGTTGAAGCCATTTTGCATTTCTATCTTATTTATATTTATAATGAAATATTATGAATATTTTGATTGATGCCGACTATCAATGTATTATTATGGTGGCGTCACATAGGCGTGGTTTTGGACCTTTAATAGACGACAGTTGACAGGTTTTCACGATGAGTGGAAGGCAAACTATTAATTAACTGCACGATTGAGACCGCATGGTGAAATCTGGATGAGAACATTTACCCAAGATACGTCGAATGGCTTTGAATCTTTTGTTTAAGAGTTTAGAGTTGTGTTTAGTATTTCATCAGTTTTTCTTTGAATAAACGGCAATATCTGATCATTAATGTGAATGCGCGTGTATAACAACTGGTCTGACGTACCTCAGGTCGGACAGGGTCTTCGATGCCGACCACACCGAGACAGGTGAGTCCGGTGAGGATGTGCACCTCGTCTTCCCAGTCGGGCTCTCCCTCAGCGGCGGGGAAGTCTCTGTAGGCGAGGCAGATGGTCCTGAGGCCCTGCGACGCCATCGGCTCGATCACCTGCTTCACCAGGTCTTCTCGGTTGGAAGATTTGAAGGGTTTGGCCATGCCGGTAGTGGTCAGGATCTTACAGCACCTTTAACAACAGGAAGGAGTCATGAAATCATCGTATAACTGAGCGCAGAGTTGTGTGAGCAGCGGTGTGGAAGAAGTACTCAGATTCGTTACTTAACTTGTTACAAGTAAAATTCCTTAATTCGACATCTTACTTAAAGGTCCCCAATTATACTGTTTTTCATCAATAATCTATATACTGAGGGGACACATGTTTATGTATAAAATACATGAAAAAGTGGATTTTGCATAATAGGTGAACTTTAAGTAAAAGTACAAAAGTACTCCCAAACGTACTTCCTGAGCAGGATCTCAGAGGCACCCTTGCTGAACATTCGATAGCTGCCATCGTGGTTCTTCAGCACGGTGCTCATGGACTTCCTCACCGAGTTGAAGGTGTAGACCTTGAACAGTTTCTCTTCTGGGATTTCGTTGCGGACGGCCTGGTAGTCTCGGTTCAGGTCGAGGGAGAATCCCAGTAAGGCACATTCAGTCTTGTTTCCTATTTGGCGAGGCAGCCCGCCCTCCTTCTCTGGAGGCTGCAGGAAACAGCAGCCGAGAGGGGGTTACAGCACAGCAGGCGGTTCATTTATATCATGACAAATCTTTATCTTGTGCGGGAATCAAACTCATAAATGCAGCAGCACAGGACCAAAAAACAGATTTAAACAAACAGAAAACAGATATGTTTAATGTCAAGGACCTTAGATAGAAAGAAGCCCTTCTGGAGATTAGACTGTTGTAACTTAAGGACAGGGGGTCCAACTAGTATTCTTTAGTAATGGGTTAACAATGGCAAATGTAAAACTGTCTGCAAAAGGCCAGACCAAACAAAATACAAGTATTGCTATAAAAACATTGCCAGCAGTGGAAAATAGTTGAACAGCTTAATAGGGATAATATCTAGGATACAGGATGAGGGGTTGATTTGGGATGCTATACTCTCTGACACTGAGAATGTAATGGGTTGAAACGGGGTAAAAGAAGAAGAATTAAGATGGAAATGAAAAAAATGCAAGGGCCTGGGCTGGATCTTTGGACATGATATTCTCCCCCCTGTTTACAAAAAAAATTTGACGTTTTTTGGACGGCATGCAACCTCATCAGGGGTTAAAAAAAAAGTGATAAAGATGAAGCATAAGTATTAAGAAAACTAAATAAATAGTCAAATATAAAAGCAGCATTGTGCACTATGAGGAATGTTTCGATTACTTATCACCTCGTCTCGCTACATAGTCTTGCACAATTTCATTTCTAGTCTGTTTCTTCTTGCACTATTATTATTATAATTTGTTTTATTGTTTTATGTCCTATATATACACACAAAAAACTGAAACTTTGACTTAATGTATTAGGTCAACAGGTCTCAGGTTAGTTGAAAGCAATAATATTAAGTTTAAATAAAACATGTTTAACTTTTGTTAATTTGTTGACATAATATATACTTAATTAAAGTTCACGGTTCAGTTTTAAACAGTATATTTATGTTGCACTGTTAGAGGAGCCTCAAACTTTCATTCAGTTCCCTTGCCATAACTACACTAGCTACTGTGCAAATGACAATTAAGCCTTTGCATCTTGAGTCTTTAATTGAATATAAGCTATTAGCTGCTGAAAGTGTGTTGGACAGAACTTAAACCCTAAAAGCTACACCTGTTGGTATCATGTATGCATGTGCTGTGATCCTTGCAGTGATCAGATGAGTCCTGAGCTGTGGCTGCTCTCCAAACCAACCCGCTCTCTCAGCCAAATGCTTAACTCTCATGGCGCTTCCTGAACGGCCGGCTATTTTTAACCGCTCACCATAATCTTGGTGGTGTAGGCGCAGTTGACCCCTATTCCCTGGATGAGCAGGTCCATGGCTGATGCCGGGATGTCTTTTGGATCCGGCAACCTTTTGTAATATTGTCCCGCGACGTAGGCCTGCACCACCGTCATGCGGTTCATAGTGAGCGTGCCGGTCTTGTCGGAGCAGATGGCCGTAGCGTTGCCCATCGTCTCGCAAGCGTCCAGGTGGCGGACCAGGTTGTTGTCCTTCATCATTTTCTGGAATAAACAAGAAACGCAGCGTTACTTAGAAGTCCCTTATTATACTGTTTTTCATCAATATATCACAGGTCTCAGATATAAACAGAGCCTGTCTCTGATTGGCTGAAATACCAAACAGATCATTGCAGCATCCCATAATCCCCTCTGTTTCAGCCCTGTTTCCAAAGTGCTGATTCTCTGTCTGTTACTTTAGATGAAAATAAGGAGCCCCTCCCCACGCCCCTCTGAGAGAGATTTGGTTAAAAAGAACACAATGGTGCTCTAGGAGGAGATTCAGGTTAGTTAGTAGCCTTCTTTCCAAAGTGGTCATTGCTCCAAGCACGAAGAGAGAAAAAACATTATGTGTGCTAAAAATGACGTTACATTTTTACAAATTCTTATAGAAAATAACAGTACGTGGGTTCAAATCCAGTTCGAGGAACCTACAGGCCAAGTCCTCCCCTTGGTCTCCCCCTTTAATACAGTTTCTATCAATGAATGTACTCTGGTCCATCAGCGTACTTTCCAAAGTGGTCATTGGTCCAACAGGGGAGAGCCAAAGGCCATTCTGGGTGCTACTGATTGCTAAAGATTACATTAAAATGGCATTAGAACTTTAAAACTGTAGAGCATTTTTACAAAATCATATAAACATAACAGTACGTGGGTTAAAATCCGGCTCGAGGAACTTACAGGCCAAGTCCTCCCCTTTAATGCTGGTTCTATCCCTAAATGCACTCTTTGGTCCATCAGCGACAAACCTCATCATACAAGTCTTTTGAGCAGTGACAATATGTCGTGATATATAAGTGACATTATATACTAACACACCTACTTTTCTAGATGGTCACTGCTCCAAATCAATTCTGTGTGCTACTAAAATTATGTTAAAATGGCATTAGCTCTGTAAAACTGTAGAAAGTTTTTACAAAATCGCATATAAAATAACAGCACGTGGGTTAAAATATGGCTCAAGGAACCCAGGTCCACCACTTGGTCTCCCCCTTCAACACCGTTTCTATCACTATCGCCTTTGTTGTTTTTGTCATGCCTTTATCAGAATTTCCCAGTTTTTAAATCCATTTTATTGTCAAATACTCACTGTTCTTTTAGCCCTGGTTGTGTTATATTTTTGTTGAATATTCTCAGGTATTTCATATTGAATATTATACAGTGATTCAACTCAAAGTTTTGTCCAAACCTCATTGGGAGTTCTTGACGCTACAAGTCTTTAGAGCGGTGCCAATATGTCGTGATATATAAGTGATGTTATATACTAACACACCTTGACTGAGTAGGCCAGGGAGATGGTGACGGCCAGAGGAAGACCTTCAGGCACGGCCACCACCAGCACCGTCACGCCGATGATGAAGAACTTGACAAAGAACTGAACGTAGACGGGAACACACTCGCTGGTCCACGTGACGCCCTGAATCCAGAAGGTGTCGATCAGGAAGCGAGTGATAAGGATGACGACAGTGATGGACGACATGAACAGACCTGAAGACAGAAAGACAAAGAGAGACGATGACAGTTAGTTCAGAATCAGGATCGGTTTTATTACCAAGTAGGGTTACACACACGAGGAATTTGCTTTGGTGTAGATGGCGCATATAAAGATATAAACCTGATCATAAGCACAACACATGCTGAGCAAAATAAGGAGAGGATAGGATTGTCAATGCCTAGAGATGACACTGAGAGTTTAAGTACAAATAAAAAGCCTGTTTTCCTCATAGACTCAGAGTAATCAAGGAAGTGTTTTCTACGGTCCACAAAAAGGACAAACCCTTGGAGAGAGTGTGAAGTCACTGTTCTTATCCTAACTATCATGGATCTACACAAAGGCAACCTCTTTGAGTGTATTATAAGACAATAGGGGGTCAAAACGTGTATATGTGTAGGCTCTATGTGTCACATACAGAAATATAATAACAATATGAATTCATAGCAGATCCTTAATCTCATATTTAACTATTTGCTTGTTGTGTAGTAGGCGCTTAAACCTAAAACGGTTTCTGTATCCTGGGGATACATTTATTTGACAAGATGTGTCCGTGTGTAAAATAGGTCTAATAACAGTGTAATTAAGGTGTAATATGGGTCACGTGGGCGTAATAGGCTTGTAATAACCATGTAATATGGGAGTTATAACAATGTAATTACAGTGTAATATGGGTCTAATAACAGTGTAACCGTGGTGTAATAACAGAGTAATATGGTGTAATAACACATGTCAAACTAAATCAACTCACATCATGAACATGAAATTAGCCCTAGCACATTACAAGGAGCCCTAATATGAAAAAGCTCTGAAAGAGAGGAATAAGAATACAAGTCCTGTTCAAAGTGAATTAAACCCATATGGCATCATCATCTTTACAACCAAAGTGAAATGGATTGCTTCATTGATGAAGAGTACTATGATACTGATATGATACTGATGATACTGATTCATCAGATTGGTATCGTACCTGCTTTTCCGATCTGCACAGCCAGTTTGGTCAGCTTCCCCTGGAGGACGGACTTCTCCTTTTTGAGGTTTTTCTTCTTCTCCGGTTCTCCATCATCGTTGAGCGGCTGCATCTCCACCGGGCCTCCATCCTTGTTTTTTCCTACAGAAAACAAGGGAATTAAACACACGTGAAGATACGATTACATTTTGTTCCTCCATTATAAAAAAATATATAATCGACAAATAGTTAACTGAGCCAATTAAGACAGGTATTTATTCTTGTTATAGACTTTAACAACTTGAAGGTTACATTATATTAGGATCAAATGTACCCGTCTCTAGAAAACGGTAGCTGGGAAGTGTTGTTGTTGATTTACAGGGACTTTGCAAAAACTAAGCAGCTCACAAACCTCACAGTTAGAGTCGTCGTTTACAAAAAAGAATGCCACCAAAGAAGAATTGGAGTTTTACTTTCCCTGCTGATAAAGAATATGGTTGAATAAAGTTACAGCAGTTCCTCTTTCTGCCGCAGAGAGGGACGTTTGTCCTGAGGCTGTGTGTTTATAACTCTTCATCTCACAGAAGGGTCCTTCGTTCAGTGTGTGACTTCAAACAGAGTTCAATCTGCCAGGCAGTGGGAGGGTGCACGGGCCGGATTAGAAGAAGCCCTGGAGAGTGAGGGTATCTGTAGGTGTGTGTTTGTTTCTCTGTGTGTGAGAGCATGCTGATCCCATCTCAGTAATGAGTTTATTAGGGGACAGGCAGGCAGGAGAAGAAAGCAGCTGCTGAGCTTAAGGCCGATAATCTGCTTGGTCCTAATCACCAGCAACAGAGTCAGGAGCACCTGCTGCTGCTCAGAGGGACGCACACTGCACCATGCGGGAGAACCAGGAAGACCGGACAGGGACCTGGAACCAGGAGTCTGCCTTAGATCAGACATCCACTCAGTCATATACTACACTACCTCACAGAACTAAAGCAGCTTTGTGTTGCTCACCTTTCTTTGCTTTCTCCTCTTTTTTACCTGTAAGAGAAAAACATGCAACAGTTAGTTGTTTTGCCGAAAGGTGCTTTTTTGCCGGCACGCAAAACCTAGGACGTTAGTAAGGTAAGTAGGTAACGTACGTTTATTTATAAAGCACATTTTCAGACACAGAGGCAATTATTGTGCTTTACGTCATCATTAACACTTAACAAGAAGACAACAGAAAGGAACACTATAAATAAACAAAATGGAATAACAGATTCATAAAAACCATGCATAAAAGAGATACAGAATAGTTTAAAAACAACATTGTAAATACGGTAGGCGCTAAAACAAGTTAAAAGACATGATGTAGACAAAAAGCGTATGATAACTTTTGATCCTCGTGGTCTTTACATGATACTGACCACATTTAAAGTCGATCCGAATGAAACTGTAGGAGTTAGCTCAAATATGGGGCTGAAAAAGTGCAAAAAATGGCCAGGTGTTGTACATAAAATTAAAATGGCCGACCTCCTGTTGGGTTTACAGTATGTCTCCAAGAGGGTTTCTTGTGCATCTCACCATGCTACGTTGGCCTACCAAACTTCAGACTTGTAGGTGAAAGTACAATGAGGGGCTGCTTGTTAGCAAATTTGTACGGGGTGCTAAACTGTAGAGACATTTCACTTGCATCAATTATGAAACCCCAAAAATATCAAATTGTTCACCAGTGTGCAAAACATCTCCATCTTTAATTTCTCTTGTATAGTTTCTACATTTTGTTTATTTCCTTATTTAAGGTTTTGAATACCTCTTATTTTGTATTTATCTGTACTTCTTTTGTTTTCCTTTGACAATCTTAAAGACATAGAATAGTATCTGCAAGCTTAAAACACATGATGACGTTGACTGACGTTTTATTGTTAACCCCTAACAGTAATCTTATTAAACCGATCCCTTTGTTCTCTGAACTTACTTCTCTTCTCTTTCCTCTCCTTCTTTTTCTTCTCCTTCTTTTCTTTCTCAGCCTTCTCGTCCACATCACTGTCTTCACTAGCGCCGAGCAGCGTGAAGATGATCCCAGTCTGAGAGTTTTCCCCCACAGCCGTGACCAGCATCTTACCAGAGCCCTCCATCACATGGGTACCTGGGAGAGAGATTAAGGCGAATCACAATTACTTCCGTTAATATTGAGATAGACATTATTAAACACGATTATTATATGGCTAAGTTGAATACTCGATTCTGATTGGTCAATTTGGACATTTCAGAGGTTGTTAATAAGCAATAGCACTCCGCTGCTAAACAAAATAATGAACATTACTAAGGAAGATCAAGGGAGAGAAGGAAAGAGGTTAAAAGACGGAGCATTCGACGATGTGTTGGAAGATGACAGACAGGAAGTAAACACTAAAGGGACCAGTAGAAGAAGACACACAGGAAGTAAACACTAAAGGGAACAGTAGAAGAAGACACACATGAAGTAAACACTAAAGGGAACAGTAGAAGAAGACAGACAGGAAGTAAACACTAAAGGGAACAGTAGAAAAAGACAGACAGGAAGTAAATAGTAACGGGAACAGCAGAAGAAGACAGACAGGAAGTAGACAATAAAGGGAGCAGTAGAAGAAGACACACAGGAAGTAAACACTAAAGGGAACGGTAGAAGAATACAGGCAGGAAGTAAATACTAGGGAACAGCAGAAGAAGACAGGCAGGAAGTAAACACTAAAGGGAACAGCAGAAGAAAGACAGAAAGAAAATACTAACGGGAACAGCAGAAGAAGACAGACAGGAAGTAAACACTAACGGGAACAGCAGAAGAAGACAGACAGGAAGTATACACTAAAGGGAACAGTAGAAGAAGACACACCAGGAAGTAAACACTAAAGGGAACAGTAGAAGAAGACAGACAGGAAGTAAACACTAATGGGAACATCAGAAGAAGACATGCAGGAAGTAAACACTAAAGGGAACAGCAGAAGAAGACACACAGGAAGTAAACACTAAAGGGAACAGCAGAAGAAGAAAGACAGGATGTAAACACTAAAGGGAACAGTAGAAGAAGACAGACAGGAAGTAAACACTAAAGAAGACAGGCAGGAAGTAAACACTAAAGGGTACAGCAGAAGAAGAAAGACAGGAAGAAAACACTAACAGGAACAGCAGAAGAAGACACACAGGAAGTAAACACTAAATGGAACAGTAGAAAAAAACAGACAGGAAGTAAACACTAAAGGGAACAGAAGAAGAAGACAGAAAGAAAGTAAACACCAAAGGGAACAGCAGAAGAAGACATACAGGAAGTAAACACTAAAAGGAACAGAACAAAAAAACAGACAGGAAGTAAACACTAAAGGGAACAGCAGAAGAAGACAGAAAGAAGTAAACACTAAAGGGAACAGCAGAAGAAGACATACAGGAAGTAGACAATAAAGGGAACAGTAGAAGAAGACACACAGGAAGTAAACACTAAAGGGAACGGTAGATGAATACAGGCAGGATGTAAACACTAAAGGGAACAGTAGAAAAAGACAGACAGGAAGTAAACACTAATGAGAACATCAGAAGAAGACACACAGGAAGTAAACACTAAAGGGAACAGTAGAAGAAGACAGGCAGGAAGTAAACACTAAAGGGAACAGTAGAAGAAGACACACAGGAAGTAAACACTAAAGGGAACAGCAGAAGAAGACAGAAAGAAAGTAAACACTAAAGGGAACAGCAGAAGAAGACATACAGGAAGTAGACACTAAAGGGAACAGTAGAAGAAGACACACAGGAAGCAAACACTAAAAGGAACAGAACAAAAAAACAGACAGGAAGTAAACACTAAAGGGAACAGCAGAAGAAGACAGAAAGAAAGTAAACACTAAAGGGAACAGCAGAAGAAGACATACAGGAAGTAGACAATAAAGGGAACAGTAGAAGAAGACACACAGGAAGTAAACACTAAAGGGAACGGTAGATGAATACAGGCAGGATGTAAACACTAAAGGGAACAGTAGAAGAAGACACACAGGAAGTAAACACTAAAGGGAACAGTAGAAAAAGACAGACAGGAAGTAAACACTAATGGGAACATCAGAAGAAGACAGGCATGAAGTAAACACTAAAGGGAACAGCAGAAGAAGACAGACAGTAAGTAAACACTAAAGGGAACAGCAGAAGAAGAAAGACAGGAAGTAAACACTAAAGGGAACAGTAGAAGAAGACAGACAGGAAGTAAACACTAAAGGGAACAGCAGAAGAAGACAGGCAGGAAGTAAACACTAAAGGGAACAGCAGAAGAAGAAAGACAGGAAGTAGACACTAAAGGGAACAGCAGAAGAAGACAGACAGGAAGTAAAGACTAAAGGGAACAGTAGGAGAATACAGGCAGGAAGTAGACACTAATAGGGACAGCAGAAGAAGACAGACAGGAAGTAAACACTAAAGGGAACAGTAGGAGAATACAGGCAGGAAGTAAACACTAATGGGGACAGCAGAAGAAGACAGACAGGAAATACCTGTAAACACTAAAGGGAACAGCAGAAGAAGACAGACAGGAAGTAAACACTAATGGGAACTTCAGAAGAAGACAGGCAGGAAGTAAACACTAAAAGGAACAGCAGAAGAAGACAGACAGGAAGTAAACACTGATGGGGACAGCAGAAGAAGACAGAAAGAAAGTAAACACTAAGGGGAACAGCAGAAGAAGACAGACAGGAAGTAAATATTAACGGGAACAGCAGAAGAAGACAGACAGGAAGTAGACAATAAAGGGAACAGTAGAAGAAGACACACAGGAAGTAAACACTAAAGGGAACAGCAGAAGAAGAAAGACAGGAAGTAAACACTAAAGGGAACAGAAGAAGAAGACAGACAGGAAGTAAACACTAAAGGGAACAGCAGAAGAAGACAGGCAGGAAGTAAACACTAAAGGGAACAGCAGAAGAAAGACAGGAAGAAAACACTAACGGGAACAGCAGAAGAAGACAGACAGGAAGTAGACACTAACAGGAACAGCAGAAGAAGAAAGACAGGAAGTAAACACTAAAGGGAACAGTAGAAGAAGACACACAGGAAGTAAACACTAAAGGGAACAGTAGGAGAATACAGGCAGGAAGTAGACACTAATGGGGACAGCAGAAGAAGACAGACAGGAAGTAAACACTAAAGGGAACAGTAGGAGAATACAGGCAGGAAGTAAACACTAATGGGAACTTCAGAAGAAGACAGGCAGGAAGTAAACACTAAAAGGAACAGCAGAAGAAGACAGACAGGAAGTAAACACTGATGGGGACAGCAGAAGAAGACAGACAGGAAGTAAACACTAATGGGAAACTTCAGAAGAAGACAGGCAGGTAGTAAACACTAAAAGGAACAGCAGAAGAAGACAGACAGGAAGTAAACACTGATGGGGACAGCAGAAGAAGACAGAAAGAAAGTAAACACTAAGGGGAACAGCAGAAGAAGACAGACAGACAGGAAGTAGACAATAAAGGGAACAGTAGAAGAAGACACACAGGAAGTAAACACTAAAGGGAACAGCAGAAGAAGAAAGACAGGAAGTAAACACTAAAGGGAACAGCAGAAGAAGACAGGCAGGAAGTAAACACTAAAGGGAACAGCAGAAGAAAGACAGGAAGAAACACTAACGGGAACAGCAGAAGAAGACAGACAGGAAGTAGACACTAAAGGGAACAGCAGAAGAAGACAGGCAGGAAGTAAACACTAAAGGGAACAGAAGAAGAAGACAGACAGGAAGTAAACACTAAAGGGAACAGCAGAAGAAGACAGGCAGGAAGTAAACACTAAAGGGAACAGCAGAAGAAAGACAGGAAGAAAACACTAACGGGAACAGCAGAAGAAGACAGACAGGAAGTAAACACTAAAGGGAACAGCAGAAGAAGAAATACAGGAAGAAAACACTAACAGGAACAGCAGAAGAAGACAGACAGGAAGTATACACTAAAGGGAACAGTAGAAGAAGACAGACAGGAAGTAAACACTAAAGGGAACAGTAGAAGAAGACACACAGGAAGTAAACACTAATGGGAACATCAGAAGAAGACAGGCAGAAAGTAAACACTAAAGGGAACAGCAGAAGAAGACAGACAGGAAGTAAACACTAATGGGAACATCAGAAGAAGACAGGCAGGAAGTAAATACTAAAGGGAACAGCAGAAGAAGACAGACAGGAAGTAAACACTAAAGGGAACAGCAGAAGAAGAAAGACAGGAAGTAAACACTAAAGGGAACAGCAGAAGAAGAAAGACAGGAACTAAACACTAAAGGGAACAGCAGAAGAAGAAAGACAGGAAGAAAACACTAACGGGAACAGCAGAAGAAGAAAGACAGGAAGAAAACACTAACGGGAACAGCAGAAGAAGACAGACAGGAAGTAGACACTAAACGGAACAGCAGAAGAAGAAAGACAGGAAGAAAACACTAACGGGAACAGCAGAAGAAGACAGACAGGAAGTAGACACTAAAGGGAACAGCAGAAGAAGAAAGACAGGAAGTAAACACTAATGGGAACAGCAGAAGAAGACATACAGGAAGTATACACTAAAGGGAACAGTAGAAGAAGACAGACAGGAAGTAAACACTAAAGGGAACAGTAGAAGAAGACATGCAGGAAGTAAACACTAAAGGGATCAGTAGAAGAAGACACACAGGAAGCAAACACTAATGGGGACAGTAGAAGAAGACATACAGGAAGTAAACACTAAAGGGAACAGTAGGAGAATACAGGCAGGAAGTAAACACTAATGGGAACAGCAGAAGAAGACATACAGGAAGTATACACTAAAGGGAACAGTAGAAGAAGACAGACATGAAGTAAACACTAATGGGAACAGCAGAAGAAGACATACAGGAAGTATACATTAAAGGGAACAGTAGAAGAAGACAGACAGGAAGTAAACACTAAAGGGAACAGTAAAATAAGACACACAGGAAGTAAACACTAAAGGGAACAGTAGAAGAAGACAGGCAGGAAGTAAATACTAAAGGGAACAGTAGAAGAAGACAGACAGGAAGTAAACACTAAAGGGAACAGTAGAAGAAGACACACAGGAAGCAAACACTAATGGGGACAGTAGAAGAAGACATACAGGAAGTAAACACTAAAGGGAACAGCAGAATAAGACAGACAGGATAAACACACTAAAGGGAACAGCAGAAGAAGACAGACAGGAAGTAAACACTAATGGGAACATCAGAAGAAGACAAGAAGGAAGTAAACACTAAAGGGAACAGCAGAAGAAGACAGACAGGAAGTAAACACTAAAGGGAACAGCAGAAGAAGACAGAAAGGAAGTAAACACTAAAGGGAAAAGCAGAAGAAGACAGACAGCAAGAAAACACTAAAGGGAACAGCAGAAGAAGACAGACAGCAAGAAAACACTAAAGGGAAAAGCAGAAGAAGACATACAGGAAGTAAACACTAAAGGGAACAGCAGAAGAAGAAAGACAGAAATGAAGTAAACACTAACGGGAACAGCAGAAGAAGACAGTCAGACAGGAAGTAAACACTAACGGTACAGCAGAAGAAGACAGACAGGAAGTAAACACTAACAGGAACACAGTATGGGCTCTGGCAGTGTTTAAGGATTTCTTAGTGGAAAATAAACGTGAATAGACTTTGACAGTTACAGAAAACCTTGATACTGTAAGTGCTGCTGTTATTTAAAGTTATGTTGTTGTTGTCCCATTGCAATTAATATTGGGAGTCAAATATTGCACTATTTAACTTTTTTAAACAATTTTTCTTTTTGTATTTACTATTTACTTGTACTATATTTTTATGTTTATCTGTGTTATTGTGTTGCACTGAAGCCTGTGACCTAAGATTTTCATCGGCATGACTAGAATGTAGCTTTGTTCGTTTGACAAAATAAATAACCTTGAACCTTGAAATAGTTTGTATATTTAGTATGTGACCGCGTAATAAGCGGGATAATGTACTTACTCTCTGACTTTGAACAAATCTTGCATTTATGAAGAATATTTTGTGGCCTACAAAGTCAAATGCATCAATCTGGTGAGAGGATACATTCATGAAAAATGTTCTGCTCTAGTAAAAACTGAATTATGAACTAATTGGTTGAATCAATATGAATGGCTGCTATTTCTGATGTTTCTTCAATTTCAATGTCCCTTTTTTTTTATTTTTCTTCTTTCTTCTCTCAAGGCGAGAAACAACAGGCGGTGTGATATGCTGTACAAATTGTTAAGACGACTGGCAAACTGACTTGACTTGAAATAATTAAGATCTTCATTACCTGACAGCAACATGGGGTCCTTGTCAACGCTCTTCTTCACGTGGTCCGACTCTCCGGTCAGAGAGCTCTCATCAATCTTCAGATCGTTGCCCTGAATCAGGATGCCGTCAGTCGGCAGGAGGTCACCTGGAACCGCAAAACACACACAGGTGCACTGTAAGAACAGCTCTCCTTCATCACGTCTCTGTGTTACAACATTAAGTCTGTCACATGGGTACCGATGGAGGAAAACAACCAACAATTAAATATTCCGCTTTTAAATAGTGATGTTGAGATTTAAATACAGATGTCAAATAACATTTTTCAATATAACTTCCAGTCAACGATGAGCTGTGCTATAGCTGATGCGTTTGGTTCTCTCAAACACATTCTCACTCCCAACTCAATACAGATGTCAGTATTCTGAGCCCCTACTCTCCCCCTAACTGAAAAAAGTCTGACATTATACATTTAAAATAAAGAAGTAAACACAATAAGTGTGGCTTGATATTGAGTAAGAAAAAGGTTGATAAACACTGGGAGAATGGGTTGGCGGAGAGCTTTTCTCTGCGATCCCAACTCGTCTATTACCAACAGTTCAGGAAGCTCTATGCAAGTCAATGGGACTCTCTGATAATTGGAAATCGACGCTAAAGGGCCCCCCACTGTGTTTGATGGTGACGCCAAAAGATCCTGACATAACGTCACTATTGGACGAGTTGGGAGTGAGAATGTGTTGCTTTAAATTACTTTCTGACTGCTGATGATTCTTTATGCTGTAAACTAAAGAAGAATCAAATCTTCTGCAGCTTTCTATACTCAAATAAAAAAAAAACACATTTTATTTAAACTTGTTAATGTTCTGCTGAAAGAAGACTCTATGATGAATCGAAAAATCAATGCTGTTCAGTTTTTTTTTTTACATTTTGGTTATAATTGTGGTTTTAACATTGTACGCCTTCAAGTGTCGATCAACTATGTATGGCTTGTCAATTGATGTACAATAGTAGAGACTAAGCTGAACACTATTAGCTTTGAACATTTGTAACTTGTACCAAATGTATTTTCTATGTGTAAAAAAGGGGAAAAACAATCCAGCAGAAATGGGCTCAGGGCACTGCAGCATCAACAAGGTCACTTTGGAGAGCCCTTTGGTCATTTTCATTTGTTGTGTTCTTTTTAAGTCTATGAATAGAAATAACCTTTCCTGTGTTTTTTTATATAACAAACATCCTTGTATTTAGATTGAAAGGGTCATTTTGTATTTTGTAATACCAAGAACATGTAAGCAAAAAGCTAAATGAATGAACTCAGACACCCTTGAATAAGATCTTCAGCTATTAAGATATTGGTGCAGCTCTAAGATTACACACGATTTAAAGTCTCAGCATTTAGACGAAAAACAACAACTGGAGTTATTCTTTGTTTTGTCTTTACACCACTGGCTGTACTAACTTGGAACAGTCTGCAAAAAGAATGGAAAATTACCAAGCTAGTACCACTACATGTTTTTAAAGCTCGGTTGGATGCAACAAAATCAGATGCTGTTGGTACCTGTACATGTGGTTAAATATGTAAATTGTAATCCCTGTACATTTTGATGATGTCCTTTTGTTGTTCTGTTGTTTATGTTTTTATGTCTTCTTGTGGAACCTACTGCTGCAGGTCTCCCTTGAAAAAGAGATCATTGATCTCAATGGGATTTTACCTGGATAAATAAAGGTTTTGAATTGAATTGACTATAGCTGATGCATCATGATCTCTCACCATATTTGACTTGTGCGATGTCCCCTACGACGATCTCTGACACCAGGATCTGGAGCATCTGCCCCCCTCGCACCACGGTGAACTTCTGCTCCTGCTCGATGCGGTTCTGGAGGCCTCGAAACTGCTTCTCTTTGCTCCAGTCATTGAAGGCGGTCACAAGGACCACGCAGACCACCGACAGCAGGATGGCGGCGCCCTCGATCCAGCCGGCCTCCGCCTCGCCGTCCTCGTCCACGCCGCCGGCCGCACTGCCGCAGTCTGAACAGAGACAACGAGAGGCTGGACTTTAGTGTTCTGTGTCGACCTTAGAGTCATGAACTCTGCTTTTTTAACCATATCTCAAAGGACTCAAAATTGATCTTTGAAGCAAATTGTGAAGCTGTGTGCAAAAAGGATCACCAGTGTCCTATTTCACCGTTGACAAAACCATGATAATCATCGTCGACTCTGTCTTTTTCTTTACTGTCATAGTTTAGTACCCTGTCCGTGAAGAGCAGAAACTCTCCCAGTCAGATCATTAAGTCTTCTAGCAGATTGATTAATGAGCCAAATCTAAACCTGGAGACCCTGACAGTTACAGCGGTTTTCCAGCTCTATATTGGACGATGACACCCACCCTCTGCACTCAGAGTTTAAGCTTCTTCCTTTAGGAGGTTAGTTGTCCCAAAATGTAGAACTAAGGGGTATAAAAACAGCTTTGTTCCAGCAGCCAACGCACAAATTAACTATTGTAGCAGCGTCACACAGAGGCTATTTCTTTTGTATTTATTATTAACTTTCTGGATTGCTCAGGTTGGTAGTAGTTGTTTTTAAATGTTGTTAGATGTGATGGAGCAGGGCGTACTTTTTTTTTTGTCTGTTAACTTGTCTATGTTGTTTTGTAATCTGTGTCAATGGATACCTTGTCTTTTACCTGCAAACTAAATCTACCTAGGAGTACAAATAAATAACCTGAACCTGAAGTAAGTGACCTCTGACCTTCCTGTACACGAGGATTCAAGACCAACTAACTTTAGGAGGGGTGAGATACTTCTGCTTTGACGTTACAATCTCAGCTAGTCTTAGAGCAGGGGTGTCAAACTTATTTTGGTTCAGGGGCAACATACAGCCAAATCTGATCTCAAGTGGGCTGGAACAACAACTTTGGCAACAGCAACAACCTGCTTCAAAGTTGTAAATAGGTGTTTTTTGAACGCTGTGAGATGCCTACACATAGGTTCAAAATACAAGTAATGGAAAGTGACTTATCTGAAGATGTAAAGGTTTCATCGGAGTGTTTAAAATCCAAACTCACTCTGTCTTTCGGCGTTGGGCGGACTGTAGAAAGAAAGGCCTAGAGAAATGATGGCTGCCACCTCCAGGATGATGAGTGTGACATCCTGCAGGGCTTCCCATACTAAATGCAAAAAGGTTTTTGGCTTTTTAGGAGGGATGAGGTTCTGTCCAAACTCCGCTTTCCTTCTGTCGATGTCCTCCGACGTCCCGTCCAAACCTGCGGGGGGAGACACAGAGACATCATCAGAGACATGTCCTCCTCTGAGCCTCGTTCACACCATTAGACCAGGTTCATTTAACAACTGTTGATCCCAGATAACCTACTTTAATCAGAGGTGGTAGAAGTACTCAGATCTTGTACTTGAGTAACAGTAGAAGTACTCAGATCTTGTACTTGAGTAACAGTCGAAGTACTCAGATCTTGTACTTGAGTAACAGTCGAAGTACTCAGATCTTGTACTTGAGTAAAAGTAG
This sequence comes from Gymnodraco acuticeps, assembly GCF_902827175.1. NCBI lineage: Eukaryota > Metazoa > Chordata > Actinopteri > Perciformes > Bathydraconidae > Gymnodraco > Gymnodraco acuticeps. Next base: position 137,224 of record NW_022991672.1, read on the forward strand.
AAGTACTCAGATCTTGTACTTGAGTAAAAGTAGAAGTACTCAGATCTTGTACTTGAGTAAAAGTAGAAGTACTCAGATCTTGTACTTGAGTAAAAGTAGAAGTACTCAGATCGTGTACTTGAGTAAAAGTAGAAGTACTCAGATATTGTACTTGAGTAAAAGTAGAAGTACTCAGATATTGTACTTGAGTAAAAGTAGAAGTACTCAGATCTTGTACTTGAGTAAAAGTAGAAGTACTCAGATCTTGTACTTGAGTAAAAGTAGAAGTACTCAGATATTGTACTTGATTAAAAGTAGAAGTACTCAGATCTTGTACTTGAGTAAAAGTAGAAGTACTCAGATATTGTACTTGATGTACAGAGTGTGAGAATACTCTGTTAGTAAAAGTCCTTCAATCAAAATGTTACTCAAGTAAAAGCAGAAAAGTATTAGTCTATTTAAAGTACCAAATCTAAAATAACTAATTATCCGTAGTGGCCATTTTGTGAGTAATATATATTATATCACTTGAGCATAGTTAGTAATGTATTCACATGTCTTTCATTCTCTCATCCATGATAGTACATTAAACTGTATAAGTGGATTTAAAAGTATGATATTTGCTGCCAAAATATAATGGAGTAGAAATACAAAGCAGCATAGAATGAAAATACTCAGGTAAAGTACATGTATCTCTTAAAAACTTGTGTACAGAACTTGAGTATTGAGTACATTTACTTTTCACCGTGTGTAAATGGGCACACAGTAACTTTAGCAATAGTAGCTCATCATTTAGCAAGGCCTTGGTAAATGTAGTGTCAGATAAGGCTATAGCATAAAGTTGAATTTGAATAAGTTCAGTGTTAATTCTAATGGTTAGAACTTGTTTTTTTCAATGTAATTACTCCATGCAAGGTGCATCAATGTACAGAGCCAGATCAAATACATAAAAACAATAACAATGAGTGAAAATAAATAGTAAGAAACATAATTAAAAACAACACAGAAAGAGTTAGATCACAAAACCGTAAAACAGTAACAGTGATACCACAACATTACCCCAAATCAAAAGCCACATGAAAAAGGTAGGTCTTTAATTGACATTTCAAAATGCCAAGGGGGTTTGCTAAGATCCAAGGGGCCATAAAAGCAGAAAGCAGCCTAACCAGGTTTCTTGTGTAATACTGTTGGTACTTCTAAAAGGATCTGAGTGTCCTTGCAAAGATGGAGGGTTACGGTAAGCCTTGTAAATCATTAAAAGCACTTTAAAATCAATTCTGAAAGACACCGGTAACCAGTGCAGTGATGCCAGCAGCGGGGGAAAGTGATCCATGTTTGTTTTGTCTGTTAAAATCCTGCCCGCATCATTCTGAATGAATTGCAATTCAAGATGTTTAAAACAATACAAATTGAATTTCAACAGTCCAAGCGATTCGTAATAATGTCTGGCAAAGTTAATCAGGTGGAAAATTGTATTTCTTGCCAGCTTGACGCACGATGAAACAACATGACGCGTGGTGTATCCTGCCTCTCAGCAGTGGTGTGTTGTTGTAGATGTGTTTCCTCCGAGGAGCAGGAGGACATGTTGGGACTCGCTCAGATCCCGCGGGACTCCCTGACTCAGCAACTGAAACTCAGAGAGCGAGCCCTCTGCTTTCAGGTGACTCTGATTTCACTGTCAACTAAGTGAAATATTGTACCAGTCTATCTAAACTAAAACTATTATTTAGAACCAAATTGTGAATGGTTATGAGCAGGACCTGTGAACTCATACTTATTTGGTTGTTTTATACAAAAAAAAGTATTTGTTTACAACATGACGGACATGACGCTGATGACGATGACCTAATCTTTTATTTTCAAGACAAATGAACGCTAGAGGGGGGGGGGCAAGCTTCTTCTTGCGCCTTTTGAACATGACGGAGACTATTTGAGAATGTATTTTATTTAATTTTTTGTAACGTGAAGGTTTTTTTTCTGTTTTTTTGTTTTGCATCTCTTTGCTAAAATTATTATTATTATTATTATTAAAAAAATAAAAATCTTTCTGACCTGTTCAATAAATGGACTAATAATAATAATAGGTCTCCCCCTGCTGACACACAGAGCAGTAAAGCAGAGTGATGGATTTTCCACAGTTTCCCAGCCGCTGCTGACATTTCACCTCTGTGTGTCAGCAGGAGTCCAAACACTGAGTGTTTGCTGAGTGTGAACCAGACAGACACACCGAGTGAATTAATGATGACGAGGAAATGTCAAGGGGCAGAGACTCAAGGGCGACTGTGGCTGTGAGGGAGTGCGGTCCTCTTTCAACCAGAAGGTTGTGGGTTCGATCCCAGCCCATGCAGTCAACATGTCGATGTATCCTTGGGCAAGATACTTAACCCTGAGTTGCTCCCGATGGCATGGCCTACGGTGTGTGAATGTGTATGCATGTTAGGTCCTAGAGTAACATACACTGCTCTGTATGAATGGGTGTGAATGGGTGAACGACATATAGTATGTAAAGCGCTTTGAGGGGTCTTAAAGACTGGATAAAGCGCTATATAAGTACAGTCCATTTACCATTTACTCAGAGTGAGAGACGAACCAGGGTTCACTGAGACACAATGTCCACTGTCTGCAGAGGTGGGAAGTAGCAGAGTACAAATACTTCGTTACTGTACTTAAGTACATGTTTCTGGTATCAGTACTTTACTCCACTACTTATTTTCCTGAGGACTTTTTAATTGTACTTACATTTTGAACCCAAATACCTGTACTTTCTACTTCTTACATGTTGAACACAAATACCTGTACTTTCTACTTCTTACATGTTGAACTCAAATACCTGTACTTTCTACTTCTTACATGTTGAACACAAATACCTGTACTTTCTACTTCTTACATGTTGAACTCAAATACCTGTACTTTCTACTTCTCACATGTTGAACTCAAATACCTGTACTTTCTACTTCTTACATGTTGAACTCAAATACCTGTACTTTCTACTTCTTACATGTTGAACCCAAATACCTGTACTTTCTACTTCTCACATGTTGAACTCAATACCTATACTTTCTACTTCTTACATGTTGAACACAAATACCTGTACTTTCTACTTCTACATGTTGAACCCAAATACCTGTACTTTCTACTTCTTACATGTTGAACCCAAATACCTGTACTTTCTACTTCTTACATGTTGAACCCAAATACCTGTACTTTCTACTTCTCACATGTTGAACTCAAACACCTGTACTTTCTACTTCTTACATGTTGAACACAAATACCTGTACTTTCTACTTCTCACATGTTGAACACAAATACCTGTACTTTCTACTTCTACATGTTGAACTCAAATACCTGTACTTTCTACTTCTTACATGTTGAACTCAAATACCTGTACTTTCTACTTCTCACATGTTGAACACAAATACCTGTACTTTCTACTTCTTACATGTTGAACACAAACACCTGTACTTTCTACTTCTTACATGTTGAACTCAAATACCTGTACTTTCTACTTCTTACATGTTGAACACAAATACCTGTAGGCCTACTTTCTACTTCTTACATGTTGAACACAAACACCTGTACTTTCTACTTCTTACATGTTGAACCCAAATACCTGTACTTTCTACTTCTTACATGTTGAACCCAAATACCTGTACTTTCTACTTCTCTCATTTTCCAAACAGGCTGGTTCCTTTAGTCTGAATGTGTATTTGGTGTCGTGATCATTATTATTTAGAGTCATTGCGTGCCTATTGATTTGAACACGATCCGTGTATCCATCATTTCCTGGTCTTCTCTAAAGAAGAGGGACCAATGGAAACGTTGTCATGTTGCCGTTGTTCAGCATGGAAACATTCATTAGCTAACAATGACATTATTGTTCTATTAATATAAAGGGAGGTCAGGTACTCTTTAAAACAGCTGCTAGTTATGGGTACTTTTTACTGAAGTACATTTCAAAGCCTCTTTACTTTGACTTGAGTAAAGAAGTTTAGTCAGTACTTATACTTTTACCATATTTAAATACGAGTATCCGTACTTCTACCAGGGACGTGCACAGGTACGGGCTAATGTTGCCCGGGCAACGGCCCTTTTGAACTTTTTGGCTGACCTGCCCCCCTGGAGAGAGCGAAAGTCTTTTTTTTCTGTTGTGGCCGAATAAACATGATAAGCCCACAATTAGTATTGTAGAGTCTCGCTGCGATAAAACACACCTTGCCAGCGCTGTCATCTTCCCCCAGTCACGTGACTTTGTTTATAATCTGACAGCTGAAAGCAAAGGAAAGCCCTCCGAGTCCAGTCCGGCCTATGGCTATGGTGATCATGTGCCTGGCTGGCTTTGGTGGCAAATCCTCGGGTCACATCTGAAATGTTCCCGTTTTTAAATATGCTTAAATTGATTTAAATATACTTCTTATTGTGTTTCTGTCTTTCTGTGTCTTTTCATCTGCTCCGTAAACTCCCTCTCTCTCTTTTCTTGATCGCCCTCTCTCACATACGGGAGAACAGTTCACTGTCCCGCTTCATTGTAGGATTTCTGCCATGTCTCTACTTTAGTTTGGCCATCTCTGTTATTAAGTTATGGAATACTAAATACATAAGTAATTAGATACCTTACCGTTACTGCTCTCATAAAGAATGATAAGAATAAGAATAATGTGTATTGAACTGGTTTAATCAATTAGTGAGTTTATTTAAGGCACAGCCGTTACAATGGTCAAACTAGCCTACATTAAAACAGAATTGTCCGCATTTTATCTTTAATAGTTACTAACATTAGATATGTTAATGAGATATAGACCGCAAACATTTTTTTCCCTTGGTTTTCATTTTTTTTATAAAAATGTTCTTACGTTTTCAGGGGGGTCGGGGCAGTGGCGGCGCCAGAGATTAACTAGGGGTTGCTGTGGGGTAGCTTGACGTTTCATAGAGGGTGCTCAAACATTACCAGCGCTACAGTTGAATTTTATACTGCAACACTCCCCACACACACACACACAGTGCACCCGCGACTGTTACAATGAAGGCTCGATAATCAGCTCACGGCATATAGGTGTAAGCAGGGCTAAAGTGCTATTTTTACAAGTGGGGAGTGGACCTCACCTCCTCTAGGAGGGACCTCACCTCCTCTAATGAGGTCCGGGGGCATGCTTCCCCGGGAAGGTTTTTTTTAAATATTAAAGTTAAAAGCATCAATCTGGTGCACTTTGAGAGCAACGTGAAGAGATCTATGGATACATCTCTCAACACCCAGATGAAACAGAACTGTAAACAGATTTTCTATTTCTTTATAGATATTTTACAACTCCCCTTTTAAAACAAACCGTTTGAGACCCACTGAGATAACTAGACTAAAGATAACTATCTAAACACTGAGAGTCCTTTACTTCACCTGAGCTGAGGTTATCTGAGACTCTCACCCCCTAATCCCACCAGGAGCGTCTGCGCTGCGTTGCGCTGCGGCTGCGGCGTTTTTAGCGATCGCGGCCACTCTAGTCAATGGGTGCTATTCCACCAGACACGCTGCGCCGCGCTGCGCCGCGCTGCGCCGCGGCTCGAAGCGTCCCAGAAGCTCCTCGCCGCAAGGAATTTCTAAAATATAGGATGAATCCTATTTTTGACGCAGCGCAGCGCGGCGCAGGCAGGAAGTGGAATGTTCATCCAACAACTGCGAGGCTGCACACAAGACGCTCCGCAGGCAGGAAGTGGAATGTTCATCCAACAACTGCGAGGCTGCACACAAGACGCTCCGCAGGCAGGAAGTGGAATGTTCATCCAACAACTGCGAGGCTGCACACAAGACGCTCCGCTTCCGCAATGTTTTGAAACGCGCCTGGTGGGTTAGGACGCAGGAGGAGGTCGCAGCGTGGCGCAGCCGCAGCGCAGCCGCAGCGCAGACGCTCCTGGTGCGATTAGGGTGTCAGTCTGACGGCCCGTCTACACAGCGGCGTGCGTTGAAGCTTCCAACGCTTCTGCCCATTCACTTTGAATGGAGTGACGTCACTTTTAGCCGAACTGCATCGTGGGAAGCGATGCGGAGCGTTGCTGGCGTGGCTCGCTGCAAAAGTTGAGCAATGCTCAACTTTTGACGCCTCGGCAGAAGCGTCAGCCAATTGAATCATATGCCAGTACAAGCTCTAGCCAATCAAACCGCTGCTTGTGTGTCAGGGGCGGGAGATTCATGTGATTGGTTGTTGGTCGAGTGTCAGACACGCCTGCCGGCAAGCGTCAACGCACGCCGCTGTGTGGACGGGCCGTGACAGGAGAGAGTTCTCCCTCCACCTTGTTGTTGAAAAAGCTCCCTATATCCGTTAGCTTGGCTAGCTAGCACCAGATGCGAACCACAACGATCTCCAGTAGATAGGCCTACCCACCGGTGCGTGAGCTCTCTCGCTCGCTCGCGCACGCACACAAAATGGCTCGTGCCACACACACAGAGCAGAGCTTGAATGAAACACAGAGACCCAGAAGTAAGCTACTTGTACTCACGAGGCTATGCTATTATGTGCAGAATCCCTCTCGCTTTCAGGTGGTTTTGATTGAGTGTCCACACGTGGACGTTTAAGGACTAAAAAACGATACATTTTTCACTTTGCTGTTAGCAAATAAGTTGACGCTCTAGCTAACAGGAAGTCACTCAAGTGTCATTTAGCCTATGGGTAGGTCAAAAATCGAATCGGTGCTGGCCATTGGCCTAATCATATCACCTGTGTTGGCTTTATGTTTTTGGTCAAAAATGTGTTTGTTTCACATTTGCATTGATGTAATCAATAATATTTCTAATTTAATTTAATAAAAATTATTATTATTATTTTCGAAAAAGAAAAAAAAACATTTCTTGGGGGTGCTTTGGGGGTGCTTTGGCAATCCTGGGGGGTGCTTCAGCACCCCCTAGCTCCCCCCTGGCGCCGCCCCTGGGTCGGGGGGGGTGGCCCTTTTTCTAGTTTAGAGCAATAACCCCTCCAAATGTCTGTGCACGTCCCTGACTTCTACTTGAGTAAAGGATGTGTGTACTTTGGCCATCTCTGGCTGTCTGTATCGGCACGAGACACTCTGTGAAGAGGCTAATCCTGGGTTTTAAACTTTCCAAAGCCACATGAGGTGACCGTGTCCGACTCACATTGCCAAAAAGTGCGCATAGACATGGTGTTTAATTCCGCTTGTTAATATTATTACATGGCTTAGTTGAATACTCAATTCTGATTAGTCAATTTGGATATCTCAGAGGTTGTTAATACTCGATAACACACCGCTACTAAGCAAAAATAATGACCGTTGCTAAGGAGGATCAAGGCAGAGAAGGACAGAGGTTAAAAGACAGAGCATTGGATGTCAGATAAATCAAATGAACAGACTTCGACATGTACAGAAAACACCTCGATCAGAACCTGCCTTTCATTTTAAATTACGTTGTTGTTGTCACAGTTCAGCCACCGGTACGCAGTTGAACAGACTATTTTATTCTTAGCTGAAGATCATTTTCAAGTCAATATAATTTTTTTCAATTTATATTGGGAGGTAAGTCATTAGTTTATTTAGTATCTGGCCGTGAATTAAGCGAGATATTGTGCAGCAAGCTGGTCCATGATGAAAACACAACACCCTTCAGGCGGCACATTATCGTTACATAACCTCTGGTTGACTTTCTAGAAAAAACAAATATCCAAAATGCAAATATCCCAACTGTGATCAGGCAATCATCAAAAATACAAGAATAACGCTCTAAATCAGTGCTTCTCAAACTTTTTTCAGTAATGTTCCCCCATTGAAACATCTTCTCAGCCAAGTACCCCCTGACCGACCTTGAACATTTTTGATCGAAAAAGCCTATACAAATAATTCCAATATAGTGATGTTCCCTCAGTGTGTGATGTATTACCTCCTTCATGCATGCATTACAACAAACTAAGGATATTTTCATTTTATGCATGAAAAAAATAACATAACGACATTAAAACTGATTTTTCCAAGGAGTTTTTCAACTGAAGTAATATCTGTTTAACAAACCAATGAACAAAATGATATATTATGCAAAACTATAAAATACAATACACAAATGTGACATGTTTATATGAGGACCCCCTTGGTGGTCATATTTTATATACAATTGTGTTTTCTATTTAACTTATTGTACTAAGATTATTTTTGTAATCATGCATGGTATTTTTTTAATTAACTTGTTTTCGTTTTTGTTTTTTTAAATCTCACGGACCCCCATGCAGTACCCCAACGTACCCCTAGGGGTCCGCGTACCCCCATTTGAGAATCACTGCAAATAATGTGCAGAAACACTTGCAAACAATGTGCCGAGTCATGTGATCTACTATTGAATAATGCGCCAAATAATGTGATCGGAAAACTGTACGCCTTCTGCCATCCAACCCTAAAACATTTTCTCATCCATTTAAAGCCTCGCCCTCCACAGGGAGTGACGTCACTCATTCAATAAAAAAGGTGTTTGTTGTCCAAACGAAAACATAGTATTTCATAAATAACGCTGTAACTCAAATATATCTGATATATTCATACATCAAGTCCATTGTCGGTTGTCCATATTAAACCATTATTACACCGATGTTACACTGTTATAAGACACATTTTTCACAGGGACACAGTCTGTCAAATACATGTTTACCCCAAGATACTGAAACCATTTAAGGGTTAATGTATTTGTTGACAGTTCAAGTTTTCCTTTTACAATAATAACAGAGAAACATCCACATAAAAAACAGCACCAAACAGTCATTGCTAATAATATTTAACTACAGGCTTCTTTCGCCTAAGCTTGTTAAAGAGGCATACTCAACCCTTTGTTTTTGTGATATAATATTGCTGTTGTGTGACGAAACAATTCAATTATGGTGTTTGTGTTGACATTTCTCATCAAATAAAAAAAAATGTAATCAAATCAGCCCTGAACCTCGCAAGGCCGATGAGTTTAGGACTTATCCATCGAGTGAAATGTTTATAATAAAGTATGTTAATGCACTTTAATGAGTCCGGCCTCCTCACACATCCACACAGGCACCCCACCTGTTCTGCTTAATGAGGTCCCTATCAGAATCAATACCAATCAGAACTCATTGATTAAATGATCGGTGCGTCCCTCATTAAAGACTCACCGCAACACCAAGAGTTAAATGTCAACGTCCTGTTGACTTGAAGCCTTTTCAGTCAAGCGTTATACAACATTACTAACACCGCCTGAGAAACAGCAAGATAGATCATAGTGTGCTTGCTGCAGAGAATCCTCTATTCGAATGAGCTTCATTTAAATTCATTATTTACTGACGGGAAAATACTTTGTTTGTCTCATATGTTCCTGAAGATGAGAGACAACAAAGTACATTTACTCAAGTACTTGTACTTAAAGGTCACCTATTGTGCAAAATCCTCTTCTTCATGTCTCTTCTACATCAACATGTGTCCCCTCTTCTTCATGTCTCTTCTACATCAACATGCGTCCCCTCTTCTTCATGTCTCTTCTACATCAACATGTCCCCTCTTCTTCATGTCTCTTCTACATCAACATGTGTCCCCTCTTCTTCATGTCTCTTCTACATCAACATGTGTCCCCTCTTCTTTCATGTCTCTTCTACATCAACATGTGTCCCATCTTCTTCATGTCTCTTTCTACATCAACATGCGTCCCCTCTTCTTCATGTCTCTTCTACATCAACATGTGTCCCCCTCTTCTTCATGTCTCTTCTACATCAACAAGTGTCCCCTCTTCTTAATGTCTCTTCTACATCAACAAGTGTCCCCTCTTCTTCATGTCTCCTCTACATCAACATGTGTCCCCTCTTCTTCATTGTCTCTTCTACATCAACATGTGTTCCCCTCTTCTTCATGTCTCTTCTACATCAACATGTGTCCCCTCTTCCTTCATGTCTCTTCTACAATCAACATGTGTCCCCTCTTCTTCATGTCTCTTCTTCATCAACATGTGTCCCCTCTTCTTCATGTCTCTTCTACATCAACATGTGTCCCCTCTTCTTCATGTCTCTTCTACAATCAACATGTGTCCCCTCTTCTTCATGTCTCTTCTACATCAACATGTGTCCCCTCTTCTTCATGTCTCTTCTACATCAACATGTGTCCCCTCTTCTTCATGTCTCTTCTACATCAACATGTGTCCTCTCATCTCCATGTCTCTTCTACATCAACATGTGTCCCCTCTTCTTCATGTCTCTTCTACATCAACATGTGTCCCCTCTTCTTCATGTCTCTTCTACATCAACATGTGTCCTCTCTTCTCCATGTCTCTTCTACATCAACATGTGTCCTCTCTTCTCCATGTCTCTTCTACATCAACATGTGTCCCCTCTTCTTCATGTCTCTTCTACATCAACATGTGTCCCCTCTTCTTCATGTCTCTTCTACATCAACATGTGTCCTCTCTTCTCCATGTCTCTTCTACATCAACATGTGTCCCCTCTGCTTCATGTCTCTTCTACATCAACATGTGTATTTTCATCTAAAGTAACAGACAGAGAATCAGCACTTTGGAAACAGGGCTGAAACAGAGGGGATTATGGGATGCTGCAATGATCTGTTTGGTGTTTCAGCCAATCAGAGACAGGCTCTGGATATATCTGAGACCTGTAATATATTGAGGAAAAACAGTATAATAGGGACCTTTAAAAGAAAAGAACCACAGATGCATTTTTACCATCGATAGGTGACGTCCTCAGTCTGGCACACAGTCCGTTCACGTCTCCGTAGCTCTCCTTGATCCTGGTGAGAGACTCCTCTCCTCTCAGCTCCATGACGGAGCGCAGCTCCTGCAAAGAGCAGCTGAACTCCGCCTCGTGGTTTGTCTCGCCACGCCGCCCATGTTTGGACCCCCGAAAAGAGTTGGTGGCCATGTCTGCTTCCTCTGGGACTCTTCAGAGGCCTCCCAATAAATAACACAGACTCAGTATTCAGCCTGAGGTGCAGATCTGGCCTGACAGGGACTCTGTGCCTGCAGAGGGAGAGGCAGAAGAGGTCATTTCAGACATCTTGTGAGAAAACAGATCAGTAAAACAATACAGAAGTGTCACCACAGAAAGGTGCCTGATTGGCCGCAGCAGTTAGGACTGGTCGCATGACACCAAAGTCATTTACATTTGTTTCTGATAAAGTGGGGTTTACACTCTAATCATTATCTTAGATCATTTCAAGTCAAATAAGAACTGCTTGTGAAAATAAAATACATAACGGGGAACTGTGTGCTCTTAATTTAAATTATAATCATATACAAGGGTTGCATGAGCTTCACAGGATACAGAAACCATTGAAGGCAGAAGTAGTTCAAATAAATCTGTTAATTACTTAATTGTTGATTCACAACGAACAGACTCTGAGTGTAGAGTATTGTGCTCCGTTGTAACACTGTTATTACACCCCTCTTACACCCATATAACACTGTTATTACACCCCTCTTACACCAATATAACACTGTTATTACACCCCTCTCACACCCATATAACACTGTTATTACACCCCTCTCACACCCATATAACACTGTTATTACACCCCTCTCACACCCATATAACACTGTTATTACACCCCTCTCACACCCATATAACACTGTTATTACACCCCTCTTACACCCATATAACACTGTTATTACACCCCTCTTACACCCATATAACACTGTTATTACACCCCTCTCACACCCATATAACACTGTTATTACACCCCTCTTACACCAATATAACACTGTTATTACACCCCTCTCACACCCATATAACACTGTTATTACACCCCTCTTACACCCATATAACACTGTTATTACACCCCTCTTACACCAATATAACACTGTTATTACACCCCTCTTACACCCATATAACACTGTTATTACACCCCTCTCACACCCATATAACACTGTTATTACACCCCTCTCACACCAATATAACACTGTTATTACACCCCTCTTACGCCAATATAACACTGTTATTACACCCCTCTTACACCCATATAACACTGTTATTACACCCCTCTTACGCCAATATTACACATTATTACACCCATGGTACACCATTATGAACCTACTTATGTCAATGTTACCCCTATATTACACTGTTTTTACGCCGATATAACATTATTTTTGGACTCATATAGTTGAAAAGAAATCAGCTAAAAACCTAATAGTTGATGCACAACGAACAGACTCTGAGTGCAGAGTGTGTTGCGCCTGCTGATGTGTGAACGGAAAAGCCTTTATATCTGTTCCTCAAAGGTTGTGACCTCTGTGCTTCAACTGTAATCTGTGTCAATCAGTCAGCCGAGGCTTAATCTGAGCGAGAGAGAAGCAGCCTGTTCAAGAAAAGACCTGCAGCGAGGTGAGCAGGCTGAACACAGATCAACTGGGCAAACTGGAGGATAGTATTTGTTCTTTCTCGCTGCACAAAGCTTCTTTATTGAGTCCAACCAACAGTCAAGTTACTAATTGTTTTAACATTACACCCATATGACACTGTTATTACCCCCATATTACACATTAATACACTCCTATTTTACCCCTGTTACACCATTATTACACCCGTAATACCGCCCTAATACTCAGTTTTTATACCCAGCAACATTACACTGTTATTACACTCTTACTACACTGTTATTACACCCATATTACACTGCTATCAGACCCAAATTACACCCATGTAACACCAATATTACACAGTAATTACACTGTTATTAGACCCATATTATACAACACCAATATTTCACACATATAACACGGTAATTACGCTGTTATTACACCAATTTTACACATGGAGTCAACCTGTGAAATGACCCTTACCCCCAGGATACAGAAACCTTTGAAGGGTTACATTAGAGAGGATGCAACGGGATAATGTATAGGTTTTTAATTATCTTTTGATTAGTTAATAACAAGCTAGTCATCCCAGCAGCATGCAAGCTATACCTGTAATCAACAGTTGAATAGACTTAACAACCGGTCATACACAATGAGGAAACATACACCTGTCAGAGCTATAATCCTCTCTGATACAAACACTATTGTCCCTTCATTACTTCAGTTCTGCGGAGAAGCTGAGCGTTACTCACAGAAACTTCCCCCATCGCCTCCTGTTAGCAGCAGCAGCAGGTATTAGTGGCCGTCTGATTACTCTGAGCAGCGTCACACTCACAGCTCCAGAAACAGCCCATAACCCGGCCACAGATCCTCCAGGACCACAAATTGTACTCCCAAAATCAGCCTTTTTTTGTTCAGAAATTCGGTATGACCTTCAGCGAGCTCACAGCCACAAGCAGCGCTCCATCGGAGGAAAAACAACGGAGCCGGCTAAATGATTATCTGAGGAAAGCCTCGCTTAATCTAATTAGACAATCTGTGGCTTCAGTGAGCTCCAGAGAGACTGTGGCTGCAGCTCCTCCTGCTGAGCAGAACACACACACACACACACACACACACACACACACACACACACACACACACACACACACACACACACACACACACACACACACCACACACACACACAACACACCACACACACACACACACAGACACACACACACACACACACATCAATCAAAGTTTATAGCCCAATATCACACATTTTACATTATAACACCCTCTGTCCTTAGACCCTCACATCGGACATGGACAAACTCCAAAAGCAACCCCACCGTTAACGGGGGAAATGGAAGAAACCTCTGACAGTTGAGCAGCCTAACTAGAAAGAGATTCAAGACAAGCCTGAGCCAGCCCTTACTATAAGCTTTATAAAAAAGGAAAGTCTTAAGCCTACTCTTACGGGTGTCTTCTGCCTGAACACAAACTGGAAACCGGTCCCACAGAAGAGGGGCTTGATAGACAAATGTTCTGTCTCCCATTGGAGTTTTAGAGACCCAATGGGACCTTATTTTGCAAAAGATCACATTTGTAACATAACTGCTGACGTGTAAGACTGTGACAATACTTTTAAAATAAAGAAACACTCTCGATTTGAGAGAGTTATATCATAGGAATTGTGTAACTGTTTTCTGAGCAGTTTCATATCAAATCAATGTTACTTAATACCACTCACTGTGAGTTTCTTCACCTAGAAAGACAAACATGACCAAAAAGTCTCTTGTTGTTGACTAGTGGACATATGTTTTCTGAAATGATTTCCCACGGGCGAAACCGTATAGTTGCTTCTTTACAACTCGTCCGAACAGACTTGAGGATAAGACGTAATGACAGAGAGCACAACAAGGTGGGCAACAAGTGGAACACCCTCAAGCTTGGCATCCCTAGCAACCAGCAAGACACGGCCTAGCAACCCTCTTAATGGAATATCGATCCTGTACACACACACACACACACACACACACACACACACACACACACACACACACACACACACACACACACACACACACACACACACACACACACACACACACACACACACACACACACACACACACACACACACACACACGCACGCACACACACACACGCACGCACACACACACACACGCAACTCTTGAACACTTCCCTTCCCCCACTCTGAGCAGCAGTGATGCTGTCTGATGTCAGGTGGCACACAAACACACACGTGACCGTCACACACACGCACACACAGGTGGATTACGGCACATAGAGACACAGGAGGATTAACTGAACACACACACATCACACACACACACACACACACACACACACACACACACACACACACACACACACACACACACACACACACACACACACACACACACACACACACACACACACACACACAGGTTGCTATCCCTGTTTCACTTTTGCACGGTAGTGTGATCACACCGAACTTTGACCCCTGCCTTAAAACTTTAAAGACGCACATGGAAAAAATGGAGACCAAAGCTGACACAAAACCATGACTGGATTTCTGTTGTTTAATCAACAATAGCATGTAACATTTCAGGTCTGACGGTAAACAAAACAGCTCAAATAGATATAATAATTTCATAAAGAATACATTCTGGGTGAATTGGTTTAGTCAGCCACTGGGCAAGTTGGCCTGCTGGGATCAGCTTACTATTCTCTCTGTGTGTGTGTGTGTGTGTGTGTGTGTGTGTGTGTGTGTGTGTGTGTGTGTGTGTGTGTGTGTGTGTGTGTGTGTGTGTGTGTGTGTGTGTGTGTGTTGCCACCCAGTGGTCACTTATAGTCAACTCGCTGCACACACTGGCCACCTTGATATATAAAAGACACACATGTTTTTATCCCAATGGTTAGAACAGATTTGAGGGGGGGGGGTCTTGTTTTAAAGAGATGATTCTTTCAGAAAGACTCTGACAGGAAGTGCTAGTAAACATCAAAGAGAGGGGCAGATATTCATAAATCCAAATTCATAAAAGCAAGTCCTATATTTGATGTATTTCACAAATAATTTATTTCTTTTTTTAAGCCCTTTGAGATCATTTAAGATAATGAAAAACAAAAATGCTAGTTGTTTAATTAGGTCACCATTCTGTCCTTTCTCTATTCTTTTCATTGAAGAATCTGAAAGCCATGTTGTTTGTAAAAAAACAAAAGCAAACGGCAGTTCACTTCCGGGAGGTGTGGTCATGGCACGTCACCTGCGTCATCTAAACCCGCAGAACAGCTGATCGTGACGTCACTCGTCAACATGGCGGACTGGAATAGAGGTATTGTTTTTGACACGTCCTCACTTCTAAATATTCAGTCTTTAACCTTCTACAGCAGGACGGGGTTCATGTTACAGATGAATGATGGGGTGTTTAACCTAAAGGACAAGTCAGACCGGAAGTGTGTTTAGTGTCTCGCTTTTTATTTCACTTTTACAGGCAAATACTGAAGCTAAGCTAACAGGCTAACTAACGTTATCAGCTGTTTGAGACTTCAAGCAGTGGTGGAGAGTAACTAAATACATTTACGCAAGTACTGTATTTAAGTACAATGTTGAGGTACTTGTACTTTACCAGAGTATTTCCATGTTAGGCTACTTTGTACCAGAGGTGGGAGGAGTACTCAGATCTTGTATTACAGTCAAAGTAGAAGTACTCAGATCTTGTACTTGAGTACAAGTAGAAGTACCAGAGTGTAGGAATACTCTGTGTTACAGGTAAAAGTCCTGCATTCAAAATGTTACTCAAGTAAAAGTACACAAGTATTAGCACTTTGTATGATGGTATGTCAGGATTACTACACAGATGTGGAAATGAATGTAAAATATTTTGTTAGATCTTGAAGTTGTTTTGATCATAAAGTAAAATACTATAACTCCAGATACCGGGTACTACATGTTTTTGTAGATACATTTGGATCTGTACGTTGTAATGCAGGTGTAAGTGATACACTTAGGCATAAAACAGTTGAAATTACACTTATTTTTCTTAAGGATGTCTCCTGGTTTATCCATAATGTTGTTGCACTAAAACAAAAGGATCAATTTGGAGTTGTTGTTATTTGTAGATTATTATGCTGCTATGATTTTAGGGGCACATGATGTGAAAATGTGGCCCCTGAACTAAAATTGAGAGTTTTACCTCCCTGAAGTAACATATCATAAGGATGCTGCAATGGGATAGTCAAAGTCATTTTTCTTTCAGTTTAACTTGATGGAAATGTTGTCATACATTATGATTATGTCCTTCTAGCGTACATAGGCACATTCCTTAATTATGCTCCTCTTGTGTCTGCAGGTCAGGACTCTGTGGACGACATGCTGGACACTGAAAACAAGCGCCTGACTGATAACCTCGCCAGCAAAGTGTCCAGACTGAAATCTGTGAGTCCCCAACAGTTCTTCTCGTTACAGTCAAGTTTCATTGAGTGGTTTGTTGATGTGTTTAAGTGACGCTTGAGTCCCTGTATTCATAGAAAACAACATACATAGAAGTTGACGTGAACATAGACAACGTTCTCGTCTTAATTCAGAGGCAGATGTTTGCATTTCTGTTCCTGACCCTCCACTCTTTATATTCCTTTTTCGAAATCTGCTTTCTTTCTTTTATTAAATGTGTAATATTGAATAGCATAAGTGTCACATTCATCATTCAACAGTACAAGTGTTACTGCAGATACATTCACATAACATTATGCACATTAAGAAAAGAGACTGGCCCTCCCAAAGGTTTTCTTTTTATAACATTAGCTTTAATTATTTACAATTGAACATTTCCATTTCCCCTTAGAATAGATACAAGCTGGTGTATGAGTATAAATAATATATCATTATATATTCACACTTATATATTCTATAAAACCAGCTATCGTCCGTCTAATCGTTTGAATGCACTTATTCAAGTACAATAAATTAGAACAAAATATGTACTGTCAGACTTTGAGGGAAAATGAAAATGTTTCCATAATATAAGTTCCATATAACATTTAAGTCCATACATTAATAGTTAGTGGCTTTGATTTGAGCAACTTTCTTATGACATATATTTAGATTGTATGTCCGATCCTCAGTCTGAGGTTTTACACTCACACCTTGCAAAGACAATATAGGTCAATACAAAACAATAGACAATATAAATATAAGTGGTTGAACTGTGTCTTCTGTCCTGTCTCTGGATCTGCCAGCTGGCGTATGACATCGACCGAGAGGCTGAAGATCAGAACGAGTATCTGGACGGCATGGTGAGTCCATCCTGTCTGTAAGGCTGATAAACATGTGGGCTTTGTTTGTTTGTTATCGAGCTAAAATGGAGTTAAAATAATAGTTGGTTGAATCAAATATAGGACGACATTTACTCCTCCTAAGTTAGAGTCAGAATCGAGTTTATCGCCAGGTACCTTTACACTTACAAGGAATTTACTTTGGTGTATGGGGGAGCAGACATAAACAACATAAGAAAAAAAGTTGTAACCTTAATAAATAAAAATTTTATTTTTATTTATATAGCCCAATATCCCAACACACATTTGTCTAAGAGGGTTTTACAGATCAACAAACATGATTGACAATGTCTAGAAAAATATATTAAAATTACAAGATAGAATCTAAAATACAAGAGATTAAAATAAAAAACAATAAAATAAAAATAATATGACCCAAGAGGATGTTCTGGGGAAGCCTGAAACCTGCCCTAACTATAGGCTTTATACAAAATAAAGGAAAACGGTAACATTTCAGCCTCAGATTACATTTACTGCACATATGTGTCAAAGAGAAAGTCTATATGGCCTGCGCTCCCAAGATTTTATTCAGATGCTGGTCCCTACAGTGAGAACAAAACTGGGTAAAACAGCTTTTAGATATGCTGAAACTCTCAGATGTAATCACTATGGGGGAATTCAGGTCCATCTTAAAGGACAGAGAACACGACACCATTGGTAGATGTGAGTGCTCGTATATCCTAAAATCGTTTTAAATGTTGCCAGTTTTGAATGATTTTAATAGTTTGTGTTACTTCGCATATTGACTGGCTAATGTGCCATTTTATTTGTGTTTTACAGCTGTATTTGTCTGCCTGTCATGTCTGTGTTTCATCTGTTGTAACTTTGTACATGCTGCCCTTCTTGGCCAGGTCGCTCTTGGAAAAGAGATTTTAATCTCAATGAGTCTTTTACCTGGTTAAATAAAGGATATATATATATACTCCAACTCTAACTTCAAGTTGCTATACAACAATGTTCCATCAAAAACCAACTAAATGCAGCAATCAAGATTCAGTTCAAGTTTCAAGGCTTTTATTGTCATGTGTACGTAGCTACAGTGTAGTTATGACAATGAACATCTCAGGTCACAGGCTCCTCCCACAATGCAACACAATAACACAGATAATAGTGCAAGTAATACAATAAAATATAATATAATAAAAATAGTAGAATAGTCTGTATATAAGTAATTGGAATATTGATATAAGTTGCAAACGGATGGATGTTCTTTCAAAAGTGTTTAACAGTCTTATGGCCTGTGGGGTGAAACTGTCTTTTAGTCTGGTGGTTTTAATCTGACAATAATATATGCTGCATGCTTAATAAGAGTCCCCTCCTTCATCCCTTCCCTTCCTCTTGTCCTCCACCCTTTCAGGACTCGAACTTCCTGAGTGCGACAGGGCTGCTGAGCGGCAGCGTGAAGCGTTTCTCCACCATGGTCCGGTCCGGCAGAGACAACCGGCGCATCCTCTGCTACGTCTCCGGGGGCCTGGTGCTCGCCTTCTTCATCCTCTACTACATGATCTCCAGGATCCAGCGCTGACGGGGGAAACCCCACCATCAGACAGGAGCTGAGACTGAAAACTCATATCTGAAAATACTTTTTATTCTGCACCAAAGTGAGAAAAAGACAAACAGGAAGTGGACGTTTCTGTTGAATCGTTGGCGGGTGTCAAAATGCTCAGCAGGGGAAACGGGGATGGTACTGTCTGGTATAAAGATACTGGAGTCAATTAAAAGAAACATGATTGGACTAAAGGTGGCTTTTCAACTGTACCTGAAGTCCTTATATGGGCGCGGTCATGCCATAGACACTGGAAACAATTAAAAGAAACATGATTGGACTGATTGGGGCTTTTAAACTTTACCTTTCTCCCTTCCTGCTGTACTCAGGAAGTCCTTATATGGGCAATGGAATGGTGGAGCCTGAATGCAGCTCTGTGATAGGCTGATGAACCTGTCAATCATGACCAACTTCCCACGAAGAGTCTCACCTCCAGAATACAACAAATAATTGGACGCACGTTTTGGGTTGTAGCGTTGTAGTGTGTTCAAACTGCACATTTCTAATATGTTTACAAAATTATATAAAAAAAGTACAGAGAATTGAAGACAAAAAAACTTAACAAAGCTGCAAAAGAAAATGTGATTTTGGTGGTGAGACATAAACAGAAAGGTTATGGGGGAACATTTATTAAATGTCTGGAAAACATTGTGCTTTTCTTGGTAAGGTTAAATTATTCCAAGTTTTATGGACGTTGGCATGAATTTCTTGTCGATACAAAACAATGATTTTTAAAGATGTTTTCTATCAAACAGCTGAAAAACATTTCTTGACAATTGATATGTAATAGTATAGAGGAAGGAATAGAGACACAGCGTCTGGGGAGAACAGAAAGTGACACCGCCATCTTTGTTTCTTGCTGATCTCTAAATCACAAGGCAATGATGTCATGTCTTGAAGGACTGTCAATCAACTGTGATGTAAATACATTTGTAAACAAGAGTAGATAGCTCTCGTTAGCATCGTATACAATGTTATTGATTCTGCAGACTATAAGCAAACACTTACTACATGTTAAAGGCCCTGACACACCAAGCAGTCACCAGAGAACTCGCTGACGCCGATGCCGACTGTTGCGTCGGCGTGTTCTCCTGAATCTTGGCCATGTGTCGCACTAGAACACACCGCAAAGACTTCAGCCGAGCACGTACGAACTGCGCATGCGTGAGCGGCAATAACTCTCCTTACCAGCAGGCGGCGGTAGTGTGTATTCGTCATTCAAAAGAGGCAACAACCGGGAAGACAGAGAAGAAGAACAGACTGCGTGATCTAAAGAAACAACAAATAGCGTGTGCGTTCCATTTTCACTCTCGTCCATCGAAAACATGTTTCGTGCGGTACTGGAGCTATCAGCCATTGGAGTGTTGCTTGTGGAGACATTCTCAAGCAACCGTTTCGCTTCTCATGCACTGATTCGCTAGCTGAACAGCCAATCAGAGGGATTTCTTTGTCCGACTGCCTGTGGCCGACGCACGGCCGATTCAACATGTTGAATCGGCCGTGCGTCGGCCATGAAAGGCCAAATAAGGCGTGTCACGACCGACGGTGCGGGACACACCAAATTGAGTTTGGGCGACAGGGCACGCTTCGTCGTCCGACTAACGAACACGGCCGATTTCGGCCTGGTGTGTCAGGGTCAGGAAGGAACTGAAAAAAACAACTATTTTCTTCTTTAACTCTTAAGGTACATTAATCCAAAAGAGGCACAAAGAAAGCAGATTTTAACCCCTAATTAGACGCTTTTCTCTATTTTAAATCCAATCAAAGTGAATATTGTTCAGGTTGGGACTGGCCAAACAACTAAAAACAACAACTTGGACTCTTGTGAAAACTGTGGTGGACAACTTATCCTGTGTTCAATAATGTATATAATCTTTAACATTTTCAGACATACTGGTCTATTTTTTTTAACAAACCTTTAAACATCAATGTTTTCTGTAGCTTTGTGTGTGTTGGCGGTAACGGTTTCCATATTTTCATTAATATTACATTTTGGGCGATGTTCTGTTAAACGTTTATTGGATGTTTTGTCAAATTATACACATTTTGTCTAGAGGAGAGTGAATGTGTTTTCATTCCAGCGCTCTGCACAGACGACATTATTAATACACCTGCAATACATGTGTTTGTTTAGTTACTTATTGGGTATATTTGGACCTTTGTACCTGATGTATTTACGTTGTGTGCATATGTGAGAAAGTCTTAAATGAAGAAGGGTTTATTTCTATTTTTATAGTCATAGTTTGATGTGAGATTATAAAGATTTTACTTTGATTACCTTGTCATGCTACTTCATACTACTATACATTTCAGAGGGAAACATTGCACATTACAGATAAAGGGGATACTATACAGACATGTGGATACATGTGTAGCTTTTACATGTATTAATAAGTAATAACAATGATGAAATTATATTATAATAAAATAACAAAAACAGGTTAAATATACATTAGTGTAGAAATCACAAGTTGCATTCTCCGCACACATTTTCCTGATTTAAATGCAGGACTTTCACTCGTATCTTATTTATTTACAGATTGGGTCAAAAACATTATGGGCGTCATTTGGTGAGGTCACTTTTTTCCGATTTAAAAAACCACTACTGCATTAAAGGACCCCCTCATACCCATACATATGCTTACCATATATATTTGTTGACGACTAGTGCAGTACCTATATGCTACGCTGCAATCAACAAATTATCCTAATGCAAAGCGGTTGGGACAAAATTAGCCATTTCCTAAAGTGGTGGGGACATGTCCCGAGCGTCCTCAGTAATATAAAGGACGCCTATGTCTTAAATGAAGGATCTGCATACTTCTTCCACCGCCTTGGTTGCAAAATAACACATAATAGGTATATATGAATTGGCAACCGGATGTCAGTTCACATTGTTTACACAGGGTAACAGATTTAATTTGAGCAAATCATTTACAATTTTTGCTATTAACTACTTATTTTCAGAAGTAAATGAGAAGTGTTTCACCATGGTGTATTCATATAAAAACACATATGTAAACTGGGGTTTCACATCAGCACATTAGATAAAACGACAACAAAAAATGTTATCAAATTAATAACAATAATGAAAACACTTCTTCCAAGTTTCTGTTACCATTTGTAACCACTGTCAGACATTTGTAAATAGCTTGTTTAATGCAGAAGTAATACAAATGATCAGTTATCTTTCCAACTTTATTGAACAATTATTCCAAGACATCAGTGGTCACTCAGAAATTAAGGTGTTTAAAAGTGTTGTATTTAAAACAAATTTAAATTAAGAAAATCTGTAAGTACTGGGGGAAAAGCGTCCAAGTAACAATGTAATGTAATGTAATTTAATGTAATGTGCTCTTTGGCCGCTGGGTCGCTTCGTATTGACTCGTGTTTTCTCGGCAGTTTCCGGTGCATCTCTTTCCTGGATGACTTGATACAAACAAACAGTGGAGCGGTCGCCCTCTCTTTCGGATTAGCTCTCCCGATTCCTCCACGTTTCTCTCACCATTCCGGGTTATTTCCAGTCTCTGTCGGTGACCGGGCTCCGTGTTTGCGGTGGTTCTCCGGTTCGGCTGCACTCGGTCCAAACTCTCCTTACTGCTCGGTCTCATTCGGCTCTTGTCGTCTCGAGAGGAACAAATGGACGAAGCCGACTCGGCCACGAAGGCGCTCGGGTTGCAAGAGGAGGTGGAGCACGAGGAGGTGGGCTCGGATACCGAATCGGAGGCCGAAGTCACCACGATTTCCGTGATGGAGGAACCGGGGAACATCGACATGGGAGCCGAGTCCCTGCCGAACTCAGACGAGGCCGAGGAGGCTTTTGGAGGCAAGTTGTAGGCCTCGAGTCTGCAGGACGGCCCACATACAGAAAATGGAAGTTAGCTCCACTCAGGGTTTCTGCTAATGTCTCTGCTACACTGGGGAATGCACCACCTCTTATTTATAAAAGCGAATCAATATAAATCCTTACATTAATTACACAATTCTCCAATAAATATATTTAGCTTCACTCGGGGTTTCTACTAATGCCTCCTCTGCTACACCTCTTATTCATAGAAGGGAATCAGATCCGTACATTCATTTAAAGTTTCAAGGCTTTTATTGTCACTTGTACATAGCTACAGGGTAGTGATGACAACGAACTTCTGAGGTCACAGGCTCCTCCAACAGAGCAACACAATAAAACAGATAGTAGTGCAAGTAAATAAAATGAAATATAATATAATAGAAATTGTGCAGAATAGTCTCTATGCAAGTAATTGGAATATTGATATAAGTTGCAGATGAATGTTAATTGCACAATTCTCCTATATATATATATATATATATATATATATATATATAACTTCACTCAAAGTTTCTACTAATGCACAGAGGTGTAAAGTAACTAAGTATATTTACTCAAGTACTGTATTTAAGTCGAATTTGAGATACTTGTACTTTACTTGAGTGTTTCCATTTTATGCTACTTCATACTTCTACTACATGAGGTAAATTGTGTACTTCTACTCGACTACATGTATTTAATACCTTTAGTTACTTCACAGATGTGGATCAATTATGTGAAATATAATCAAGTGTTAAATCAGACTTTAGTTCCACCTGGAGTAAATCCACCAGCTACCCTGCAGAATACAAAGTCATTCAAACTAGCTGCACCTTTACCAGCTTTGAGAACACTTTCATGATCAATCATTATAAAACATATCATATATATTATTCTGAAATGGACCAATCTGCACAACGACTACTTTTACTGTCGCTACTTTCACTATATTTTGATGAGAATACTTTTCTACTTTTACTTGAGGAACATTTTGAATGCAGGACTTTTACTGTAACAGAGTATTCCTACACTCTGGTACTTCTACTTTTACTCAAGTACAAGATCTGAGTACTTCTACTTTTACTCAAGTACAAGATCTGAGTACTTCTACTTTTACTCAAATACAAGATCTGAGTACTTCTACTTTTACTCAAGTACAATATCTGAGTACTTCTACTTTTACTCACGATGTGAGTACTTTCTCCTCCTCTGGTCAGTACTGGAACTCACCTGTTGCCAAAGCAGCAGCAGATTTGAGGCCGGTTGCCTGGACGATGCTGCCGTTGGTGTGAACCACGATCAGTGTGGCCTTCTGGGTACTGAGACCATCACCCAGCTGCAGGGTGGTTCCTCTGCTCTGTGACACACACACACACACACACACACACACACACACACACACACACACACACACACACACACACACACACACACACACACACACACACACACACACACACACACACACACACCATGTATACATCACTTCAAGGGACATTACATTGACATCTGAGTACTTCTACTTTTACTCAAGTACAAGATCTGAGTACTTCTACTTTTACTCAAGTACAATATCTGAGTACTTCCTCCACCTCTGCAAAATCTGCTACCTGTTGAATTAATTGCACAACTCGATATATTATATATATATGATGATCATTTTGGAGATATTTTAAATTGTACATATATATATTTCTGTGTTATACTTCAGTTTGGCTGTGATATTATAATTGTATGTATTCTAACATAACAAGAGTACTGAAGTACTGAAGTACCTGTAATAAAGTAGAAGTAGTTGCACTATTTGTATTGTTTTGTATTTAGTGTTCTTGTTTAAAGTCTTTGTTGGAGGAGCCTGGGACTTCATATCGTCACATATTGAGCTGCTGTGCGAATAAAGATAACGCCTTTTATATCTTTGAGTCTTTGAATGTTGATCCTAAGATGTGTTTGATAACACATTTGAATGTCTTGTTGTTGATCAGAGGTGACGGCTGTGACGGTGGGAGACGTTCACTGTGCGGACGACAACGTTTACACAACCACGGTCGCCACGTCAGGAAGTCTGCCTGAACACGTGCTGGTAAACACACACACACACACACACACACACACACACACACACACACACACACACACACACACACACACACACGCTGCTGCTCAGTGTGACGATGTGCTTGCAGATCAATATTTATAATCACGTGTAGTGATCTTCATGATGTCCAGGTGAGCAATCAGACATCTGTTACGCTGAGCTTTCTACCCGGTTTATTCCTGTCACAAGTCAAAGTCAACTTTATTGTAACTGTATCTGTGTGTGTTACAAACAGGGACACTGAACTGCCGTCATGTTTTACCGAAATTGTAGAGTTTCCCACGGCACACCTGCCCATCTGTCATGGCACACCTGCCCATCTGTCATGGCACACCTGCCCATCTGTCACGGCACTCCTGCCCATCTGTCACGGCACTCCTGCCCATCTGTCACGGCACTCCTGCCCATCTGCCACGGCACTCCTGCCCATCTGTCACGGCACTCCTGCCCATCTGTCACGGCACTCCTGCCCATCTGTCACGGCACTCCTGCCCATCTGCCACGGCACTCCTGCCCATCTGTCACGGCACTCCTGCCCATCTGTCACGGCACTCCTGCCCATCTGTCACGGCCAGTGTTGGGTGTAACGCGTTACAAAAGTAACGGAGTTACAGTAATATATTACTTTTTGCTGTAACGAAGTAATGTAACGCATTACTAATGAAATGTGGGTAATATATTACCCACAATGCTCAGTAACGCAGTTACAATACATTTCAACCCGAAATTAAATGGTGTTTTGTTTTTTAAGAATGTACTAACATAGCGAGACATTCCGACACCAGACAAATTGTGCGGGTAGATCAGTAAACCTGGTGTTTACCCTTCAGGCTTCGCGTCGGGATCTTCGGGGCAGTTGAATGTTATGCACCCTCAATTGAAAAAAGAGAACGGAGCGAAAAATACTAACAACAAATTGTGTCAGGTGCGCGTGACCTGCTCCGCTGCGCGTGCATCATTTCCAAAGTGCTTCCACAGCAGTGACGCACATCTGTGGATAATCATTTATACGAAAATGGTTAAAGCAACCATCACTAAACGCCAGCAACACTGCCTCTACTGCAGACAGTAGCAACAGGTCAGATGGGGACATCACGTGACCCTCCGTTGTGGACACTAGCATACTCCCGCCTGACTCGCCGCCCTCGCCCCCGGAGCAGCTACTTCGCCCCTCTGCGGCCCGCAGGTGCCAGGATACCACGGCAACACAGAGCCTGCCCAGGTATATCTAAACAAGTACCCGCCTGTGCAGTGGGGTTAGGCGGTCATTTTGCAGCTCGTGGTATAAAAATAGACAAGGGCTAGAATATTAATGTGAAATAGTGCCATATTCTGCCTGTAGAAATGTTGGGTCAAACATAATGCAGACAATAGCAAAGATGCCTTCACCACGAATGGCTACAGAAAGATCTCATATCCCAAGCTTATCAACGAGCTGATGTTGCAGCTGAAATGATCTCCAGGTCACAAAGTCAACCTCACGTGATGATGTGATACCAGTTTTCAAGCACAGTAAATATTCTCTTCCCAGAGTATATGATGGGACCAAAGTGATGTTTAGTACATGGTTTTAATACTTTTGCTTTTCAATGTTTGCCATTTCAAACCATGAGCTGGTTCAAATCATATTTGCCTTGATTTACAATATGTTCTCATTTCTTTTATCAGTACAGCTTTGAAGCTTTTGTGCTTTTCTTTGCCATAGTCCACTTTGGACTATATGACATATTTCAGGATTGCACTTTTAACTCACTTGAAATGTTCTCACTTGCTTGGTTTCAAAACATAACAAATGCCATAATCTGTTCATGGGGACCATCAATGCTATTTTTCATTGCTGCTGCCACTATTGCTCATGTAAACCTACTACTGCTGCGCCCCCTGTAACCTCAGAGTCATTTTGTCCTGGAACCGGGCCTGTACACGGCCACATACTAAACACACTACAGAGCCCATTCCGTGTCCTGTTATTGTTTACTTCCTCTCTGCCTTCTTCTGGTGATTTATCTGACGTCCAGCGCTCCGTCTTTTAACCTCTTTTCCTTTCTCTTTCTTGATCCTCCGTAGCAACCTTCATCATAGTCCTTGACAGCGGTCTGTACTGCTGTATTAACAACGTGTCACATGTTAAGAAGTTACAATCAGAATCGAGTATTCAACTAAGCCGTGTAATACAAGTTGTTAGTAGCCTTAAGGGCCTACACAGTTGTTATGCTATACCACATCGCCCTTCACTGGATGCATAATGAGCTGCACTAAACTACATTTTAGCATTTAAAATACCTAGCCATTCTTTTGCGGTTATTTTGGTGAAAGTAACTCAAAAGTAGTGTAACTCATTACATTTCAGAGACAGTAATATTGTAATGTAACTTATTACTTTCAAAAGACAGTAATATGTAATATATTACATTTTGGAAGTAACTTGCCCAACACTGGTCACCGCACACTGGTTGAAAATCACTACCATAGTAAACCTGTTGACTTAGAGAAGTGTCAACCTTTTTAATTGGAGTTCAATTCCAGCTCTTCATAAAAGTGGTGGAGAGTGCATACTCTTAAAGGTCCCATGTCACGCTTTTCCGGTTAGTATCCGTCCCCTTGTGTGTTATGAAGGTTTTTCTGCATGTAAACGGTGTGCAGAGTCAAAACCCTCAAAGTACACCCTGTAGCGAGTACAACTCTAACACAGAAAATACCTCCCCAAAACGCCTCGTTGGAGATACGTCATTGTCCATTTGATTCTTCCGGGTACCTTCAACCGTACCCGGAACGAAATGGACCAATCCGTGGAGCCGTTACGTTACGTCCGCGGAGCCGTTATGTTAAGCCCCCGCTGATTGGTCCAAATTGACCAATCCACGGACTTCCTCACACACTCAGTGCAAGCAGCTCTGCTGATCTCTCCTCCCGGGCTGCAGGCTGATAACAGACAGTTGGGATCGCGGCGAAATTCTCTCTGCAGACCCATTCTCTCTGCAGACCCATTCTCTCTGCAGACCCATTCTCTCTGCAGACCCATTCTCTCTGCAGACCCGTTCTCTCTACAGACCCATTCTCTCTGCAGACCCATTCTCTCTGCAGACCCGTTCTCACAGCAGACCCATTCTCTCTGCAGACCCATTCTCTCTACAGACCCATTCTCTCTACAGACCCATTCTCTCTGCAGACCCATTCTCTCTACAGACCCATTCTCTCTGCAGACCCATTCTCTCTGCAGACCCATTCTCTCTGCAGACCCGTTCTCTCTGCAGACCCATTCTCTCTGCAGACCCATTCTCTCTGCAGACCCATTCTCTCTGCAGACCCATTCTCTCTGCAGACCCATTCTCTCTGCTGACCCATTCTCTCTACAGACCCATTCTCTCTGCAGACCCATTCTCTCTGCAGACCCATTCTCTCTGCAGACCCATTCTCTCTGCAGACCCATTCTCTCTACAGACCCATTCTCACAGCGTTTATCAACCCTTTTCTTACTCAATATCAAGCCACACTTATTGTTTGTACTTCGGCTGTGACTTTGTGTGTGCTCAGGGTGAGTTTGGCTGTGTTTCG
Organism: Gymnodraco acuticeps; assembly: GCF_902827175.1. Lineage (NCBI taxonomy): Eukaryota > Metazoa > Chordata > Actinopteri > Perciformes > Bathydraconidae > Gymnodraco > Gymnodraco acuticeps. The sequence goes on from NW_022991672.1 coordinate 165,857, forward strand.
CTGTGTATCGCTAAACAAGGAAACCACACCTCCACGGAGCTTAGCGCGATTCACAACGTCCCGACCAATCAGAGCACACTGTGCTCACAGGGAGGGGGGGGGCTGGAGCTATTGGAGCTACAACGAGCCGTTAAAGGCAGAGAGTGAAATTCAGTGAATACACGTAGTTTACAGAGATGCTGTGAGAAACCAATGTGAGTTTGGAAAATTGCACAATATAAATCTATTCCAGTAGACCTCAACAATGGAATTATGATCAGTGGAAATGGCCATGACATGGGACCTTTTAATGTCGCTCCTAAATCTCCCAAAGGTGTTCATCCTCTGAAGGACCCTTAAAAAAACATCATCACCAATCATTTCTGAGCTTCCTCTTACTGTAGCTGTTCTCTATCTAATATATGGACTGTGTGTGTGTGTGTGTGTGTGTGTGTGTGTGTGTGTGTGGTCGGTCTAGCATTACTATACTTGTGGGGACCTACATCTGTTTACATAGTCACGTGTGGGGACTCGCCTCCCTTATGGGGACATAATGGAGGTCCCCATGAGGGGAATCATTAATTTTAGGATGAAGACTTGATTAGGGTTAGGGTTAGGGTTAGGCATGTTATGGTTATGGTTAAGGTTAGGATAAGTCTCCAGGAAATGCATGTAAGTCAATGTAATGTCCCCTGAAGTGATGTATACATGGTGTGTGTGTGTGTGTGTCACAGAGCAGAGGAACCACCCTGCAGCTGGGTGATGGTCTCAGTACCCAGAAGGCCACACTGATCGTGGTTCACACCAACGGCAGCATCGTCCAGGCAACCGGCCTCAAATCTGCTGCTGCTTTGGCAACAGGTGAGTTCCAGTACTGACCAGAGGAGGAGAAAGTACTCACATCGTGAGTAAAAGTAGAAGTACTCAGATATTGTACTTGAGTAAAAGTAGAAGTACTCAGATCTTGTATTTGAGTAAAAGTAGAAGTACTCAGATCTTGTACTTGAGTAAAAGTAGAAGTACTCAGATCTTGTACTTCAGTAAAAGTAGAAGTAGAAGTACTCAGATCTTGTACTTGAGTAAAAGTAGAAGTACCAGAGTGTAGGAATACTGTTACAGTAAAAGTCCTGTATTCAAAATGTTCCTCAAGTAAAAGTAGAAAAGTATTCTCATCAAAATATAGTTAAAGTAGCGACAGTAAAAGTAGTCGTTGTGCAGATTGGTCCATTTCAGAATAATATATATGATATGTTTTATAATGATTGATCATGAAAGTGTTCTCAAAGCTGGTGAAGGTGCAGCTAGTTTGAATGACTTTGTATACTGCAGGGTAGCTGGTGGATTTACTCCAGGTGGAACTAAAGTCTGATTCAACACTTGATTATATTTCACATCATTCATCATTCATCTGTGAAGTCACTTGTCAGGGACCAAGCAGTAAGGCAACAGGACACAGGAGTGGTTTAAATAAACTAGGGTTTTTATTTAAACCAAAAGTCCACAAGAACATCATATAATAACTAGGCCTATAAAAGAGGTCAACAGACAACACCTCAAAGGCACATAACAGGTGTTAACAAAACTGACCCCCCCATAATGAAAAACCAAGGAACCTATATAGGGGCTTGGCCAAACCAAGTTGAACCCAAGGGATAATTAATAGTCACATCATACACAAAGGACACTGACAAAACACAAATCCCCCCTTTGACATGGAAGCAGGTGGTTTGTCCCAATCTGTCCCAATTGGCTCCTTGCAGTATTTATGAGCCCTCAGCGCTCGGCCACGCCCTTTGCTGAACCAGGAAGTAACCTCCCCCAATGGACATGGTAACTCAAGAGACAAAGAATGTAATTAATAGTGATGGCAAAATGAAGCTTTGAATGAAGCATCGAACCACTTGGACAATTGTGTCGGAAATAGGTTCATTTCTCGAAGTTTCAGGTACAGCGACCTCTCCTGGCGAAGTGCAAGGCTGCAGTGGGTTTAACTTATCTTTGCCTTGAAAAATATTCGATGCACACACTAAGACTGAATATCATGTTCTATTTGCAATTAAGATTGATAATTGTGTGTATTGGGTTATTGAGAAGAGACTAGAGAGTGCTAGACATTTTTTTGGGAGGAGAGGGCCTTTTATCAGTTATTAAAGTTGAAAAGCAATGATTCAAATACATCCATTCCAGGCTTTGAACCAGCTGCGCGGAGGACATCGCCGCATTCGGGCCCCGGCTCTACCCACTGGGCTATCTATTCCTTAAAATGTTGAACTGTTTTTATATGACTGATGACTGTCTTTTTGTTCACAACTTCTCCACATTTCGAAGTGTTTCCCGAGCCAGAACGACCTATCTTACTTCCTGGCTTGCTCTATAATGATATCAAATGCAATAACAACAACTCAACAGCAACAACGCAAACTACGACAACAACCCACACATTGCGCATTGTTTAGAGCGGTCATAAAGTGTTGAAGCGCTCAAATTCGAAACCGTTTCAACCTGTCACCTGTCAGAATCGAGACGAGGCAATGCATTGAATCGCGTGAATGGACCGCGAACCAGTCAAGTGATTCATTCAGGAAATGAAGCAGTTGCTGCTTCGGACGTCACATGTCACGTGATTTGAAGCAAGCTTCGAAGCACTGCTTCTATGGAATAGGAAGTCCAGGGTTGAAGCTCCGTTCGAAGCTTCCGTGTCAAACTGCCATCACTAGTAATTAATACAAACAAATACTTGTGTATTAGCTGTGCTAAAATGTTTGAAGTAATGTCAGATTACAATCAAATAAAGAGTTTACCATCTAGAGCAAATGTGTGGTGTTAATTGGCATGTTTTATTGTAGCTGCACTGAAGCAAAACTACTGAAGATGAGGATGCAGTGTGTGTGGCTGTGGCCATCACATAACTAAAGGGATTAAATACATGTAGTGGAGTAGAAGTACAAAGTAGCAAAAAGTTGAAATACTCAAGTAAAGTACCTACAAATTGAACAGTACTTGAGTAAATCTACGAAGTGACTAGCACTGACAATATTCAACTGGTTCTGAGGTGTCCATGTTAAAGCAGTTTATAAAACACCTGAGTGGTAGAAGTGTCCTTAGGACTTTTAGGATAATTAGTTTAAAATGTTCTGAAAATGGCTCAAGAGGATGTACAATGAATGAGAATGTACAATCTCCAGGACTGTCCACACTTTTTTGGGTGTATGTCTGGTGACCCAAGTGGTGCAATTTTGTCCTGCGACAAGTTTAATATTAGTAATAATTGAAGAGAGAATTGTCAACATTCTGTATGGTAAGCATACTGTATGTATATGTTTTATTTGTGGGGGTTTTTATCTTGAAGAAGTGTCCCCACCACTCTTTTTAACAAAGTGATGTCCCTCTCTCAGACTGACCTGTGTGTGTGTTTCGCCCCCTGTGTTTCCCTCAGGCTCTCAGACTCATCCCACTCCTCTGATGCCCCCCCAGGACAAAGACTCCTGCTCCAAGTACAACTGGGACCCTTCGGTTTACAACAGCGAGCTGCCGGTGCGCTGCAGGAACTCCAGCGGGGTCCTGTACAAGAACCGGCTGGGATCAGGTGAGTCCGGCTGAAGATAAAGAGGCCCCATTATGCTTTGTTGTGGTTTCCCCTCTCCTGTATGTTTGCCATTTTGGTTTTTGTGCATGTAAATGGTCTGCAAAGGCTAACATCCCAAAGTTCTCTTCAATCTTTGGTGGAGCAGCTTTGACTTTAAAGTGGGGGACAAACACGTGTACCATGTAGGATTGCAATCTTGCAACACGTATAATTAGAATAAAATAAGAATGTCTCGGCGTAGGAGAAATGTAATTATTAGTTTTCTCTCTTTGCAGATAAACTTAAAGGGGCCCTTTCATTAGAAACCATTAATGACATTTTCTACTTTTCTTAGACATGACAAATAATCGACTCATCTAGAAAATAAACATTTCTAATCTGATATTATGTTATATTTGCAGCCGTACTGAATCCCTCACTTCACGACTCTGTTTCTCGAGTGCTTTAACCCACACTGACGGTGTTGTTTTGTTGTTGACTTGTTGTTGTGTTGTTGACTTGTTGTTGTGTTCAGGGGGGAAGGGCCGCTGCATCAGACACAACCAGCAGTGGTACACTCCCACAGAGTTTGAAGGTCTGGCGGGGCGAGCGAGCAGCAAAGACTGGAAGAGAAGCATCCGATACGCCGGCAGGCCGCTGCTCTGCCTCATACAGGTACTACTACCACACTACATCATTAATACTCTGTCCTACTGTAGTGATAATACACTGTACTACTACCACACTGCATCATTAATACTCTGTCCTACTGCAGTGATAATACACTGTACTACTACCACACTACATCATTAATACTCTGTTCTACTGCAGTGATAATACACTGTACTACTACCACACTGCATCATTAATACTCTGTCCTACTGCAGTGATAATACACTGTACTACTACCACACTACATCATTAATACTCTGTTCTACTGCAGTGATAATACACTGTACTACTACCACACTACATCATTAATACTCTGTCCTACTGCAGTGATAATACACTGTACTACTACCACACTACATCATTAATACTCTGTCCCACTGCAGTGATAATACACTGTACTACTACCACACTACATCATTAATACTCTGTCCTACTGCAGTGATAATACACTGTACTACTACCACACTGCATCATTAATACTCTGTCCCACTGCAGTGATAATACACTGTACTACTACCACACTGCATCATTAATACTCTGTCCCACTGCAGTGATAATACACTGTACTACTACCACACTACATCATTAATACTCTGTCCTACTGCAGTGATAATACACTGTACTACTACCACACTACATCATTAATACTCTGTCCCACTGCAGTGATAATACACTGTACTACTACCACACTACATCATTAATACTCTGTCTCACTGCAGTGATAATACACTGTACTACTACCACACTACATCATTAATACTCTGTCCTACTGCAGTGATAATACACTGTACTACTACCACACTGCATCATTAATACTCTGTCCCACTGCAGTGATAATACACTGTACTACTACCACACTACATCATTAATACTCTGTCCTACTGCAGTGATAATACACTGTACTACTACCACACTACATCATTAATACTCTGTCCTACTGCAGTGATAATACACTGTACTACTACCACACTACATCATTAATACTCTGTCCCACTGCAGTGATAATACACTGTACTACTACCACACTACATCATTAATACTCTGTCCTACTGCAGTGATAATACACTGTACTACTACCACACTACATCATTAATACTCTGTCCTACTGCAGAGATAATACACTGTACTACTACCACACTACATCATTAATACTCTGTCCTACTGCAGAGATAATACACTGTACTACTACCACACTACATCATTAATACTCTGTCCCACTGCAGTGATAATACACTGTACTACTACCACACTACATCATTAATACTTTGTCCCACTGCAGTGATAATACACTGTACTACTACCACACTGCATCATTAATACTCTGTCCTACTGCAGTGATAATACACTGTACTACTACCACACTACATCATTAATACTCTGTCTCACTGCAGTGATAATACACTGTACTACTACCACACTACATCATTAATACTCTGTCCTACTGCAGTGATAATACACTGTACTACTACCACACTACATCATTAATACTCTGTCCTACTGCAGTGATAATACACTGTACTACTACCACACTGCATCATTAATACTCTGTCCTACTGTAGTGATAATACACTGTACTACTACCACACTACATCATTAATACTCTGTCCTACTGCAGTGATAATACACTGTACTACTACCACACTACATCATTAATACTCTGTCCTACTGCAGTGATAATACACTGTACTACTACCACACTGCATCATTAATACTCTGTCCTACTGCAGTGATAATACACTGTACTACTACCACACTACATCATTAATACTCTGTCTCACTGTAGTGATAATACACTGTACTACTACCACACTGCATCATTAATACTCTGTCCTACTGCAGTGATAATACACTGTACTACTACCACACTACATCATTAATACTCTGTCTCACTGTAGTGATATACACTGTACTACTACCACACTACATCATTAATACTCTGTCCTACTGCAGTGATAATACACTGTACTACTACCACACTACATCATTAATACTCTGTCCTACTGCAGTGATAATACACTGTACTACTACCACACTACATCATTAATACTCTGTCCTACTGCAGTGATAATACACTGTACTACTACCACACTACATCATTAATACTCTGTCTCACTGTAGTGATAATACACTGTACTACTACCACACTACATCATTAATACTCTGTCCTACTGCAGTGATAATACACTGTACTACTACCACACTACATCATTAATACTCTGTCCTACTGCAGTGATAATACACTGTACTACTACCACACTACATCATTAATACTCTGTCTCACTGTAGTGATAATACACTGTACTACTACCACACTACATCATTAATACTCTGTCCTACTGCAGTGATAATACACTGTACTACTACCACACTACATCATTAATACTCTGTCCTACTGTAGTGATAATACACTGTACTACTACCACACTACATCATTAATACTCTGTCCTACTGTAGTGATAATACACTGTACTACTACCACACTACATCATTAATACTCTGTCCTACTGCAGTGATAATACACTGTACTACTACCACACTACATCATTAATACTCTGTCCTACTGTAGTGATAATACACTGTACTACTACCACACTGCATCATTAATACTCTGTCCTACTGTAGTGATAATACACTGTACTACTACCACACTACATCATTAATACTCTGTCCTACTGCAGTGATAATACACTGTACTACTACCACACTGCATCATTAATACTCTGTCCTACTGCAGTGATAATACACTGTACTACTACCACACTGCATCATTAATACTCTGTCTCACTGCAGTGATAATACACTGTACTACTACCACACTGCATCATTAATACTCTGTCCTACTGTAGTGATAATACACTGTACTACTACCACACTGCATCATTAATACTCTGTCTCACTGCAGTGATAATACACTGTACTACTACCACACTGCATCATTAATACTCTGTCCTACTGTAGTGATAATACACTGTACTACTACCACACTGCATCATTAATACTCTGTCCTACTGCAGTGATAATACACTGTACTACTACCACACTGCATCATTAATACTCTGTCCTACTGCAGTGATAATACACTGTACTACTACCACACTGCATCATTAATACTCTGTCCTACTGCAGTGATAATACACTGTACTACTACCACACTGCATCATTAATACTCTGTCCTACTGCAGTGATAATACACTGTACTACTACCACACTGCATCATTAATACTCTGTCCTACTGTAGTGATAATACACTGTACTACTACCACACTACATCATTAATACTCTGTCCCACTGCAGTGATAATACACTGTACTACTACCACACTGCATCATTAATACTCTGTTCTACTGCAGTGATAATACACTGTACTACTACCACACTGCATCATTAATACTCTGTCTCACTGCAGTGATAATACACTGTACTACTACCACACTGCATCATTAATACTCTGTCCTACTGCAGTGATAATACACTGTACTACTACCACACTACATCATTAATACTCTGTCCTACTGCAGTGATAATACACTGTACTACTACCACACTACATCATTAATACTCTGTCCTACTGCAGTGATAATACACTGTACTACTACCACACTACATCATTAATACTCTGTCTCACTGCAGTGATAATACACTGTACTACTACCACACTGCATCATTAATACTCTGTCTCACTGCAGTGATAATACACTGTACTACTACCACACTACATCATTAATACTCTGTCCCACTGCAGTGATAATACACTGTACTACTACCACACTACATCATTAATACTCTGTCCTACTGTAGTGATAATACACTGTACTACTACCACACTGCATCATTAATACTCTGTCCCACTGCAGTGATAATACACTGTACTACTACCACACTACATCATTAATACTCTGTCCTACTGCAGTGATAATACACTGTACTACTACCACACTACATCATTAATACTCTGTCCCACTGCAGTGATAATACACTGTACTACTACCACACTACATCATTAATACTCTGTCCTACTGCAGTGATAATACACTGTACTACTACCACACTGCATCATTAATACTCTGTCCTACTGCAGTGATAATACACTGTACTACTACCACACTGCATCATTAATACTCTGTTCTACTGCAGTGATAATACACTGTACTACTACCACACTGCATCATTAATACTCTGTCCTACTGCAGTGATAATACACTGTACTACTACCACACTACATCATTAATACTCTGTCTCACTGCAGTGATAATACACTGTAGTACTTTTTATTGGTTTTTCAGTTGAATTATACTTAAACGTGGGGTAGGTAAGTTTGAGAAACCGGCTCGAGATACACTTGTTGTTATATTCCATGGAATGCTCTTAACATCCCGATAGCAATGAATATCTAAAGTGCTTTGACAAAAAATACATAACAAAAGATCATCTGTTGAAGCCGTGGCGCTGTAAAAAGCACGACCAATCATTTTAGCCGGCCCGGCTAAAGTAACTGGATGGCCTACCTGCCTGTCAGCCTTCCATCTGGGCACAAACTTATCTCGTGCCCTCATTGGTCATGTGCGCGTTCATGTGTGTTGGAGGAGGGGCTCTGTGAGGAAGTAGCAGATTTTTCCCGGCTGTGTATTTTCTAATTCTAGCGCACTCGAGCTGGTTTCTCCAACATTACCTACCCCACCTTTAAAGTTCAGGGTAATCAACTGTTCAACATTTTTTTTTCAATAAATGGATGTTTTCAAAGTAAATGAATAATCGTTTTTAATAATCGTGATATCAATTATTGAACCAAATAATCGAAATTATCATTTTTGCCATAATCGAGCAGCCCTACACCATACTGCAGTATTTATATACTGTAATACTACACTCGTAACTTAGTATTAATACAATGTACTGCTGCACTCATACTGAAGTAATTATTCACTATTTTTGTGTGCGTGTGTGTGTGTGTGTGTGTGTGTGTGTGTGTGTGTGTGTGTGTGTGTGTGTGTGTGTGTGTGTGTGTGTGTGTGTGTGTGTGTGTGTGTGTGTGTGTGTGTGTGTGGTGTGTGTGTGTGTGTGTGTGGTGTGTGTGTGTGTGTGTGTGTGTGTGTGTGTGTGTGTGTGTGTGTGTGTGTGTGTGTGTGTGTGTGTGTGTGTGTGTAGGAGCGTATCCTGAACCCTCACGCTGCCTCCTGTACGTGTGCAGCCTGCTGTGATGACCTGACGGGGGTGAGTAACGTTTCTCAGGATTGTTCTTTTACGTTTGGTACTTTGAGATGATATTGTGATGCCAGTGTTTCCGTAAGTAGCCTTTAGAATATTGATCTTTACATTTGTATATGATGTTAAAACAAATTGTACTTCTGAAAGGTCGGAGCCCTTCCTCCACCTGTGGTTCATCATTTGTCATTGTGTAACTGGGTTTTAAGGTAACTGCAGATACACTTTGTGATAAGATGCTTTGTTTTGCTTCCTGCACTCAGAATATTACTGGAGCGCTCTGATGAGAAAAATAATTAGATTTGTCTTCCTTCCCAGAAACACAGGACAAAACCACAGCTCATTACATCCATTTCTGTTTCTGCCCTCTGCTGCTGGGACAAAGCAAAACACCCGTCCAAAATATCACATTATTCAAATAAAATCATGCTTCTGTAACGATTTGTACAAAGTCTTGGAAGTTTGAAAAAGGCCTAAATTAAACGGTTATGATCTCAAGGTGAGAGATAAGTGTTACATGAAAACAAACACCCATTAAAAGCAGAAGTCTTTCCATATTTAAAATATTGACATAATGTTTTTTATCATCTCCTGGCGTCTCCCACCAGAAGACCCCAGCTAGATATTAAACGCATTGTATCGCAGCTTCCGGTTTTGGCTAGGCGTCACTCCTTATTTGGTAACGTGTGTGTGTATGTGGAACTCCCCCTCGATTATATTGGCTCTAACGGTTAAAAAGAGGTGTCAATCATCAAAATCGACCGAGGGGGGCCAGAGATATGGAAAATGACCCCAGAGGTGGGTTCTTTTTTCTAAACCTCTCTAAAAATATCAAATGTCACTTGTTTTGCATCAATCTTGATACAGGGTACTTATTATATGTTATACTTTGGATTCCTAAAGCTTTAGTCTACCATCCCATCATTTAAGGGTGGTGTTCACTATAAGTAATGGTTTATTTTTGGACGGACATTTACATTTTTTTACTATGTTCAATCTGAATTGACTTTAAAATAAAAAACATCTATATTGATTCTGACTTGTCTACATCCAACTCACAGGTGTAACCTTGCTTTGAGAAAAAAGATTATTAATGTTCCCCTTCTGGAAGTGAAGTTATGGTCATTTGTTCTAGGAAATCATTTTCGAGCCTGAGACCTGGAAAACAGGCTCAGGGCTTCACAGGTTAAAGCTTTTTAGGAATTTTTATTTTAAGTACTTTAATGTGCTTACAAAATCAGAACCAGAACCAGGTTTATTGCCGGTTAACACATACGAGGAATTTGTCTTAGTGTTTTTGGTGCATACACAAAGATACATACATACAAATAAAACAATGATAAAAACAAAACAGCCACATGATCATGGATGAAGAATAGGTTTACTGTAAACTCAAATTAAATATGAGAAATGCTTGAGTTTTAATCCACTTTCTGTACTAAATAGGTTTGTTTGGTCGTACTTTAAAAACAGTTTTAAGGATTGCTGTCCTTTCTGATGTCTGATTGATAAACTGCATGTAATGAATAATTGTTGATTTAAATAAATAACCAGTCAGACAGTAAAACTCGCTCTGTGTTTTTTTCTGCTTCTCTCTTCAGTGTGCAAAGGAAGAAGAGCCTCTGGTAGCAGAAAACATCAGCATGGTACGTTTAGCATTCTTATTCTATGACCTCATTATCTCACGACATGTCTCTCTATGTTTCTCATACTGCCTGTGCTGCAGCACCTCTTTTCACCCTCTGTCTGAAACCAGAGCCCAGTCTGCTCTGATTGGTTAGCTGGCCGGCTCTGTTGTGATTGGTCAACCACTAAGAGATGTCCCTACTCTTAGCCTATCACGTATTACATTACATGTCACTTGTTAGACGCTTTTATCCAAAGCGACTTACATACTCAATACTGTGGGCGATCCCCACAGGAGCAATTTGGGGTGAAATGTCTCAGGGACACAACGACATGCTGACTGCAGTGGGGTTTGAACCTGTGACCCCCTGATCAGAACACATAAGCACAACCCACTGCGCCACACGCCTCCTGATAGTGTAATGTGTTGAAGCGCTAGCCACTAGAAGCAAACACAGTTGTTAAGTAAACAAAGGAGTGGTGTTTCAGGCAGGTGGAGGGAACACAGGGATTTTAATAATAATAATGCATTTTATTTTTCACAACTCAAAGACGCTTTACAGTATGAGGGAGGGTAGACAAACAAGGACAGGCAAACAAGTAAGTATAGTAAAATAAAAAGGCAGTCAAGAGGAAGTTGATTGAGAGGGGGGGGGGGCTTATGGGTAGACAGAGTTGAAAAGATGTGTTTTGAGGCGGGACTGAAAGACTGTGAGGGACTCAGAGTCACGGAGATCTTGGGGGAGGGAATTCCAGAGCCTAGGAGCTGCCACTGAGAAGGCTCTGTCCCCAAAGCTGCAGAGTGTGGATGTGGGAATGGATAGGAGTCCAGCTGCGGTGGATCTGAGGGACCGTGGGGGTTGATACGGAGTGAGAAGGTTTGTGAGATAAGGGGGGGCCAGATGGTGGAGGGCTTTGTAGGTGAGGACCAGAACTTTGTAGTTGATGCGATGGGAGACAGGAAGCCAGTGGAGGTCTTTGAGGACTGGGGTGATGTGATGCCATGATTTGGTATGCGTGAGGAGACGTGCAGCTGCATTTTGAACCCGTTGGAGTCTGTTGAGGGATGTAGTGCTGATGCCGTAAAGAAGTGAGTTGCAGTAGTCAAGGCGGGAGGAAATGAAGGCATGGATTAGTCGTTCGGCTGCGGGGCGGGTGAGAGAGGGTAGGATTTTTGCAATATTGCGGAGGTGGAAAAATGAGGTTTTGACTGTTTGGCGGATGTGAGGTTCGAGGGAGAGGGTGGGGTCAAAGATTACGCCAAGGTGGCGTGCCTGATTGGAGGGGGAAACAATGGTGCCATCGATGGTGAGAGTTATGTTAGTGACCTTGCTGAGGGTGGATTTGGAGCCGATTAGGAGGAGTTCTGTTTTGTTGCTGTTCAGTTTGAGGAGGTTATGTTGCATCCAAGTTTTAATAGCTGTCAGACAGGAATCGATGTGGGTAAGGGGTGGGTCATGGAGGGATTTGGTGCTGAGGTAGATCTGAGTGTCATCAGCATAGCAGTGGAAGTCCAGGTTGAAATGGCGGAGTATCTGACCGAGGGGGAGGATGTAAATGATGATGAAGAGGAGGGGGCCAAGTACTGATCCTTGAGGAACGCCTTGGGTGACTGAAGCTGTGGCAGAGGAATGGTTGGGGAGGGAGATGAAGTGGGATCGTTCAGTGAGGTAGGACTAGAGCCATCTGAGTGCAATACCTTCAATACCAATGTCCCTGAGCCTTTGCAGATCATTTACATGCACTAAAACCTATAGAACACACTACAGGAAAGAGACAACCAAAAAAACAGTAATATGACCTCTTAGAAGCGTCTCCACTTTTTTTGTCATTTTGATTTAATTTCATGTTTTCTTCAGACGGGTCCGGTCCGCCTCTTCGTCCCGTACAAGAGACGGAAGAAGGACAGCGATTCTCTGGTCGTTTCCCCGAAGAAGGATCTTTCTTCCGCCAAAAACATCACGCTGAGCCCGGGGACAACATGTACGTCACACTGATGTGAGATTAGTGGGGCCGCAGAGGAAAATAAAATATAGGCTGTGGTTTTATCAGCAGTTTAAAGTATGGAAATCAGCCTTTGGAGAACAAATATTATATATATTCATTTATTATTATTTGACGACATCCTGTAAAGTTTTTATTTTTTTATATATTTGTATTGAAGACACATAGAAAAGACATTTGGTACATTTATAGGAACCACAGTTACAAATGTTCAACAGTTCAAAGCTACTAGTGTTCAGCTTAGTCTCTACTACTGATCAATTGAAGCCATACATAGTTGATCTTCACTTTAAGGAACCTACAATATTTAAAACAGAGAGTGCTGTACAGACTAACAGGACAAAACTAAAATAAATAATAATAAAACAGTACAAAGACAAAAACTAAATATGTAATAAAGGGGGGGAGTGTCAATTAATCAGTAGACAAAAATTAGAGAGATTTGAAGAAGGTTAAGAAGGGTTGCCACTTAGTGTAAAACCTAGAGGTTTCGCCTCTTAAAGAATATTTTTTCGCCTCTTAAAGAATATTTAACATCCTGTAAAGTTCCCTGGAGGAGTTCATAAAGTGTGTCTTCTTCTTCTCCTTCAGTCACGGTGTCTCCGTCGGGACAGTTCACGACCTCGGGCACGTTGACCTTTGACCGCCCGGCTCAGAGTGACGCTGTCACGGCCGCCGCTGCTGCTGCCATCATGTCGGAGAGCTCGGCCCAGAGCGAGGTGTTCACCAGCACCGCAGGTACCTCATCTCTGATAGCATCACACTGTATGCACCATATACACCAAGGCTAGTTCCTCGTATGTGTTAACCTTCTTGGGAATCAACCCGTTTCTGATTCTGAATCATCTGACTAAGACTCTCCTTGTAGGAAAAACACCAAATTATTTCTGAATACTCTCCTTTGTTTTCCACCTTCTCCTTAGCGTATTGACATCTTTTAGATTGTTGCTTGTATTGTTGTTACTTGTTTTATGGTGTGTGAGCTGAGCTGTGTGATTTTTGTATGTGTTTGTTTGTTTGACTGGACAGCACTTTGGTCTGGAGGTTTTAAAGTGCTTTATAAAAAACACCAAATTATTTCTCAACGTTCCTTTTTTTCTTCTTCTCCTCCTCTCAGTGCTCACGGCGCTACCTGCCCTCGCCGTGGCCCCCCAGTCGCTGCAGGCCAAGATGGCGGTGACGGTGGGGTCACCTTTGGGGGGGGGGCTGCTGATGGGGGGCCTGGAGGGGGGCGGAGTCAGCGAGGGGGGGGCGGAGCAGCAGCTGGCTGTACCTGGAGGACATGGCCAACACTCTGCAGAGCAACGTGCAGCAGCTGAAGGCTCTGATAGAACAGGCCAAACACTCAGAGTGCACGGGGGTCAAAGGTCAGGGAGGCAGGAAGGAGGTGAGCGCAGAGACACACACACACACAGAGACACATACACACGTTCGCGCACACATACATACACACACACATACATACACACACACATACATACACACACACATACACACAGAGACACATACACACGTTCGCGCACACATACATACACACACACACACAGAGACACATACACACGTTCGCGTACACATACATACACACACACATACACACGCATACATACACACACACACATATGCACGCATACATACTGTTTAGAGTATGAGAGGTCCTGATAATTTATTCCGGTAAATTACTCTGACCTCCTAATTGACCTTTCCGAAGATTATTGAGTCTATGTAAGGTTGCTGAGTGGCTCAGATCCACCAACGTCAGCAAGATCTCACCTCTTCCTAACCCCCCCGAAGAACCAAGGTTTCAATTAACTGCGGTTTCAATTCAGACAACTCTTTTTTAATCTGTTTAAGGGATCCCGAAGGATTTTGATATCAGTAAATGGAGTGTGCTCCTACCTAAGTGTGTGTGGCAGGGTGCAATCTTACCTTTGACGCAGGAGAGGAGGGCACAGGTGTCTTTTAAAGGATCCCAATCCAACAGGTGGGAGTCAGTTTATTTGAAGAAAAATAGGTCCAAACTAATACAGGGTTTTTTCCTTCTCTCTCACAACATTATAATCATACTAACAAAAAACACCGTGCTGTGATCATGTTCAAATGAAACTTTAATTCACAGTCTTACATTTATTACCAAAATGTTTTAATTTCAACTGCCCATTTCAGTTGTGACATTTTAAAATTCTCCCGATAGAATTTAGAGGTATTTCCTCGTAAAAAGACCGGTGACAATAAAAAGCGCATTCAACTTTTCATTCACCCATTTATTCACATCAGTTCCATACCGTTTTTTTCCGACACAGACGGCGGATTAACACTTAAAAAAAACCCATACCCATCCGCCAAGAGTTCGAAGGAAGATCCTTACAGGTTGCGGTTAGAATACTCAAAAACACATACCCATCAAATCATTCCACTCAGCCAACAACCAAGAAAATCAAGAGATATTTACCCCGTCTGACAGAACCAAATACCGAGAGCTAGTTACCCAGCTCTGAAGCACACAGCCTACCCGGAGAGAGTCTACCAGGGGTCACCCCCCCTCTCTCGCGCTCTCTCAAAAAACCAGTCTCTTTATGCTAAAAAAACTGGATCGAAAACCCAAAAAAACAAAACTCCTCCTCTTACACCCAATTCAGTTGAAAACCGCGCATGCGCATAATGTACAAGGCTAAACATGTCCCAACATGTTCCACAGCTGTTATGGGATAAGACACCCTTTCATATGAGGTAAAAAGGACATGAACTCTCTTTGGCCTCTTAATGTTTCTCCCCTTAGTGTGAAGCCCCCCCTCCCTGTGGACTGCTGCCAGAGGAGAGGAAGAAAACTCAACCTAAACAACCCACTTTGTTTTGTTTATACTGTAACTATAGAAAACCTAAAATATGAAGCATTTTCATTGTGGGTTATACAAGAATATAATTGATTATATTTGATTATAACTAACTTTCGTTTTTAAGTATTAAACATACTATGAAAACTCACAACAATACACACACACATACATACACACACACGCGCACACAAACACATTTACACACACACACACACACACACACACACACACACACACACACACACACACACACACACACACACACACACACACACACACACACACACACAGACAGAATTGTAAACGTGCTGTATATCAGAATCAGGTAGGTTGACATTCAGATTCAGATTCCTTTACTGTCACCACACAGTTTTAATATATAATATATAAAGTGACTATAAATTGGACCCATGATACATTGAACAGTATACGCTTACAAAACAATACAACATTACCATACAAATACAAGAACAGTACGGTCAAGAGAGTAACAAATGTACGAGGAATTTGACTTGACGTCGTGGTGAATACATAAAAGTAAAACAAAAATAAAAAAACACAGATGGAGAACTATTTTAATATTAGCACAGTAGTACTGTGTATATATTGTGTATTAATAGAGTATTATTTGCGCAGTAGTACAATGTATTAGTACTGTGATTATTTACCTGTCTGTCATGCAATAGTTGCAGGTGTAGAGATAAAGTTATTTTGACATTACCATTATATTTCCAGATAACTTGAGTAATAATTGTTGTGTGTGTGTGTGTGTGTGTGTGTGTGTGTGTGTGTTGTGTGTGTGTGTGTGTGTTGTGTGTGTGGTGTGTGTGTGTGTGTGTGTTTGTGTGTGTGGTGTGTGTGTGTGTGTGGTGTGTGTGTGTGTGGTGTGTGGGTGTGTGTGTGTTGTGTGGTGTGTGTTGTCGTGTGTGTGTGTTGTGTGTGTGTGTGTGTGTGTGTGTGTGTGTTCAGTTTGGTCTCACTCAGACATTTCAGAATCAGATCACGTTTCAGCAGCAGGACGACTCGGATGCCAAGAGGAGCTCTGACATCACCGAGATCATCATCAATGTAGGACACACACACACATATCATGTATACATCACTTCAGGGGACATTACATTGACTTACATGTATTTCCTGGAGACTTATCCTAACCTTATCCATAACCAACACATGCCTAACCCTAACCAAGTCTTCACCCTAAAATTAATGATGCCCCTCATGGGGACCTCCGATTTTTGTCCCCATAAGGGAGGCGAGTCCCCACACGTGACTATGTAAACAGATTTAGGTCCCCACAAGTATAGTAATGCTAGGCCACACACACACACACACACACACACACACACACACACACACACACACACACACACACACACACACACACAGAGCAAGCATTAATGCAGTACTACTGACATTATGACATCCCTATTATAAGTAAAATGTACTTAAGCACATCAGGCCTTACATAAAGGAACTGTTAATAATAATATAATAATAATATGTAAGCATTAAAATGTCTAAAAATAAATAGACCTGTGTCATTTATTTTGTGGAGTCATGTAGTTATTATCACAAAAGTTGCAAACACCTTAGATATTTACAAAATGCTAAAGGAGCATATTAGGGTGCCTCCTTTTACTCTCATTATAACCTGGTATAGTGACACACCTCTGCCTCCTGTGGCTGAAATGAGTATTACAACAACAAACTTTTGGATCCTGAATATGCAATGAAAAAAAAGGATATTAAGATAAGATGTAAGACGGGCACCTTAACATGTGTGTGTGTGTGTGTGTGTGTTCCCCTGCAGCAGATGTGTGTGAACTGTGGGCGCATGGCGATGAGTGAGTGCACGGGCTGCCATAAGGTCAACTACTGCTCCACCTTCTGCCAGAGGAAGGTAAGCTCAATCCTTCACATTAACCCTCATCACAGCCTCGTTAAAGATCTCTTATTTAGGACTGTCCGGGACGCGTCTATCACCGTTTCCAAACCTGTGTACACTTGACTTTTTTATCACGTTTTCATCCCACAAAATACAGTCGCTTAATAGTAGAGTATCTCTTTTAGAGTATATCGATAAAAAATTGCACTTTTTTTATATAAAGGAAGATCATAGCTATATAGCTAAGCCAGTACATGTTCATTTATTAATTCACCATATATTTACAACACTATGCAGCCCAATAGCTGTTGTTTTGGTTTGTCACGTGTGCAGAAGTACAGTATTTGGGTACATGTAATTATTCCTAATCAACACTGTTAGAGGAAAGCAGATATTGAGTTTGCTGCAGACCGCTGTGTCGTTTCTCAGCATGGTTTGCACCGACTGCAATGGGAGTTACTACAGCAGCAACCAAAGATTCATTCAAGATTCAAAGGTTTTATTGTCATATCCACAAAGCTACAGTGTAGTGAACATCTTCTTACTGAGCTCCTCCAACAATGCAACATAAATACAGATACAAAATAGTGCAAAAAGTCTATATACATGTAAATAGAATATGATAAGTACAAGAACACAATATGAAATTAAATAATGTACATTAAAACACAATGTAATGCGGTAAGGAAGTGGGAAGGGGTAGTTAAATCATTCTTTGTGGTCTGATAAACAGCCCATATTGGTTTTTCTCCAAGCTAGAGTAGACGTGATATGACTTCAGCGTTGTTAACATGTTCTCTTTATACGTCCATCGTGCAAAACTATGCTATTGCAGAAGTGGCGATAAAACGATAGACACGTCCAGAACAAGAGAAGCAGCCGAAACGCACAGGAAATCAAGAGCTAGATTACAAAAATCACTGCTGCCCAGTTTGTGAACTGCGGGACAAATTAAGGATTCTGATTCTGATTTAATTTTAAAGTTACGAGTAAACATTTCTTACGCCATCTTATAGACCTCTAATGACTTTATATGGAGTCAGATTTGGGTCAATATTCTAGCGCGTAAAACAAGCTACTCACGAGCGGAAAATGTGCTTTTACACGTGCATAAAATGACCCTCGCGCACAGATTAAACCCCCGCGAGCGGCTCTGCGCCCGCGAGTGGCTCTAGCCCTCTTGCTCGCTCGCGGGAGTATCAGCCTCGCGGAGTCTGTCTACGCGTGTGAAAAGTTTCTGGCACTTTGGGGCGGAGCCACTGGACTTTGATTGACAGCTGCCAGGAAACCCGGAGTTGCCAGGTTTGATAAATGCCTGAACTACCAAGAGCCGAGGAGTGACAGCTGCAAGATCAGTTGGACGAGATTGAATGGTAAAGTTGTCCATAAAAAACTATTATATTCGTAAAGTGTACAGCGCAGAGCCGCTCGCGGGCGCAGAGCCGCTCGCGGGCGCAGAGCCGCTCGCGGGGGTTTAATCTGCTCGCGAGGGTCATTTTATGCGCGTGTAAAAGCACATTTTCCGCTCGTGAGTAGCTTGTTTTACGCGCTAGAATATTGACCCAAATCTGACTCCGTACTTTAGGTCATATGTAAAAGGGGGGGGGATTTTATCAAAAGCAAACTTTTTTTTTGTTCTGTGTTTAAAGTCATTTTTTTTAGAAAAATTCTGACTCTCAGAATTCAAAGGAGAAAAAGAGTCTTCTGATAAAAGTCTGAAAAATAAACAAAATGTCAGAAGTCTTTTTTTTTTCTGACGTGTGAGAGTTCTAAGAAAAAAGTCTGAATTCTGTCTTGAATCTGAAGCTTTTTTTTGTATTTATTATTTATTTTTTTCCTCCTGCAGGACTGGAAGGAGCACCAGCACACCTGCTGTCAATCATCTGGGGGCGTGTCTGTTCTGGAAGAGGAGCCAATCACAGCCCTGGAACTGGACAAAGTCAAATGAAGGAGCAATCAGACAGGAAGTCCTTATATGGCGCCGAGAGGAGGAGATGTCAAAACTTAAAATCTCCTAACTTGAACTTTTATTGTGAGAAATCCCTCTCGACAGGAAGAGGAACGTCTGGGATGTCCCGATTTGAAACTACAGACATGATAAACTGTATATTTGTTGATAGAAGTTCCAGAAAATATGCCATAGGGCTGCAGATAACCACTTATGTCATTATCAATCAATCTGTAATTCACTTTATTTATACGTTTTTTAATTAATGGTGTTTTTTATTTCTCGTCTTCCCTCAGTGAATCTTTTTTTTCTGCTGTTTGATTAAACAGACTTTCCCGACCTTTAACGCTAAACTAATTTCGAATCTCTGTCCAGAGACAGTCCTGGTTTAAATAAAGGTCAACACATCGATAAACTAAAAGGAAATATTATTAAATTAACGCGCCCCACCCTGGCTGATAGGAAGACATGAGCTATCTGTTGTCCTTTGTTAATGGTATTTTTCTTATTTTACAATTAGAGTGACTATGAATTGTTTACAAGGTTTCTTTGTGTGTTTGCTTCCAACTAAAAGACCCAGTTTATATAATGTGAACGTTTCAGTTCAGAACATCTTTGCATAAGATAATATCTTGTATATGTACATGATTAAAAAAAAAGGATTATCTTTAAGAGATATGAAGCTGTAGTGTTAATTTTTTTCATTCAATTATGATGTAGTGTCTCTACTTTAAAGAGTCCTCTCCTGCTGATGTTCAGGTGTATATCAGTATGTAGTGTCTCTACTTTAAAGAGTCCTCTCCTGCTGATGTTCAGGTGTATATCAGTATGTAGTGTCTCTACTTTAAAGAGTCCTCTCCTGCTGATGTTCAGGTGTATATCAGTGTGTAGTGTCTCTACTTTAAAGAGTCCTCTCCTGCTGATGTTCAGGTGTATATCAGTATGTAGTGTCTCTACTTTAAAGAGTCCTTTCCTGCTGATGTTCAGGTGTATATCAGTATGTAGTGTCTCTACTTTAAAGAGTCCTCTCCTGCTGATGTTCAGGTGTATATCAGTATGTAGTGTCTCTACTTTAAAGAGTCCTCTCCTGCTGATGTTCAGGTGTATATCAGTATGTAGTATCTCTACTTTAAAGAGTCCTCTCCTGCTGATGTTCAGGTGTATATCAGTATGTAGTGTCTCTACTTTAAAGAGTCCTCTCCTGCTGATGTTCAGGTGTATATCAGTATGTAGTGTCTCTACTTTAAAGAGTCCTCTCCTGCTGATGTTCAGGTGTATATCAGTATGTGGTGTCTCTACTTTAAAGAGTCCTCTCCGGCTGATGTTCAGGTGTATATCAGTATGTAGTGTCTCTACTTTAAAGAGTCCTCTCCTGCTGATGTTCAGGTGTATATCAGTATGTAGTGTCTCTACTTTAAAGAGTGCTCTCCTGCTGATGTTGAGGTGTATATCAGTATGTAGTGTCTCTACTTTAAAGAGTGCTCTCCTGCTGATGTTCAGGTGTATATCAGTATAGTGTCTCTACTTTAAAGAGTGCTCTCCTGCTGATGTTGAGGTGTATATCAGTATGTAGTGTCTCTACTTTAAAGAGTGCTCTCCTGCTGATGTTGAGGTGTATATCAGTATGTAGTGTCTCTACTTTAAAGAGTCCTCTCCTGCTGATGTTCCTTAGTGCCCTCATGGAACTACTAGTTCCATGAGGGCAGGCCCGGTTCTACGGGGGTGCATAAGGGTGCATTGCACCCTCAGTTGAGTCGTTATGCACCCTCATTTGAAAAATGAAAAGTGAAAAAAAAAATATATTACATATATAATAATAATAATAATAAGAAGAATTTAGTTGAAATAAAATAAATTGGAATTGTGGTTAAATAAAATTGCTGCATTTATTTGGTCAATTTAAACGGTAAGTAACGTTATTATGTCAGGTGCGTGTGACCTGTGCCGCTGCGCGTTCGTCATCTGCAAGGTTCTTACAAAGCTATCAGTGTCAGTGATGGACATCAGAAAATGGTTAAAACAACCAGCCCTTATCGCCAGCAGTAACACTGCATCTACTGCAGGTAATAACAGTTCAGATCATGGGGACATTACGTTGCCCGCGGCCACTGTCGTGGACAATAACGCCCGACTCGCCAGCTTTGCCCGCCTCGCCCACAGAGGCGGAGCAGCCACAGCCGTCTTTGTTGCCCCAAACACCGCCACCCCTCAGCGGCCCGCAAGTGCCAGAGGACCTCGGCAAAACAGAGCCTGCCCAGGTATATTTAAAAAAGTGCCCAACTCGTCTGTAGGCTACTCATTTTGCAGCTCATGGTTTCAAAACAGAGATTGGCTGGAATATTCATGTAAAAAAGACGCCATCTTCTGCTATGCATGTAGACATTTCGGTTCAAGTGAGTCAGATGCCTTCACCACAACTGGCTACTACAACTGGCGCCATGCTCTTATAGGGTACGTGATAAGGGACTGGGAAGGCATGAATCAAGCAAGGAGCACATAGATCCATAGATCTCTTAATTTTGCTCTCAAAGTGCACCAGATTGATGCTTTTAACTTCAATATTTAAAAAAACATTATTTCCGGGGGAGCATGCCCCCGGACCCACCTAGAGGAGGTGAGGACCCTCCTAGAGGAGATGAGGACCCCCTAGAGGGTGTTAGGTCCACTCCCCACTTATAAAAATAGCACTTTACCACTGCACCCTCTCTAATCTCAGATGCACCCTGAGTCATTTTGTTCTGGAACCGGGCCTGCATGAGGGCACTAAGTGCTGGGCACCTAACTGCTGCTGGGCAACTAAGTAGGCAAAGTACTTGGTGTGAAAGTGGCTAATGGGATTTCTCCATAGGATTTTGGAAAATATCTGGAAATAAGGTCTGTGGTTGAGACACATTTAAGAGACGGATCATGTTTTGTTCTACGACATTAAATCCATCAGCAGTGACCCCACTGGTGATTTCTGAAGAGTTTACGTGTCTGAAAAACGATGGTTGTGACCAAGTGGCTGAATAGGACTACAGAAGTTGTCCAGGCCGTTGTACGTCATTACGCCGAACACGTAAACACTCCTCTAAGTTAGTTTGCCCTGTTCTTCTTGAAAGCAAGTACCTGCCTGCTGCAAACTGTTAAAACAAACGCTTCAACTTGTACCATTTAGAATCTGTATGTTTGAATATGGATCTTAAGTCGGCGTGACGTTGAAGTCGTGCTGCTGTACTCGGCTGTAGTTCCTTTATAGCATAACGTTAGCATTTAGCTTCTGGCGATTACATTTATGATTTGAACATTATAAATGTAGGGTAGACATGTGGAGATTATCCGGCTGAACAAAACGTGCATTTATCAAACAGGCTCGTTTTCCAGAGACCTTATTTCGAGCTATTTTCCAAAATCCTATGGAGAAATCCCGTTGCTTTCTTGACGAGGGAACCAGCAGCTTACTTCCGGGTAAATACGTCACCCCTGCACCGCTCTATTGAGTCATTCATGACAAAATCTTCAAATCACCCAAATATATAATATGAATGGAAAGGAGGAGGAAAAGAGCCAGGGGTCTTCAGTTTAGTTGTTCATAGGAAAGGGTCCCTTAAGGAGAAATTGTTTGGGAGCGACTGATTTAAAGAAGACATTTAACGTTTGTGTATACATTTACAGTTTGTGTGGCAGCTTCTCTATCAGTGAGCAGCAGCAGACACTCTTTTATCATATTTTCTGTCATTGTGTAAGCTGTGATTTATCAGGAGACACGGCACCTGACTGATGATGGTTAGCAACTTAAATAAATAATCTTCGTATTCGGCTGCTAAAATGAATCTTGAGATGATTGAAGTCTGAGAGAAAACGTCCTAAAACTCAAGGTCAGAATAAAACAGATATATTGTATTGTTATCATCACACACCAGTGAAGAAGCAGATTTATGATCTGAAATATATTGTATAAAACCTTCCTAATTGTAATTTGTTAGTGTTTTTTATTCATCTCATTATGTATTTGTTAAGGTTTATTTATTGGAGCGAATGTTTGATATAAACATTTTAATTGGATGATGAAACTAAGACACACAAAATTGGCCAAAAGCACGAGGACAGATAAACTTTCCAGCCATTTCTGACCTGCAGGATACAGATAGAGAATATTTCAATCAGGAGAGACTTCATTTTTAGTTTAAAGAACATTTATTTACGCATGCGCCATGATGGAAATGTTAATAGTCTTGAGCGATTAGGCCCTGATCCCCGATCGTATATATCTTAAGGGGGAAGTGCAGCCGTGAGTATATTAGGAAGCCCCCTTTTGGGGTCTAGACACTGGTGGTGGTGATGAAGATCTGGATTTGATGAGGAGAAGGGATGAAGAAGATTTGGATTTGATGAGGAGATGGCAAGAGGAAGATGATGAAGATCTGGATTCGATGAGGAGGAGGGAGAAGAGGACATTTACACAAAATGTAATAACAGGAAAAAAGAGTCATATAGTTTTCACACAATTCATTTCTATTAGTCTGTAGGATCAAATATGTCCCATAGTTTTCAACACAAGTGAATGCATCTCTCTGGAGTCTTTTTTTATAAAAACCTTTATTCTAAAAAGATCTGACATATAAAATCCGTTCTTGTTGGTTTGAGGTAGTTTGTTCTTTAGCCTCTTCACAGGAAGCTCAAACAAACCTTTCTTATGTAGAAAAATCACTGAAACAATGGACAGACCCTAAAAGAACATCCGTAGTGTCTCGTTGGAATAAAAAAAGGCGTCTCTTCCTGCAGCATCTCGAGTGTTCATGAGGCGTTCTTGGAGAAGCAGCTGTGCAGGAACCGCTTGAAGAACTTCCTGAACTCTGTGTTGAACACGGTGTAGATGACGGGGTTCAGGGCGCTGTTGAAGTATCCGAGCCACGTCACCACGCTCATCAGAGCCGGAGGAACGTAGCAGTCCTGACATCGAGCTCTCACCGTGTGAAGCACGAAGAACGGAGTCCAGCAGAACAGGAAGGCACCTGCAGGAAGACAGGGAGAAGAAGTCAGGTGTTACATTTTGTCCGAAATATTACAGTGACTCACTTACAAGGGTCTATAGCGCAGTATGCCCAACATAACTATCAAACATGACATGCAATAGTAGGAAGGTTCGTATTACCCAAATCTAAATCAAAATCAAATATGAGACAGAAAACAGTCAGTTACAGCCATGCTCAGCTGGAACTCTTTACCCGTCCATATCAGTCAGGAACATTCTCAAGTACATTTCAAAACGGACAGACGTGCAATAGATGCCGTGTGTAAATTGAAAAGATAATACATTTACAACGTAGGTAGTCCAAATGTTTTAAAATGTATGTGTCTATAATAATAAGTTGAATCCAGGTGGATGTCAAAAATCCTGTGGAGCCATCACAAGGAACTGCTTTCTACCAACAGGTGCAGAAGAAAGTCGTCAAACTGCTGCTCTCAGGTCAGGCCGAACGCTTTGAAAGTGACTAATCCTTGGCTTCTAATCTTCACCATCCACGCGAGGCTAGGTGAGGACACACATTTCCCAAATAGCACAACTGAAGAAGCCGTTGAGTTCAACTTAATTCAATTAAGCAATCAACTCCGGTTGACTTTCAAGTGATAGAATCAGATTCCAATTTCAAATATCACTTTTCTAGGAGGATTAGGGCAATGTGAATTATTTTTGGGATCTGACCAAAAGGGATTTTTGTTTTGAGGGCCCAGAAAATAATCTGAATTCCGAGAAAAAAAGTCTACATTTTTAGAAAAAAAAGTACGTCAGGATTCTGAGTACTAAAAAATTGGGTTACAGGTTTAAAGGTTACATTATTTTATATTTACAAACAATACTTTTAACTATAACTAAAAAATGTATCAGTTAAATATTCTAATTAGAGTTACAGTTACTCTCACAGGGATTTCAGCCTTTGCAGACCGTTAGCATGCACTAAAACCCCCAAAACAGGGCCTCTTTAAATCGATGGTAAGAGTTGTGAGAATCTGTTATTTAAAAAAGCTAAAGTTTACTTGTAAATGTACTGTTTTTACGATGAAGAATCCTGTGAGGAACACAACACCAAACGTAATCTGATTCTCTTCCTGCAGAAATGAATTTGATACATTGCATTGCAAATGAGTGACTTATTATTGTGAAGACATGCTGTCTCCTGAGCTAATGAGAGGTTCATGAGACCATGGGACAAGCTTTACGTAATAACTGGATTTCAGATTAAGGAGCTGCAGGATTAGCCGCTGTGTGCTAAAGAGAAGCACTTCTACGCACTAGAACCAACACTCACTGCTATGAATAGGACGACCTTTTCTCACTGTTGTGTTAGTGCCTCTGAACACACATCAGATGGGTGTGAGGCGTTCAAGTACCTTCCAGCGCCCATTTTATAACCAGTCATTAATTGTGAATAAAAACTGTTCAATATAAATCTTTAATAATATAATACTGTAAAATCTGACTCCTGAGTACTTGGACTTTTTTTGGAAGGTCAAAAATACTGCAGTAGCAGAAATATAGGCTCATAATATACTGTATATGATAGTACATACTGTATATACATATGATAGTACATACCGATACATATGATAGTAGTAACTACTAGGACTCCACTTCGAGCGATAGAATTACTAACAAAGCACTATAAAGGACTGGCTTATCTAAAGCCAGTTGAGTAGCACTTGAAATGTTTTTGCTCTATGAAACCTGATGTTCTTATATGATTCTGTTTTCTTCAAGTTTGTATTTTGTTGGTCGAACGCACTTATTGTAAGTCGCTTTGGATAAAAGCGTCAGCTAAATGCAATGTAATGTAATGTAACTCGTTAGACAGGAAGTGAACCTTACCTACAACGACAGGAAGCACCTTCATGGCCTTCCTCTCCCGGTTGTTGATCTTAGCCGTTTTTCTCCGGCGAGGTTCCTGGTTGTACTTGATCTCTGAGAAGCTGACGGTGGGCACGGGGCCGCCCTTTAACTCCGAGGACTTTTTGGAGGACTTGAAGGTAGACTGCTGCTCCGGACTCTCCGTCAGCTCCCTCTCTATAAGGAGGCAAGAGTAAACACATCCTTTACTCAAGTAGAAGTACAGATACTCGTGTTTAAAGTGCATTTTGCATAATAGGTGACCTTTAAGTAGTAACGAAGTATTTGTACTCCACTACTTCCCACCTCTGATGACGGGCGGCAGTAATGGCGGCAGAGCGGCGAGCGCCGGCAGCGCAGCGGCCGTTTCTTGAAGCTTCCGGCAGTCCAGAATACTGTTCTTCAGCTTGGCTCTCCGAGCTTCTTCCCATCGCCTCAGGCCTCGAAACATGCCGCAGTACAGCAGCAGCATGATGGGACACGGGATGAAGAAGGAGCACACGGACGAGTACAGCACGTAGTCGTCGTTCTCCAGTTTGCACTCGGTGGGGTCGCGGCCCGGCACGTTGTTGATGCCGAACACGACGGGCGACGCCACGGCCAGCGCCACGACCCAGGTGGCCGACAGCAGCACCGTCTGACGCATGTCCACGTGCTTCCTGTTGTAGTTCAGAGGGATGACTACAGCGATGAACCTGCAACACGGCAGAGAAGGTTTTAGTGTGTAGCTTTAAATCCTTTCATCCTTGCTTTATAACTAATGCTTATGATTATTATGTATTCATTTCAACAAGCAATGCAAATACATTAATCTCAGAAAAGAGAAGAGATGAATTATGCCAGATTTGAGCTAATAGCTCATTTCCATCTGCAGTCCTTGGGCAGGTACATAACAATCAACAAACATTGCATAATCTCTATCACACAAACAATTATAAAACATGATTTAAGTACAGGTCAATACAATAATACATAGAACAGTTAAAATATAATATTACAATACAGTTAAGATTGAAAAACCCAGGTTACAGTGTAATTAATGTTGGCATGACTGGTTGCTTAAGATCAATTGTTTTGCACCATAAGAGAAAGAGTTAAAGTCAGTACAGGTTTTAAGTTCAACTAGAAGAATATTCCAGTGTTTGATGGCCGTAAATGAAACTGCAGTTTGTGCAAAGGCACTGCGCCTCAATGCTGTTGATGTATTGTGATTTTAAAAAGGTGTCCATTATCATCTGGCCGGGGACAACAGCTGGAAAAATGCATTTCCAAACATTTGGACTACCTATGTTGCAAATGTATTATCTCTTCGATTTACACACGGCATCTATTGCACGTCTGTCCGTCCTGGGAGAGGGATCCCTCCTCTGTTGCTCTCCCTGAGGTTTCTCCCATTTTTCCCTTAAACTGTGGGGTTTCTCCGGAAGTGTTTCCTTGTACGATGTGAGGGTCTAAGGACAGAGGGTCTAAGGACAGAGGGTCTGAGGACAGAGGGTCTAAGGACAGAGGGTGTTGTATTGTCATACTGATATTCTGTACACACTGTGAAGACCACTGAGACAAATGTAATATTTGTGATATTGGGCTATATAAATAAACATTGATTGATTGATTGATAGAAATTAGCAATGTTGGCTAAAACTGCCCCGTTTACTGTTGTTTGTGACAGTGGATTAATGGGAACTGTCCACGACACTATAAACAAATAAACTAAACTAAACTAAATACGTACAGTTTGTTTGCTAGAGGAAAGGTCATGGCGTCATTGAAATGTAAAGGGTTCAACCTCTGGAGAGACGTTTAGTTTATCAACTCCTCATCAAATTATAATCTGAAGTCCTATTTTCACCCCTATTCTACGGAGGAGGATAAGGTCCACATTTTGGGGATCAGGCCAAAAGTGATTTTTAGTTTTGAGGTCTGAGAAAAAAGTCTGAATTCTGGGGGAAAAAATCTGAATTCCTAGAAAAAAGTCTAAAATCAGGAAATGTTTTCTAAGCTTTACCGTTTTTTGTTTAATTTATCATTTTAACAACGCATTAAAAACTGCGACCCGGGAAAATATAATTCCCTAGAATGGTATTTGAGGATGCAGTTTAGTCATACGGCAACATCCATTTTCAGGCGACGTGGTTGCATGTCTTTATGCTAAGCTAACCTAATTGGTTTTGCCAAAATGTCAAATGAGTCCCTTAATTTAGGACTTCAGGAGCAACAATATGGACAGAAAACATTCTGGTGTGGTGACAATAATACATAGTCTACATCCTCTGTCTCAAAGGCCCACTCAGTCCTGGGGGCCGTGGCATTGTTCAGTAATCCATCACTGAATGACAGCAGGTCATCAGTCAGTTTGATGTTAAATCAAACCTGCAGAGGAACCAGAAGCCAGGTGGACTCTGCAGACCTTCACGATTTGTTTCCTGCCCGCTCTGTTAAATTATTCAGACAGTAAATCCTCTAAAAAGCTTCAGATCATCAGCATCAGTCCCCGTTAGCTCCACTGCCTCCATCAGTCTCGGCTCTAATCATATTTATCTGGAGTTGGGACATCAGCTTTGAGGGGCAGCTCCAGAGTTTCATCCTTCAACATCAGCCCGAGAGTTCGGATAATCTCATTGTGTCAAACTAACGAGTGCAGAGTGATGCCGGCAGTTCATCACCGCGGACGCATCCTCTCATTTTTCTTCTTTTGGGGCTATTACAGGAACAAGACAAAAAGGTTGTCCTAATATTTCCGCATTAGAGTGAACTGTGGCTCGATGATCTGACCCTTCAGATGGAGAGCTGAAGACCTCAGGGTTCTGGTTTTGATTAATTAGCTGGATGACCCTGACTGAAGCTGAAAAACACCTTGGTGGAAAAGTGTTTTTTGCTTGTGAAGCTTCCTGACTGAGTGAAATAAACCAAGTTATAAAGTGGTAGGTATGCTGTTCAAATTCTCTAAATGCTAAGAAAAGGAGCCTCAATGCTTCCGTTTTAGCATAGCACGGTGCAGTAATGAGTCCTAAAACCATAAAGATGTGTTCGCATTTTACTACTTCCTGTTCCCTCATCTCAAAGTCAAATTTTTTTTGAAAGGGTTGATAGTTGGATGTCTGAAATAAGTTGAAGAGATTTTCAAGGTCTGTCCTACAACATCAATTACATCAGTAAACAACCCACTTGTAATTGAGTGAAGCTTTTATGTGTCATAAAATCAGGGGTTGCTAACAAGTGTCTAAATGAGACGACTGAACCTCATCACCCCGACCATTAGCCACCTTTAGCTTAGCGGTGGTGACGTGAAGTCATGTGACCGTGCTGTAGTTCCTTTATAGCCCAACATTAGCCTCCTTTAGCTTAGCGGAGGTGACGTGAAGTCATGTGACCGTGCTGTAGTTCCTTTATAGCCCAACATTAGCCGCCTTTAGCTCAGCGGTGGTGACGTGAAGTCATGTGACCGTGCTGTAGTTCCTTTATAGCCCAACATTAGCCGCCTTTAGCTCAGCGGTGGTGACGTGAAGTCATGTGACCGTGCTGTAGTTCCTTTATAGCACAACATTAGCCGCCTTTAGCTCAGCGGTGGTGACGTGAAGTCATGTGACCATGCTGTAGTTCCTTTATAGCACAACATTAGCCACCTTTAGCTTAGCGGAGGTGACGTGAAGTCATATGACCGTGCTGTAGTTCCTTTATAGCACAACATTAGCCGCCTTTAGCTCAGCGGTGGTGACGTGAAGTCATGTGACCATGCTGTAGGTCGTTTATAGCCTAACGTTAGCTATTTACCTTGAACGATCGCATTTACTCTTCAAAAATCTTAAAATTGGGGTTAATATCGTGCTGAACAAAACATATAAGTATAATTTACGTGTGGAGATCCTATTTTCTGAAATATTTGGTAATCAGACGAAAAAATCTGTTAGATTTTTGTCGAGGCCTTGTGATGCTACCTTCCAGGTCAGCCTACAAAAATCTCATCACTGCACGACTCTATAGGGAATTATGAACCATCAAATACTAAGGGATGTGAGATAATGTCTTCCCACAATCCCTTGCGGCAATAATATTTACCTGTCGACACTGATGGCGCAGAGGTTGAAGATGGAGGCGGTGCACAGCATCACGTCCATCGTCATCAGGTAGTCACAGACCGAGGTGCTGAGGGTCCACACGCCGTCCTGGAACTGAAGAAACACACAGTATGTATGTTTACTTATCAACATTAACTTACAAGCTGTACACACATAAACACATTTAACTAAATACATTTACTCAAGTACTGTTCTCAACAGAGCCAATAATATGTGATTGCTTTTACTTTATTAAAATAATATTGCATGTATGCAACATTTGTTTTAAAAGAATATATAAAAACTAAATAAAATGCAAAGAAATTAAATGATAAACATTAACAATTGAAAAAATAGGATAAATGGACCATCTGTGCAGTTAATATTAAACTCATAATTGCACATGTAATACAAAAAACTGTAAAATAAAATAAATACAAATCCTACATATAACAATTATGAAATACATTAAAATATATATTTATATAAATGTGAATGCAATTAAAAGCTCTAAGCATGACAATATACAACGTAAAACAATACATGGTTAAAAAATGTATAAAATTAAACATTTAACCGTAATAGCAGAAATAATACAATAAATAAATACTTAGTATTTGTGACGGCTAAACAAAGAGATAAAATAATCAGAATCAGAACACCTTTTTTCGTCCCATAGAGCAGTGATTCTCAAATGGGGGTACGCGGACCCCTGGGGGTACGTTGGGGTACTGCAGGGGGTACGTGAGATTTCAAAAATAAAATAAAAAAAAGGTTATTTAAAAAAATACAATGCATGATTACAAAAATAATCTTAGTACAATAAGCACAACACACAATTGTATATAAAATATTCCTAGAACCACCAAGGGGGTCCTCATATAAATGTCAAATGTGTGTATTGTATTTTATAGTTTTTCACAATATATAATATTGTTCATTGGTTTGTTAAACATATGACTTAAATTGAAAATCTCCTTGGAAAAATCTGTTTTTCATGCATGAAGATGAAAATATCCTTAGTTTGTTGTGCATGCACGAAGGAGTTAATAAATCACACACTGAGGGAACATCACTACATTGTAATCATTTGTATAGGCTTTTTCGATCAAAAATGTTCGGGTCGGTACTTGGCTGAGAAAATGTTTCAAAGGGGGAACATTACTGAAAAGAGTTTGAGAAGCACTGCCATAGAGGGTAAGTTTGCATTTGTTACAGCAAGAAAATAACCAAAGAAAGCTTAATGTTAACTAAGAAGCAGCAATACAAAATATTAAAGATAAAAAAATAACACAATTTACAAAATACACATCCTGTAACAGTTCTGAGAGAGATAGCAGCCAGGTATATATTGCACAGCTATCAACGACATATGCACATAATTGGTATTGCAAAACAAGGGGTGTTATAGTCTTTGTTGTTATATGTGCGGGGGTCTACCAGGGACCATGATGGTTATACAGCCTGAAGGAAGGACCTGCGTAACTTAAACTAAATAGGCCGCTGGGCACCAGAGAGCGAGTCCTAACGCAGGTAAATAGTCGATGTCCAGACGAGAACGTTGTGTTTGTTCTTTTATTCTCTACACATACAGAACAATGGTTGCCTCTCCTGTGGTTTCTCCTGTAGAATATCCTATGTTCCCGGGGAAAAAACCACATGCTCGTCTGGTGCACCAATCCCACCGCCACCATTAAATAACAAATCAATATACAGCTCCAACAGTATTATTGAACTACTGTTTATTTAACCTGTTAAGCCCCGAGCCTGTTTTTCAGGTCTCAGGCTCGAAAATGACATTCCCAGAAAAATTACCATATATTCCCTTCTAAAAGGGTTAAATTAATAATATTTGTTCTCAAAGCAAGGTTACACCTGTGAGTTGTATGTAGAAGTGTCAGAATCAATATAGATGTTTTTATTTTAAAGTAAATTCAGATTGAACACAGTAAAAAAATGTAAATTATTGTGTCCGTCAAAAAAGAAAAAAAATACTTATAGTGAAAACCACCCTTGAATGATGGGATGGTAGACTAAAAGCTTTAGGAATCCAAACTACAACATATAATAAGTACCCTGTATCAAGATCGATGCAAAACAAGTTAAATTTGACCTTTTTAGAGATATTTAGCACCAAAAAAAACACTTCTGGGGTCATTTGGGTGGATTTTCCATGTCTCTGGCCCCCCTTGGTCGATTTTAATGATTGACACCTCTTGCTAACCGTCAGATCCAATGGAATCGAGGGGAACTCCCACATACACACACACATTACCAAATAAGGAGTGAGAGTGATGCATAGCCAAAACGGGAAGCTGCAATAACTCTGGTGGCTACCATTAGCAGCTAACTTTTACTCTCCGATTTTTACATAAAAATGGAATTATGGATTATAAATAATTTTTTCAAAGTGACATACACATTATCAACCTATGGATTAACCGATTCAGCCGCGTTTTTTCTCGTTTTAATGCCATTGAACACGTCTTTTGATCAGATTGACAGCTACGGTGAGACGATCTCCCGTAAAAGCTCCGTAAAGGTACGTGTTGTGATGTCTGTGTTTGCTTGCCCTGTTCGCGAGTTCGGATCGCTCAGTGATGATACTATACTAAAATGATCTGTGGAATCTCAGCTTTAATCGGATATCTTGTAAGTGCAGCTACGATAAGTAATAAGGGTATCTTTATCTTGAGTTCTGTGCCAAAGTGCGTTAGCATTTTTCGCTCAGGGGTCATTTAGATGCTTCTTATGAGACTTGTGTTTTGTTTTGGTAAACATGGTTTGTATCGTCAGTTAGCTGAGATTATTTCCGTTAATCTGGTATAACACATTAATAGGTTTTTAAATATTAAGATGCCCTGAGACACAGTGTCGTGAGAAAAAAAAGACCCGCCGAAGGGGTCTTTGGGGCTTAATTAAAGAAACATTAAAGTGTTCTCTTTAATAAAAGCTCTCTCATAATAGCTCTGACTTATTAATATAATATCTATGACAAATTACTTGTTGTGCTCCAATGTTGTAAACAAAAGCAGTTTAGATAACCACACAAACAAAAGGTGAACTGTGATGACTGAAAGAACATGATGCATGGATAAACAAACGCACAGGCTCCAGAGAATCAACGCTATGTGACAAACACAGACTTGTTGTTATTGTCTTCATGGATTTCCTAAATCCCCATTGTTGTTTCAGGAGCCCCTTCAGCTGACCTTCGACCCCGGATGTGAGACGACCTACGGAGGAATGTACAGTTCATCTGGTGTCCTCAAATAGACAAAGACTGATTGTAACTGTGTTCAAACTTTAACTAAATTGTTATTATAAAAATATGATGTCAGTCGTGATCGCTGCAAAAAAACAGGGTAGTTTCCAGTGAGCTTGGGTAAGCGTAATAATTACTGAGTTAATTAATAATACAATATATTAAGATCATATTGTATTAAAGGGCCTATGTCATGCTTTTCTGGTTATTACCCGTCCCCTTGTGTGTTATGAAGGTTTTTCTGCATGTAAATGGTCTGCAGTCACAAACCCTCAAAGTACACCCTGTAGCGAGTAAAACTCTAACACAGAAAATACCTGTCTGCTGCCCCAGAACGCCTCGTTGGACATTTCTCATGTTCCATTGTTTACTTCCTGGGTTCTGTGACGTGTGAACACCCAGATCAACAACAAATGACCGGATTGGCCCAAATGGACCAATCCTTGGAGCACCTCACACACCAGGACCCCTTGGCTAACTAACAGGGAGTCCCATTGACTTGTATAGAGCTCCCTGAACGCTGGTAATAGACGAGTTGGGATGGCGGAGAAATGCTCTCCACAGACCCATTCTCACAGCATTATAAACCTTGTTCTTACTCAATATCAAGCCACACGTATTGTTTTTACTTCAGCTGTGAGTGTTTGTGTGTGCTCAGGATGAGTTTCACGCTGTCCCGCTGTATCGCCGACCCGGAAACTTGTCTGCTCCTCGCAGCTGCGGCGAGCAGCAACGAGCCTCGCAACGTACCGACCAATCAGAGCACACTGGGCTCACAGGGAGGGGTGGGGCAGGAGCTCCAACAAGCCGTTTAGGACAGAGAGTGAATACACATACTATACAGAGATGCTGTATGAGAAACCAATGTGAGTTTGGAACATTAATCAATATAAATCTATTCTAGTAGACCTCAACAATGGAATTATGATCAGTAGAAATGGCCATGACATGGGACCTTTAAGTACAAACCCATTTTCAAACAGGAAATGTTTCACCAGCTGCTCTTAAACAGGGACCATAACACAGCGTTGTGAAATATAGCTATAAATCTCCAGATGTGTAAAGAGATGTTCTTTATGTATTGAGAACATACTCCTACTTATGCTCAATACACTATTTGAAAAGCCTCTTGGATCAGCTGTAAAATGCATCGTCACAAAGTTAAATAACAAGCCTCAATATATCTTCCTCCACTTCCTCTTGGCAAACTGCCACTGACAGGTTAAACCACACTGTAAGAGAAGAGTTTATATTTCCCGGAAATGAAAGCTGTTGTTTGTCTGAGCGACAGCAGAGCAGCAGCCGAGACACGTCTCTGTTTCTCTGAAGAAACACTCAACTGAATCCAGCAGCTTTTTCTCAACAACACAGCAGGACTCTGCAAACACTGGTGAGTTCACTACAGACATATCACTTACTAAACATTTAGTCAAAGTTGGATTAAAATCTGATTCTGACTGTAATACATCCATTTGACCATATAAAGAATATTACACAATAGAAATGTGTCAGTTAAGATAAAAACCTCAACATTTACATTAGCAACAGCCACAAAACAACTGCAATGTAAACTCTGGTTAAGTTAGGTTAGAGAGCATACAGCCTGTGACTACCCGATTTGCATCTCTGCCCGATTTGCATTGCGCATGCGCGAGTCATAAACGTCTCAAATATCTCTACAAAAATATTTTATGCAATTGTAAATATGTCTTCAGTATGATAGCTGTCTAACAGAAGTTAAATCAATTTCTCACTTATTCTGAGATTGTACTTAACCCAATAAAAGTAGTTGTTAAATAATAGTGAAGTCACATTGTAATAACATTAACTCATATCTCTCGTTCAGATTAATGTTGTTGGGTTTTTTGTGTTTTTTTTGTATGCTTTGCGAAACAAATGTCCTATTTTGGTTGCCTATGTAGCTGTCCAATATGGCGGACAATCTCGCGCATGCGCAATGCAAATCGGGTAGTCACACAGCCAAAGCTAGCATTAGCTTATACTTATTTTCATATTTCCTGTATTTGAAAACATCTTTATAATTGACTCTATTAAACAAAGTAGAATCTAAATATTAGATTTGTTCTGGACCGTCCAAAGCAAGGGATCTGGTGTTATGTTACAAGTGTTGCTTATAAAAGGCATGACAATTAGATATTTCATCTTATATCATTTGTACACACTGAGGTAAGTAGCCTTGAGCTTTGAA
This sequence comes from Gymnodraco acuticeps, assembly GCF_902827175.1. Lineage (NCBI taxonomy): Eukaryota > Metazoa > Chordata > Actinopteri > Perciformes > Bathydraconidae > Gymnodraco > Gymnodraco acuticeps. Next base: position 201,969 of record NW_022991672.1, read on the forward strand.
CCTGTTTCTGTAGTAACTAGTAACTGCCTTTTGAAGCTGATAACGTTTACTGTTTTTTACTAGTATTAACTTCAGTGATGCTCAGCAGGAGGTGATATGATCAGTAGAAATGGCCATGACATGGGACCTTTAAAATTAAACGAACTTAGTGACGTCATAAAGGGGGCGGGGCTGCAGCTGAAAGTCGGCTAGAATCCCGATTGTTAAAGGGACAGTACGCAGGGTTAAAACCATGATCACTGATGTCAAATAAAACACTGATAAATATAGATTTAAAAAATATATATGGATCATTTAACAATAAAACATCTGTCAAATATACCCATAAATTAAATGAATGTTTTGATTAGAAAATTGTAAATGATTATTATACCGCTCCAAGGACTTGTTCCTACTGTCCCAAAAGTCTGTACTGAACTGGGAAAGAAGGCGTTTGATTACGATGCTCCTGTGGCTTTTGAACCAGCTGCAAAATGAGCTGAAGCTCAGAGAACTGGTCTCAGACTCAAAGCGACTCCAAATGACTTTGTAGCAGGCCGCTGTGTCTGTAAATGCTTTGGCTGATCTTGTTGTCTGTAACTGAGCTGCTGCCTATCTTTGGCCAGGACTCTCTTGGAAAAGAGAGCTGTTTTCTCAATGAGACCTATCAACAACACATGGATTTGGGTTTTTGGGTCGTGTTGGGGATTTGAATAATTTATCCATCTGAGTCTAATGGTTCTATTTTTTACCAAACATAAATGACAACAAAAGAAACCCCCCCTCAAGCCCCACTTACTCAATTGTTCTGGAGCTTTTGAGCGTAAAGCCTGATCTTCATCAGCTTATGTATTTACTTCCCCAAATGTCATACATCCCCATTATATATTATATTCTGAGCACCACTTTTCCTCAATGCCAGTTTAAGATACTGCCTGGCTAAAGTAACTGCCCCGCCCTTTTTATAATGAAAACAAAGAATCCTCACAGCTAACGATGCTAATGAGGCTAATGTCAATCGGCAAAGTAAACAGTTGTAATGTAAAAAGTAAAAGTAGTGACTGTATGCTCCATAGGGAATCTTAAGTGTTAGCTGCTGCCTGCCACTCATCCAATGGCAGACTTACAGGACATTGATCCTGTATTGATTTCATTAACTAAATATTGACGTCAATCATCAATCTCCAATGACATTAGTTTGCCTAACTGACCATCACTGGACTCTTTGTAGATTGTAAAAATGGCACAGTATTCTTAATTCTTGGATGGGATTGGCCAAAAACTTCAGGATCTGTTTTTATAGCCAGTCAAATGGCAGCAAATGTTTTCACCCAAAAAAGGAGCGGGGCCATGACGTAGAGGGGAAGTACCGGATGGGTTTCTCTCATCTTTAGTTAAAAAGCTCCAGAAAAAAGCCAGTGATTTGACTCTAAATCAACTTTCTGGAGGATTCAAGTAATACAATCATTTGGCAATTTTATAAAGTCACTAAAGTTTTCCAAAAGATATATCAGAATTTTGCAGAGACTTTAAGAAAAAGCCATATCTTATCCAAAGTTGCATAAATTCCGATGATTTGAGATTATTGTATGTAAATATTATATTTATATTTGAGCGGCTTGAGTAAATAAAATGAGAAGCAAAGACACAAAATTAAACACATATTTAATTGAATTTAAATTAAGGTGGAGACACCTTTTTTTTTCAAAAGCTATTACCAACCCCCTTAAAATCTATTTCAGAGGTGTACAAAGATTTCACCTTATTTTTTAATATTTAACAAACTGATAGGGGGCACAATAATTTCACCTTAATTATCTTATCAATTAGCTGTTGGGTAAAGCATCCGGGATGAACAAAAAACCCTCAATTCAATCCAGAAATCACGCCAACACTTTGATTCAAATTAAGATATCCATTACATTCTCGAAAAGCAACAATAAAGTACTTAAGAAAAACATTTATAAAGAATGCTTTCTCCTTAGTTAACATGTTAATGGTCAAGTTAAGTAGGGTTTAAGGGCCATTGACTTTCATTTTTATAAATGATCTGATACCAAGAACATTCTGCAGATGTTGTGTAATGCATCCTGGATCTGCATAAAATATATTCACATTTCCAAATGACCCCTTAAGTAAATGAGGTGTATTACTTTCCCTCAATATTGTTTACTTGAGTAAATGTTAGTTCATTTACACCACTGCTTACTAACATATGTTGTGCAAACATCCTGGATGAACTAAACATCCTTACATTCGCTTAATTTGAAACAAACACTTAACTTTAAATTAAGGTGGCATTTTAGACTAAATCTAACAGAAACCAACCAAACCTCTGCACGCAGTAAACAATAATCGTCCTAATATATTTTTCGGGTTCTCGGTGATTCCTTTTGCTCCTCTCCAACTCTGCCTTTTTTTCGCTGCATTTCAGTGTTTGTTTACTTTTCGTTTTATTTTATTTTTATTTACTTGCACTATTATGTTTTATTGTGTTGCACTGTTGGAGGCGACTCTGACCTAAGCTGTTCATTGACATAACTACACTGTAGCTATATGTGCACATGACAATACAAGCCTTGAATCTTGATTTCCGATCTCACCTCGGAATACACAAAGAGTGGCAGCACGAGCACCGCGAGCATCAGATCCGACACCGCGAGACTCACGATGAAGTAGTTTGTGGTGGTCTTCAGCGCCTTCTCCGTCATCACGCTGAGACACACCAGCAGGTTCCCGCCGATGATCACCACGATCAGCAGCACCCCAACCACCAGGGCCGGCACGTTGTAACCCCCCGAGGCCGCCTCCGGGGCCACCTCTCCGCTCAGGTTCCCAGCCATGTCCGCCCCACGGTCCGGCCCGCGGGCTCTCATGAAGCCCGGGCCGGACTATGGTCCCCTTACTGTGGGGTCGTCATGGAGCAAAAAAAGAAGCTCCGGTGCGCACTTTACGCAAAGGAACTGAGCGTAAAACAGGATGGAAACAGGTGCGTAAAACTAGTGCGTAAAACAGGGTGGAAACTGGTTGGTTTGATAAAGTTAGACACCCCTAACTCATGATGATTAAACAGCTGCTCACAGTTTCAATTATGCTCTTCAGATCTACTGTGGTGAGCTCTTTACGCAAAGGAACTGTTCGTAAAACAGGTTGCTTTTGCAAAATAAGACACCCCTAACTCATCATTATTGAACAGCTGCTCAAAAGTTCCACTTCCCCTCTTCTTCACGTCGTGACAAAGTAAAAACACATCGATCCAAAGCTTAAAAGATTGGAAAGTTGAAGCGGATATCTGTGTGTCCTTCGATGAAAGAGTGGACAGCAGCCGGAGTGTGTCTGCGGTCACACCCCGGGAAGTGTGTCGGTGTTTTCAGCTCCGGTGGGTTCACCTCCTGCAAAGGCCACTGCAGGGCCAAATTAGCCGATTAAAGCCGCTTATCAGCTGCGCTTTACTGTGTCCTTCAGTCCCTGAGCTGAGACGATCTCTCTCTATGTGTGTGTGTGTGTGTGTGTGCGCGTGTGTGTGTCTGTGATAGAGAGAGAGGGAGAGAGAGAGAGAGGATGCTGCATACAAAATAACAACTTTATTTAAAGTTAAATTATAAGTCTAATAGTGAACAATACTATAATATATAAGCAAATATATAATAGATAGAAATACTATAAATGTTTTTCCCCGTTCAAATTGCATTATTTTACGCTGCAGGTGCATTAAAAGTGTCTTTATCCACATTTTTAAATGAATGAAATCACACAGATTTAAGGTGAAGTTGATACAGGCTACTCCTATATTTTCCTTAAATAAAAGTTGATGGAAAGTATACATAACAAATAGATGCTTTATTCAATATGTATCATCAATATAAAAGCTTTAACGAAATAAACATCAAGTTCATCATCACTTCCTGGAGTTGCGTAACTTGAGAGCAACTGACAAAAATGAAGTCAGAGTGTAACAAGGGTAGTAAGGACCCAATTGCAGCATGCTGGACCATAGCATTAGTTTGATGAGCGGGGCGTTTTCACAAAACTAGGGCCACCAGGGTGGGTGGAGGGGGTCAGGAGGACGGGTTTGGGCTGACAACCCAGGAGCACAGCGGAGGACCCGTAAGGGATCTCGGGCGGGCGGCCCGGGGGCAAGGCAGAAGCCGAGAAGGGGGACTCGGGCGGACGACCCGGGGGCAAGACAGAGTCCAAGGTGGGGGTTATGGAGGGGCGAAGGCCACCGCGGGCGAACTCAGGGGGCTGAGCATGAGGGTGAGGACCGCGGCCGGAAAAGTCAGGGGGCCGAGCATGAGGGCGAGGGCCGCGGCCGGGAAAGTCAGGGGGCCGGGCTCGAGGGCGAAAGCCGTGGCCCTCAGGGGGCTGGGCTCGAGGGTGAAGACTGCGGCTCTCAGAGGGCCAGGCTCTCAGAGGGCCAGGCTCTCAGAGGGCCAGGCTCTCAGAGGGCCAGGCTCTCAGAGGGCCAGGCTCTCAGAGGGCCAGGCTCTCAGAGGGCCAGGCTCGAGGGCGAAGACCGCGACTCTCAGGGGGCCGGGCTCGAGGGCGAAGACCAGACAGCTCCGGAGGCCGGGCAGGAAGGCGCTAACGGGACAGCGCCGAAGGCCGGGCAGGACCCGGTGTCGGCCGGACAGGAACCGGAGCTGGTGGGACAGGCCTCGGCAGGATCCCCCATGGAAGAGGACCAGGACACGGGATTGGCAGGACCCCCGGCAGGAGAGCAGTCGGCGGGACCTCCAACGGGACAGGACATAGGGTTGGCATGACCCCCGGCAGGAGAGTAGTCGGCGGGACCTCCAACGGGACTGGACATGGAGCCGGCAGGACCCCCAGCGGAACCTCTATCGGCACAGGACATAGGGTTGGCAGGACCCCCGGCAGGAGAGTAGTCGGCGGGGCCTCCAACGAGACAGGACAAGGAGCTTGCAGGACCCCCGGCAGGAGAGTAGACGGCGGGACCTCCAACGGGACAGGACAAAGGGTTGACAGGACCCCCGGCAGGAGAGTAGTCGGCGGGGCCTCCAACGAGACAGGACAAGGAGCTGGCAGGACCCCCGGCAGGAGAGTAGACGGCGGGACCTCCAACGGGACAGGACATGGAGTTGGCAGGACCCCCAGACTTCAGTAGGGACTTGAATTGGGACTTGAATTGGGACTGGAGAGGGAACTCGAGAGGGGACTCGAGAGGGGATTTGAGAGGGAACTCGAGAGGTGACATGAGAGGGAACTCGAGAGGTGACTTGAGAGGGAACTCGAGAGGTGACTTGAGAGGGAACTCGAGAGGTGACGAGAGGGAACTCGAGAGGTGACTTGAGAGGGGACTTGAGAGGAAACTGGAGAGGGGACTCGAGAGGGAACTTGAGATGGGACCAGAGTTGGGATTTGAGATGGGACTAGAGGAGAGACTAGAGGAGAGACTTGAGAAAGGACTTGAGAAAGGACTTGAGTAGGGACTAGAAAAGGGACTAGAGAAGTGACCTGAGGAGGGACTAGAGGGGGAACTCGAGAAGAGACTAGAGAGGGGACCAGAGAAGGGACTAGAGAAGGGACTTGAGATGGGACTAGAGTTGGTACCTGAGAAGTGACTAGGGAAGGGACTAGAGGTGGGACTGGAGAAGGGACTTGGGATGGGACTAGGGCAGCTGGGGCCAGAGCTGGGTCTGGAACCATGGCTGCTGGGGCCAGAACTGGGTCTGGAACCATGGCTGCTGGGGCCGGAATTGAAGCCAGAATCATGGCTGTAAGGTTCGGTTCTGGAGCCGGAAACATGGCTGAATGGGCCGGCTCTGGAGCCGGAATTGAAGCCAGAATCATGGCTGTAAGATCCGGTTCTGGAGCTGGAAACATGGCTGTAAGGTCCGGTTCTGGAGCCGGAAACATGGCTGAATGGGCCGGCTCTGGAGCCGAAACCATGGCTGCCGGGACCGGTTCTGGAGCAAGGACCATGGCTGCTGGGGGCTGAACTGGTTCTGGAACCATGGCCTTTTGGGCTCATGCTGCTAACCTGGCATTGCGACTCCTCTTAGGAGCCGTTTGGAGGCTCCGTGGACCTCCAAAAGCCAGACGAGTACCAGCGAATGACTCCTGGACTGTAGCAAACAATGGGTGAGAAGCAGGGGCTGACGTCAGACGGACCACACCGATGCGTGTGGTATCAAAAAGGGAATCTGGAGACCTGGGTCTATCAGGAACGGGAAAACAAACCGTGAGGTAATCCAAAAGCCAGGCCGGTAAGAATTTAACCAAATCTTGATTCCTCAGCGTAAGGTGGACTGCATCTGCCAGAGCAGCATCTCGCTGCTGAACCCTGACCGCTCCTATCCATCGATGAGCGCAGTCAGACAAAGAAAAGGTATAATCCACTAGTTCCTGCTCAAACGGATCTGCTGGGCCCATATCGTGGTTGGTTCGTTCTGTTACGTTGAGTGAAGCAGGCAGGACCCAAATGCAGAAAAAACTGAAAATACCTTCATTTCAAGGATATGGCACACGGACAATCAGAACACTCCTCGGTGAACACAGTCACAGACAAACGACGAACCAACACTGAACACAGGAAGAGACAAGACTAAATACAGGGAGGGGTAATCACAAGACGAGAAACAGCCAGGCAGGGGGGGAGAAACACAAGGGCCACAGGTGAACACAATCAGACAACTAGACACACCAGGGAAACTAACGACAGGGGAAAAAACACAGGAAGAAGGACCAGACAATATACCAAGAGGAAAACATGACAGGGAGAACAGCAAAACACCCAAAACAAGACGTATAAAACGTGACATAACACAATAATCGTAACACAAATACTGGACATAAAATACACAGTTTTCACACACACATGTAAGTATATCGGATATGTATATATGTCCCAATATGTGTTCATTTCAATTAATTTCTTATTTTATAGTTATTTTATCATTTTAATTTTTTATCTTTGATTTTTATCTTTAATTGTATTAATCTCTAATCTGTGTGAATCTGTGCTGTTTTTCATTCTTACCCTGTTGCTGTTTAACTACTGAATCTCCCCACGGGGATTAATAAAGATCCATCTTATCTTAATACGCAGTTTTCAATGTCCAACTCAGGAGAACTGATGTTGCCTCGCAGTTCAGGGCAGGGTCAATTCACAGCAGGAGATAGAGAAAACTCACACTGGAACACAAACTGGTAAAACGCCTAGCAGCCACCAGAACAGGCAAACAGGAACCCAGATACACACGGGCTGGATTCGAGGTCAGATACAGAAGTCAGAGGTGTTCAATCGTTATCAAGCTGATAAGAGGGGCGTGAGCTTCAGTCTGCAATGTTCGAAACAACATATAAAGCCAGAAGTCTATTGTAGTCATGGACTCTGACCTGATTTTCAACAGTCACATTAAAACAGTTACTAAATCAGCCTACTATCACCTAAAGAACATATCTAGGATTAAAAGACTAATGTCACAGCAGGATCTGGAGAAACTTGTCCATGCTTTTATCTTCAGTAGACTCGACTACTGCAATGGTGTCTTCACAGGTCTCACTAAAGAATCTATTAGGAAGCTGCAGCTGATTCAGAACGCTGCTGCTCGAGTCCTCACTAACACTAAGAAAGTGGATCACATCACTCCTGTTCTGAAGTCTTTACACTGGCTTCCTGTGTGTCAAAGAATAGATTTCTAAATACTGCTGCTGGTTTATAAAGCACTGAATGGTTTAGGCCCAAAATACATTTCTGACCTCCTGCTAAATGATGAACCATCCAGATCTCTCAGGTCTTCAGGGACTGGTCAGCTTTCTGTCCCCAGAGTCAGAACTAAACATGGAGAAGCAGCGTTCAGTTATTATGCTCCAAACATCTGGAACAAACTCCCAGAAACCTGCAGGTCCGCTGCAACTCTGACTACTTTTAAATCCAGGCTGAAGACTTTTCTTTTTGCCGCTGCTTTTAATTGAACTATTCACATCTTAGACTGCACTGTAACTTTTATTCATGTGCCTGAGTTATTCATGTTTTATTTTCTTTGCTTTTAAATGAGTGTTTTTAAATGCCATTTTATAATATGTTTCTTAATGCTCTCCATGTCTTTCATTTTTGTAAAGCACTTTGAATTGCCTTGTGTTGAAAGGTGCTATATAAATAAACTTGCCTTGCCTTGATAGGAGCTGATATCAGGTGAGGGCAGAGAGTGGAAAAATAGACAGAGGCTGCAGCATGTGAAACAGAAAGGCACACTCCATTTCACACTTCGTCAAAGCAGGAGGAAAAAACAGGGTGAGTGTTAAACCCAGTGTCTGCTGGGTTTTTACCAGATTATTATTCAGTCTGTTATACTCTTCGACAGAACAACACAGTCTTGATGAAGAATGAACATCACGGCTGGAGTCCAACGTGACTTCTTTAAATGTTAACTATTGTTTAATAATTTAGGTTAAATTAATCATTTATATGTTTTTGATTAACCTTTGTGTTACGTTTTAACTAAACGAAAAATGGTACAAGGGTAATTTATTTGTTGCTTATTTTCTGTAAAGAATATGTAGAAGAAAAAAATGGCTGCTAAAATGCCCCCACACATTTATGTCAGGTCAATTTGATCCGTGTACAATTCTGAGACACACAAAAACACACTTAGTCACACACACACACACACACACACACACACACACCACACACACACACACACACAACACACACACACACACACACACACACACACACACACACACACACACACACACACACACACACACACACACACACACACACACACACACACACACACACACACACACACACACACGTGTCGGTGTTTTCAGCTCCGGTGGGTTCACCTCCTGCAAAGGCCACTGCAGGGCCAAATTAGCCGATTAAAGCCGCTTATCAAAATCAGTTAATAAATAAAATATCAATACAAAGTTGTTTAATTATACTTTCCTAGATAATAATATTATAATAAACGTATTTATAAAGCACCTTTCATGCATGATGCAGCCCAAAGTGCTTTACGGAGTAAGATAAGCATGAAACTGCAATTTACCTCTTTATTATAGTTGATAATAGTTGGACTTTTACATAAACTTTAACTTCATCAAAATAATAAACGAATGACATTTCCATTGTTTATTGGGGTCTAGCTGAGAGTATTTGCATGTATTACTGTAATCACAACTGTTACCTTGTTGTTAGGATTTGAGATAAAGACAGTATGTGTTACAGATTGTGAATGTCATTTTTTTATTCCTGTATTTCTTTTAGACCCCAACAATGTCCCAGATCACTTTGACCCGAAATAAACCGAAGGGTGCAAAATGTGAACCTGATACAAGGTTTAAAAAAACTAAAATCGTTATAAAGTGTGCATGTATGTGTGTATGTGTCCAGTGTTACCAGTGTACCTCTCTGACTTGAGAAGATGAGTGATTTCAAAGAAGAGGAGGACGACTCCATCTCCAGTAATGAGCCCAGACCTCCAGACACAAGGTACGAGTCTGTTCACTGTCAACTGACCTGAAAAGGATTATGTTGTCTGATAGCTGTTTATTTACATGAGTGAAGCACATTTATTTAGCATTATTTAGCTTATTGTATTTATTTATTTTTCTGACATGTAGTTGCATTCATCTGCATTACTTACGCATTGGTCTTGCAACATAATCTGCACTATTTTATTCTGCTCTAATCTACTCCGTTTCATTTTGCACTATTTCAATGTTATTGTTATTTTTAATTCTCTTATTGTTTTATGTCCTACTATATTTGCATTGAGTGAGGAGCTCGGGACATACGATTTGCATTGCCATAACTACACTGTAGCTACTATGCATATGACAATAAAGCTGTTGAATATTTAATCTTGAAGCACAGTTCAATAAAGAAATACAATAGAGTCCAATAAAAAAGTTTTTATTGAGTTTGCTGTGTTCTTTAAAGGTTCAAAGGTACACAGGTTGTATCTGTTGTATACACAGCTACAGAGTAGTGGTGTAATGAGAATCTTCGGTCACAGGTTCGTCCAACAATACAACAAAAATATATATAAGACACAAAACAAAAAAAACATAAAAATAGTGCAAGCTAACATTGAGACACTGTTGCCTATTAGGGAGCAATTTGGGGTGAAGTGACTTGTCTAAGGACACATTGACATGTTGACTGCAGGGGCTGCAAACCCTCTAATTGGTGGACGACCATTCAACTTGTGAGCCAGAGCTGCCACAGATGTATGTGTAAAACTTTTGTTGTTTCCACAGACGGAGGGCACAGTCTTCAGGCTCCAGCTGTCTGTCTCTGAAGAGTGACCGGTCTAAAGAATGGCCTCTAACCTTCAGCAATGAGCCTGGACCCTCAGACACAAAGTAAGAGTCTGTTTCTGCTATAAACTGACCTGAAGAGGATTCAGTTTTAATGTTATCTGATTGCTTTTTTCTTTATAATTACACAAGTGAAACACAGTTCAATAAAGAAATACTATAGAGTCCAATAAAAAGGTTTTATTGAGTTTGCTGTGTTCCTCAAAGGTTCAAATGTACACAGCGTTTATTTCTCATATACACAGCTACAGGGTAGTTGTACAATAATAATCTCGGGTCACAGGTTCCTCCAACAATACAACATATATATATATATAAGACACAAACCAAAAAAACATTAAAATAGTGCAAGCTCAGGAGTAAAGCAGTCTTCTGGCCTGAGTGGTTTTAGTCTGCATGCAGCAGACAGAACAGTTTGTGGCTGGGGTGATGGGGGTCTTTGATAATCCCGAGGGCTTTCTTCCTGAGCCGCTGAGTCATTGTTCTTAGTCCCGCCCACATATTGCTGATGTTAAAGCCTTTGTAGTCAGACTCCACTTTCTCTCTTTATTGTCTCGTTGCACTTCTAATGGCTCTCCGGAGTGTGTAGCTGGGGTTCCTTTACTCGTCCAAAGATCCACATGCTTTGAGTTTGGCACAGACCTTGCCGTTTATCTAGGGCTTCTGGTTCGGGAATGGTCAAACAGTAATTTCCGGTACTTGATCATCGATGCATTTTCCAATATAGCAAATGATCGCATCTGTGTGTGTGTAAATGGTTTCGTTCTCAAACACACACCACTCTATGGTTTAAAAGCAGTGCTCCAGAGCAGAATCTGACTGTTCACTCCAGCACTGTATAAACCGCCTCATGGACCTGTCCCATTTGAGTTTCGGGCGGCAGCAGCAGTGAGATGTGGTCTGATTGGTGTTAAAGTCAAAGCAGCCTCTGGCCGTGAAGTCTCTGTGATGTCAATAACATGGTACATTTCCTCCAGTGCTGTGTTGTTGTCAGCTTGCAGTTAAAAAGGCCTGCATTCGATCGCGTATCCAACAAAATGAGAACAGTCCCAAGACATCCAAGACCCAGTTATTTGCGACTTTCAGCGATACATCACATGTTAATTAGCTGACATTTTTATTCTAAGCGAGTTAAATACACTTCAATACTGTTGACCAATTAACCAAATAAACTAACATTCACACACTATTGGCTATCGGGAGAAATTTGGGGTGAAGTATCTTGTCTAAGGACACATTGACATGTTGACTGCAGGGGCTGCAAACCCTCTAATTGGTGGCCGACCATTCAACTTGTGAGCCAGAGCTGCCACAGATGTATGTGTACAATTTTTGTTGTTTCCACAGACGGAGGGCACAGTCTTCAGGCTCCAGCTGTCTGTCTCTGAAGAGTGACCGGTCTAAAGAATGGCCTCTAACCTTCAGCAATGAGCCTGGACCCTCAGACACAAAGTAAGAGTATGTTCACTGTCAACTGACCTGAAAAGGATTCAGTTTTAATGTTATCTGATAGCTTTTTAAAAAAAGAATTACATGAGTGAAGCACAGTTCAATAAAGAAAAAAAAACACAAAGCTAGCACTGAGCCTCTAAATTAGCCACGAGCAAATAAATGCTAACGCATTACTGCACAGAAACTCACTCATAAGACCCTTATTACTTATCGTAGCTGCACGTCCAACCCATCGATTAGCATCGTGAGAAGACACAGAATCGATCGGTACCTACATTATCACTCCATGATAAGAACTCGCGAACATAGTAACAAGAACAGACATCACAACATGTGGTGCTAGGTAGCTAAAAATGGCAAAATGGCTTACCTTGGTCGTTGTCTGGTCAAAAGTGGTCTTCAATGGTATTAAAACGATAACAACGCTGCTGAAGGTTAATCCATAGGTTAATCCAATGTGTCTGTGTCCCTTTGAAATGATTTCTGATAATCCATAAGCAATAAACCTGCTTTTCCGTTTCCAGATGTCAGAGCGAGATAGGTTCGCTCTGATGCAAACCTGCATGCGCAAAGCCTCCACCTTTTTATTTACAATTTGTGTGTGTGGGGAAATTCCCCTTCGATTCCATTGGCTCTAGCGGTCAGAAAGAGATTGCATTCGTCAAAATCGACCAAGGGGGGCCAGAGATATGGAAAATCCACCCAAATGACCCCAGAAGTGTTTTTTTTGTGCTAAATCTCTCTAAAAAGGTCAAATGTCACTTGTTTTGCATCAATCTTGATACAGGGGACTTATTATATGTTGTACTTTGGATTCCTAAAGCTTTTAGTCTACTAACCCATCATCCAAGGGTAGTTTTCAATATAAGTAAAAAATAATGTTTGGACGGACACTATAATTTACAGTTTTTTACTATGTTCAATCTGAATTTTCTTTAAAATAAAAAACATCTATATTGATTCTGACTCTTCTACATCCAACTCACAGGTTTATCATTACTTTGAGAAAAAAGATTATTAATGTAACCCCTTTAGAAGGGAAGATATGGTCATTTGTTCTGGGAATGTCATTTTCGAGCCTGAGACCTGAAAAACAGGCTCAGGGCATAACAGGTTAAGGGCGGCTGGTATACAGCTTTTAGGTGCAATACCGCCCCCTATATTTTATATAGTGTAATGGATACTGCCCTGAGTGACAGACTTTTTTCCCACTCATAAAAAAGGCGTATTCGTCGTGTGAATGCGTGTGCCGAACCGTGACGTCCGAACCGTGACGGTTCAGGGTGAATACGGATACCGTTACACCCCTAAGATCTAATGAAACCAGAAAGTTAGCCCATTGGTGAATAAAATGTCATAGTCAGTTGGGAAATGACAACCCAACATTTTGTTACACAGGACTGTGTTAAAAAATGTCTACGCAAATATTTGTGTAACAAATGATAAGACCAAATTGTGCATTGTATCGGCCATCAAATATCTCCACATTAGGTTGATTACTGTGACTAATTGTAACCCCTAACCCTACCTACAACACTGGAACAGTGATGTTGGAATATCATCTAGAATGTGGGTTTTACCCATCAGTAAAAACAGGGCCACCACTAACGAAAGGTGCTATCAAAGATGTGTTTATCTTCACAGAGTTCAGAGGAAACGTCATGCTTCATTGAAGGAGCAGCTGTCCATCTGTGCTTTGTGTCAGGACGTCCTGAAGGATCCAGTCTCTGCCAGCTGTGGACACTGGTTCTGCAGACAGTGCATCACCTCAGGCTGGGACCAGTCTGCTTCATCAGGAAACTCCTGTTCCCTGTGTGGAAAAAGATCCAGAACCGTACAAAGTAAGGGGTACACATGCAGCATTTTTACCGACATTTGGGCGCTGGGTGTCAAGGGTGTACAGTACCATCTCAGTTTCTTCCAGGCGTTGTTTATAGTGCGTATTAAAATATTTTCCATGCCATGCCAGAGCAGTTTTTCCATATGGATACATTCTCAAATGTGTTGCCAAGACATCTACAAGCCATTATTAAGTCATCGACATGGCGGCAACTGCTGGTAACTCGGAGTGACAGGTTTTAGGTTTTTCTGCTCACAGATTTTTCTGATATCACTGAAGTATGATCAGAAAGCCGTAGGACCTTGAAGATATTATAATTAACTTCAAATTTGATCAGTACCATCTAAAGTCCTTCAGGTTCAGAAGTTATTAAAAGCTTCTATTACATGGAATAACCATGCCGTAGCATTTCGAACATTTGGAGATCCACACCAGGAAAAAGATAGTTGTTGTGACTTGAGAGTACATTCTCCTTACGGTAACACTTTATATTAAGCTACACAAATGAACCATCAACTAGTTGTTAATTAACATGCATATTAGCAGTATATTGGCTCTTTATTAGTCATTATAAAACACTTATTAATGCCTTATTCTACATGACCATATTCTACAAGTAATAGGCCATTAGTTGAGAGTTTTTCCTCAATAACCCTCTAATTAGTGCTTATTTATTGCAAGTAAGGAAGTTGTTGTACATGAGTTGTGGTCTTAATATGCGCTGCTCAATATGGGCCTAATAAGGCAGTAGTACCACAAGAATAGTAATTCTCCCATAATAACACTTAACAAATATGATCTATTCTTATGTGACAATACATGAACGTATAAGTGTTAATTGTCTCTAAATAACTCAAAATTAGGTATTTATATCTAAGAACATGTTCCCTATTTTAAAGTGAAGTCTTGTTCATAACCAATAGAAGAAGAAGAAGAAGAAGAAGAAGAATTCCTTTATTGTCATCGCACCAGGTACAACGAAATTTAAAAAAGCAATCCTCGTAGTGCATTTCCACATAATACGAAAAAATATACAGTTGCAATAAAAAGTAAGTGAACCCTTTGGAATGACCTGGATTTCTGCATAAGTTGGTCATAAAATGTGTTCTGATCTTCATCTAAGTCACAACAATAGACAAACACAGTCTGCTTAAACTAATACCACACAAACAATTATATGTTTTCATGTTTTTATTGAACACACCATGTAAACATTCACAATGCAGGGTGGAAAAAGTATGTGAACCCCTAGGCTAAAGACATCTTCAAGAGCTACTTGGAGTCAGGAGTCAGCCAACCTGGAGTCCAATCAATGAGACGAGATTGGAGGTGTTGGTTAAAGCTGCCCTGCCCTATAAAAAATACACACCAGTTTTGAATTAGCTATTCTTAAGAAGCATTGCCAGATGTGAACCATGCCTCGCACTAAAGAGCTCTCAGAAGACCTACGATTAAGAATTGTTGACTTGCATAAAGCTGGAAAGGGTTACAAAGTTATCTCTAAAAGCCTTGATGTTCATCAGTCCACGGTAAGACAAAGTGTCTATAAATGGAGAAAGTTCAGCACTGTTGCTACTCTCCCTAGGAGTGGCCGTCCTGTAAAGATGACTGCAAGAGCACAGCGCAGAATGCTCAATGAGGTGAAGAAGAATCCTAGAGTGTCAGCTAGAGACTTAAAGAAATCTCTGGCACATGCTAACATCTCTGTTGACGAATCTACGATCTACGAAACACTGAACAAGAATGGAGTTCATGGGAGGACACCACGGAGGAAGCCACTGCTGTCCAGAAAAAACATTGCTGCACGTTTGAAGTTTGCAAAAGAGCACCTGGATGTTCCACAGCACTACTGGCAACATATTCTGTGGACAGATGAAACCAAAGTTGAGTTGTTTGGAAGGAACACACAACGCTATGTGTGGAGAATCCAAAGGGTTCACATACTTTTTATTCCAACTGTATATCTATATAAACACATCCATACCAACATGCATACATGCCCGCACATAATTTAAATACAGTTTACAATATAAAAAACACAGGGATGATATTTGGCATCTCTGATGTCGATCAGTTAATAAATTAATAAAACTATTAAAAAGTAGTGCAGTTGCAAATTGTTTCTGTGTGTGTGCTAGTTCAGCGTTTGACGGTGTTCAGTTCTCGTATGGCTCTGGGGTAGAAACAGTTTTTCAGTCGGTTTGTCCTTGATTTAATTGACCTGTAGCGTCCACCGGAGGGCAGAAGAGCAAACACTCTCTATGGAGCAGCGGTAGAAAGACACCAGAAGCTTCTCCTCCAGGTTGTTTTTCCTGAGGATCCTCAGGAAGTGGAGTCGCTGCTGGGCCTTTTTTACAGATGTTGTCGTGTTGAAAGACCAGGATAGATCTTCAGCAATGTGTGTGCCGAGGAACCTGAAGGCGTGAACCCTTTCCACACAGTTGCCGTACAGTGGATCTGGTGTTGTGCTGTTTTTCCTGAAGTCTATAATGAGTTATTTAGTTTTTATGGAGTTCAGAACAAGGTTATTATCTGAACATCCAGTGGCGTTTCTATATGTACAAAAGTGGTGGGGCACAAAAAACTCAGATGTCTATATATAAGCTTCTGCAGTGAGGTTCATGGCTGCTGAGGCACTGGCACTGACTCTTCAGGTTTACAAATATTATATTCTGACCTAAATCAAAATATAATATTATTTTCAAAAGCCTCTTTAGTCTGATGCTTCAATTAATTTTAAACAGACAGTTCAATAGAAGGATACCCAAAAAATGTAATTTTATCATTTAAATATTGAATTGTTCTCTCTCAGTAAGATCCCATTTTCAATAAAATTGAGGTCTTACCTTGACTTGAAGATGAAGTCAATTTGCCTATCCTTCTGGACAAAAATCTCTATTACTTTTTTGTAAAAGTCCTCCTTATCTTCTTGTAGTTTCAAAAGTCTATCATAAATCTAAATGATGGATTTATGATTTGAAAATGATAAAAGTAGGGTAGACATGTGGATATTATCCGGCTGAACAAAACGTACATTTATCTAACAGCTACGTTTCCCACAGATCTTATTTTGAGCTATTTTCTAAAATCCTATGGAGAAATCTCATTGCTGTTTTGTCGAGGGAAGCCATGCGCAGCTTACTTCCTGGTTTTAGGACGCGTCTCTCTCCTCCTCTTCACACACCACACTTTTTGCGGCACACGTACTTACAGCCAATCAGCTCTGAATTATGTGAGATAACGTATGGTGGGGATGGCAGCTCTATGCCCCTATGGTCATTATTTTTTGCCACACACATTAAATAGGAAAATACTCTGAGCATGTGCAGTGTAGTTTTTACAGTCACCGTTCACTTAGACAGTGAGAGGGAGGGGCAGGATCGGGTTTTGTCCCACATGGTTCTAAACAGCTCAATAGGCACACACTGTAGACACTAATTAGAAGAACACATACTAAAACAGCAATGTACAGACGAATCAGATTATTAAACATGATCTTAAAATATATTTTATATATATATATATTTTCTTTTTGCATTTTGTTGTAATCATTATTTTAATACTCTCTGCTGACACTAGGTGGGGCTGTGCCACAGTTGTGTTGTCCGCGAACTTGACGATGGTGTTGGTGGGGTGAGTGGGGGCACAGTCATAACGGAGAGTAGAACATGGGGCTCAGCACTAGGGTTGCAAAGGGGCGGAACGTTTCCATGGGAAGTTAAGCTGGGGAATTTTGGAAATATTCAATGCAAAATTAAACAAAAACATGACATTTCAACAGATTTTTTTTTTTTTAAGTAGAACAGAACAATTTTTAATTATGTTATTGAACAATTATTTGTTTCATTGAAGAACGAAAACAGGAATGTTGAGTTAAATATTACTCATCTGTGCATGTGATGGAGGAATGCACAGTGCCTGTAGGGGGTGTGGTCTCAATAGCCTTGCAGTAAGCAGTGTGCTATGGCATGGATATTCAAGTGTACTTGAATGGCATCTGTTTTAGTCAAGATTATGCTAAAATATACTTTCCCCAACTATGTTTAAGTTCCCTATGAAGAGCCAACCTTCAATTTAGAAAATTCCCAGTTTATTCCCAAAAATGTCCATTTATTTCCATTAATTCCCATGGAAAGTTTCCGTCTTTGAAAATTCCCAGAATGTTGCAACCCTACTCAGCACAGCCTTGTGGTAAACCGGTGCTGAGTGTGAGGGTGGAGGAGAGGTGAGGGCCTATTCTCACTGTCTGGGGGTGGTTAGTTAGGAAGTCCTTAATCCATTGGCAGATGTTTGGGGAAAATCCTAGGTCAGATAGCTTGGAAACCAATCTGCCTGTATTAAAGGCAGAACTGTAATCAACAAAGAGCATCCTCACATAGTTCCCCTGGTGTTCAAGGTGGAACAGTGCACTGTGAAGAACAGTGGCGATGGCATCCTCTGTAGACCTATTTGCTCTATGGATTTGGAGAGTGACAGGTTGAAGATCTTTGTGAAGACCTCCGTAAGTTGGTCTGCAAAGTCCTTCAACACCCTTCCCGTCACGCCATCAGGGCCTGCAGCTTTCCTCGGGTTCAACGCTCTGAGCACACCCCTCACATCATGCAGTGAGGGTGTGACTGTTGGATGCTGGTGAGGTTGTTGTGTCCGTCTCTACTGCATTGACCTCAAAACGAGCAAAGAAACAATTAAGTTCCTCTGCCAGTGAGGCGTCCCCGTCAACCGTTGTGCTGTTATTGTTCTTGTAGTTGGTGATGTGCTGTATACCTTGCCACACCCGCCGTGGACTCTAATTAGGTATTTCTATCTAAGAATATGTTGCCTATTTTAAAGTGAAGTCTTGTTCATAACCAATAAGCTAGTAATTTGACTCTAATTGACCTGAACAGGTTCCCTATTATAAAGATTCCTCCTCTTCACACTTTGTAAATACATTATATCACACAACTGAAATTAACCTCAACAGTACATGAACAAAGTAGGCCCACGTTGAAATATCTGTTTTATTAATGAACCACTAAAGAGAGGTTCAGACACATACACATACCAACACATGTCAAGTTTCTCCAAGGCTGAGTGAGAACACATATGCAGCCTGTACTTTTGAATAAAAACAGATTTTTAACAGAGTTTATGTATTTGTGACCTGCTTGCATGTTCTTACACAATAGGTGTACTGTTCTCTCTCTATGTGTTGTACTGTCTCAGTGTGAACATTGATTAAACAGCTAGCCAAACTCTTTGAGAGCCAGGGAATGAGCAGCCATGCTCCTTTATTTACTTATTTGCAGTCCACTGACATTCAAACGGAGTGAAACTATATAAAAAGAAGTTACAAGTGTTGGAGCAATGAGGACGGTGGTCTGAAGCCCACCTCGGCTCCGCGCGTCCCTTGATGAGCTGGTCAAATTATAAAAGAAGGAATTCGAAACACCGGGATAAAGGATAAACAATAATCTGTTTTAATGGTAAACAAACAACAATAGAAAATAAGGAGTACTCCTGCTCCTGCTTTATGATGAATTGGAAATGGGGGACCCTGATGTAAACAAGACGAAAGTCTTTCTCTGGACTGCATCCCCTTAACAATTGTATGTTTTGAGCTATACTGTACTGTACCCAATATACAAGCTGTTAATACACTTTTCAATCAATCAATCAATCTGCTCGGTTCCTAGTGCTGGGAGATCTTGCTATCTTGGCAGCAGGAGGAAAAAAGAGACCGGACACAAAGACACAACAGGGCTATATGTAATCCCAACGGGAGGAGTTGTTTCGGATGCTCCTCCCATAGCGATCATCCATTGGGAGATACAAAAACGATGGGCTGTCGTAGTGAATAATCTGGTGTTCATTGTCTCGCATTCTTGCAGCCTGCACACACACACACATTTTCTGCATAGACTTCCCTCTCTCCGGCCCCCTCCCCCATCAGTTCAATACACACAGCTCCACACACCCTTGGCATTTTTAAGATATGTCTAAGATATAGTTGTTTATAGTTGGCTAATACAAGTAATACATGTAAGTTACTTTAATATCAATAATAACGAAGAAAACATTACCTCTGCTCTTAAGCAGTCCCACAGCCATGCTTCTGAAATAGTAACACTTTACACAAACAATAGGACTCTTTGACAGAACGCACACTCATTTCCCTAAGCATGTTTAACGCATACTCATTTTACTCTGCTGCCTTCCAGATGTTTGCCACACGGTGTCCAAATAAGGATATCTCATCTCTCACATCTCCACTACTCTTAATACAAATGTTTCACTTCTCATTTTCCAGCTTCTTGTTATACAGACTGCTACTATTTAATACAAAGTAATTAAGTACACACATATATTTAAGCAAACTCACATCTGGACACTAGGAACACAGGTTACTTCAATACAAGGCACAGGCACTTAATCTCATACATGGAAGTGTAATATGCACAGATTAACAAATAGGACCGCTAAGTGTAAACAAGGTAAATATAGCTAATGCTAGTTGTGCAATAAGCATGTAGCCTACAGGCTAACACTAGCATGTATGCTAACTAGGGTGGCCATACGTCCGGTTTTAGGTCGGACAGTCCGGTTTTCAATGTCTGTGTCCGTCTGCCGGCGCAGCCTTGAGCCGGACGCTCATTTGTCCTCCTTTTGAGGTCATCCCTATTTTATACTTTTAGGGTATAAAAAAAAATAGACAATTATACAAAGAAATACAAATAATAAGTTATGTGTAAGTATATACCCCCGTAAGACTTGTGGTCTTACAAATTATTGGCTGAATGCGATGTCAAATAAATATCTTGTATTTCATTGGTTCATAAACGTAAACAATTAGCATGTGCTTCTTGACGTCACGTTCACGGCAGGGCACTGTGGCAGAGAGTGACGTTAGCGCTAGCCGACTAGCTCATGAGCCAACTCCACCTAGTTAGCGGTAGGGTTAAACCGCAGAAATGCCGAAACGAAAGACTTCATTTAATCCTGAATGGTCGAAAGAGCATGGATTCCTCACAAAAAGCCGAAAGGACGACTTCCATGCTTTTTGCACGTTGTGTCGTTGCGATGTGGACGTAAGCAGCAAAGGAAAAGGTGCTGTCGACAGACATGCTAACACAGATAAGCACAAAAGCAACGATCAAAGCGCAGGTGCCTCTTCACTTTTATCGTTTTTCCGTGAAGCTTCATCGCCTCAAGATGACAAAATCTCTGCTGCAGAACTTTGTAAAGTGTATCATGCCGTCAAGCATCACCAGTCATACAGGAGTGTAGACTGTGGAATAAAAGTTGATCGCACAATCTACAACGACTCATCAATAGCAGAAGGGATGACCTGTGGAAAAACAAAGGCCAAAGCTTTGTGCGAAAATGTCCTAGCACCCTACTCTGTCCATACGCATGTGGATTATATAAAAGAAAATGAACTGCATTATTCAGTGGCAAGTGATGCATCAAACAAAGGTACGATCAAGTGTTTCCCCATTGTACTGAGATATTTTCACTTTGAGGAGGGCGTGAAACATGCACTGTTGGATTTTTACAGTGATAGCAACGAAAAGTCAGAAGCTATAACAAATCAGCTGCTATCTAAACTGGAGATGTCTGGACTAGATGTGAAAAAAATGTCAGCATATGCAGCAGACAACGCCAGCGTTAACTATGGAAAACACAACAGTGTTTATCAGAAACTGAAACTGGCTCAAAAAGACGTGCTCGCTGCAAACTGTTTAGCCCATATTCTGCACAATGCAACAAGATATGCAGCAAGCAACTTGGATATTGACATTGAAAATGTTGTGCTTAAGGTGTATAGCCATGTTAGCATCTCAGCTAGCAGAACGGCGCAGTTGAAGGAATTCTGCGAGTTTGTGGAAGTGGAGGAATGCAATCTGCTGCGGCACGTTGTCACGAGATGGTTGTCTCTGCTGCCATCTATTGACAGAATTCTGAAGTATTGAGACCCCTGACCAGCGACTTTCAGAGTCTAGGGGTCCTTCTCACTTCGGTTAAATGGATTCCTTGCGTCCCTCGCTTGCGTCGTTTCCCTGCGTTTAGTCCCTCCCACCAAGGAAGCATGGAGAGACGCAAGGAAACCACGAGAAGCAGGGAAATGAGTTTTAAGAGCAATGGGACGTCCTTTCCTCCGGAGCGTCACGTGAAGCGACGTCCGTTTGTGATGACGCTGCACAGCTGATCGTCTGACAGCAGCTCTGTCCCCGTTGTTTTCACAAACACCCCCGCCACACATTTACTGACACAAACATTTGTATCATCTGTTGTAGACCCAAATACATGAAATAAAATAAGAACTCATTCTCAAAAAAGATAAACGCCATTCTTAAAATGTATAAACGAACAATAGTTAGATTAATATTGATTAGAGTGCACAATAGAAATAAAATAATTGAGAGAAGAAAAAGAGATATGTTATCTATCAAAACCCAGTTAGATTAACATTCATTGGATTGCACACTTTGTGTGTTTGTGTGGATATGTAGCACATTAACATTTCAATAGCACGTAATGACTGAATGGAAATGACAATAAATGAAAATATAAAACGAAAAAAGCGATCATGAAAATGTTTCTAATAAATGAATAAAATGATTTTTGCCCACTTTGTTGTTCAGATATATCACATATTTGTAACTAAATGAAACATGAATTGAAACAAAACACGGTATAAACTGAGGAGTGACTCGTGAGGTTCATGTATTTTCTTCACTCCGCTGGGAAACTGCTCTCATGTCAAGAAGCATCAGATCAGTGCATGCACTGCATCGTCCAATCAGTGAGCGATACACAGCAAGGGGGCGGGGTGAGTGTCTGAGGATTTCATCGAAGGATGGTCTGGTGGTTCCTCGGTTATAGCTCCTCCATTATCGCTCCTCGATCCTCCGGCAAAAATAAGGCCATTGGGACGCTACTCAAGATGGCGCAGACAAATCAACTTCCGGTGAGACCGAGGAGCGAGGAAATGAAAAATAAGAGAAGTGAGAAGGGGCCTAGGTGAGGAGGAATGCTTCAAGATGTTGTGGAAATGCTTTGGAGAGGATGGTAACAAAGTATCTGAGATGTATTTTCTCTTCCTCAGTCACATTCTGAAAGTGTTTTCATGCATTCACTGCATTGAAGCACTTGAGGCCAAATCATTCAGCATAACCTCTGTGTTTAAGGGCATGACTGAACTGAAAGGGAAACTTGAGAGAAGGTTAAAGGACACATTTTTTGGCTTTGCTGTGAACAACAAACTCAAGCAGCTAACCCCTGATCTCGCAAAGAAATGTGAGGCTGATTTTCTTGTTTTCTATGAAAGAGCCAAGAAATACGTGAGTGAAAGGTTTGACTTCTCTGAGAACAGCTTTCATAGTAAAGTGTCAAAGCTTGGCCTCACAACTGCTGGGTCCTATGGAGAATACAGTGATGCAGTCCAAGCCTGCAGCCTGAAAGACATTGACATGGATGGACTCTGAGGAATATGGCATGGTGGAAGCTATTCTCAGCTCTTCAGCAATGGAAGGATGCCACAGTGAGGAGCGGTATCTCAAACTGTTTTCCAAAGCAGAAGTCCCACTTGTGAATCTGAGGAAGGTCAGCGCCTACATCTTCTCCATCCCATGTAGCAATGCCCATACAGAACGTGTGTTCTCAATGATGACCTCAGCATGGAGAAATGAGAGAAATCGTCTGGATGTGGACAGAGTCAAGGCAGAGCTGCACATTTGTGTCAACTTCACATTTGAGTGCACAGACATGAACCAGAGACTCCTTACAAACAAAAAACTCTTGGAAGCAGCCAGGAAAGGGCAAAAGTATCGAAAATAGACATTCAACTTGTGGTTAGTACACTAGTCTCATTGTGTTTAGAGTGTGAAGGATTCTGTGAAGCCAGGATAAAAACTAAAAGATAATCCCAAAGTGTCCTCCTTTTTGGTGTTATGGAAATGGCCACCCTAATGCTAACGCTACCGTGTATGCTAACGCTAGCGCGGATGCTAACGCCAATGCTAGCGCGAATGCTAACGCATTTACTCATTGTGTTTAAACATCTCCAAATATCATCACATACACACAATAGATGTTACTAATCCTTAGAGTGTAGTGTAAAGCTTACACTTACATAGGGTTGCCAACTTCCATAAATGGAGAAACGGGACACGTTTCTGGCAGATTTAGTTACTTTAAAAAAAAACTTTATTTCGGTTTTAGGGTTAGGGTTATTTAATTATTTTGGGGGAGCCAGCCCCCTAGGGTTTGATGGGTCAAACACCCCAAAACCCTCAAAATGCATAGCAAACTATGCATACCTATAACACAATACAAACACAATGGTCTTACACTCCTGTGACAAAATGGCATCCAATGTAATAAAAAAAAGTCAATCAAAGAACTAGATTCCTATACCGGATCTCCTCTCTGGTAAACAAAAACACCCTGAAAACTCTAGCAGGAGCACTCATTCAAGGCTACTATGACCAGGGCTGCACATAACTGGTGCGCAGGTGCGCATGCGCACCCACCGCCAAAAAAGGAGCACCGGATCATTAGAAAAAAGCGCATTTGCGCACCAACATAGAGAGAGAGAGAGAGAGAGAGAGAGAGAGAGAGAGAGAGGAGAGAGAGAGAGAGAGAGAGAGAGAGAGAGAGAGAGAGAGAGAGAGAGAGAAAAGAGAGATATTTGCGAGTTGCATAAGAACTGGTAAGATAGCAGGGTTTTTTTAATCCATCCGCGAGCGCGACGGCATCTGCGATCCCTGCTCTACCCCTCGCTATCGCGTGGAAGGTCTGCATATGCGCTCCGCACAGTAACCCTGCTGCGAGGCACGGGCGAACAGTTCATGGGCGTGCTCACTAGCGCACCCCCCCCCCCTTCATAAAGTCAAGTACCCCTCAAAAGGTCCGGTATATTTCATTGTAAGGATGCGCACCAAGCAACATCTCCAGGTGCTCCTTTGCGAACCAGGGAAAAAAAGTTATGTGCACCCCTGACTATGACTATGCTTGCACGTCATGGTACCATAGCACCTCCAAGGCGCTACAAATAAAAATGCAAACATCTCAAAATAAACTGGTCAGACTACTGCTTGACCTTTCATCTAGAACCCACCTCACCTCTGCCCACTTTGACAACCTAGGATGGCTTAGAGTAGACGACAGAGTACAGCTACTTGCAATGGGCCTGGTCTACAAGATCCACTACACCTCTATGGTACCCATGTACATGTCAAAATTCTTCCCAAAGGTCAAGGAATACCATGATCGTAACACCAGAGGGAGCTCCACAAATCATGTGAAACCCAGATTTGGCACAAAAAAGGGGGAATACACGTTTCGCAATTATGCCACATCAAGGTGGAACGCTCTTCCCACAACTGTAAAGGAAAGTAAAACTATACTTACCTTCAAACCCTCTCTTAAAGAGCACCTTCGGGGGAGAGCATTACAAAACTGGCCCCGGTAATGGTACAAATCTCAACCTGTCGTTCAATGGACAGCTTCCCCCCCCCCCCCATCTATGTATATACTCGCATTTTAGACTCTGTTACTAACTGTATATCTGTAGACTTGGTATGTCTTAAATGTCCGGTTAGGATGTATTAGAACGAAATCTAAAATGAAAATTGTAAATAAGCAATCTGTATGTAAAAAACCACCTGTATGTAAATTGTAAATAAGCCATATGTATGTCAAATATGTCTTATATGTCTTAAATTATATGATGAATTGGAAATGGGGGACTGTACTGTACTGTACCCAATATACAAGCTGTTAATAAACTTTTCAATCAATCAATCAATCAATCACACCTGCATTAGGCTACTTACTACATCACATTGTACATCAGCATGTTCAAATCGGATAGGTGGGCACTAGGGACATCTGGGCACCTTGATGTACAATTGGCTATTTTGTCCAAAATGTTAAAAAATAAATATTTGAAAAATGGTATTAAGTAATGCATGATGTGAACATGCACGGTACATCATTATTAGACTTAATGTTATCCTTCAACCAACCATTTTCCCATCAATCAGCTGACACACACACACACACACACACACACACACACACACACACACACACACACACACACACACACACACACACACACACACACACACACACACACACACACACACACACACACAAGTATTTTCTTTTTAGAAGGGCCAGGGCCCAGAACCACATCCTCTCTCTCTTCTCCTCTTTCATTATCACCTCCTCCACCGGCAGCGCTCATTTCCCCACACGACTGAACAGGCTGACATGCCACACAAACAATGATGCCGAGCCTCGGCCCACCGGAGAAAATCTCACACACACACGTGCGAGCATTGTGCCTGCCCTGTCAACTGAGCGGTCCTAGTGCCCTTCGGATACAGCACACAAACACACAGGGACGCAGCCAGTCACACTGCATTGCGCGCAAACAGAAACACATTTTTAATTGTTCCCTTTACACGGGACGGGAGTCCGGGACAAACAAAGTCCCGTACGGGACACGCCCCTTTTGGCTCAAATACGGGGCGTCCCGGCTAATACGGGACGGTTGGCAACCCTACACTTACAGTCAGTGCTTTCTGACGGACTTGACACTTTTACTCTTCAGGTTGCATAGGGGAAATTAGTAGCAGGTTCTTATTATACATCCATGGTCTACTCACATTAAGAAGCTTTCTTATCATTATAAAACCCTGTTTCCTTCTCTTTCAGCAGATAGGGATCTTCAGGATGTTTTCCATGAACATAAGACCTGTCTGAGGAGGAGATGTGAACGTGTGACTGAAGGAACTGATCAAAGTAAAACCCTCCTCAACAGCATCTTCACTGAGCTCTACATCACACAAGGACAGAGTGAAGAGATTAATACCCAACATGAGGTGAAGCAGCTGGAGAGAGACTCAAAGAAAAAGCCCTTCTATGACACCCGAATTAAGTGCCATGACATCTTTAAGGCCTTACCCGATCAACAGAAACACATTAGAGTGGTTATGACGAACGGCATCGCTGGTGTTGGAAAAACCTTCTCAGTGCAGAAGTTCACTCTGGACTGGGCCGAGGGTTTGGAAAGCAAAGATGTCAGTCTGGTGATCCCGCTCTCCTTCAGGGAGCTGAACCTGATCAAATGTGAGCAGTACAGTCTTCTCAGGGTGCTCCATGTTTTCCATCCAACCTTACAGAAGGTCACAGCAGAGCAGCTGGCTGTCTGTAAAGTGCTGTTCATCTTTGACGGCCTGGATGAAAGCAGACTTTCTCTGGATTTCAGAAACAGTAAGGTTGTGTCTGATGTCTCACAGCAGTCCTCAGTCAACGTGCTGCTGACAAACCTCATCAGGGGGAAGCTGCTTCCCTCAGCTCTAGTCTGGATAACTTCCAGGCCTGCAGCATCCAATCAGATTCCTCCTGAGTGTGTGGACAGGGTAACAGAAGTAAGAGGCTTCACTGATACCCAAACAGAGGAGTACTTCAGGAGGAGATCGAGTGATGAAGACCTGTCCAGCAGAATTATCTCTCACATCAAGAGCTCCAGGAGCCTCCACATCATGTGTCTGATCCCAGTCTTCTGCTGGATCACTGCTGCAGTTCTGGACCACATGTTGGCTACAGACCAGAGAGGAGAGCTGCCCAAGACCCTCACCGAAATGTATGCACACTTCCTTCTGGTCCAGACAAAGAGGAAGAAGCAGAAGTATGAAGCGGGACATGAGACGAGTCCACAGCAGCTGGCGGAGGCTGACAGGGAGCTTCTTCTGAAGCTGGGGAGGCTGGCGTTTGAACATCTGGAGAAAGGAGACATCATGTTCTACCAAGAAGACCTTCAGCGCTGTGGTCTTGGTGTCACCGAGGCCTTGGTGCACTCAGGAGTTTGTACAGAGATCTTCAAAAGAGAGAGTTTGATCTTCCAGAAAACAGTCTACTGCTTTGTTCATCTGAGCATTCAGGAGTTTCTGGCTGCAGTCTACATGTTCCACTGCTACACCAACAGAGACACAGCGGTACTGAAGGACTTCCTGCAGGGAGACTGGCCCTATGAGAGCATTGATAGTATTGATCAGGATTACCCATCCCTGGATGTCTTCCTGGAAGGAGCCATGAAGAAATCACTCGAAAGTAAAAATGGCCACCTGGACCTGTTTGGACGCTTTCTCCACGGCCTCTCTCTGGAGTCCAACCAGAGGCTGTTAGGATGCCTGCTGGGTCGCACAGACAACAGTCCAGAAACCATCCAGAGAGCCATCAGCAACCTGAAGAAGATGAGCAGTCATAAAATCTCTCCCGACAGGAGCATCAACATCTTCCACTGTCTGACAGAGATGAAGGACCACTCAGTACATCAGGAGATCACAGAGTTCCTGAAGTCAGAGAACAGATCAGAGGAGGAGCTCTCTGATATCCACTGCTCTGCTCTGGCCGACATGCTGCAGATGTCAGAGGAGGTTCTGGATGAGTTGGACCTGAATAAATACAGAACATCATTGGAGGGACGACTGAGACTGTTTCCAGCTGTGAGGAACTGCAGAAAGGCTGTGTAAGTACATATTGTTGGGGATTTGGAGGGATAACTGGTCCGCTTTTCAAATCTCCGCGCGTTCCTATGAAGCTGGTTATAATACAGGAAGGAATCCATATCTACAAAGTAACCGTTAACAATAATCTACTTTAATGGCAATATGACAATGCAATACAATCATTACAATACAACATGATATATTACAGTTATATTGCAATGCTTAAGGAGTAATGCCGGCTTACTCCTGCTCTGGTCCGCATACTGCAGAGCTACTTTCACCCGAGGGCAGCATGTGAAGAAGAGGCCGAACGCCAGGGATCCACCGGATATATACCAGAGTAAGAAGGAGGGGTTTGGTGTTAGGTCAGCTGGTCATCTTTTCAGGTCATCTCATTGGGAGACGCAACGCAGCAGGAAACGCAGCAGGAAACCAAACAGGCTCACTTTCCAACAAAAGGTCTCAAGGCCTGCATACCTACACCTCCCCCACAGAGCCATAAAACCCTGTTTACTCCAACCAGCCCAGAATGTTTATAGCCATTTGTAGTCCTTACATTTATGAAAGGATAAAACAGAGAAATCAATATAAAACACAAACACAGGTATTGTTTGAACAGTATTCACTTAACTGCTACTGTTGATAACCACCAGAGAAACCCAAGGGACCTCTCTTAATATCACAACCACTGTAGCTCGTTCTAAGTTGAATGCAAATCAGGACATGCTCTCACCTTCCCCCATCTTCCTTTGTCCTCAAAAACACATGTCAACAGGCCCCAAATGCAGCTCACAGTTTTACCCAAATTATTCTCATTTTAAGCTTATCCATAGTTTGCTAACATGAATAAATACAAATATAACTCTACAATATGTGATTAACTTTATAAATAGGTGTAGAAGTTTAGTTTTTCAATTAAACACTTTAACATGTTTACTGTTTAATATATTGTTAGAGCACAATTAAATTATCAGAGTTATTCTATTTATTTATAATAAATGTAAAATGTTACAGTTTTGGGAAGGACATGTGCAGACCCAGTCAAATAAATGAAGGACTTTAGAGGCTTTGGATCGGGTTTTATTACATCATCATTTGATCACAACGTACAAAAGTATTTCACAGGTGTCAGTGAATACAGTCATCATTAAATGAGAGACTCACATAACACTTGATTTGGTTTTTACCAAAAAATAGCTCCTCCAGGCAGACAATGCATATATCAATAATATATTAAATGGCCCAAGAGCTAATGTTATTTCTGAAAATGGTTATGTAATATTTACATCAATACAACAATATCTTTCTAATGTTTACAATATCACATTTCTTAATATTTCATATATTCATTTCATGACAGTTTTTCTGGCTGTGTCGTCTCAGAGACTCACTGTGAAGTTGTGGCTTCAGCTCTGGAGTCTAACCCCTCCCATCTGAGAGAGCTGGACATGAGTTACAACACTGTGAAGGACTCAGGAGTGGGACAGCTGTGTTCTGGACTAAAGAGTTCAAACTGTAGACTGGAGACGCTGAGGTTAGTTCACTGACTGCAGCCGTTTATTTTTTATTTATGATTTTAGGAATTTCCATTTTTTCATATTTGTTCTGCTTTTTCAAATAGCTGAACAAAAAGCAAAAAGAGAAAAGCTTTATGGCTCAGTTTTTCAGCTTCCACAGACTCGCATTGTATTCCATGATTCACTGAAGATGATATTGATGAGCTGTGGGATATAAATGAGGTTGTCAAAGATCTGATGATAGAGAGTTGGAGCTTGGATCATTTGGTGTGACTGCTACCACATTTTATTTCGCAGAAACACTGTTTGAACTTCAAAACATTCATGTCCAGGACATTTGTGCTATTACTCCTGACACTCATAACTCCAGAGATATTATCCATAATTAATTTAATATTGGTGTATAAGTCTTCATCTTTCTGTCGCCCTGGGGCGGCTTAGCTCAGTGGGTTTGTGCACTGATCCTTAGATCAGGTGAGTCTGGCCCAATCCTTGGAAAATACACTTCACCCCAAATTGCTCCTGTGGGAATTGCAGCTTAGCATATAGCATTCACACCGAAACTTCTTCAGGAATTACATTCTCTAGTTATATTGGTTAGGATCCCCTGCACCACAGTCACCCTTGCTGATCTTTATTTGGTTCCCTTTCATCTTAATGCATTTTCACAAATAATATATAGAATATTGATATTATGATGATCCTCAAGAACAGGGTAAAGCTCATTGATAAGGTCAAAGTAATGTTGAGATTCACATTTAAAACCTGAACACATCTGATGGATTATACAAATATATTTTTCAAAATCATGTTTTTTTCTTTATTCAGACTGAGTCTCTGCAGGTTGTCAGAGATCAGCTGTGCTACTCTGGCCTCCGCTCTGAGGTCCAACCCCTCCCATCTGAGAGATCTGAACCTGAGTTACAACAAGCTGCAGGATTCAGGAGTGAAGCAGCTGAGTGATCTTCTGGAGAGTCCAGACTGCAGACTGGAGACTCTCAGGTCAGTTCTCCATCTTTTACATCTGTGCTGAGATTAATATGTGAGAGATGAGTTGAGACTGCAGACGTCACGTGAGGCTGATTTATACTAATCCACACTGACAACCTGAATGCTAAAGTCTATTCTCTTCTTCTGTGGGGGGGGGTGCAGGCTGGGGCCAGTTATTTTCTGAGAGGGGCACAATACATGCAGGACGAAAAATACAAAGACAGTATGAAGTAATTGCGTATAAGAAAACAATGCAATACAGTTATTGGTACACATGGTAGCACGTGCACTCTGCTCTGCATCAGCCAAACAGCTCGCTGCACCCTCGCTGCGAAGGGGACCCAAGTTCCCATCAGCAAAAACACGTGGGTTTGCTATCCTGGCTCCAAGATGGTGGAATGAGCTCCCCATTGAAATCAGGACAGCAGATAGCTTACACACCTTCCGGCGCAGACTGAAAACTCATCTCTTTCGACTCCACTTCGAGCGATATAATTATTAACTAAATTACTAAATTACTATTATTGTAATTTCATTGTACCTGCACAATGACAAATAAAGATCTATCTATCTACTAACAAAGCACTTATATACTAATAAAGGACTGGCTTACCTAAAGCCAGTTGAGTAGCACTTGAAATGTTTAGGCTCTATGAAACCTGATGTACTTATATGATTCTTATATAGAATCTTCTTCGAATGCACTTATTGTAAGTCACTTTGGATAAAAGCGTCAGCTAAATGCAATGTAATGTAATATTTATTTCAGACACTTATAGTTACAGTTTTTACGCTCTAATGGGTCCGACTAGAATGACAAATAACGTTAGTTCCGCCTATTCCGTCAGCCAAGAAATCGTTTAATCATAAACTTTTCATTTTCTGGGGGGGCCACAGGGGGTCCAAAGTCAGTGTTACGGGGGCACTGGTCCCCCCTTGCACCCCGCCCTAGAACCGCCCCTGCATGGCAGAGCTATGTTGATCTTCAAATTTAAATATCACAAGAAATATCATACACTGAATGTTTCACTCTGAATAACCTAATTCAGAATAACACGCACCTCAAAGTTCCTGAACAATTTCTACCCCAGGGCCATCTCCATAATGATCTCTGAACAAAAAATACACCCCATGAACACAAAACAGTACTTATGTTCACTGAGTGCATACGGTGGCAGTGAGTGTATGGTAAAAATGTTGGCATGTAAAGTGGGAGTATGTGCGCATACAGTAGAATGCAAGCTTTTTTTACATTTTATTTTGTATTATTCTTATTCTATTTATCAAATGTTTGTATATTTGGAGTCCAGTCGTTAAGTGCACCTGCATTTCGTTGTATAATGACAATAAAGTATCTATTGTATTCTAATCAGAGCTGTTTTTCATTTATTGTATCTTAAAAGTTTTTAAACAGTTTCAAGTTTTCACTTTCTGAACTCCTACATTCTCAACGTCTCCAGCTCTAAACTAATGATTAAACCTTGAATTATTTCTAGCAAGAGCATTGTTTTCTAAAGTTACATCATGTTTTTTCTTTATTCAGACTGAGGGACTGCAGTTTGTCAGAGATCAGCTGTGCTTCTCTGGCCTCAGCTTTGAAGTTCAAACACTCCAATCTGAGAACGCTGGACCTGAAAGACAACGCTCTGCAGGATTCAGGAGTGAAGCAGCTGAGTGATCTTCTGGAGAGTCCAGACTGCAGACTGGAGACTCTCAAGTCAGTTCTCCGTCTTTTACTTCTATGCTGAGATTAGTGAGATGAGTTGAGACTGCAAACGTCAGGCGGATTTATACTGATCCACTTTGAAAACATGAATGCTAAAGTCTATTTTCTTCTTCTGTGGTTAAGTTCATTGACCGTGGAGGAGCAATGTTGATCTTCAAATTTAAATATCACAAGGAATATCATACTCTGTATAATTCACTCCGAATCACCTGAAATTTACATTCTCCTTTTTCTCTTAAAATATATTTTTATAAAAATACAGAAATAATTGAATATAGATTGTTGTTAAAAAATACAAAACACTAAGAAATATATTTAGTATTTGCTTTTCCCCCAAATGTTTATGAAGCTACATGATGATTATACTTAATAATTAGTTTAAACTGAAGTTTCTTTGATTTTAGGACTCCACTATTCCTTAAAATAAATCTTCTGGATTTCTTTTGTTCACATTTCTTCACAATTCATCCTTACACATTTGGCATTTTGAGTTGAATTGGTTTGTGTAGATGGAGCAATTTTTAGGATGTGAAGTTAACACTTGTGTTTGTCCTTTATATTAATCAGAGCTGTTTTTCATTGTTTGTATCTTAAAGTTTTAAACAATTTCGAGTTTTCACTTTCTTAACTCCTACATTCTCAAATTCTCCAGCGCTAAACAAATTATTGAACCTTTAATTATTTCAATCAAGAGCATTGCTTTCTAAACTTACATCCCGTTTTCTTTCTGCTCCGGCAGTGGCTCAGTCAGTAGGGGCTTGGACTGTGAGCCGTAGGGTTGCCGGTTCAAGCCCCCGACCAGACCTTAAAATTGAGTGTGGACTGCTACTTGGAGAGGTCCCAGTTCACTTCCTGCCCTTCCGTGGTGCCCTTGAGCAAGGCACCTGACACCCCTTCCCCCCTCACTCCCATTGCTCCCCGGGCGCTGTACAATAGCTGCCCACTGCTCCTAGTACTACACTCCTGGTACTAGGATGGGTTAAAAGCAGAGAACAAATCTCACTGTGCTGTGTGCATGAATGTGTGACAAATAAAGAGGGTTTCTTCCTCTGACTCGCTTCTATTTTATTCAGACTGAGGGACTGCAGGTTGTCAGAGATCAGCTGTACTTCTCTGGCCTCAGCTCTGAAGTCCAAACACTCCCATCTGAGAAAGCTGGACCTGAAAGACAATAAGCTGCAGGATTCAGGAGTGAAGCAGTTGTGTGTCCTTCTGGAGAGTCCAGACTGCAGACTGGAGACTCTCAGGTCAGTCCTCCATATTTTACTTCGATGCTAAGATTAGTTTGTGAGAGTTGTTTTGACACTGTGCTGCAGAGTCTGATGTTACACTGATCCAAACTGAGCATCTTAATGCTGAATAATGATAAGCAATAATGATCTTTACATTTAAATATAACATGAAATATCATACACTATATAATTTCCTCTGAATCACCTGAAATGTACAATCTCCTTATTTATTTTTAAACAAATGATATACAAATATAGAAACATTGAATATAGATTTGTATTAAAACTATCAAATACCAACAAATACATTTGTTGCTTTTTCCAATATTCTTATGAAGATACTTGATACTTATACTGAATAATTAGTTTACATTAAATATGCTTTGATTTTATGACTCCACTATTCCTAAAATAAATATTCTAGATGTTATTCACATTACTTTTAAATTCACCCTAAAATATTTGAAAACATTGGAATTTTGATTTGATTATGTTTCTGTTAGTATAGTTTAGAATGGGAAGTTACCACTTTTATATTACATAGATTAAAGTAGTGTCATATATAAAATAATAAGAGCTCTTGTTTTGTGTCAAACTGTTTTAAACATTTTTGAGTTTTCACTTTCTGAACTCCTACATTCTCAACTTCTCCAGCTCTAAACAAATGATTAAACCTTGAATTATTTTCTATCAAGAACATTGTTTTCTAAAGTCATGTTTTTTCTTTATTCAGACTGAGTGGCTGCAGGTTGTCAGAGATCAGCTGTGCTTCTCTGGCCTCAGCTCTGAAGTCCAACCCCTCCCCTCTTAAAGATCTGAACCTGAGTCGGAACAATCTGCAAGATTCAGGAGTGAAGCAGCTGAGTGATCTTCTGGAGAGTCCACAATGCAGACTGGAGACTCTCAGGTCAGTTCCCCATCTTTTACTTCTGTGCTGAGATTAGTATGTGAGAGATGAGTTGACTGAGCTGCAGCAATCAGGCTGATATTATACTGATCCACTCTGACAACCTTAATGCTAAAGTCTATTTTCTTCTTCTGTGGTTTAGTTCATTGATCGTGGCAAAGCTATGTTGATCTTCACATTTCAGAGAGTTGCTCAAATGAAGCAAAGCTGTGGTTAATACAAATATCCTTAAAACATGTGATAACCCTCCTCTGCCATTCCAGAAACCCCGAAGTCAGATGCAGAAAGTTGAAAAAGGTGGATGGATAGAATAGGACTTAAAAGAGAGGCACCATGAAAGTCGAGGTGTTTTCTGAACTGTGTGTCTAGCAACCAGATTACTGTAAGGGAAACTTCTGTGTAGCAGCAATGCAGTGGGAGTCACCGACTCAGGAAAGAGACACGGGAAGAGCTGGAGCTTCGATGTCAAACACTGGAGGTTTATTTGGAGTTACGGCCGGAGGATTCACATCACAAGTCCAAGAGCCAGAGGTTCTGATTTCACGGTAGAGTTGCCACGTCAATTCTAAAGAACTCTACCTCAGACCCATGTATTTAACTAGTTCTGAGAGCATCATCAAACTGCTGCATAACAAGATAAAATCATAACACCTCTATCAGCTGACGTCAACAGGCAGGAACAGGGAGACAGAACACAGCCAAGGTTACGAGGTGCGTGTGCTCAGTCAGGAAAGTTTGAACTGATAAACTGGGTCAAAGTTATGGGCCTTGGAAAATATTCCACAACAATTACAACTCAAGTTATTTGGAAGGAGAGGGAGTGAACATTTGAGCAATGCTAAGATAGAGAGTTCTTTGAAGGAGCTCTACTCCATTGCCACCCAAGACGGACAGTCGGCTTGATTGTGGAAATTAGACCAAAAGGTAATACAACGCATGTTGGCTGCCCAATAGTACAAACGACAATTAAGAAATGCATGGGGGTCCTCGGAGCCTCAGCAAGACTCCAAGGTCTCATGGAAGAAGACGCAAGGCACGACCAACCAGAGCTCAGGGTTCTGCATCAGGATTCCTAGCAGTCAGAGCACCTGACCCGGTTCTAGGCCTTCGTGTCCTGTCAGGTTCATCCCCCGTGTCCTTTCACCACTGCCTGTTTCCCATAAGCCCTCATTCCTGGTGGTCTGCCCCAGATTCCATGCACATTTCTGGGAGGATTTAATACTCCACTATTCCTAAAATAAATATTCAGGATGTCTTTTGTTTACATTCCTTTACAATTCGTCCTGATATATTTCACATTTTTTAAACTTTAGGATTTATGATGTCTGGGGGTTTGTGTATATGGAGCAGCGTTTAGGACGTGAAATCACCACTTTTTTTGTCCTTTAAATTAGTGAAAGGTGTTTTAACCATTATTACAACTTGAATTATTTCTAGCAAGAGCATTGTTTTCTAAAGTTACATCATGTTTTTTCTTTATTCAGACTGAGTCTCTGCGGGTTGTCAGAGATCAGCTGTGCTTCTCTGGCCTCAGCTTTGAAGTCCAAACACTCCCATCTGAGAAAGCTGGACCTGAAATACAATAAGCTGCAGGATTCAGGAGTGAAGCTGCTGAGTGATCTTCTGGAGAGTCCAGACTGTAGACTGGAGACTCTCAGGTCAGTTCTCCATATTTAACTTCTTTACTAAGATTAATATGTGAGAGATGTGTTGACTGAGCTGAAGGGGCTGATATCATACTGATCCACTCTGACAACCTTAATGCTAAAGTCTATTTTCTCCATCTGTTTTGTAAAGACCTACGAACAAGAGTAATGTGATCCACCTTCTTAGTTTTAGTGAGTTCTAGCGCAGAAGCGTTCTGAATGAGCCTTAGTTGTCAAATTGACTTTTCAGTGAGACATGTAAAGACAGTGGTCGAGTCTACTAAAGATGCATGCATGGACAGGTTTTGGCCAAATCCTGCTGAGATATAAAGTAAGTAATTGAATAATAGATATATTCTTAAGGTGATAACAGGCCGACTTTGTAATTGCCTTAATTTCACTCTTGAGATAAAGGTCTGAATATATGAATACACCTAGATTTCTGTCCTTTTCTGTGGGTTTTAACAATGCTGATTGGAGCTCAGCAATTACATTGTATTCCTTCCTCATTGGCTGAACAAATTATTACATCAGTTTATTCTTTGTTGAAGGAAGTTTTAATATTTCCAATCATTGATTTGTCAATGCAGTGTCATCTGCAAACTGATAATAACTTTGTTTTTGTTTTCAATTAACTGAGCCAGTGTTGCATGAAGATGTTAAACAATAGAGGCCCCAGGATGGAGCCCTGAGGAACTCCGCATTTCAAATGTGTACTCTTAGATATGTAATTACCTATAGAAACAAACAAAGTTGTCACTGTGCTTCCTGTAAGATTCAAACCAATTTAGTATTATGCCAGAAAGTCTATCTTTCTGTCTTTCCAGTTGGTCTAGTAAAATGTAAAATGTGGTCAACAGTGTCAAAACAGCACTGAGATATCAAGACTGAGATTCTGCTAATATTTGTTTTTAACGGCATGTCATTTAAGATCTTAACAAGAGTAGGCTCAGTGCTGTGGTTTGGTCAAGACCTGATTGACACAAACATTATAACGTAAGCTGCAAAGCAACATTTGAGTAAGAAAGCAACTGTCTAACAGAAAGGACTTTACAGAAAAGCTAAAAAGATAGTCTGTTGGTTTTCCCATGATATGTTTTTCTTTTAGATTTATTACTATTTATTTCCCTGCAGGATCAATGACAAGTGGATCACAGCTGAGAAACAGAAGATCTGTAAGTATTAGAAGTATCTAAAAGTTATATGGTCAAAATGTGGTATACAACTGGATAAAAAGTCCTCTTATAATATCTTCTGGCAAAATGACACGTCAACGGAGCTGATCCAGATTTGTGTCCGATATGATGTAATATTGGAAATGTGGGCTGGCTTTACGCCCACGGCCCTATCAGTAACATCGCTATCAGAAACAATGCGCAACATTTTGGAAGTAATATGGTCTTTGTTTACATTAGAAAGCATCGCTAACCTGTACTGGAGAGAGTTTGTGTAAAAAAGCAGGAAATAAAAAAAGGAACTCACCTTGTGGTAAACCGGAAAGAGAAAAAGCATTTGAGCTCCAAACTGTTTCAGAAATAATCCGTGATGTGGTTTTGAACATGATATGGTGTTTCATCACGGCAGCATTTAGCTGAGTATCTGCAGGCAGAGAGGAGACCTCACTGCTTGCCTTGTCGTGCTCAAAAGGGGGCGGGGCCAGCAGCTACAGACACAGAATCGGCACTTCTCTAACAGGCCTTCTTCACAGTTATTTGTAAGATATTTGTTTAAAGTGGTTGTTGGTTGTATTACAAAAGTATGTTCGCTCTTTTTATTCCAGGACCGAGATTGGAAAATTGCCCGACTACTGTACAACCTCCCTCAGTTCTCCCACACTGCTCCCTTCAGTTGCTAATGCCCACATTGGTTTCAAGAGACTGGTACTGGCCTATCATGACAGGAGACAAATCTACACATTTTCCATTACTGACTTCATACCCACCTGTGTTGCTTGTACCTTGACCCAACACACTGAATAAAGGAATTATAGCACTTTAAGAGCCCATTTAGAACAATACTAGCTAAATGAAATTGAATGTAGTTTAATGCACAACAAGTTTGAATGTATGTGAAGGTTTTTCAGTTATTTTAGTTACATAAGTATAATCTATTCCAGTTGTCTTACAGGAGGCTAAACATAGTATTCCTGAGAGATAGAGGTCACACTGTGTCCCTGAGGCAAACTGTATTCAATTATATTCATTCATTGATTGATACATTTTTTTTTATTTCGAACAAGTAAAATAAATAATTACAAAACAAAACAAATGTTGCAGTGCATAGTCATGTAAGAGAAATCAAAACAAAATTACATTTACAACAACAACAGCATTAGCAACATAAACAGTCCCACATCTAGTGTTCGAACAGGAGTGAGAAGAAGTATAACTTATTTAATCGCATCCCCTTGTACCTAAATGATTTATTGATAATCTATAATCTGCAATAATGATCATTATTATTAATTATTATTGTGCTGTAAACTCATGTTTTGTGCTGGTTGTATGAGGGTTCAATTAATGGGGTTCAGTTTATGTGAGTGTGACTTTAAATCTGGGTGGAGATTCGCAGGGTTTATTGATATGGTATAAATAGAGAGGATAAATAAATGAACGTCATTGAGATTGAGGAATCAGGAGAGGCCACTAGGAAGTTAAGTTGTATTGGATATGTGTGATCCTAATTGTTGTATTGTTATTGTCCTTTTTCTTCTAAGGTTAACAACCTATTTGGATTTGATTAAATTATCAAAACTAGGAGTTGTTTTCGTTCATCTTGATTTCACCCATACTGTCGGGAGATAGACAGTACAATTATTGTTATTATTATTATTATTAATCTGCTTTACCTCTTGATTGACATATACACATATGTACATACACCACACACACCACACACACACACACACACACACACACACACACACACACACACACACACACACACACACACACACACACACACACACACACACACACACACACACACCACACACACACACACACACCACACACGCACATGTATGCACATACATATACACACCTACATACTCACACATATACACAGTCAAACACCTTCCCCATCCCTGTACCTCGAGAAAATAATTTCTCTGTATTTCCTCCTGAACTGGTTAATGTCTGGACATCGCTCTAGCTCCACATTCACACTGTACCATAGTCTCTCTCCACAGGCTGAGATACAAAATGTTCTTCTGGTTGTACGGACCCTATGAATTTAGAATTGAAATTGTCTCCTTGAATTTTATCCCCCCACTCGTTGAGTGGATACTTTTTGGATCTTTCCAGGTGAAACGTTATTATTTTCCTTAAACATGATTTGTGCCGTTTGGAATTCTACCAGGTCTGTGAATTTTAACAATTTTGACTGCAGACATAATTCGTTAGTGTGATCAAGGTATTTGGCATTGTGAATGATTCCTATGGCTTTTTTTTTGTAGAATAGATACTGCATGTATAGAACTTTTGTAGTTATTGCCCCAGATTTCAGCACAGTAAGTCAGATATGGTAAGACTACTGAACAGTAGAGAATGTGAAGTGATTTCTGATCTAGAACTTGTTTTAGTTTGTTTAGTATGGAAATGCTTATTGACAGCTTTGATTGTACATGTTTTGAGGGCGGTGGTGGCGAAGTCCATAGGGACTTGGCTTGGCAACTGGAAGGTCACCAGTTCAAGTCCCGGAAAGACCAAGTGCTACAGAGGTGTCCCTGAGCAAGGCACCGTTCCCTACACGGCTCCCCGGGCACCGTTCATAATGGCAGCCCACTGCTCCTAACTCTAGGATGGGTCAAATGCACAGAAACCATTTCGTTACATAGTGTACTACGTAATGACAATAAGTTGAATCTTCTTCTTCTTTATGTGTAATTTCCAACTTATCGTGTCATCTATTATTACCCCAAGAAATGTAATTTCATGGACTCTTTCAATTTCAACCCCATCTATTTTTATTTGCATTTGTGTTTTTGTTCTATGTTTACCAAACAGCATTCATTTTGTTTTACTCAAGTTTAATGATAGTTTATTTTTGTCAAACCATTTGTGCATTTCATTTTCTATGTTCTCCACTAGCTGTTCTAAATTCTCCCCAGAACAGAATATATTTGAATCATCAGCAAACAAAACTAGCCTCAGTACATTGGATACTCTACAGATGTCATTGATGTACAGTATAAACAATTTAGGACCCAACACTGACCCCTGGGGGACACCACAAGCAATTTCCAAACATGAAGAACAGTCATTTCCCAACTTCACATACTGCTGTCTATTGCTTAAATAGCTTTTAATCCAGTCTAAAAGTATACCCCTGATACCATACCTTTCTAATTTATATACATGGTTGATTGTGTCAAAAACTTTTTAAATATGTATAAAAATCCCTACTGCATATTTGTTGTGTTCAAGGGCATCTGTGATATCCTCAATTGATTCCATAATTGCCAGTGATGTTGATCTGTTTGATCTGAATCTGTATTGACTGTCCGTGATTCATTTGTGATTTTCTGTGAATGTGTCCAGTCTGTTGTTAAATACTTTTTCTAGTATTTTTGAAAATTGGGGAAGTAAAGAGATAGGTCTGTAGTTTGTGAAGTGGTGCTTGTTCCCAGTTGTGTAGGTGACTTTAGCTATTTTCATTTTGTTTGGACAAGTACCGGTTTGGAATGACAGGTAGATGTGCGTTAATGGTTTAGAAATCCCCCCAATGACCATTTTTACTAATGTCATATGAATGTCATTATAATCAGTAGACATTTTATTTTTACATTTTTGAACAATATCTAATATCTCTCTTTCATCAACTGGTTTAATGAACATTGAGCAGGGTTTTCTCTCCAATACATCGTCTTGATGTTCCCCAGTTGTCCCTGGATCAGGGATTTTTCCCGCCAAATCGGGTCCAACATTCACAAAGAATTGATTGAAGTTGTTAGCTACATTATTTATATTATACTTTTCATTATAGTTATCAGTAAAATACTCAGGATACCCTTTTTGTTTAGAGTTTTCTCTTACAATACTGTTATGTATATCCCATATTCCTTTAATGTTGCTTTTTTTAATCTATTAATTCCTTATAATAGTCTTTCTTGCTTGTTCTTATAATATTAGTCAACTTATTTGAATATTTTTTATATTTATCCTCTGCACTTTGAGTTCTTTGTGTAATGAAGTCCCTATATAGTGTGTTTTTCTTTTTGCAGGCATGTTGTAATCCCTTTGTGATCCATGGACAATGAATATAATTTTGTTTTCTGCTGTATTCTTTAATTGGGCAGTTTTTCTCATATAATGACCTAAATATCCGTAGGAAAGTTTCATAAGCAGTATCAATGTCTCTTTCTTGGTAAAGTTTGTCCCAATTCTGTTCCAGCAATTCATTTTTCAGTGCGTTGATGGATTCCTCTGATCGCATCCATCTGTATCCTTTTTCTGGCTTATTTTTCCTGTAGTTGCTATCATAGACTGTGAACACTGGCAAGTGATCACTGATATTATTGATTAATAAGCCACTTACTGTGTGGTTTTCAATGTCATTGTTACATATATTATCTATTAGGGTGGCACAATGGGATGTCACTCTACTGGGTCTAGTTATTTTCGGAAATAGGCTCAGACTATACATTGTATTGATAAATGCATCAGTAGTTGTGTGCTTGCTAGGATTAAGCAGGTCAATATTAAAATCTCCACATATGAAAATAGCTTTGTTATTTATTTTAGAAAACATGCCCTCCATCCAGTCTGTGAACAATGCTTGACCCTGGCGTCCTATATATACAGCTAATTATGACATTTTAAATTTTTTTCCTTATAGATTTCAATTGTTATACTGTCTAATAAATTGTCAACCACAGTTGTCATACTGTCCACCACACTAAAGTGCAGAGTTGTATCCACATAGATGGCAACTCCTCCTCCTCCCTTATTTGGTCTATTTTTGTATCTGAGCTCATATCCATCCAGCTCAAAGTCTATGTCCTTTTCGTTGTTGATCCATGTTTCAGAAATAGCAATTATGTTGAATGGATTAGTAAATGTATGTAAATATTCTCTGATGTTGTTAAAGTTTGCATACAGGCTTCTGCTATTAAAATGGATGATTGATAATTTGCCATTTGTTTGATTTTCTGGTTATATTGTTCATCAGTGTAACAGGTGAACACAATGAGGCACAATCAGACACAGGATGGAAACTAACGACAGGAAATCAAACATAGGGAGTAGGATGTACATCCCGGGGCAAAGCAGAATCCATGGAGGGGA
This sequence comes from Gymnodraco acuticeps, assembly GCF_902827175.1. Classification (NCBI taxonomy): domain Eukaryota; kingdom Metazoa; phylum Chordata; class Actinopteri; order Perciformes; family Bathydraconidae; genus Gymnodraco; species Gymnodraco acuticeps. Next base: position 244,348 of record NW_022991672.1, read on the forward strand.
TCTCGGGCGGACGGCCCGGGGGCAGGGCAGAGTTCGAGGAATAGGTCTCGGGCGGACGGCCCGGGGGCAAGGCAGAGTCCATGGAGGGGGTCTCGGGCGGACGGCCCAGGGGCAAGGCAGAGTTCATAATGAGGCGAGGGCCACAGCGGGCGAACTCAGGAGGCCGAGCATGAGGGCGAAGGCAGCGGCGGGAAGAGTCAGGGGGCCAGGCCCGAAGGCGAGGACCGCGGCTCTCAGGGAGCCGGGCTCGAGGGCGAAGACCGGACAGCTCCGTAGGCCGGGCAGGACCCGGTGTCGGCCGGACAGGAACCGGAGCCGGTGGGGACAGGCGTAGACGGGATCCTGGACATGACCTGGGCTGGTGTCAATGGGACCCCGGATGGAGCAAGGGCTGGAGTCGATTGGACCACCAACGCAACAGGGCAAGGAGTAGGCAGGACCACCGGCGGGACAGGTGTCGGCAGGATCCCCCACGGAAGAGGACAAGGAATTGGCAGGACCCCCGGCGAGACAGGTGACGGCAGGGCCTCCAACGGAACAGGACATGGGGTTGGCAGTACCCCCGGCAGAAGAGCAGTCGGCGGGACCTCCAACGGCACAGGACACAGGGTTGGCAGGACCCCCGGCAGGAGAGTAGTCGGCGGGACCTCCAACGGCACAAGACATAGGGTTGGCAGGACCCCCGGCAGAAGAGTAGTCGGCGGGACCTCCAACGGCACAGGACATAGGGTTGGCAGGACCCCCGGCAGAAGAGTAGTCGGCAGGGCCCCCAACGGGACAGGACATGGAGTTGGCAGGACCCCCAGCGGAACCTCCAACGGCACTTGAGTAGGGACTTGAGTAGGGACTCGAGTAGGAACTGGAGAGGGGACTTGAGATGGAACTCGAGTGGGAACTCGAGAGGAGACTGGAGAGGGGACTGGAGAGGTGACTGGAGAGGGAACTCGAGAGGAGACTTGAGAGGGAACTCGAGAGGAGACTTGAGAGGGGACTTGAGTCGGTCGATACACCGACAGGACACAGGGAGCTGGCGTCGGCCGGTATGCCGACAGGACTCGGGGAGCTGGCGTCGGCTGGAGAGCCAACAGGAGACGAGGTGCTGGAGCCAACTATAGACCTATTTCTAATCTTCCGTTCCTCTCAAAAATTCTTGAGAAAGCAGTCGCAAAACAGTTGTGTGATTACTTAAAAAACGATGATTTATTTGAAGATTTGCAGTCTGGCTTTAGAACACATCATAGCACAGAGACAGCTCTGGTTAAAGTCACAAATGACATTCTAATAGCCTCAGACAAAGGACTTGTCTCTATTCTCGTTTTGCTCGAACTCAGTGCTGCATTTGATACTATCGACCATGATATCTTATTGCAAAGACTAGAGCACTTAGTTGGCATACCGGGAACTGCTTTAGGCTGGTTTAGGTCCTATCTATCTGAATGCTCTCAGTTTGTACGTGTCAACGATGAATCTTCCACGCAAACCAAAGTTAGCCATGGAGTGCCACAGGGCTCAGTGCTCGGACCTATTTTGTTCACATTATATATGCTTCCGTTAGGCAATATTATAAGGAATCATTCAGTACATTTCCACTGTTATGTGGATGATACTCAACTATATTTATCAATCAAGCCTGATGAAATTAATCATCTAAATAAAATTCAAGACTGCCTCAAGGACTTAAAACGTGGATGACCTTAAACTTTTTGATGTTAAACACGACCAAAACTGAAGTTATTGTACTTGGCCCGAAGAATCTACGACACAAATTATCTAAGGATATACTAACTATGGATGGCATTAATTTGGCCTCCAGTGAGACTGTAAGGAATCTTGGTGTTATATTTGATCAGGATTTATCCTTTAACGCCCACATAAAATCAATTTCTTTTTTTTTTTTAATTCTTTATTTATTTGGGGTCACATTATAATACAAGTACAGTTTTTCAAATCATATATTTTTAGAGACCCGAAAGTGACAAATGAAATAGCAAACAAAATTAGTCAAAATAAAATAAAAACGAAAAAGTACACTGGGGTTGTTTGAAATAGCAAATGTCTACACATGTACATATGCATTCATATCAACATGCATATAAGCATACAATACACACACACATACATGTGTCCATACATACACATCTATATACATTCAATCGGTTTATAGGAACAGTCAAACAAGGGATGGTCGTCTTTGGGATATGTAAATTCTCCACTTTTTCCATATTTCCTCAAATGTGTTTTCCTGTAGCCTCATTGAGAATGTGATTCTTTCCATGATATAGATTTCATGGATTTTGTCATACCAGTTGTCAAGAGAGGGGATGTCTGCTTTGAGCCATTTTCTAGTTATTGCTTTTTTTGCTGCAACAGTAAGAATTCCAAATAATTGTTTTGTTTTTAAGTTTGAGGGGATTGAATGTACGAGCCCAAATAGAAATTCGTCCCAGTTTAATGGGATTTTTTCCTGTAGTATTATTTCAATTTCTACATGGATCTTTTGCCAAAAAGTTACTATTAAAGGGCAAGTCCAAAACAAATGGTAGTGATGTGCTAACTGAGAACCACATTTCCTCCAGCAGCTGGGGGGCCCTAGCTGATGTGATGACTGGGCAGGGCTGAAAAAATACCTGCTCAGCATCTTCCAACTAAACATTCTGTAGGTGCCTGAGCTAGAGATCTTCCATTGAAAAGTACAGTAGCTTGTCCAAACTTCGTCAGGGATGGTTTTTTTTGTTTCGTTTTCCCATTTGTGTTTTATATAGAAAGTATTTTCCTTTTTAATATCTTGAAGAGCTTGGTAAAGTTTGGAGATTACTTTCATCCCTGTGTCTGATGTGTATGCACTGGTGAAAACTATTAATAAAGGGTTTTCATAAAATCAATTTCAAGGACCGCCTACTTCCATCTACGTAACATTGCAAAAATCAGGCATATCTTGCCTCAAAACGATGCAGAGAAACTAGTCCATGCATTTGTTATTTCAAGGCTGGATTATTGTAACTCCTTATTATCAGGGTGTACCAAGAAGTCAGTCAAGTCGCTTCATCTGATTCAAAATGCTGCAGCTCGTGTACTAACCAGAGTTAGGAAAAGGGACCACATTACTCCTGTTCTGGCTGCCTTACACTGGCTCCCTATAGAACACAGGATAGAATTTAAAATTCTTCTTCTCGCCTACAAAGCCCTTAATGGGCAGGCGCCATCTTACCTTAAATAACTCATTATACCCTACTGTCCTACTAGGGCATTGCGTTCCAAGAATGCAGGGTTGTTGGTTGTTCCTAGAGTCTCTAAAAGTACAATGGGAGCCAGAGCCTTTTCTTATCAAGCTCCACATTTGTGGAATCAGCTTCCAGTTTGTGTTCGGGCGGCAGACACCCTATCCGTTTTTAAGAGTGCGCTTAAGACCTTCCTTTTTGATAAAGATTATAGTTAGGGCTGATTAGATTCAGCCCCTAGTTTTGCTGATATAGGCTTAGTTTGTCGGGGGACATCTTACTTCTTCCTTCTCTCTGTCTATACCTGTGTTTTTCTTTTCTTTCTTTTTGGTGTCTATATACGCCGGGATCCAGAGTCATGGATGATCCTGTTGCTGCGGTCCTGTGTCCTGGATCGCGAGCCCTGGATCTTGAGTCGTGGCTGTGGTCCCGGATCATAGGTCCTGGATGGATATCCTCGTGGATTCATCTTCCTATTATACACACATGCATTTCCAAACATTTGGACTACCTATGTTGCAAATGTATTATCTTTTCAATTGACATACGGCATCTATTGCACGTCTGTCCGTCCTGGGAGAGGGATCCCTCCTCTGTTGCTCTCCCTGAGGTTTCTCCCATTTTTCCCTTTAAACTGTGGGTTTTCTCTGGAATTTTTTCCTTGTACGATGTGAGGGTCTAAGGACAGAGGGTGTCGTATTGTCATACTGATATTTTGTACAAACTGTGAAGTCCACTGAGACAAATGTAACATTTGTGATATTGGGCTATATAAATAAACATTGATTGATTGATTGATTGAATATATTTATTAATAACCTTTAACCTTCCCTTAAACTAATCCAACTTAACAGGTCCCAAAACATTTATTTAATCAGTCTAAATGTTATTGTGAAATATGTAAGATATAATAAACACAGATAATATTTAACACATCCCACAGGCCATATGACCGTTAAACACCTGAACTTTTGAAAGAACATCCATAACATTCATCTGTTTACAACTTATATCAATATTCCAACTACTTATAGACTATTCTGCACTATTTCTATTCGATTTTATTTTTCTTTACTTGCACCATTATCTGTTTTGTTGTGTTGCACTGTTGGAGGAGCCTGTGACCTCAGATTTTCATTGTCTTAACTACACTGTAGCTAATGTACACATGACAATAGAAGCCTTGGATCTTGAACCTTGAACACTGATTAACTTCAATGATCCTGATGCCGTCACCCTGCTCCGCACCCTGGTTTACAATCTAACAAAGGGTGTAAACGAGTCTATGATTTAGGTTCAGTTTTTTGATTTTGTTGATTAGCCTGGTTCCCCTTGTTTTTTGTCATCACCTTTTTCTTAATTAAAAGCTCGATTTTGATTCCATATTCCTGCCTCCCTCTGTTACTGCATTTAGATCCAACCTCCTGACAAAAAATGGAATAGATTAACATTTGTTTTTTAGTTATTAAAGGAAAATACTGTTTTGGTGCAGAAGTGCTCTTTAAACTGTCAAATGTCTTATTATTTTACATTTTTAAGGTTTGTTTTTTTCATCGGAAATTGTCTGAAATAATGAAAATAACCAAATTCCTTATCATTCATATTTAAAACAATATGAACGGATATATGTAAAACATTATAAAGGGATTTCCCTTACCAAAGTAGTAGTAGCAGCATCAAATTAAAGTAAAATAAATGTGCTTTTGCACAAAATATGTAGAGTCTGATTGGTGGCCAGTAACAAATGTATAATGCAAGTTATTCAAAATATAGCATAGAGGTGAAAGAGACTACGACTAAAAGAATACAAATGTGATGAAATATTCATGAGTGCCAGTTATGTCTGGTCACAGTTTGACCGTGTGTTTGTATTGGCTGCTGGTGTTTCAGTTAAACTGCTAGGAAAGTGTGATTTGATTTTCCTCGCTTTGTGTTAAAAAACGGTGAATGTGTGGATGTGTCGGAAATATGTATCGGCATTCACACCAATAGCTCAGAATGTGCATTGGGAGAACAAGATGACCAAGAAGTGTTTTTTGGCCGTGTACATGTACAACATGAGACTCAACTCATGAATGGAGCCTATGCATCTCGGTATGGCTTGTGTCCAATTATATTTTACTGGAAGCAAAATGTGTATACAACCCCAAGTGCAGGGTGAGTCCTCAACTTTTTTTATAAAACTCTGAAATATAATATGAAACTTTCCTATTGTTGTTGTGCCAGATACTCGAGACCAGAGAATCCGAATTTCTTTATTAGTCCCACAGCAGGGACATTTACAGTGTTACAGCAAAATACTGTAAATAACCTTTAAAACACATTGTGATTTGTGGAATTCTACAGACGACTGTCGGAGCCAAAAAGGCAAATATTATTGAAAAAATTGCTTTTTGAACATTAAAGCATTGAGACATGTCACAGTAGAGGGACACAATATAAATGAGCATAATAGCTGTTTTAAATACATCTGAATTCTCCTCCATCTTGCACTGAATTTTGAGAACATTTTCAAAAGTGAATGCTTTTGATGGGGTGGTGAGGTTCGTATGACTTGAATGGGAACTGGAAGACCACCGGTTCAAGTCCCGGAAAGACTAAGTGCTACAGAGGTGTCCCTGAGCAAGGCACCGTTCCCTACATTGCTCCCCGGGCGGCGCACATATGGCAGCCCACTGCTCCTAACACTATGATGGGTCAAATGCAGAATGTAAATGTCCCTTCTGTGGTTCCTGTTTCTTCTTCTCTTTGTGCATGCTTTTCACCATCCACAGCAGTTATTCTATTATCAGTTCTTTGAGACAAACAGTAGATGGCGTCACTGATCCAGTCTTACTGCCTACACAGCGCCAGGACAATGTGTACTTCCTGTATTCATTTATTATACAGTATAAGTAACTAAAGCAGTTGTTGGAAACACAAACATGTTATTCCTCAGACCCTCGTCATAAAACTAATTTGTGTTGTATGAATAGAAAGCCAGATGTAAAATATGAATAAGACATAACAATATTTTTGGTGCTACGTAGCCTACGTGTAGAATGAATAAACTGTAATGTAAACAGTGATATATTATATGTCATCAATACACACATGTAGATGTAGTAGTAGTAGGATTCAACTCCTTTTACACCAAAACTGGACTTGTATTTCTCTTATCTATGTCTATCTTCCAGGATTTACTTCCTGAAACTGTGTAACTTGAGACCAACTGACAAAAAACCCCTGTTGTGTAACAAAGTGAGGAACTCAGACAGGAAGGGACTTTAAAAGTGAAAGTATGAAGTAAGAGAGGCAGACTCCATTTCGTACTTCGACAAAGCAGGAGGAAAAAACAGGGTGAGTGTTAAAACCATTTACACGATTATTATTCAGCCTGTTATACTGTTAGACAGAAAAACACAATCTTGATGAAGAAAGGAACCTCCTGGAGTCCAATGTGACTTCTTTAAATGTAACTTTTTCCGTTTCCTGGTTTATGAGCAAGCATTCCTGCATGCAATGCGGTCAAAATGGAGACCAACCTGTCTGAGATTTCACTAATGTGTTGTATTTAAACCAAAGTTAACCATTAAGATGGCTCTGATTTAAAGGAATTGCATTTAAAGTGTGTATGTATGTGTGTGTGTGTGTGTGTGTGTGTGTGTGTGTGTGTGTGTGTGTGTGCGTGTGTGTGTGTGTGTGTGTTTCCAGTATTACCAGTGCATCTGTCAGACCCGAGACTATGGATGATTTAAGAAAGGACAATCCTAGAGCCACCAGCCCTCCTCGGTATGTGGAGAGGATTTGGTAAGGGTACCTCCGGTCTTCAGTAATAATCCTTGGACCCTCAGACACAAAGGAAGAGTCTATGTGGTGTCACCTGACCAGAAGAGGACTCAGTTTTGATGTCATGTGATATCTCTGTCATTTAGAGTACGGAAAGGTTCAGTAAAGAAACACAGTAGAGTACAATACAAGGGTTTAAGAGGCCATATTCTCAACAACAAATTCAACACATGGATTTTAGCCTTTGTAGACCATCACCTCTGTCTATCCATAAGCCCCCCCCCCCCCCAAAATAATTGCCTGCTGACTGTCTTTGTTTGTCCACCCTCCCTTACACTGTAAAGCATCTTTGAGTACATGAACATATAAACATTAAACAACTATTATTATTATTTACATGCACAAATACCTACATAACACACTACATGAAAGGGAAGACCCCAAAAAGCATAAAAGGACCCCTTTAAATGAACTCTTGCTGGGCTCTTTTGGCATCATCATAACATGTTATTCAGCTGTTGCTTTTATTCAAAGCACCATACAAACGCTTCAATACCGTAGACATGTAAACTATTGCCAGAGGACATGTTGTAATAGTTAAAAGAACGACTATTGAAATAATTCTCACCCTCGACATCCCTACAGGCTGGAGGGCGACGAGACCAAGCCTGAGAAATCAAACACCTGTGAGTATTGAAACCATATCCTCCATTCATTAAAGGGGACCTATCATGCAAAATGCACTTTTTGATGTCTTGTATACATCAATATGTGTCCCCAGTGTGTCGGGAAGTCAGAAAATAAAACCTTCTCTCTTTTCCTCCGTACCCAAATCTCTAAAAACGGGGAACAATGCCTGTTTTGGTCATCTTTGTTTATATTAGCAAGCATCGCTAACACTCAGAGCTAACCTGTACTGGAGATAGCATGTGTAAAACAGCAGGAAATAAAAAAACTCACCTTGTGATAAACCTGAGAGAGAAAAAGCATTTGAGCTCCTTACCGTTTCAGAAATAATCCTTGATGTGGTTTGGAACATGATGGCATTTAATCACGGCAGCATTGAGCTGAATCTGCCGGGTAATTCTGAGCAGGCATTAGCTCCGCCTCCTTTTTTTCAAGCCAAGGACCCAGGCTAGCAGTTCTCTAACAGGGCTGAAATAGAGGGATATATGAGGGGTGTCTAAAATGCATGATCTGTTTGGTATTTTGAGCATAACGCATCATATATAGGTTTTTTTTATATTTGTATATATCTGAGACCCATAATATATGCCTACAAATAGCATAATAGGAGACCTTTAAACTTGTGAACATTAATGTCTGGCAAAAGGAGCGTTTCTTCATACGAAACACTTTTTTTTCAAAAGTGTACTAATTATTATTATGGCGCTTTCTCTTTCACTTCTTCTCTCCATCAGATGACCGCTATGGCGTAGAGGATGGGACAACAGAAGCACAGGTGAAAGAGGAGCAGTGGTTCAGCGAGAAGTATATTTAATGCTGTTTAACCACTGATAACATTTAACTAATGGTTAATTTAATTCTGTGAGCTTACTTTTTATTCGTTAACAGCTATTGTGAAAAATCTGTAAAAAGTGTAGTATACCTACTCGTAAAAAATGGAATTAACAAAGGCAATTGCTTTGTTGTATTGGTGAATAGATCAAATACAAAAAAATATATGTTAGTTAAAAATGTATACATAAATAAAGAAATAATAATATAACATTTTTTAACTGCTCATGTGCTGTGAGCTAAGTCCCGCCCCAATGTGCTCTGATAGGCCGGTATTAGCCGGCTTGTGATTGGCTGGTACTACTGTGCTTCGATTGGCTAGTATGACTGTGCTGTGATTGGCTGGTATTACTGTGCTATGATTGGCTGGTACTGTTTTGCTGTGATTGGCTAGTATGACTGTACTGTGATTGGCTGGTATCACTGTGCTGTGATTGGCTGGTACTGTTGTGCTGTGATTGGCTAGTATAACTGTGCTGTGATTGGCTGGTATTACTGTGCTGTGATTGGCTAGTATGACTGTGCTTCGATTGGCTAGTATGACTGTGCTGTGATTGGCTGGTATTACTGTGCAGTGATTGGCTGGTACTGTTGTGCTGTGATTAGCTAATATGACTGTGCTGTGATTGGCTGGTACTGTTGTGCTGTGATTGGCTAGTATAACTGTGCCGTGATTGGCTAGTATGACTGTGCTGTGATTGACTGGTACTGTTGTGCTGTGATTGGCTAGTATAACTGTGCTGTGATTGGCTATCATTACTGTGCTGTGATTGGCTGTTACTGTTGTGCTTGTGATTGGGAGGATCCTGACTAACTACATTTTGTTTGTTCTTAAGATGTAATGCTCTAGAATTGTGTTTTTTGTTATTTAAGGTAGAATTGATATCTTCATCTCTGTGAAAATAACCAAATGTTTTCCTCTCATAACTCCAGGATTTTGTAACCTTCTCACCTGCAGTGTTTCAATGCAGGTTCCAACAACCTCTATACAGGTAATCCCATAACATGACGCATTGCATTGTCTTTATTTAGTATAATGCTCAGGTATTTCATATAAGGCTCTTTCCAGTAGATATTAAATAATGCCTCTATGCATGAAATAGCAAATAGCAGGGGCTTTCAAGCTTTTCCAATTGTAACACCTCACATTAATCAGGTTGTTGTTGCCGACTGGTAAGACTTTCTCTCCACCTGATCAGTTGGAAATCCCCCATCCGAAAGTCTTTGATCGGTCATTCTGATCCGTTAATTGGAAAAGGGAGAGGTCTGTTATTATAAGGACGCTCTGATGAAGGGACCATGTGCTTTCTGTTAGTCCGCACAAAATAGTCCGGTCAATGAAACGTCAGCTGTGATGTTACACACATTAGTTCTCCTTCGTCAAACACCATACTTCTTCAATCGTAATTTTTATGGAAGAGGATAAGGGGCACACGAGAAAAACATTTTGGGGTTGTGAAGTAAAACAATATTTGAGTTCTGATTTTAACCCTAACCAAACCGGAACAGCAGAAGAAGACAGACAGGAAGTAAACACTGAAGGGAACGCAGTAGAGGCTTCTCAATACTCAAATTTCCCCTCCTCGACTCCTCGGTCCTCCGGTAGTGACCCGGAAATGAATTTCAGCGCGCCATTTTGAAGGACGTCTCATTTCTCTAAATGCACACCGAGGACCGAGCATCGAGCGTCGAGGAGGCTCTCTGGAGGAGCTATAACCGAGGATACACTGATGGTTCCTCCACGGCTCCTCCACGGATGCATTTCCGGGAACGGTGGAGGCGTGACGCACGGCCGGACTTATCTCAGCCAATGACAGCTATGCAGCTGGATATTATTTTAGAAACTGCTTTCATCGCGTCGCGATGTTTCCAGAGAGAGAACAGCTGTAAGGTCCATGCAGAAAGCAGAGCAGTGTGTATAATATATATCACTCAGTATAACAGGCCTACTCTCTTTATTTGCTTTAGTTTAGTAGATATATACAAACAAAGAGTCGATATTTTTCTAAGACCATTGCTTCACATAATAAAATACACAACGGCTTATGCTTTCGGAGCTGTAGGTGTGTGTGGTACAGTGTGTAGGTGTGTGTTGTACAGTGTGTAGGTGTGTGTTGTACAGTGTGTAGGTGTGTGTTGTACAGTGCGTAAATGCGGCGGACAGACGGGTCTCAGTTGGTTTGGTGTCCTCTGCTTACTTTTAATAGGCCTACTTGTAAATACAACTTTTGGCCCGTAATTTCAATTCCCCATTTCAGCGACCAGAGAGAGGGGGGGTTATATCCAGTCTCTGATTGTGTTACGTTATTATGAGAGTGCTCTCATACTTTAAATTGTATATATTTATATAAATATATTTGTGTGTGTGTGTCCGCATCTGTAGCCTGTTATTGTCTCATTATACCGCACTCTCAATGAATTCAAAGTAAATATGTGGGGGAACAATGTTCAGCTGATCTAACAGAGATACAGTGCTATGACAAAACACTCGACAGCTGATGCAGCTGTTGCCACGTAATAATGAACGGACGTCTCTTTAAAATGACCGCTCAGAGGAGAGGAGTTCTCATTTCTTTAAACGTCTGTTGCTTCACCTCCTCTCTCCTCGGTTCCCCTCCTCGGTCCTCCGCTCGCATCTCCTGTGGGCGGGTCTAAGTCTCGAGGAGGGGAACCGAGGAGGGGAGTCGAGAAGGGGAAATTTGAGTATTGAGAAGCCTCTAGTATGGGCTTCGGCAGTGTTTAAAGAGTGGTTTATGGAAAGGAAAATGTGAACATACTTGGAAAGTTACAGGAAACCTCGATCAGTGCTGCCGTCATTTTAAGTTAAGTTGTTGTCGCCGCAGTTTCAGCCGTTGCTACACAGTAAAACCGACTTTTTTTGTTGGTTTTATGTTAAAATCAACATGTTGTGCTAACTGTGCCGATGAAGCTCTGAGTGAAAACACATCATTTGAGCAACAGCTCAATAAATGCTTGTTATAAAAGTGTGTCCCTTCTATGTCTCCAGGTACAAGTTCCCTGGTCCTGGTGTGTTCCGGTGTGATTTGACTAACCTGGTGTTCGTAATGGCTAAAGAGGCAGAGCTGACGTACATGACCCTCATTTGGGACGAAGACCTCCTCAACTCAGGCGGAAAGACGCCTGCAGGGCCGCTGTTCCAAATCAAGAGTGCTGTCGAGGACGCCCTAACTCAGCTCCGCTTCCCCCACAGTGAAACAAAGGAAGGTAAAGACATCTGCAATGCTAGGATATGCATTTTTCGGATACCGAGTAGGACCAAGTAATATCGAAAACCTGTGAAAAGTTATAAAGCAGCTGTTGGGAGGCTCCGATGTTGATGACATTAGACACATTTTAAAGGTCACCTATTATGCAAAATCCACTTTTTCATGTCTTTTATACATACATATGTGTTCCCTGTGAGTTGAGAGATCTTTTTGTCCTGATCCATTTATATAAAAACCTGTCTGAAAATGAGCTGATCAGATTTTGGCCACTTTATGATGTCATAACGATTTTTTTTTGGGCTTGTGTAACCATTAGCCAATCAGCAACCAAGGTAACCCCCCCCCCCCTCCACCCTTATCACCTGAATCTCCTCCTAGAGCACCATTGAGTTCTTTGTAACCAACCAAATCTCCCTCAGAGGGGCGTGGGGAGGGGCTCCTTATTTTCATCTAAAGTAACAGACAGAGAATCAGCACTTTGGAAACAGGGCTGAAACAGAGGGGATTATGGGTAATGCTGCAATGATCTGTTTGGTGTTTGGAGCCAAACACTTCAAAGACATGTTTTGTATATATCTGAGAACTATAATATATTGATGAAAAAGAGCATGATAGGGGACCTTTAAGGGATACATTAGGTGCAGATGAACCAATGTTGATCAGCTCTTTGCCTTCACAGCGATGAAGGATGGCGCATTGTCTGTGGCTGACATCTCTGATGAGGGAATGAGCATCTTGAAGCCGCTGGAGATGACAGAGACTCACGTGGTCGTGGACGTCCCTCACCTCTCTTCCTTTGGCCTGGTTTGGCATATCATCAAAAGGTTTATGAAAAATAACCGGCCAATAAGGAGCCAACTCATGCTGTACCTACGGACACCGATCAAAGAGCTTCAAATAATGACCGTAATTGTCCTGCAGGACAACGTCCCTTTGCATGAGGTAAAGCCATCCGCCGTATGTGCTCTCCATCAGCCTCAACACTTCTTTTAAGCTGTTTCCATCAAAACCCGCTGTCAGCGCCCTAAGGTTTTATGTAGTCTGTGTTTCTTATTTTTATTATCATCATTATACAAGTTGCTTTTTGTTGTCATCCCTTTCGGCAGTAGAGTGGTGCACTGATGATGTAGGATAGCACTAACCCTAACCCTCGACAAAAAGCAATGGGATTTTTCCATTGGATTTCGGAATATTGCAGAAAATTAGATCACGTTTAACTATACTTATAAATGATGTTCCTATTGATAATCCCAAAAGATGGACACCCCTTTTATGACTTTTAAAGCGTCAATGTAATCGGCAGAAGTAAAAAGCTATAACATAAAGCTACAAAGGAAATGCATCACAGTCGCATGGCTGTGCATCAGAGACCGCTAAGCTAAAGGTGGCTAATGTTCAGCGCGATGAAGTTTAGAAGTCTCGTTTAGTCACTTGTTAGCAACCGCTGCTGAAAGATAGAAACTGACATTCACCAGTGGGGTATTAACTGACATATTTAATGTCCTGAACGTGAACAGTTTGTGTAAACCACAGACCTTATTTCAGGTTACTAACCAAAAACAACAAATTAAATAAATGTTGGCTTCGGGATGGGGGAACCATACATTTTAGAATGCTAGCTCATTCTCCACTCACTCATTCCTGCAGCGCTCTGTTGGCACCGTCAACATTTGTTGTGTATAAATGTCATGAACCCAAGTGATAGAAATGTCCTGTTTCTGAAGATTTCCAGACAACAAAATGGTGCTCAGCGCGTAAGGATCCCAAGCCACTGTCAGCTGGACTTTGGTCACAAATACAGCATTCACGTTGATCCTGAAGACCTGTTCCTGCAGCCAATGGTGAGTAAAGTCACAGCTTCTCTTCCAAGGCCCGGTGTCTACATAACGTGCCTTTCTGTTTTCTATGAAACCAACTATAACTTTTCACTGAAAGCAATATCAAGGGTCATCCTAGTCGATCGGCTCAATTCTGTTTCATTAGATTGTCTTTGTTATGATTTTAGTCTGAAGGACACGGTCAACAAAAAGCTTCCTCTCCATTTTCTACAGTGACGTCCTCAGTGTTTCTCTGATAGTTGAGATATTTTCCGAATGCTTGGTAAAAAGAAGCTGGTAACCACAGGTTTTTTTCACAAGGTGGTCCTCATGCAATGGTGTACACTCTCTTCTCATTGGTATCCATTGAACAAAGAGCCTAAAGTCGCAATGTGGAACCTGGCGCTAATGCTTATAAACAAGCATACATTTACTTTTGGCTGTATGTAGATTCACAATCATGAACAAACCAGGTTAACACTTAATTTCTTCTGTTCTGGTTTTCAGCATGATGAATTCTCACCCAGGTTCGGACCGAATTACCATCCGACATTTGAAGTTTTCCTGGACACGAGCACAGAGTCCCTGAACTTGAAGCTCCAGGACCAGAGCGGGAAAGTAGCCTGGGAAAACAGACTGTATCTGCAAGGTACCGCCTCCGCCTGATGTCAAGTTCAGAGCCCAGTGATAGACAAGTTACAATAGAACAGTATAGCTGCAGTGCACCTTCATGCATTTTGCTCCATCTCATCATCTTTCAAGTGAACAAAAAGGCAAAGAAAGGAGTTATTTAGAGCATATGTTATCTGTAGAACACTACATTTAATTTCTTCTGAGCTTTACAGTTATTTTAATCTCTGTTGTAAGTGTTGTTAGTTGTATAACAAAAGTATGTTTCCTCTTTATCTTCCAGAAGCAAGATGGTTAATGTCCCGGCGGAAGCCCTATTCAGACATGCAGCTGATCTCTCATCGGTCAGCGCTCAGCAATGGGATATCTCCAGCTACTCTGGAGAAGCTTCTCGATGTGCTTATCGAGAACAAAATTCTAACTGATGAGCAAATTGCATCAGTCAGCGCCAAACCCCAAGAAGAAAGAGCAAGAGAGGTGCTGCAGATGGTGCAATACAAGGGACGAGATCCCAGCACAATCCTGCTCGCTGCTCTCCGTGAGGTTGACCCGGTGATCTGCAAAGAGCTCGAGATAGACTATTAAGAACCCGTAGTGTAAGGAGAAATCTCAACCCCAACCCTAAACCCCTCAGGAGCTTATTCTGAACGCAGCAGCCCAATTATTCTAAAACCCCCCTCAGTTCTCCCACAAATACACCGCCCTCCCCTCCCCTCATTGGCTACCAGTAGATGCCCATATCTGCTTGAAGTCCCTGGTAATGTTCTACCTTTTGGCACTTTTCCTTCCTACATCCAGGACATACTTAAAGAGATCCTTTTATGCTTTTTTCTGGTTCCCCTTTCCTGTCGTGTGTTATATAGGTTTTTGTATGGTCTGCGAATGCTAATATCCCTGTGTTTCCTCCAGAAGGAGTTTCTCTCACAAGAACACACCTATCTGTTATCCTGGCTCCAAAATGGTGGATTGAACTCCCAATTGATATCATGACAGCTGAACGTCTACACATCTTCTGTCACAGAATCAACACCCACCTGTGTCAACTGCACCTTTTCCATCAAAAAAAATCCAAAAAAAAATCTCACTTGGTTGTAGCACTTGGTTGCGTTTATGAACAGCTTAGGTACTTTCAGGAATCCTGCTTTTTTGGGGGTCTATCTTCATGGTTGATTGAACTCATTGGTTGTCGCTTTGGACAACATTGTCAGCTAAATGAAATGTAATGTATAAGATGCACAAGATAGGAATAGTGCATTTTTTCTTGTTGGCACTATAATATTTTTAGCATATAGAAGGTGGATTTTTAATCACATCAGCTG
Organism: Gymnodraco acuticeps; assembly: GCF_902827175.1. Taxonomy (NCBI): domain Eukaryota; kingdom Metazoa; phylum Chordata; class Actinopteri; order Perciformes; family Bathydraconidae; genus Gymnodraco; species Gymnodraco acuticeps. Next base: position 259,845 of record NW_022991672.1, read on the forward strand.
CAAGTTAAAGGTGGGGTAGGTAAGTTTGAGAAACCGGCTCGAGATACACTTGTTGTTATATTCCATGGAATGCTCTTAACATCCCATAGCAAAAATCCATAAAAACATGTCATCTGTGGAAGCCGTAATACTGTAAAAAGCACGACCAATCATCTGAGCCGGCCCGGCTAAAGTAACTGGATGGCCTACCTGCCTGTCAGCCTTCCATCTGTGCACAAATGTATCTCGTGCCCTCATTGGTCATGTGCGCGTTTGTGTGTGTTGGAGGAGGGGCTCTGTAAGGAAGTGGCAGATTTTTTCCGGCTGTGTATTTTCAAATTCTAGCGCACTCGAGCTGGTTTCTCCAAAATTACCTACCCCACCTTTAAGAGTATAGATGTTAAATTCAACTGTTATTTTCTGCATTCAACGCATCTGTAACTTTTCCAAAAATAAAAATGGTCAAAATAACTAGATCTCCGTTTGATATTTTGTCGTTGTCTTACTTCAATTATCTGAAATGTGTGGAACATTTTACAAAACCAAAGAAATCTGTGATTTAGATTACGTTTATATTGTATCCCTCGGTCATAATTTGACTTTTTAAGCCGTCTTAAAACAGTACATTTTTACTGTATCATTTTAGATTTTGGTAGTTTTTAACCATATATTCCAGTCATTCAACGTCTAGATCTTAAGAATATAAGATAAATACGTTTGGACAACATTGGGGAAATGCAGTTTTTCTCAACTCAGTGCTTTTAAAAGTTTTTAAAACATGGTCTGTTTGTTTGAGACCCCTGTGGATAATTCGGCACCGGTAACATCCTCCTGAACAAAGCTGCATTGATAACAAACTCCTTCGATCAGTCCAGAAAATGACATAGTGTGTTTAATATGATCAGATTCAAAGAGAGACTGCTCTCCATTATTTTACCATAATGTTGTATACTGCTGCTGCAAGGTACATTTAAATTAATGTGTTGCTGCTGAAGATTAAAGTTAGTGTCCAGGGCTGCTGATGGGTGAAATAAGACTACCGTAATGTCCAGTGATGGACTTTAGGCCGGGTCACAGTTAGAATACCGTATTGTGCTGCTCAAGGTAAAAGCATTATTATCGTAAATCGTACAGTCATGGACTGAAAAACACTTATACACATTCTGATTCATTCAGGTTTATTTTCATCATCAAATTAGAGTTGAAAAAAATTAAAATACAAACCAAAATATATAACCACTGTGAAAGTGGGCGGGGCTTAGCTTTAAATCAGGACCACTGATTGGCTCTTTACGCTAATGAGCTGAATTGACATCTACAGAGGCGGGAAGTAGTGGAGTACAAATACTTCGTTACTGTACTTAAGTACATTTTTCTGGTATCAGTACTTTACTCCACTACTTATTTTCTGACGACTTTTTACTTTTACTTCTTAAATTTTGAACCCTACCTGTACTTTCTACTTCTTACATGTTGAACCCAAATACCTGTACTTTCTACTTCTTACATGTTGAACCCAAATACCTGTACTTTCTACTTCTTACATGTTGAACACAAATACCTGTACTTTCTACTTCTTACACGTTGAACCCAAATACCTGTACTTTCTACTTCTCACATGTTGAACTCAAATACCTGTACTTTCTACTTCTCACATGTTGAACCCAAATACCTGTACTTTCTACTTCTTACATGTTGAACACAAATACCTGTACTTTCTACTTCTCACATGTTGAACCCAAATACCTGTACTTTCTACTTCTTACACGTTGAACCCAAATACCTGTACTTTCTACTTATTACATGTTGAACTCAAATACCTGTACTTTCTACTTCTCACATGTTGAACCCAAATACCTGTACTTTCTACTTCTCACATGTTGAACCCAAATACCTGTACTTTCTACTTCTTACATGTTGAACACAAATACCTGTACTTTCTACTTCTTACACGTTGAACCCAAATACCTGTACTTTCTACTTATTACATGTTGAACTCAAATACCTGTACTTTCTACTTCTCACATGTTGAACCCAAATACCTGTACTTTCTACTTCTTACATGTTGAACCCAAATACCTGTACTTTCTACTTCTCACATGTTGAACTCAAATACCTGTACTTTCTACTTCTTACATGTTGAACCCAAATACCTGTACTTTCTACTTCTTACACGTTGAACCCAAATACCTGTACTTTCTACTTCTTACATGTTGAACTCAAATACCTGAACTTTCTACTTCTTACATGTTGAACCCAAATACCTGTACTTTCTACTTCTTACATGTTGAACTCAAATACCTGTACTTTCTACTTCTTACATGTTGAACCCAAATACCTGTACTTTCTACTTCTTACACGTTGAACTCAAATACCTGAACTTTCTACTTCTAACATGTTGAACTCAAATACCTGTACTTTCTACTTCTTACATGTTGAACTCAAATACCTGAACTTTCTACTTCTTACATGTTGAACTCAAATACCTGTACTTTCTACTTCTTACATGTTGAACACAAATACCTGTACTTTCTACTTCTTACATGTTGAACTCAAATACCTGAACTTTCTACTTCTTACATGTTGAACTCAAATACCTGTACTTTCTACTTCTTACATGTTGAACTCAAATACCTGTACTTTCTACTTCTTACATGTTGAACTCAAATACCTGTACTTTCTACTTCTTACATGTTGAACTCAAATACCTGTACTTTCTACTTCTTACATGTTGAACTCAAATACCTGAACTTTCTACTTCTTACATGTTGAACTCAAATACCTGTACTTTCTACTTCTTACATGTTGAACTCAAATACCTGTACTTTCTACTTCTCTCATTTTCCAAACAGCTGGTTCCTTTAGTCTGAATGTGTGTTTGGTGCGTGATCATTATTCTTTAGAGTCATTGCGTGCCTATTGATTTGAACACGATCCGTGTATCCATCATTTCCTGGTCTTCTCTAAAGAAGAGGGACCAATGGAAACGTTGTCATGTTGCCGTTGTTCAGCATGGAAACATTCATTAGCTAACAATGACATTATTGTTCTATTAATATAAAGGGAGGTCAGGTACTCTTTAAAACAGCTGCTAGTTATGGGAACTTTTTACTGAAGTACATTTCAAAGCCTCTTTACTTCTACTTGAGTAAAGAAGTTTAGTCAGTACTTCTACTTCTATTTTTAAACACGAGTATCTGTACTTCTACTTGAGTAAAGGATGTACTTTTGACATCTCTGTTAAAGACACAGTGAATTTTATTTTTAATCTTGTAACAGTTCATCCTAGTTATGATGTCCTCAGTCCTGCAGGTGGTTGATAAGCAGGAAGTGAGGTCTCAGCAGGGACAGGATGGGGCTCTGCGGGGCCCCAGCCAGGGAGTACGCCTCGTCCATGTTTACGCCTCGTGATCGTAGCGTTTGGAGGGCGGTGCCGCAGCTTTCCCTCCCGCCGCGGGACGTCAGCAGCACAAGGCTGAGGGGGCTGTCCAACATGCCGAACCTCCGCCGCATCTCGCCCAGCTGAGCCCAGAAACTCTGCGACGCAAGAAACGTGCATTAGCTTTTATTGAAAGAATCTTCAATAGGGCTTATAGAAAAGTACAGAAGTTAACACGATACTATTATACTTATAATATTATCACACTGTACATTTGACATTTATATTCAATTTAATATTCCATACCTCACATACTTATGTATATATAATAACTTAAACAAGCTTTTATTAATATTCAACATGTATATTTTCTAATTTCTTGTTTATTTCTAGTCTTTTGATTTTGATTGTACAATGCCATGTCTTTGTATGCTGCTGCAACACAAACATGTCCCAAATTGGGATCAATAAAGTACTTCTTATCTTATCTTATCTTCCTTTATTGTCAGATCGAGTCGGAAATGTTTCTTGCATCACAGCAGCTTTGCAACATAATTTAACAAATATTTAAAGGTCACCTATTGTGCAAAATCCTCTTCTTCATGTCTCTTCTACATCAACATGTGTCCCCTCTTCTTCATGTCTCTTCTACATCAACATGTGTCCCCTCTTCTTCATGTCTCTTCTACATCAACATGTGTCCCCTCTTCTTCATGTCTCTTCAACATCAACATGTGTCCCCTCTTCTTCATGTCTCTTCAACATCAACATGTGTCCCCTCTTCTTCATGTCTCTTCTACATCAACATGTGTCTCCTCTTCTTCATGTCTCTTCAACATCAACATGTGTCCCCTCTTCTTCATGTCTCTTCTACATCAACATGTGTCCCCTCTTCTTCATGTCTCTTCTACATCAACATGTGTCTCCTCTTCTTCATGTCTCTTCTACATCAACATGTGTCCCCTCTTCTTCATGTCTCTTCAACATCAACATGTGTCCCCTCTTCTTCATGTCTCTTCTACATCAACATGTGTCCCCTCTTCTTCATGTCTCTTCAACATCAACATGTGTCCCCTCTTCTTCATGTCTCTTCTACATCAACATGTGTCCCCTCTTCTTCATGTCTCTTCTACATCAACATGTGTCTCCTCTTCTTCATGTCTCTTCTACATCAACATGTGTCCCCTCTTCTTCATGTCTCTTCTTCATCAACATGTGTCCCCTCTGTGGAAAGAGACTCTGAAAGTTTCAGGAACAAAGATTCTCTCTCTTTTTGATCCATTTCTATAAAAACCTGTCTGAAAATGAGCTGATCAGATTTTGGCCACTTTATGATGTCATAACGATGTTTCAGCTTGTGTAACCATCAGCCAATCAGCAACCAAGGTAACCCCCCCCCCTCCCTTATTATTATGGGATGCTGCAATGATCTGTTTGGAGCCAAACACTTCAGAGACATATTTTGTATATAACAGACGAAATGAAAATGAAAAACAGTATAATAGGGGACCTTTAAGACAACATACAAGACCGTCTATCGTACATTTGATGTGGGATTTAACTCTGTATTTAATTTGAGGATTGACTGGTGCACAAAAGATCTAGACGAAAGAGGTATCATCGTTTGTTTACGTGAGTACCTGAGCGGCGTCTTGGCTCGCTGATGGTGGTTCTGTGTCGGTCCGGATGACGGCGTCCCCGCAGAACACAACTCTGAGCTGCTCTGACGAAGCTACCTTCCCATTTAGCAGCGCCGAGAAAACCCCTGGACCAATGAGAAGGAGGATGATTCACCTGGACATTCACACTAGAAATAGACAGGATGGACTTTGAAATAGCCGAGATAGTTTGAAGAAACCTTTTTGTGACGCCTGCGCCGCCTCGTCTCTGTCCGTCGTCAGGAAGAGATGCACGTTATTTTTCAGTAAACTCTCCGTGAAATCCTCCTCGCTGGAAAAACAGAACCTGCTTATTTCAAGACCTGCAACAGAACAAAAGGTCAACCACTGCATCAATAAGACAAAAGGATAGCCATAGAATACCGTAAAGTCTGGTGTTGATGCTGCTGGTTAAAGTTAGATTACCGTGATGTTTAGTGTTGCTGCTGACGTATGAAATTGGATTACCGTAATGTTTGGTAGTTCTGATGCTGGTTAAAGTAGGATTACAGAAATGTCTGGTGGTGCTGTTGGAGATTAAAGTTAGGTTACTGTAATCTCTGGTAGTTCTGATGCTGGTTCAAATTAGATTACCCTAATGTCTGGTGTTGATACTGCTGGTTAAAGCTTTATTACCCTACTGTTTGTTGTTACTGCTGATCATTAAGGTTAGATAGCTGTAAGGTATTTTGCTGCTGTTGTAGGTTAAAGTGGACCTATTGCTATATTGGAAACATATATTGTAGGGCCATACCTATACAAAACATGTCTGTGAAGTGTTTTGCTTAAAATACCAAACAGATCCTCCATTGTAGCCATGCCTCATTCTGCTCAAACCCCTCTGTTGCAACCCTGTTAGAGAAACAAGGATTTTGGGTCCTTAGCTTGAAAAAAAAAAGAGGAGGCGGAGCTAATGCCTGAACAGAATTCTACCGGAGATAAAGTTACATTCTGCTGTGATATATGCCATCCTGTTTAAACCACATCAAGGATTATTTCTGAAACAGTATGGAGCTCAAATGCTTTCTCTCTCTCAGGTTTATCACAAGGTGAGTTCTTTTTTTTATTTCCTGCTTTTTAAACACATGTGCCTCCAGTACAGGTTAGCTCTGAGTGTTAGCGAGGCTTGCTAATGTCAACAAAGACGAGATTACGTCCAAAACACGTCAGGCATTGTTTCTGATAGCAACTCTCTGTGGGTCCGCTGCCGATTTGACGTCATATCGGCAGCAAATCTGAATCAGCTCCGTTACACCCCGTTTTTAAAAGATTTGGGTACGGAGGAAAAGAGAGAGGGTTTTCTTTTCTGACGCTGCGTGAGTTCCCCGACACACCGGGGACACATGTTGATGTATAAAAGACATCACAAAGTGCATTTTCCATGATAGGTCCCCTTTAACATTGGATTACTGTAATATTTGTCGCTACAGAAGATTAGAGTTGTATTACCATAATGTGTTATACTGCTGCTGTAGGTTAAAGTTAAATTACTGTGTTGTTGCTGAAGATTACCTTACAATAACAATAATAATAATAATACATTTCATTTATATAGCACACTTTAAAAACAACGTCATCTCAAGGTGCTTCACAATGCTATACTGTAAGGAGGAAATAATAAAACAAATAATATTAAAAGTTATCTAAGGAGCATATTGAATAAAATATGGTAATATAGAAAAGGTTAAGAGCATAAAAGGTTAGAATAACAAATCAATCAAATAAAGGTCAGTCAGTTATGATGTGTGTAAAGGAATATTTTGGTCTTGTTAAAGTATATAGAGTTTAGTGATTTGTCCTCGGGAATCTGTTTATTGGTTAAAGTGTATTCCTGCCTGTAATGTGATCCATAGCTTCTCAGGAAGACACAGGTCAAGAGGTCATCTGATGTCTTGTGGGGGAGAAGCTTGGCTCATGTGGGTTTACAATGCAACGAGTCTTTGTCTCGACATCTGGCATGCATTAAAGGAAAACCCGCGTGTTTTAGGGCCCTCCTCTTCTCTTTGTATAGATGGGTGCTTGGCGCTTTTGGGGCAGAGTTTGCTGGGATCTTACATGAGAACTGTGATATGCTGTGAACTCTCCGGCCGTTCAGGCTCTCAATAAATATCAGTGTATTGACAGGCGAATCCAGTTTCCCTCATTTGATGATGCGCTCAACATTGCTGCAAAGAAGTTTTTACTTCACAATGTGTCGTGCTGCTGATGGTTGAAATAAGACTACCGTAATGTCCAGCGATGGAGTTTATGGTCACAGTTAGAGTAATGATTGTGCTGCTCAAGGTAAAAGGGATATTACCGTGATGCCGGGTGTTGCTGATGATGCGGGAGCTCTGCTGCTGTTGCTGACTGTCGCTGGTGATCAGGACTACATCGAACAGCAGCGACTCCGATGGATTCTCCTCCAACAGACGTTCGTTCACTCTCTGCAGCGCCTGGGTTATGAATTCAATTGAAAAGGTTCCTTTAAAAGTTTAGTCTGGTTTTGTTCTTTATTTTTCTTATTGTAAACTTTGCTCTCAAAACTCCAAATCCATTGTAAAATCTGTTCAAACATATCACAAGTATATTTAGGTTTCAATTGAAAATAACGGCTGAGTCATTACCAGGGCGCCAAATATGAGGAAATGGTGCGTTTGTAGGGAACTATTTTCAGTGGCGGATTAATCCTCATTTTCTCACTTGCTCTATTTCCTGTATGTGGGATTGACTCAAAATAAACTACTTTTTACACAAAATTAGTTTATGGCACAGTGTTAGAAAAATATCACTCGTCAGGATTCAAATCAGGATCCACGTATCTGTGATCCTCTCCAGAATGGAAGTAGTCATCACATACAGAGCATCAGCTAGTTCCTGAGCAGTATCCTTCACATGCTGATATCCAAGAGAGGGAGTCACACAGTCACAAGATGGAGGAATAGAAAGCAGTATTCAATGTTTACTTCAGATTAGCTCCACGTCAGAAATGAGCATGCTTGATGTCTCTCTCCATAGAGGCTGAATCATCATGTTAATCACATAGCTATCACATGCCTCAAACAGTCCTGATGCTCTTCTAGGTAATCACACATCCTGTCATGAATACAGCTACAGTTGGGATACCTTTGTTATCATGTGTGCTCTGATATTGGAAGAGGACATTCAGGATTTCCCCAACACACAGATATATGAATATGGCTATGCTCACCTGAGTTCATTTTAGAGGGGAAAACATTATTTCACTAACCAAATAAACCGTTTTTAATAGTTCAGTGTTAGAGTCTACCTGTAGCAGAGGGAAAGCCACGCCCACTTCGCACACCTCATCTCCATCATCAGCTCCACAGTCAAACACCGCCCGAGACGTTACCGCGACGACCACCGCACGATCAGCCTCTTTCTGCAGAGGGGAAAGATTCAAAGATTTCAAAGGTTTTAAAGCTTTTATTGTCATATGCACAAAGTTACAGTGTAGAAATGGCAATGGCATTCTTATGACCTAAGCTCCTCCAACAATCCTACATATATAATAAAATTCAAAAATACAGAATAAAAAGTATTGCAAAAAGTCTATTCTGTATACACGTAAATAGAAACAGGATCTGAATCTTCAGACAACTAACAGTGGTGGAAAAAGTACGAAGATTCTTCACTTGAGTAAAATTACTAATACCCCACTTGAAAAAAAACCCAATTTCAAGTAAAAGTATTGCATCAAGAATAGTAAAAACGTATTAGGAGTTAAAGTACTCATTGCAGAAAGTAAAAGCAGCAAATCCTCACATTGAAGAAGCTGGAACAGTGAAGTATATTTATATTAAAGACCTCTTAAAGCCAATTTATTTTTCTGTTAACCCACTCATGGTCTTAGTTATAATGTTGGATGGTTTAATCTAAAGCAAAACTAATCATGTTTTTCCTACGTATTGTGTCAACATCTGAATTGATCCATCTGTGGAGTAAAAAGTACTACATTGGCTAGTGGAGTAGAAGTATAAAGTAAAATGAAAATACATGTCTATAAGTCTATTACCTACAGTATTTAGACAATGCACTTTTTCAGTCTCATATGGTCCAAACCTCTATTACAGAATATTCAATTGTTTCCTTGCCCCGCCACCTGGTGCAGGTATGTCACAGTTAAAATAAGTTTGTGTTTTATTATAAACAATACTTCTCACCCATCAATTCGGCACACATAACATTCAGATTGCATGATTTTAAAATAAAACAAATACGTGTTTCCCTTTCAATGTTCTCCCTCTCCAATGGGACGTTTTACTTTTTGTGTAGCATTATGAGCTGCATTTGCAAGAAGGCATCGAGTCATAAGACTGTGAGGAAGTGAGGAAGATTAAAATACATGATCATTCAAACCTGGTGGAAAACTCTTAAGAAGGGCACGCAAACAGTGTGGTATTGCTAATATTTTCCACAGGGTGTGGTTCTGGATGTTTGTGACCTGTCTCTTTGAGTATGAGACAGCCCTACATTATAATGTCATAACTCGACCTAGGTGAGTCCTACCTGCTTCACGTCGGTGTTTTGGATCGTGGAGACCATGCCCGCAACTCGACTAAAACCCTGCAGTTTATAAATACTCCTAACAAATGAATGTAACACCAATCCAACGCTAAACAACTGCCTGTCAAACTAACTAACTTTAAAGTTCCTGCAAGTTCCGCCTTCGTGCGTAACACCTTACGTTAACTTTAAGATTTTTATTTTTTGTTTTTAATTTTATTTATTCAAGAACATATATTAACATAATGTATTCAGGGGTTGGACGTATAAAGTAAGAACAAAATACATACAAATAATACAAATACAGTAAAGAAAAAAAAATACAGTGACGTTCACTTTAAGAGCGTAACATAAACATTAACGTGATGACGTCACTTCCTTGTTTGCCTGCCGCTGGTCACCCCGCCCACAGCAGTGATTATTGTCTCAGGTAGAGACAAACGATCCGGGTCTTTTTAACCCTTATTTTACACGCTAAAACGTCCACACCTGGACTACCTGTTTGGGGCAGAGAAGGGGTGAAGGTCTGGAGAAGGTCCGAGATAAACCTGGTCTGGTTTGGAGCGGATTTAACCCGGTTTGTGAGCTGGGTTGGCAACCGGGTTTGGACCGTTGGGGTAAAAGGAGGAGAAGGGAAAGTTTTCTTCGGCTTAACGGTGAGAAAACCTTCTTCGGTTCCCCTTTTCCTTACTTCCTTACTTCCTAGACCTTTTATCTTGGTTACCAAAGGGGGTTCAGGTACCTGCTTGACGTCCGCAGGTAATCAGCAGGTGATGGACTCAGAGTCAGATCAGTTAAACTGTCAGTTACCTGTCAGATAATCACTAACAGTCAATCAGTGGTGGGAAGTAACTAGTACATTTACTCCAGTACTGTACTTGTGCCATTTGTTGCTACTTTAGTTCCACCTGGAGTAAATCCACCAGCTACCCTGCAGCTTACAAAGTCATTCAAACTAGCTGCACCTTCACCAGCTTTGAGAACACTTTCATGATCAATCATTATAAAACATATCATATATATTATTCTGAAATGGACCAATCTGCACAATGACTACTTTTACTGTCGCTACTTTAACTATATTTTGATGATAATACTTTTCTACTTTTACTTGAGTAACATTTTGAATGCAGGACTTTTACTCTGACAGAGTATTCCTACACTCTGGTACTTCTACTTTTACTCAAGTACAAGACCTGAGTACTTCTACTTTTACTCAAGTACAAGACCTGAGTACTTCTACTTTTACTCAAGTACAATATCTGAGTATTTTTTATGTAATATGTATTACTTTGCAGACCATTCACATGCACACAAACCTCCAGAACACACTACAGGAAAGGGGAAACCCCAAAAGCATAACAGTGCCTCTTTAATACTTCTTCCACTACTTGCACTCAGTCAGTCAGACAGTTCAATGTCAGTGAGTTTTTGTTGTGCTCTCGTTTTTTAAAGGTCAAAGTCAGTAAGGCATCTATCAACAGACTTTAAGATCCCTCACAAGTGTCAATTAGTTTGTCATTCAGCACAGAAACAACCTGATACACTACTTCCAGTACAATTCAATGAACACACATTGAAATATAACCTGGCCTTTGACCTCATTCACACAGTACAACTGAGGTATTCTTAGACAGATATCTGTGTGTTGGGACGTACTATGAGATTGCACATGTGTTCACTGTCTCATAGCATATTTTTGTTTACTCAGTGCAGACAGGTTGTCTTGAATCTTTCAGACACTGCCCTTATTTTAACCTCTTAGTCCTTGAGCCAACTCCCTATTAGAGAACGTGCTATTCAAGCATTGTGTCGCTAACAGGTGAAGGTACGTCACTATCGGTTGACAGTTTTGAAAGGTTGGGCTATTTTGATTCCTTACTATGTTATCATTAAATAATGCCAGATTAAATTCGAATCTAATACAAAAAGTGGTCATATGAATGAGTTACTATTTGTTTTACTTAATTACCTGTGTACTGCCAAATGTATATTCACAATACTGTACAAGGCCTTTTTTAATTTTTTTATCAAAATGAGTTTCACTCCCATACACATTTCTATGCTGTTTCTGTATGCGTTAGTATATTTAAAGATAACATTTCAGAAAACGTGTACTGTAATAAAAACAAAGTCATGATGTGAGTGAAACATTTTTAATAGTAATATTATTCACCATCCACCTCTTTAAAAATAATGACATTTCAAATGATAATCTCCATCTTATAAACAGGGCATTCATAAATTAGACTTTATAAGCATATTTCATGCCATTTTGATATTAAAAAAAACCCTCTATTTATCTCCCAGTCAGACGGGACGTTTGCAGTCAGTTTGGCCCCAGCCACACGAGGACGAAAACGGTCGTTTGCGTTACTGTTTAGTGTCGTATACAGTGGCGACTGGTCATTAGGGGCAGCCCCACCTAGTGTCAGCAGAAAGTATTAAAATAATGATTACAACAAAATGCAAAAAATAAATTAAAATATATTTTAAGATCATGTTTAATCGTCTGATTCGTCTGTACATTGCTGTTTTAGTCTGTGTTCTTCTAATTAGTGTCTACAGTGTGTGCCTATTGAGCTGTTTAAAGCCATGTGGGACAAAACCCGATCCTGCCCCTCCCTCTCTCTGTCTAAGTCAGGGGTCGGCAACCCGCGGCCCACGGGCAGCATGCGGCCCTTTAAGCCAAACATAAGAAGGAAATAAAATAAAAGTATTTGTAGGACTATTTATATTTTGTTGCATGGTTGAAAATGTTTCGTATCTTGTATTTTGAGGTGATACTGTGACACATAAATAAAAAATAAAACGGTTTTAATTAGGTCAACTAAAATATGCGTCACATCCTGCTACGGTCCCGCGCGAGCGCCTTTTCTTGGAGGCGAATAACCTGACCCCCGGCTCGATGAGGGAACTATGGATAAATCAAAGAAAAGTACCGGAGGAACACAGGATTTAATTCTGTGTGGACAGAGTTATCTGCTTTCACAGCAAACGATGCTGGTTTACCGGTATGTTTGATATGTAGAGAGAAGTTGTCAAGGAACAACACGGGAGAGGAAGACAGCTGACGATCTTCAGTCATAATTCAATGGGGTATGTCATTTATTTCAGAAAACACTTTTTGTTATATTCCATGGAATGCTCTTAACGTCCCGATAGCAATGAATATATTAAATGCTTTGACAATAAATACATACAAAAACGTCATCTGTGGAAGCCGTGGCGCTGTAAAAAGCACGACCAATCATCTGAGCCGGCCCGGCTAAAATAACTGGATGACCTACCTGCCTGTCAGACTCCCATCTGGGCACAAATTTATCTCGTGCCCTCATTGGTCATGTGCGCGTTCGTGTGTTGGAGGAGGGACTCTGTAAGGAAGTCTGAAGGAAGAGGCATATGTTTTCCGGTTGTGTACTTTCAAATTCTAGCGCACTTGAGCTGGTTTCTCCATTCTTACCTACCTTTAACTCTTTTTAGGGTGCAGCTATATGTTTTATTTATTTCAAAGTGGGCCCATTTTAATATTTGTTTTCCCTTCAAATGTGCAGAGGACTCCCCAAGTGCTGTGTTTAATTTATTTTAAAGTAGGCCTGTGTATTATTTGTAATTCTCCTTATAAGAGTTCTTTGTTTCTTATTAGAGGTTAACAGTTTTATATCATGTAATAAATAGCCTAATAAATGCAAAAAACTGTAGTTTTTGTCTGATATAACAATACAAAACGATGAAATATGTTTTGCGGCTCCAGACAAAACATTTTTTTGGAAAAAGGAGCAAAATGGCTCTTTTGGTCAAAAAGGTTGCAGACCCCTGGTCTAATGGCGCGTTTCCACTGCAGCGGGGTAGCCCCGTTTAAGCGTCCCTAAGCGTCCTCGCTCTGGCCTCGGGCCGCCTCGCTGGCCGGCCCAGGCCGTGGCGCATTTCCATTACAGTTTAGGACCTGGGGTAGCAACGCAGTGTAGGCGGGGCCATCGGCTTTGTTTTTGTTCACATTTCGAGTTGTTCCGTCGAGCTCCCGCTGGATTTGATCATCCCCAATGAGATGTAGGAACGTCGTCACCTCCTCGGTCGACCACGGTGTGCTTTTCTTATTAGACGTAGCCATTTTGTAGCTCCTCCGTTTACAAAATGCTGTGTATAAAAATGCTGCAAGCTTGCTTCTAGATATATATGCGACGCTAGGGATGAACTCGCGCGCAATCTTGTGATGATTCTCTCTGACCAATCAGCAGTCGAGAGTGTTGACGTCACTAGTTCAGCCCTGGCCCTGGTCTGAGGGAACCACGATTTTATGAGGCCGGAAAAAGAGGGAAAAAGTACCCGCTGGCCGGTACTAGGCTATATGGAAACGCCACCAAAAACCGGCCTGGCCGCTTGAGGACGGTTAAGGACGCTTAAACGGGGCTACCCGCTGCAGTGGAAACGCGCCATAGGTGAACGGTGACTGTAAAAACTACACTGCGCATGCTCAGGGTATTTTCCTATTTAATGTGTGTGGCAAAAAATAATGACCATAGGGGCATAGAGCTGCCATCCCCACCATACGACATCTCACATCATTCAGAGCTGATTGGCTGTAAGTACGTGTGCCGCGAAAAGTGTGGTGTGTGAAGAGCAGGTGAAGAGGAGGAGAGAGACTCGTCCTAAAACCAGGAAGTAAGCTGCGCATGGCTTCCCTCCACAAAAAAGCAATGAGATTTCTCCATAGGATTTTAGAAAATAGCTCAAAATAAGATCTGTGGGAAACGTAGCTGTTAGATACATGCACGTTTTGTTCAGTCGGATAATATCCACATGTCTACCCTACTTTTATCATTTTCGAATCATAAATCCATCATTTAGATTTATGATAGACTTTTGAAACTACAAGAAGATAAGGAGGACTTTTACAAAAAAGTAATAGAGATTTTTGTCCAGAAGGATAGGCAAATGGACTTAATCTTCAAGTCAAGGTAAGACCGCAATTTTATTGAAACTGGGATCTTACTAAGAGAGAACAATTCAATATTTAAATGATAAAATTACATTTGTTGGGTATCCTTCTGTTGAACTGTCTGTTTAAAATTAATTGAAGCATCAGACTAAAGAGGCTTTTGAAAATAATATTATATTTTGATTTAGGTCAAAATATAATATTTGTAAACCTGAAGAGTCAGTGCCAGTGCCTCAGCAGCCATGAACCTCACTGCAGAAGCTTATATATAGACATCTAAGTGTTTTGTGCCCCACCACTTTTGTACATATAACGCCACTGGTCATATAGACCGTTCGGCCACACGAGGACGACCGAATACGATAACGGGTCCCAAGGTGGATAGAACGGCATATGCAACGCTCTGGAGGGTCAAACGGCTCCGTGTGTACGCCCTATACGATCATTTTCTGATAATGATGAGGCAATAGCCCCGCCTCTCCCCACATCTGCTGCTCACCCCCGCGTCAAAGTAAACTGCACACTGAATTCAGATTATTTATCTTTCTCTCGATATGGACATAAACGCGAGTGAAGTCTAATCTGACAGGACGGAGACACCTCTCAAACTACTGTCGGCCGGGTCACTCATTACTGGATCAGCTGCTGCATGAAACAGACACTGGCGCTGTCCGAAGAGAGGGAGGAAAAAGAGAGGCTCCATGTATTTTATTATCATATTATATACAGTCGTTATTAATTTGTTTTAAAGCTCAACAAAGAAGACCTTTGACCGGCACTTTTATAATTTTGTCTGGAAGATTTAAACTTTAATACACGTTCACTGGCAAACAACTCTGCCCGGTTCCCTCGGCCCCCACCGCGGAGAAGGGCAACCATGACAACCATGCTTCTTCGCTGCTTTTGTGGAGGAAGTTACAGCGCCACGTACAGGCTCCTGCATAATACTGCAGCTTCTCCAGCGGTTGGAGCTAAACGGAGCTGTCTCGTGTGGACAGACACTATCCGGTGAATATTGCGTGTGGACGGAAGCTTTTTTGCGTTTGCGTTAATCCTATGCGTTTAGCCGTTTTCGTCCTCGTGTGGCCGGGTTAGGGTTAGTCTCACCTGTACAGGCAGTGCTGGAGTGTGTTCAAGGTGAAGAATGAGATAATAATCATTAGAAGCAGTCCAACCAGTCAGATCGCTCTCACTGACACAGGCTGCAGCCATCCGACACTTAGATTAGCTTAGTTTAGCATATATACTATGAAAAGGGGAAAATAAATAGTGAGTGAACAAATACACATTTAAGTGTACTTAATATATCTCTGTACAAAAACTGAAATGTAAAAACAATTTGGCAACTTGTTTTGGTCCCAGTCAAGAAATAGCCCGACCCATAATCCCCTGTTAAACGTCTTATTGATGTTTTTACTCCTCTGATTTGGTATGGATTAAACAAACTGGATTCAGAGCTGCTGATAGGTGGATTTTGTTACCTTTGGACTGGCTGGATTTGTCTTCCCCTGTTTCCAGTCTTTATGCTAAGCTAAGCTAACCAGTTGATGGCTTTATTTCTAACAAACATATACAGCAATCTTAATATCTATGATTGGATGATACAAGAGGGTTTTAAATAGTTTATAAAGCTTCAGAAGAACCAAATCTATCAGACAAATGTAGTTAAGTAGAAATGGTCAAGTACATTTTTTTAAAGCTACTTTCCCTAAATTGAGAACTAGTGAAAACTGTACTTCAGTTAGTACATTTAAATAAAAAAAACACAACAAAAACATTCTTTGTTCCTTTTTTTTAATCCATTGAGGTTTTGTTCAAACTTTACAAGCAGTGTTCAGAGAGGTGGACGAAATACAATCAACATAACACAACAGACAGCTGAGATGTGACATTTTAATTACCCTGGTTTGTTAAACCATTGCAGCCTAATGTTTAATGATCAGATATTGTTCATTTTCCATAGGGATGTCCCGATCACCTTTTTTTGCTCCCGATCCGATTCCGATCCCGATCATTTGATTTTGACAATCTGCCGATACCGATTTTTCCCGATCCGATCTTTATGCAATGCATCCAACGCGATGAATTCAGCTACCTTGGCTGTTATCTCTTTGGCCTTGTCACTGTTCTGGGCCAGTTTCTCTTTCCTTTTAAAAGTCTCTGAAAGGTTGTTTCAGTGCCGTTACCTGAGTGGCCGCTGTGTACTCGTCGTGTTGTTGTTGGTGTTTGTTTCTCAGGTGGCGTATTAGATTGGTCGTGTTGAGCGTAGCTCTGTTCTTTCCACCACGCGGAACCTCCGCCTTGCAAACATTGCATCTGGCTGTTACACTGCCTTCGCTTTCAATTTTATAATACTTCCAAACTCCTGACATTTTCTCTGTCCCGACTCCCGAGTCACCAGCTGAACGTAGCCTCTCGTTAGCTTGCTGCTACTATTAGACACTGCGCCCACTCTGTTGCCAGATTTGAGAGAAATAAGCAACCAGGTCTGAAAACAAGCCCAAAAGAAGCAACACATACATGATGTTGTGTCATTTTAAACAAAAACTAAGGCCTCAGGATGACTTTAAGACGTGAACATGGTCATTTTTGTTTTATAACATTAAATAATAAAAATATTTTATAAAAAAAAAAAAAAAATCCCGATCCCCGATTTTTTTTCTCCCGATTCCAATCTTTTGAAAATCACGAGATCGGCTCCGATCCCCGATCACGTGATCGGATCGGGACATCTCTCATTTTCCAAGTAACTGTTTATACATTTTTTTACCAATATATTGTAATTAAAGCATGAATCCTGAATCTACCCCTTTTAAAATATACCCATAATTGTTTCCTTTTAAAATTATTAAAAAAACAAGTGCATTACTTCCACTAGTAATGTTTGCAAGTATGAATCACTTTTTGAACACACAATTCTGAGACAATAAATACTTTTCTTGTCCCCCTGACATATAAAGAAGTGGTAAAAGTTTATTTCTGAGTAAATAGTTTTCTGATCACTTCAAGTCATGACGGAAGGTAGTGCAATCCGTAGAATAAACTAGAGTACATTAGAACATACTCATCAGTATTGTGCGTCTCATCAAGGTGAACTATATGTGATCAGACTCTGAAAAATTAACAATGTGTACAATGTACTTCCCCAGTTGAATACATGTATTACATTTAGTGAGAGTGACTCTTTCTGAAGAAAATCTAATGGTTGTTCTACTCAGTGTGATTGACAGGAGAGATGATCAGAGGGGCAGAGTTTTTACCACCATCATTAAAACAAGGACCAAAATGAGGGTAGAGTTTCTCTTTGAAGCAGCAGCCAGTGAAGGAGTAGATCAGAGCTGCAGTATCAACATCATAAAAGGAGACCAGACCCTCCTCATAATCCACAAACACCCCCACCTTCTCAGGCTGAGACTTCAGAGAGAGACGGACTGGAGGACCAGCAAAAGCTTGGTACTTATTTTCATTCCTCAACACTATCACCCAGTAACCTTTCTGAGGAACCAGTATGATGTCTCCCTTCCTGTTCATCGACTCTCTAGCCACTCCTAGAGTCCACTCAGTCTTCCCTTGAACCTGAACCTCGTAATAAAATCTTCCTGAAGAGAAACTCTGCTTTGCTAAGACACGAGCACACCGATCAAATCTCTCTGGATTGTCTGGAAGATTCTTCTTCACATCACCATCTTTAACTTGTTTTCCATCATCAGACAGGATGAGTTCAGGATGTGCTGTATCAGGATCAAGAGTCACCTCCACCTCATACTGCTGGACCCTCTTCAGCTCCACCTCAGAGAGCAGCTTCTTCATCTGTTTCCTGAGCGTCTCCTCCAGCTGAGTCACAGCTCTCCTCACAGTCCCCTCATATGAAGGTGGACGGACCCTGACTTCTGTCCAGTTCTTGGTGGGTGGAGCAGCGTTCAGGGATGTGAAGCTTTGGAGGAGGTGGAGCTGGTCTTCAGAGCGTGAGAGCTGCTCCACCTCAGAGCTTCTCTTCTTCAGCTCAGAGACTTCCTGTTCCAGCTCTTTGATGAAGCCTTCAGCCTGTTCCTCTGTCTCTCTCTGCTTCTCTTTGATGGTGTCGATGAGCTCGGCCTGGCTTCTCTCAACAGACTCCTTCAGAGCGGTGAAGACCTGAACACCATCTGCTACCTCTCTGTCTGCTCCTTCCTTACTGAGCTCCACTGAGCGATTCATCTCCTGAATCTTCAGTCGTCTCTTCTGGATCATCTTCTGAATTTCAGCCTCTGTCTTCCCCAGCTCAGCCTTCTTTCCTTCATATCCTTCTTTCAGAGGAACAACATCATGTGTCTTGTGGTCTGAAACAGTGCAGAGCATGCAGACACACACCTGGTCGGTCTTACAGAACAGCTCCAGCGGTTTATCGTGCTTCACACACATCCTGCCTTCCAGGTTCTCCACAGGGTCGATCAGCTGATGTTTCTTCAGGCCTGCTCTTGTCAGGTGAGGCTCCAGGTGAGTCTCACAGTAGGACTCCAGACACACCAGGCAGGACTTCAGGGCCTTCAGTCTGGTTCCAGTGCAGACGTCACAGGGAACTTCTCCTGATTTGACAACGTGTTGCTCTGAGCTGCTGCTGCTGGCTTTCTGTTGAGCTGACTGTCTGAACTGAGCAGCCATCTCAGAGATGAAAGTGTTGACCAGCAGCTCAGGCTTAATGTTGAACACCTTATTACAGTTGGGACACTGACTCGGGACATTTCTATCCCAGTGTTCAGAGATGCAGGCTTTACAGAAGTTGTGTCCACATGGTATGGTGACTGGATCAGTGAACACATCCAGACAGATGGAGCACAGAAACTGATCTTCAGTCAGCAGACAGCTGGCAGCAGACATGTCTTCTCTCTGGGGAAAAAAACACAACTCTAATTACATATTCTCTATTTGCCAGTTCATAGAGTCCTACTATGAACCCAAACAGGTAAACTACCCCAACGTTTTATGTTAGAAATGACAAACATAGACCAATGACAACCAACAACATTTACCTTTTTTGTCTGTAAGAATTACAATTTAAGTTCAAATGAAATCTGGAAAATCATAGCAGCATTCAGTTTAAACTCTACGAAACACAATGTGTAAGCTCTAATACTGTTGGGGCATTTTGCCATTGTTGAACAGAGAAGTGAAACCTCCTGCTGAGCATCACTGAAGTTAATACTAGTTGTTAAAAAACAATAAACGTTATCAGCTTCAAAAGGCAGACAGCAGTTACTACAGAAACAGGTTCAAAGCTCAAGGCTACTAACCACAGTGTCTACAAATTATATAAGATGAAATATGTAATTGTCATGCCTTTTATAAGCAACACTTGTAACATAACACCAGATCCCTTGCTTTGGACAGTCCAGAACAAATCTACTATTTAGATACTACTTTGTTTAATAAAGTCAATTATAAAGATGTTTTCAAATACAGGAAATATGAAAATAAGTATAAACTAATGCTAGCTGTGACTACCCGATTTGCATTGCGCATGCGCGAGATTGGCCGCCATATTGGACAGCTACATAGGCAACCCAAATAGGACATTTGTTTCGCAAAGCATACAAAAAACCCACAAAAAAACCCAACAACATTAATCTGAACGAGAGATATGAGTTAATGTTATTACAATGTGACTTCACTATTATTTAACAACTACTTTTATTGAGTTAAGTACAATCTCAGAACAAGTGAGGAATGGATTTAACTTCTGTTAGACAGCTATCATACTGAAGACATATTTACTGTGAATGTATGCAAAAATGTATGGCATTAATAATTCTAATTACATTAACTGTGAATGTCTTTCATTTTGTTTCAAATAAAATACAATTGCATAAAATATTTTTGTAGAGATATTTGAGATGTTTATGACTGTTTATGTTTATATGGCGGACCATCTCGCGCATGCGCAATGCAAATCGGGCAGAGATGCAAATCGGGTAGTCACAGGCTGTATGCTCTCTAACCCAACTTAACCATAGTTTACATTGCAGTTGTTTTGTGGCTGTTGCTAATTTAAATGTTGAGGTTTTTATCTTAACTGACACGTTTCTATTGTGTAATATTCTTTATATGGTCAAACGATGTAATCCAGTCAGATTCAGATTTTAATCCAACTTTGACTAAATGTTTAGTAAGTGATGTGTCTGTAGTGAACTCACCAGTGTTTGCAGAGTCCTGCTGTGTTGTTGAGAAAAAGCTGCTGGATTCAGTTGTGTGTTTCTTCAGAGAAACAGAGACGTGTCTCGGCTGCTGCTCTGCTGTCGCTCAGACAAACAACAGCTTTCATTTCCGGGAAATGGAAACTCTTCTCTTACAGTGTGGTTCAACCTGTCAGTGACAGTTTGCTAAGAGGGAGTGGAGGAAGAACTGTTGAGGCTTGTTATTTAACTTTGTGACGATGCATTTTACAGCTGATCCAAGAGGCTTTTCAAATAGTGTATTGAGCATAAGTAGGAATATGTTCTCAATACATAAAGAACATCTCTTTACACATCTGGAGATTCATAGCTATATTTCACAACGCTGTGTTATGGTCCCTGTTTAAGAGCAGCTGGTGAAACACTTCCTCCTCCCTGAACAGACGGCTTGAAAATGGGTCACGTGATTGTTGACTCGCATACATTTGATATGTAGTAAATCAAATGTATATTTATGTTGGAATATATCAAAATGTATCCTAGGAACTTAAATATAATAATAATAATGATGTGTTCCTGTCCTCCTTCAGTCTCTGCAGTGCTGCCGGCAGTCATGTTCAGGTAGAGAACGACCGGCTAAACGGCGGCCACCATGCGGAAACATCTGGAAAGGATCCGTTTCCGGGGCCAGAGACGGGATGAGTTCCCGGATCTGGCCGATTCTCCCAACACCTCCGACACAGAGAGCAACGAGGAGGTCGTGAGCAGACCTCGAGTCTCCGCCAGAGATTCAGAGGAGCTGAGGGAGGCGGAGGGGGAGCAGAGTGACGCTCAGGTACACAAACACACACAATATCAACCAGGAGTTTAGAAAGAAACATGTTTATCTGACCCTGAACTTTAAAGAGTCCTCTCCTGCTGATGTTCAGGTGTATATCAGTATGTAGTCTCTCTACTTTAAAGAGTCCTCTCCTGCTGATGTTCAGGTGTATATCAGTATGTGGTGTCTCTACTTTAAAGAGTCCTCTCCTGCTGATGTTCAGGTGTATATCAGTATGTAGTGTCTCTACTTTAAAGAGTCCTCTCCTGCTGATGTTCAGGTGTATATCAGTATGTAGTGTCTCTACTTTAAAGAGTCCTCTCCTGCTGATGTTCAGGTGTATATCAGTATGTAGTGTCTCTACTTTAAAGAGTCCTCTCCTGCTGATGTCCAGGTGTATATCAGTATGTAGTGTCTCTACTTTAAAGAGTCCTCTCCTGCTGATGTTCAGGTGTATATCAGTATGTAGTGTCTCTACTTTAAAGAGTCCTCTCCTGATGATGTTCAGGTGTATATCAGTATGTAGTGTCTCTACTTTAAAGAGTCCTCTCCTGCTGATGTTCAGGTGTATATCAGTATGTAGTGTCTCTACTTTAAAGAGTCCTCTCCTGCTGATGTTCAGCTGTATATCAGTATGTAGTGTCTCTCCATGCTTTAATGTTCATGAAGCTCTTTATTTTGCTGCAGCACCTCTTTTCACCCTCTGTCTGAAACCAGACAGACTGGAAGTATATGGTAGCATACAATAAAAAGTAAAGGTGTCTTACAATGTTTCTTTTTGTGTCCTACGTATTCAGACACCAGGCTTCACTTACATAATCATGTCACTTATATACAAGTAGTTGAGTTGTATGATTATGTCCAGAGATACCACCTCTCAACTAACTCGTTGCTTTGTCATGTGTGTTTTATTTTTATTTGACTGTGTGTGTGTTTGTCTCTCAGGCCAGTCATGCAACTTGTTTGTACTATGAGTAATTCTTTAGGGCCTCTTACAGTTATTGAAATGAAATCAGGAGGAAAATAAACAACCAAAAAGACTGCAAATGTGTAAAATCGATAAATGTAGTGTAATATTTACCTCTAAAATACAGTGGATTGGAAGAATATGGTAGCATTAAACAAAAAGTACAAGTCAAAGTGTCTTCAAATGTTTCTTTTTGTGACCTACTTATTTAGACGCGGTTTCACTTACTGTAGCTTATATACTGAAGTAGTTTAGTTTTATGATTAGATCCAGAGATACCACCTGTAAACTAACTCGTCTGCTTGTTATGTGTGTCCGTATTTAACTGTGTGTTTGTCTCTCAGGCTAGTCATGCATCGTTCTCTGCTGCTCTCCACGACGACTCCAGGACGGATCTCAACGAGGTCAAAGGTCACCTGGAAATCGCCTTGTTAGAGAAACACTTCTTAGGTGAGTAATCTGACCTGAACTGCACTCCACTGTGTGGGGTTTCTTTGTTTACTTATGTAAACAAAGAAACAACATATAACAATATATAATAATCTGTGTTTTTCTCTTTTAAACCGGATGTTATTTATATTTTTTTATATATTTATCTTATGGGGCTAATATTCTAGTGGGGCTAATATTTAGTCAGCCACCAATTGTGCAAGTTCTCCCACTTAAAAGATGAGAGGCCTGTAATTTTCATCCTAGGTACACTTCAACTATGAGAGACAGAATGGGGGGAAAGAATCCAGGAAATCACATTGTAGGATTTTTAATGAATTAATTGGTAAATTCCTCGGTAAAATAAGTATTTGGTCACCTACAAACAAACAAGATTTCTGGCTCTCACAGACCTGCAACTTCTTCTTTAAGAGCCTCCTCTGTCCTCCACTAGTTAACTGTATTAATGGCACCTGTTTGAACTCGTTATCAGTATAAAAGACACCTGTCCACAACCTCAAACAGTCACACTCCAAACTCCACCATACCTACTGTGAAACATGGGGGTGGAAACATCATGCTTTGGGGCTGTTTTTCTGCAAAGGGAACAGGACGACTGATCCGTGTAAAGGAAAGAATGAATGGGGCCATGTATCGTGAGATTTTGAGTGACAACCTCCTTCCATCAGCAAGGGCATTGAAGATGAAACGTGGCTGGGTCTTTCAGCATGACAATGATCCCAAACACACCGCCCGGGCAACGAAGGAGTGGCTTCGTAAGAAGCATTTCAAGGTCCTGGAGTGGCCTAGCCAGTCTCCAGATCTCAACCCCATAGTCCGTGTTGCCCAGCGACAGCCCCAAAACATCACTGCTCTAGAGGAGATCTGCATGGAGGAATGGGCCAAAATACCAGCAACAGTGTGTGAAAACCTTGTGAGGATTTACAGAAAACGTTTGACCTCTGTCATTGCCAACAAAGGGTATATAACAAAGTATTGAGATGAACTTTTGTTATGGACCAAATACTTATTTTCCACAATAATATGCGAATAAATTCTTTAAAAATCAGACAAATGTGATTTTCTGGATTTTCTTTTTTCTCATGTTGTCTCTCATAGTTGAAGTGTACCTAGGATGAAAATTACAGGCCTCTCATCTTTTTAAGTGGGAGAACTTGCACAATTGGTGGCTGACTAAATACTTTTTTGCCCCACTGTATATATATTTCTTGAACTCAGTTTTATTTAGACATTTTCCTCTGAAACATATTGTTGTTTTCTTTTTTTTGTATTTATTTTTATTTTTATTGAATAACTATCGTGATAGTAGTATTATAATCACCACTATTTTTGTTATTTATCTTGAATTTATTTGGTTCTCTCTTCTCAAATTAACCACCATTAATAAATAATGTCGCTACCTGCAACATTTCAATAAAGACAATATAAACAAAAACACTTAAATACACAGAATGTTTTAGCCAGGTTAAAGCTGATTATTGGATCTTGAGTCAAGGTTATTTTATTGGTTTAATTTAGCATAAAATAAGTTAAAGTAAAGTGTCCCTTTTTAAATCTGTGGCTGGGAGAGTTGTGTGTTAATTGGCTGTGGACTCATTCTGGCCTTTAGCATCACTTCAGGGTTAAATGCCCTACAGCACAGATGCATGCTGGGTAATCTGTCAATATCTGTTCGTCAGCTTTACGTAACACACACTGCTAATAAGCCTGCTTAACCTCGTCACACACACACACACACACACACACACACACACACACACACACACACACACACACACACACACACAACACACCAATAAAGAGTTACAATTATATGTTGATTGATAATACTTTCTACTTTTACTTGAGTAACATTTTAAATGTAGGACTTTAACTGTAACGAGTATTCATACACTCTGGTATTACTTCCTCTGTACTTTTACTCAAGTACAAGATCGGAGTACTTCCACCACTTCTGTTTGATGTTGATTTAGTTTTGGGTTAACATGAACGTGTCGTGTCTCATCCTCGTCTGTTTTCAGAGGAGGAGTTGAAGAAACTGAGAGAGGAGTCAACGTGGATTCACTGCGGCACGAGCTGGAGAGAGAGCGCAGCCGCTGCAGCGAGCTGGAGGCAGAAGATCAACGACGTGCTGAAAACCCAGGTTGGTTATTAAAGGTCACCTATTATGCAAAATCCACTTCTTCATGTCTTTCATACATCAACATGTGTCCCCTCTTCTCCATGTCTCTTCTACATCAACATGTGTCCCCTCTTCTCCATGTCTCTTCTACATCAACATGTGTCCCCTCTTCTCCATGTCTCTTCTACATCAACATGTGTCCCCTCTTCTCCAGGTCTCTTCTACATCAACATGTGTCCCCTCTTCTTCATGTCTTTCATACATCAACATGTGTCCCCTCTTCTTCATGTCTCTTCTACATCAACATGTGTCCCCTCTTCTTCATGTCTCTTCTACATCAACATGTGTCCCCTCTTCTTCATGTCTTTCATACATCAACATGTGTCCCCTCTTCTTCATGTCTCTTCTACATCAACATGTGTCCCCTCTTCTTCATGTCTTTCATACATCAACATGTGTCCCTCTTCTTCATGTCTCTCTACATCAACATGTGTCCCCTCTTCTTCATGTCTCTTCTACATCAACATGTGTCCCCTCTTCTTCATGTCTCTTCTACATCAACATGTGTCCCCATCTTCTTCATGTCTCTTCTACATCAACATGTGTCCCCTCTTCTTCATGTCTCTTCTACATCAACATGTGTCCCCTCTTCTTCATGTCTCTTCTACATCAACATGTGTCCCCTCTTCTTCATGTATCTTCGTCCATCAACATGTGTCCCCTCTTCTTCATGTCTCTTCTACATCAACATGTGTCCCCTCTTCTTCATGTCTCTTCTACATCAACATGTGTCCCCTCTTCTCCATGTCTCTTCTACATCAACATGTGTCCCCTCTTCTCCATGTCTCTTCTACATCAACATGTGTCCCCTCTTCTCCATGTCTCTTCTACATCAACATGTGTCCCCTCTTCTCATGTCTCTTCTACATCAACATGTGTCCCCTCTTCTCCATGTCTCTTCTACATCAACATGTGTCCCCTTCTTCTTCATGTCTCTTCTACATCAACATGTGTCCCCTCTTCTTCATGTCTCTTCTACATCAACATGTGTCCCCTCTTCTTCATGTCTCTTCTACATCAACATGTGTCCCCTCTTCTTCATGTCTCTTCTACATCAACATGTGTCCCCTCTTCTTCATGTCTCCTCTACCTCAACATGTGTCCCCTCTTCTTCATGTCTCTTCTACATCAACATGTGTCCCCTCTTCTTCATGTCTCTTCTACATCAACATGTGTCCCTCTTCTTCCATGTCTCTTCTACTCCACATGTGTCCCCTCTTCTCAATGTCTCTTCTACATCAACATGTGTCCCCTCTTCTCCATGTCTCTTCTACATCAACATGTGTCCCCTCTTCTCCATGTCTCTTCTACATCAACATGTGTCCCCTCTTCTTCATGTCTCTTCTACATCAACATGTGTCCCCTCTTCTTCATGTCTCTTCTACATCAACATGTGTCCCCTCTTCTCCATGTCTCTTTCTACATCAACATATGTCCCCTCTTCTTCATGTCTCTTCTACATCAACATGTGTCCCCTCTTCTTCATGTCTCTTCTATCAACATGTGTCCCATCTTCTTCATGTCTCTTCTACATCAACATGTGTCCCCTCTTCTTCATGTCTCTTCTACATCAACATGTGTCCCCTCTTCTTCATGTCGCCTCTACCTCAAACATGTGTCCCCTCTTCTTCATGTCTTCGTCTACATCAACATGTGTCCCCTCTTCTTCATGTCTCTTCTACATCAACATGTGTCCCCTCTTCTTCATGTCTCTTCTACATCAACATGTGTCCCCTCTTCTTCATGTCTCTTCTACATCAACATGTGTCCCCTCTTCCTCATGTCTCTTCTACATCAACATGTGTCCCCTCTGTGTAAAGAGACTCTGAAAGTTTCAGGAACAAAGATTCTCTCTCTTTTTGATCCATTTCTATAAAAACCTGTCTGAAAATGAACTGATCAGATTTTGGCCACTTTATGATGTCATAACGATGTTTTGTCTTGTGTAACCATTAGCAAATCACCAACCAAGGTAAACCCCCATTATCACCTGAATCTCCTCTAGAGCACCATTGAGTTCTTTGTAACCAAATCTCTCTCAGAGGGGCGTGGGGAGGGGCTCCTTATTTTCATCTAAAGTAACAGACAGAGAATCAGCACTTTGGAAACAGGGCTGAAACAGAGGTGATTATGGGATGCTGCAATGATCTGTTTGGTGTTTCAGCCAATCAGAGACAGGCTCTGGATATATCTGAGACCTGTGATATATTGATGAAAAACAGTATGATAGAGGACCTTTAAATAAAAATAAACGTTTTTTAATGAGCTAATGCTAACCATCAGACAGAGCGGTTTGTTCCTGTAGTCTCATGGCTGAATCTGATCACCTGAATGATCGTTTCTGTTGCTTTACAGACTTGAAGACTCACCTTCACAAACGCCTAAAGCCCCGCTCCCTTCTACATCTGCAGCCAGCGGTACAGGTGAGTTTATCTTTTTCTTACATTACTCGTTATCGTTCAATATTTTTGAAATGTAGTTTCATCAGTCATAGGATGTTCGAGTGGTGCAGGGATGATGTATCTTTGTGGGCCAAAACGGAAGTAAGCATCGCAAGGGCTCCCTAAATAAAACAAAAAGCCAATGGGATTTTACCAATGGATTTCGGAAAATTGCACAAAATAATCTCTTGATCAAACTTTTATGATAATTACTTGTTTGGTTCAGCAGGATAATCTCCACATATTAACACCACTTTTATAACAATTGAAGTGTAAATGCAATCTCCAGAATGAAAAAGCTAATGTTAGGCTATAAAGAAGTCACATGACTTCACGTCACTACCGCTAAGCTAAAGGTGGCTAATATTGGGCTATAAAGGAACTACAGCACGGTCACATGACTTCACGTCAACACCGCTAAGCTAAAGGTGGCTAATGTTGGGCTATAAATGAACTACAGCACGGTCACATGACTTCACGTCACCACCGCTAAGCTAAAGGAGGCTAATGTTGGGCTATAAAGGAACTACAGCACGGTCACATGACTTCACGTCAACACCGCTAAGCTAAAGGTGGCTAATGTTGGGCTATAAATGAACTACAGCACGGTCACATGACTTCACGTCACCACCGCTAAGCTAAAGGTGGCTAATGTTGGGCTATAAATGAACTACAGCACGGTCACATGACTTCACGTCACCACCGCTAAGCTAAAGGTGGCTAATGTTGGGCTATAAAGGAACTACAGCACGGTCACATGACTCATTTAGATACTTGTTAACAACCGCCATTTTTAAATTCAGCAGTGGGGTATTTACTGACGCATTTTATTTCGTAGGACAACACTTTTTAATCTCTTCAGCTTGTGTTAACCACAGACCTTATTTCAGGCTCACAACCAAACTATGGTAAAAAATGTTGACTTCAAGACGAGTGAACAGGAAGTTGTAAAATGCCAACTCATTTCCAGGTTTTAGGACTCATTTCTTCACCACTCTATACTAAGACCTACACATAAAACCACAGAACACGAATGTGAGTAACACACATGTAATTGTATGAATAAAATGTTCTTGTTCTTCTATAGATAAGTAATTATATTGTTTATAAAATCATAGTTTAGGTTTTATTCGTCCAGATTTTTCAGATATCTGTGACTGATATTTTCATACAAGGCAAAGTCTAGTATAAACCTCAGTGTATAAATGTGGTGAAATGTCAACAACCATGTAACCTCCATCTTTTCTTCTTCTCATCTTCAGACAAACAGAAGGACACTTGGTCCAGCAGCTTCCGGAAGTGTCTCTACGATAGATTTGGCGTTTACATCGAGGACTTCCGCTTCCAGCAGGAGGAGCAGACGGTGGAGACGGACGAGCCGCTGAGCGCCAAGAGGTGAGGAGGGGAAACACAGAAACCCTAAAAAAAATAGATGCGATTCATTTCATTGTTGAAGACAAGGGCTGTAAGAAATGTTTTATGTTTCAGAAAATGTATAAAGAAAGTGTTATTAGACAGTATGAAGTTGACTTTTGATCGTGTTCTGCTTTCATGTTTCAGTATTTGTAAGCAACTGTGACTGAAAGAATATTGCTTTTATTTTTTAATGCACTTTTTAAATATGTGTCCCCGGTGTGTCGGGGGAACTCACGCAGCGTCAGAAATAAAACCCTCTCTCTTTTCCTCCGTACCGTAACCAGCAAGAGAGAAAGCCTTTGAGCTCCATACTGTTTCAGAAATAATCCTTGATAATCCATGATATGGCGTTTCATCACGGCAGTATTTAGTTTAGACAGTAGCTGCCGGGTCCCGCATGAGCTCAGACCCCTCCTCTTTATTTCGAAAGCTCCTTTTTTTAGAATTTTTTTTTTTTTACCAATTTTTTTTTTTTTTAAAGCTTTATATCCAACTCAGCACTTTTGAAACAGGAAGTGAAACAGAGGGATATGAGGCATGGCTAGAATGGGTGATCTGTTTGGTATTTTGAGCAAAACACTTCATAGACATGTTTTTTATGTATTTTTATATATCTGAGACCCAGTGGCGGCTGGTGGAAAAATATTTTTGGTGGGGCTGTTGATATAGTGAGTAAAAACATTTTTTTTGGGAGAAATGACCCCTTAAATTAGGACTTCTGGTGATGTAATGGCGCGTTTCCAGTGCAGCGCGGAGCTCGCTTTAATGCTGCGTTCAGACCGGACGCGATGCGAATATTCGCTTCGCTCTAAACGCTCCTATCGCATCGCTCTAGTCGCTCGAGTTTCACCGCGGCTGCCAGCTGTGTTTACTCGCATCATTCAAACAAGAGGCGCTGGCTCGGGAGCTACAACTACAACAAAATGAATATATTTGACCGTGATTAAATTGTAATACACGTTTCTAAATGATGCCGACGTAACAACATACTGATACCGGTTAGTAAAAACCATGAATTAATGCTTTGACAAATCTGCAGACAGACAGCAGGCGAAAAACCTTTTAGAATGCTTGTTTTCTGAATGGAGCTTGGCTAAGCTAACGTTATATATGTTCCGACCGTCCACACTCACAACAACGGCCTATACAGACATAAATAAACCAGTGACTGTATTCTCCATGACACAGACAGTCTGTGGTTTGTACTTGTTTAACTTTTGTCTAGTTTCTGAACAGATCGTATCTGTCCCCGGCTGTTTGAAGAGCAAGCATGGGAAACAAAAGATAGCATTTACCTGTTTGCATCCAGCTAGCCATGCCTTTCTGGTGTACCAGCTACGTGAGAAGCCTCGTTGATACGTTTTGTCTTTTTCACGAGCTTGCTGTGATGTATACAAATCGGGTTGGTCCGGTCCAAGGTCTTTAAGCAACAGTTTATCTCCCAAAATTCTCCTTTCGAAAGGATTGGAGATTAGCTCTTGAACGGAATTGGGCGGGGACCAAGGTCCGGCGACTCCACCTGCACACCATTGTCATCTAACTACTGCGTCACCTTGGTCACTCACGAGTCTAAAAAACAACTCACGTCAACGCACGTAAGCAACGTGGGCGCCAACGTGAGCGCCCTCGTGACCAAAATATTTGACGTCGCTGATTGGCTGAAATTATGTTTCGGCGGCACAGTTTACTATTGAGACTTTTGCAACGTGCTGGTTGCTGCTGTTTGGCTCGGGGGCTCCGCCCGGTAATGATAAACTAATGCCACGGGCAAGGCCAGGCAGGAAACATGTGACTTATCAGTAACTTTAGACATCGTAACACCATTTTAAACGAGATTTTATTGTAGATTATACATTTTACTGATACCAATTGTATGATATTTACCTTGTTCATTACAAATACAAATATAAAATATATATATTTTTTAAATATATATTTTTTAATTTTATATTTTTTTTAATATTTTTTTTTGTATGTGGGAAGAGGTGGGGCGGCGCCCCTAGCGCCCCTATGGGCCGGCCGCCACTGCTGAGACCTATGCTATTGCCTACAAATAGCATGATAGGTGACCTTTAATACTAGATAGATGTAGGTCCTCTTAAGAGTATTTGAACTTATTCTGTACAGTATGCTTCATTTAATATTTATTATATTTTTTATAATATTTGATTTTAGTTTTTTCTTCGTCTTTTATAAAAAAAATTATTTTTTATTTTATTATATTTTTAACTCATGTCTGATGCCTGTTAACATGCCGCTGTGACGAACGAAAATCTTTTTTTCATAAGGTTTTATTTGTATTCTTTCTGTTATAAAAATAATAGATCTTTATTTTTGTTTTTTTTATTTAATTATATTGTTAACTCATGTCTGATGCCGCTGTGACGAACGAAAATCCCAATTTGTGATAAAAACAATGTGTTAAAGCTGAATATCTTTAAATAAATACATCCTAATCAAACATGTGGTTTCCGACACACAGGTTGACTGAAAACATGAGAAGACTCAGTGAGTATTAATACTTTCTTTCACCGTTCATCACAAACAATACAGAATACAAGAGCTATCAAGATACATCTGTGTTTCTCTGCGTCTGTGATTGGTCAGTTTCTGTTTTTTTCAGAGCGAGGGTTGAAACCATTGTCCAACTTCAAGAGGAACCTGACGGCGCTGTCCAGCTGGTACTCCGTCTACACCTCGGCCATCGCCTTTATTGTGAGTTCAGCCCGAAGGTTACTGATGATGATAATAATAAAAAATGATTTGTGGAGCGCTTTTTAAAGGTCCCATGTCATGGCCATTTCTACTGATCATAATTCCAGTGTTGAGGTCTACTAGAATACATTCACATTGTTCAATGTTCCAAAATCACATTGGTTTCTCATCCAGCATCTCTGTATAGTCTGTGTATTCACTCTCTGTCCTACACGCCTTCTTGGAGCTCCTTTCATTGCAAATGAAAAAGAAAACTATAAAGTGTATAAACAACTATTATAGTGTAGAAAAATATAGAAAAATAGAAAATAAACTAATGATTATTTTGATCATGACGAGTTGTTTTTGAGGAAACTGAACATTTTTGGGATTTATAAACATGCGATTTATTTATTTATTATTCATTTGGTAAATTTCAGATCCATATTTTCTAAAACGCTCCTATCTTTTCATTTATTAAAGAGGTCCTGTAGTGTTGTATAGGATTTAGTGCATGTAAATGGTCTGCAAAGGGTAACATCTGAAAGTTCCCCCCAGAGGGAGTTTCTCGCCGACACAGTCTCAACAAAACATTTAAAGAAGGATACATGTATATTTTGAGCATTCATTTTGAAGTTTAACTATACTTTGTTGACTATAAATATTATAAAAAGACAAAGAGTTTCAGTATAAGATCAGATTTTACACTCCAGTTGAAATGTTTTTCATTTAGTCGTGACCTCATCTTGATCCGTGACACCTTTTAATTATTGCATCTTCATCTATTAGTGTGCATTCACATGAATTATCTACATAATATATAAAGACACCTTAAAAATGTGTGTGTGTGTGTGTTGCAGGTCTACATGTATGCAGCGTGGCACGGCTGGGCCGTCCCGATGTTCCTGTTCCTCGCCATCGTCCGACTCTCTTTAAATTATCTCATCGCCAGGTCAGTGTAAGCCCCGCCCCTCTCTCTCCTACAGCCAATCACACGGCTCCAATCAGAGACAGTGGGTGTTTCTCAATGTCGAGGAAAACTGCTCCAGAGCCACTATTTCAAGGATACTACGTCATTGAGTCCCGCCGAAGGACTTTTCCAATGTCCAGGATACTTGGAATTCTACCGAGGCCGGGGTACTGGCCCGTCCACACAGCGGCGTGCGTTGAAAGCTTCACCATTCACTTTGGATTCACTGCATGGGAAGCGACGCAGAGCTTTGCTGGCGTAAGGCGGGGCCTCTCACTTGCACACTTGCTAGCCTGTTCCATTCTTCGTTCTCCGAATGCCAGGAAGGATTCTTGCCTAGCCTCTGATGGACCTGACTCGGAGGACAAGGAAGCGTCCTCGACATTGAGAAACACCCTGTTAATCAGGTTGACATGAATCTTCTCGTATAGGCAATTTAAGTAACATGCAGGTGAATCAGATGAATAATAGATCGGGGGGGGGTTCATTACATTTATGCATCTTAACTCCAGTCAACTAATCTATCAGAATATTCTGAAACTATTTTTGAAAAAGTATTTACCGTAAATGTTATTTTTCAGAAATGGCAGAAAATGCTGTTTTCAGCTTTCCAAAATCTAGAGATTCTCTGCTTTTATGTTTTATATCATATTAAACTGAATATATTTGGTATTTGTACTTAAAAACAGGACATTTTAACACATCGCCTGTGAGGAGCTGGTAGGATATTGGCACTGTTATCTGGGTTTTATGATAACAATCAATTGAACAATATAATTGTTAGTTACAGCTATTTCTCAGACGCTCCATTAATGAGCTGTTGCTCTGGCTCGTTTAGGGTACTTAGACCCCGGTTACGTAACTTTATGACTGTATGTTCTTTAAAACTACTCAATGGGAAATAGAAGGGGGTTAACTATGTGTTTAAGAGTGTAACATGGAGTAAAGTACTTCAGTCAGGTAGAGGAAACGTCACTAATTAAAATGTTTTAATAGATGTTTTTTATTCCATTCTTGACAGATAGGTAACTTTTCATCCACTCGAAGCCTCACTGTGTTTTAAAAATGAACCAATGATTCTTAGCAGCTTGAATTCAAAATCTTTGACAAACAGATATATTTAGACAGTGTGAAATGATCTCATATCTACCTGTGTGTTCCCATGATGCACTGCTCTCAGAGGCTGGAGGATCCAGTGGAGCATCGTACCTGAAGTCTCCGAGCCCGTGGTGAGAAATCTCTCTGTGATTTATCTTCAACATGAAAAGAAATATCCATTTAAAATCTGAAAGTGTCCTGACAGGCTACCTGCACAGGTGAACAGGAAGTTAGTGTGACAGACTAACAGCTCCACCTGGTGGCTATGGGACGTCATTTAATGTCATGTCATGTTAAATAGTGGAATGACTTTTAATGGTCATGAAAAGTAGGTTTTTAATTGACGAATAATTCATTTGTATTCAAATTTGGTATTAAAAACGGTTGTGCCTTTTTAATATTAAAAATTCCATGTAACATATTCCAGTTTTGAGGTAGTTTAGAGTATTTGACATACATTTCTGTCCTATAAATTCAAATGACCTGTGTTACTTATTTTTCAGATTTCTGTTGTTGAAAAGTATTCAAATTAACTCATATTTATTAAAATAATACCAGATTTGCATTAAAAAACATAACATTTGAATGTAACTTGCATTGTTATTAAGTACATTTACTAAATTTTAAGGAACTTTCATGTACTCTACCTACGTTTAGACCTGACTTTTTTAGATGTCTGTTCTCGAAAGGTATGCATAATAACACATATATGATAAGGTTATGCCTGGTTTCAATACAAAAACATGTTATTGTGGAAGTTCTCATACAAACACACAGTGTATTTCTTAATGTGAGTAATTAGCTGGGGAAGTTGCGTTGTCATGGTCACTAGTTGTGTAGATGATTGTGTCAGTTTGTATCTCCTTATTGTCTCCTCTGGTTTCCAGGAGCCTCCCAAAGAAGACCTGACGGTGTCGGAGAAGTTCACGCTGGTTCTGGACGTGGCTCAGAAAGCTCAGGTGAGACGAGACGGAGAGTTCAGCGGAGCTACGTCAGCTCAGACAGATTCACTACAAACAAACTACTGAAGACCAATCTTTTTACTTTACCTTTGTTTCTACTTGAGATGTTTGTTGTGTTCTTATGTGTGTTTCTTTCGGGACTCCACGTGGTCTGTGTTTTATGTTGACCTTGACATTTCTGCCTCATGTTATTGTATTCATGTTTCTGTGGTCTTAGTTTTGAACTTCTTGTGAAGCACTTTGTGATGTTATTGCTGTGAAAGCTGCTCCACTAAATAAACTTCTTATTATTATTAAAAGATGTTCCTTTTGTGTCTCAGAACCTCTTTGGCAGGATGGCGAACAGACTGGAGAAAATCAAGAAGTGAGTCACACACTTTGCTCCACGTCAGAGAGGAATGATGGTCCGTGGACAGACATGTAATACTGTGTGTGTGTGTGTGTGTGTGTGTGTGTGTGTGTGTGTGTGTGTGTGTGTGTGTGTGTGTGTGTGTGTGTGTGTGTGTGTGTGTGTGTGTGTGTGTGTGTGTGTGTGTGTGTGTGTGTGTGTGTGTGTGTGTGTGTGTGTGTGTGTGTGTGTGTGTGTGTGTGTGTGTGGTGTGTCTAGTTTGTTCATTTGGGTTCAGCCTGAGTTGACTCAGAAGCTGTACGTTGGTCTGTGGCTGGCCTTCATCTCCTCCTGCCTGCTGCCGTTCAAACTGCTGGGATTCTTCATAGGTATGACACACACGCACATACGCACGCACACATACACACGCACACACACACGCACACTTATACATTTAATTAAGCAGTAGGCCTACTAAAATGGTTTACTTAAGTGAAAGTACTAATACCACATTGTATAATTACTCTGTTACAAGTCCTGCATATAAAAGTTTACTTACTAAAAGTACAAAAGTATTAAGTAAGTAGAACTAACCATTTCACATTCAATTAACTGCTGAATTCCTGCTAAATAACGCATATTTGCATCAATAGAGGATTTAACATGACATTTTTCTTCACCTGAATTCAGTGCATTTTAGTTTTGTCCTCCTACACTTTTGTATCTAAGACCCAATTCCAAACCACATCCTACCCCTACACACTACCCCTCCGTTTGCGCGTTCGCCACATTAAGGGCTGTTCCAAAGCAACGAGTGTGGAGCGGTGTGGAGGGGGAGTGGGCTATCAAGCCCTCAAACAGCGAGTCTGCAGCGGTGCTGACTTGAGACCGGTCTCTACCTGACCGGTCTCAACGCTGTGTGTGTCCGTCAGGAAACAAGCTGTTAACAAGTAGTTCCAGCAAACATCCACTGATAAACTGCGATGTTAACAACCTCATGATGACCTCATGTTTTAACTTAGGATCAAACCTGTGTTTAGTCTAGAAACAGGTAAATGTGTGCATTTTATTATAAAGTTGTATATTTACAGACTGTTGCAAAAACTAAGAAGCTTATAAACATCAGCTTTAAAACTAAAAGAACACAATTAAAGATGTTTGGAGTTTTATTTGAGTTATTTATTTTATCTTTGTCAAAGATATGCTGATTTGAAACCGTTGTTACATACAGTTACGGCATTTCCTGTTTCTGCCGGAGAGAGGGGAGGCCGTCCCAAAGCTTGCCGCTGTATTTACTCCCTCTATCTGACAGGAGGGAGACTCGTTGAGCTGCGAGTGTCACTCAGTCACGGAGGGGGAGTGTGTAGGGGTTGGGGTAGGGCGTGGTTTGGGATTTGGCCTTACTCTTCTTCTCTCTGCTGCGTAGTTTCCTTATTCCAAGCGCCCCCTGGTGGTCATTACTTTAGGAAGCACCTAATTTGATAAGCAGCCGATCAGTGTTTAAATGTCGATATCGCAGTTGATGAGGTTTTTGGTAGGAAGCATAAACTGTGATTGTAATTATTATTTGAGTAATCGTGCATTTAATACATTTCTGTGCATTGTATTAAGTTGAACAACAGATTGAACTAGAGAATGCAATTCCAGAGGAAATTGCTAGTGGGAATGCTTTATGCTGAAAAGCTGACGCTAAACTGCTATGCTGAAATGTAATGTGGAAGAAGAAAGTGAAGAATTTAGATTGAAATGATACATGAACACTGGGGGCTTGAATGTGTGATGAGAGAAGAAAATAAAGTAAAAAGGCTTGGAAAAGCAGCAGAATATTTGAACTGCAAACTTCTGAACTAACTTGATGGCGAATGATCTGTCGCCATGGCAACGGCATTTGATGACACCCCATAATACGCTTAGATGCGTTGATGGCTGCATCCTTACCAAACCTGTGAAGTTTTGGGGCGTTTGGAGCATTTTCACTGAAGTTATGAGAACCGTGTTTCCAGGCGAGCATTTTGTTGCCATGGTAACGGCAATTGAAGAAATCTCAAAACGGTCCCGTAGATGTCTTCAAGGCTGGACTGTTAGCACACTTGAGCACTTTTTGAACATTTGCATAGGAATTATAGCGACATCATGTTTTATGGCGAGGGATGCGTTTCCATGGAAACGGCATATGGTGAGATCTCAGATTTGGCGTAGAGCTGTTGAGGCATGGACCGGTGATATACAAGTGAAGATTGGGGGACGATTGGACCGTGTCCATTGGACTTACAGCCACATCATGTTTCATGGAGAGTGGTCTGTCGCCATGGCAACGGCATTTGATGACACCCCATAATACGCTTAGATGCGTTGATGCCTGCATCGTTACCAAACCTGTGAATTTTGGGGCGTTTGGAGCAGTTTCACTGAAGTTATGAGAAAACCGTGTTTCATGGCGAGCATTGTGTTGCCATGGCAAAGGCATTTGAAGAAATCTCAAACTGTCCCGTAGATGTTTTCACGGCTGGACTGCTAGCACACTGCTATCTAAAGTCTGCTGCTCTGAGCACGTCAGCATCGTGTTCCATTACACAGGTGTTTATATTTGAGCTAACGAGGTGTGTAGAGATCAAAGGTTTCCATTGTTCTGAATGAGAGATGAACCTCTTACATGTGAACGTTTTGTGGAAGAACCGTAACAGATATCTTTGAAATTTCAAAACGTGAAGCATGTCAAGGAAGTTGAGTATCTGAAGTGTAATTTTTGTGTACTTTCAGGTTAATAATGTGGCCTTTTTGGCAGTTTAACTAAAGGTGTGCGGCTGCTACCGTGAGGAAATATCTGCCTGAAATTACAATGGGCTTCAATGGACGAATTTTGAACGTTTTTGTCACTTCATGCCCTCAAGAGGCATTTTGTTTAATTATTTTTGCTTAATTATTTGTCATTTTTCAAGCTACGAGATGTTTTCCTACGTTTTTCATGATAAATTATGTCTCAGGAATGTAGGGTTTGGGAATTATGGCAGTTTTAAAAAAATATGAAGGCAAATGTCAAGATTTCCTACCCTCTAGCTGTGACATCACGCACTCTAGTTAATGTTAAAATCTGAAGAAAACCTCTAAAACAATGTCTGAACAATGTTTAATATCTCTAAAAGTAAGAATCATATTTAAAAGTTGTTTTGCACGAATAATGTCAGAAAGATGTGTAACATTTTAAAGTTGGAATGAGGTTTCTGAGTGAAAGTATGAATGAACAGTTAGCAGTTGAAGTCACATGAAGATTTGTTGAAGTCTGAAGATTTCCTCCATTGACTTCAATGTTAAAAATGTGATGTATTATGGGATGTATCTCTGGAATTATGAAAGTTATGAATGAGAAAAGTAATAGCCATCGACTCCCGACCGAGCTAAACGTTTTGATGTTTGAACGGAGTTTCTGCGATGTTCAATACGGGAGGAGAAGAGGGCCAAAATACCGGCGGAATAATAATAATAAACTTTTCGTGCGTAGCATAACAGTTAGTGGGAATGCTGTTAACACCATTCCCACTAAATTAGATATTCAGTGTCTCTGACTTGTCTCTCTGCTCAGGTGTGTACGCAGGTATAAAGTTCTTCATCATCGACTTCCTCTTCAAGAGCTGTCCGAAGCTGAGGCAGCGCTTCGACACGCCGTTCATCATCTGGACCCACCTGCCCACCGACCTGCAGCTGAAGGAGCGCGGCGGCTCCACGCTCACCAGGAGGGTCAGTACACACTCTGAAATATCCAGAAAATACCAGGACAATATCCAGAAAATACCTAAAAAATATATACACAGAATACCTCAAAGACATCCACAAAATGTACAGAAAAAAACAAAATTAGAATAAGAAATATCCAGAAAACATCAGTTGCAACATTAAAGTGATGCACTTAAATGCATCAATTATAATAAAACAGTCATTCATTGTAATACTTGAGAATGTTTTTTGATTTCAGGACTTTCACTTAATTACTTGTAATATTACTACTTCTAATGAAGTAAAGCAATGCTCCCTCCTCCTCTGGTTCTTACTGGTCCCAGCAGCTGGTTCCTGGTGTTCCTGGTTGTTCAGTTTGCATTTGTTCTTCTCTCACAGCTGTCTGAGTCTGAACAGGTAGGATCGTGTGTGTGTGTGTGTGTGTGTGTGTGTGTGTGTGTGTGTGTGTGTGTGTGTGTGTGTTGTGTGTGTGTTGTGTGTGTGTGTGTGTGTGTGTGTGTGTGTGTGGTGGTGTGTGTGTGTGTGTGTGTGTGTGTGTGTGTGTGGTGGTGTGTGTGTGTGTGTGTGTGTGTGTGTGTGTGTGTGTGTGTGTGTGTGTGTGTGTGTGTGTGTGTGTGTGTGTGTGTGTGTGTGTGTGTGTGTGGATCAGCAGTGTTTATTGTAGTTAGATAAGTAGTGATAATACTGCCCCCCCTGTCAGCTGCTGGTAGTGTTTGTGACGGTGTTAGTTTGAGTTATCATAAACCTATACGTGAAATGTTGCCTCTTTTACTCAATTTCTTTCAGGTTTGTAATAAAGGTAAAACTTCTACACATTGATGATCAGCAGAATTGTTCTTCTTGATATTTTAATGTCCCCTTTCCTCTGGCGCCATCCTCAGGTCACTCTCAGATCCTACCAAATGTTCATGTTTCCAAACTAATGTTAAAAGGTTTGAATCAACATCTTTTTTAGTTTTTAGGGACAATTTTCGGTCAGGTAAACAAATATAGAAGTTGGTTCTTCTCCTCTTCACCACCAACGTTACATTTTGTGTAAGACTCTAAAAATCCTTAAGTCTTCAGGACATAGTCGAGATTTCAGCCACAAAGGAAGGTGATCATTGGCTCGGATCTTGTGAAGAGCTGTGAACACATCTGAGTTGTCCGGGTTAAAGGTTGGATTACAATTATACTAAACTCAGCATAACTGGGAATAGTCTTTCATGGTAAAAAAGCACTATTTTCATCAATCTGCTCTGGAAAAGATACTCTGTGAAACGAACACAGCTGTCAAATCCATGATAATGCATCCATTGGTTGGAACAACAATAGACTCGTCTCACAGTGATGTTCAGGACGTTCCCACAGATCCTCTCTGCTGCTGAATGTTAAAGCTAGTATCCCCCCCCCCCTCCAGGTCACGTTATCCAGCGGGCGGGGCAGCGTCGGCCCGGCGGCTCCTCTCGGTGCGAGCCGGGATGAAGACGGAGGGCGATACAGCAGCACCAAGAGAGGAGCTTTCCACGAAGTGTTCAACCTGCAGGAGAGCGAGCGCCCCCTGACAGGTGGGCAGGAACTCTAGATATGTGTTTGTTGCTTTTGTTTATTGGTATTTGTTGTGTTTGTTTATTTGAATTAAAGTAGAAAACAAGTCTTTCATCTAAAACAACCTTTCTTTACTGGACCGTAGCTAAGAATTTAGCAAAATCAATTCTCCCAACAAAGTGTTTATTCAGATGAATGTTAAATTATCAGAATGAGAATCAGAATACCTTTATTAGTCCCACAGAGCGGACATTTACATTTGTTACCGCAGAAAAGAACCAAAGACAGCTTAATGTTACCTAAGAAGCATAAGAACAAATATTAAAGACAAAACATAATTAAAATAATTACACAATTTACAAAATACACATCCTGTAACAGTTCTGAAGATATAGCAGCTAGGTATATATCGCACAGGTATTAACGGCGATTACTAGTTCCATCTTCAACAGGTAGGTCTAACTGCTTCACAGTGACATACATTAACCTCTAATGAAAAATACTAATGTCTTTATACATGTGTGACCCTTAAAAGTACATTGAGTCTTCAAGCACTGGACACGCCCTCATTCCCACAAGACGCTGCCTGACCCTCCTGCATGTAGTGATGTTTGACTCTTTGTGTGTCAGTGTGTGAGAGCGGCTGGCGCTGCTGCCTCATCAACAGAGACAGGAAGTCGCCCACTGACTACATCCGCAACGGATACCTCTACGTCACCGAGAAGTAAGTCCCTCACTTCCTGTTCACATTGATTATTGTTCCCGCACAATGTTTTCAGACGGAACACAGATGAGGAGGGAGACTGAAATACTTAAAGTTTTGAGATCAAGCTGAGGCCGTAGTATTTATAGAAGATCAGAACAAATTGTCAAATTTCTCCAAACTTTACTCTCCGTACAAAACATTTTAAATACACAAGTGCAGAATAAACACTGTGAAACGTGTAAAACTGGATCCGTGTTTGTTCCTCTGTTTTCAGTCATCTGTGTTTTGAGAGCTCCAGCTCCAGATCTGGATCCTCCAAGAGGAACAAAGTCATCAAACTGGCCGACATCACCGACATCCAGAAGGTTTGTTCTGACAAAATGTTGCGTAGGGCCCCAATTTGGCCAGGGCGCCAGTCTCAGGACACCTCCACTCTGAGGACACCTCCACTCTGAGGACACCTCCACTCTGAGGACACCTCCACTCTGAGCACACCTCCACTCTGAGGACACCTCCACTCTGAGGACACCTCCACTCTGAGGACAAAATAAAATCGCACTGACACTTATTATATATATAAATAACAACATCTTATATTTTAGTTACACACGCTAGACAACAGTGGAGGGTTCGAGAAACAACCGTGTTTGCCGAGTGCAGCGCGACGGAGGTGGGGAGGTTCCATGGTGAGCGGACTCATCACAAGTCTCCATTGTGATTTGAAAACTTCCATCAGACGGAACTGTCCTGAGAGTGGAGCCTGCAGGCAGACCCCTCTCGCCTTCGGCATACAAATATAAAAGGAAATAAGTTAGAACAATATTAAATATTGTTAAAAAAAGAGTGAAAATCTTTGGTGTTTATAGTGACAAAACATTGAAATACATCATCTTGGACTTTGAGGAACCGGGATGAAAATGTTTCACTATTTACTAACATTTTAAATCAAGTATTCTATACTGATATTTAAAAGTCAATCAGAGTATGTTTCTGTTGTTGTTTTGTTTTTAAATTAGTTTTAAAAAAACGTTTGTGTTGCTTTTTTCTCTTCTCAGTACAAAGTGTTGTCCGTGCTGCCGGGGTCAGGGAGCGGCATCTCCATCGCAACGCCGTCCACAACAAAGGTACGAGAAGACAGGGCGCTATGATCTGATGCAATGTGGAAGTTAATGAGTTAAATTAAGATATAAAACAAAGCGTGCAAATAACAAGAGAGCCTGGAATGGATTTCTACGGTGTAAAAATACTGTTACAAGTTAAAGGGGCCCTATATACTAATGTTCAGGGTTGTCTCTACTTAAAAGAGTCCTCTCCTGCTGATGTTCAGGTGTATATCAGTATGTAGTGTCTCTACTTTAAGAGTCTTCTTCCTGCTGATGTTTCAGGTGTTATATCAGTATGTAGTGTCTCTATTTTAAAGAGTCCTCTCCTGCTGATGTTTCAGGTGTAATATCAGTATGTAGTGTCTCTACTTTAGAAGAGTCCTCCTCCTGCTGGTGTTCAGGTGTATATCAGTATGTAGTGTCTCTACTTTAAAGAGTCCTCTCCTGCTGATGTTCAGTGTATATCAGTATGTAGTGTCTCTACTTTAAAGAGTCCTCTCCTGCTGATGTTCAGGTGTAATACCAGTAGTAGTGTCTCTACTTAAAGAGTCTTTCTGATGTTCAGGTGTATATCAGTATGTAGTGTCTCTACTTTAAAGACGTCCTCTCCTGCTGATGTTCCAGGGTGTATATCAGTATGTAGTTGTCGTCTACTTTAAAGAGTCCTACTCCTGCTGATGTTCAGGTGTATATCAGTATGAAGGGTATCTACTTTAAAAGAGTCCTCTCACATCATACAATTGTGTCGGAGCATAGCCAATAGCAGCGCGGAGTGTTACATAGTGATGTCCTTGTTTGCACACCCTTTCTGGGGGCCTTTCCCTTGGGTTAGGGTTCAATCCCTGTGCTCCCTCCAGTTATATTGTATAAATACATTTAATTGATAGATTACATGTTAAGTAAAGTATTAGTATCTGAATTGAAACTCACTTCCTGTCTTGTTGCAAGCCGATGGTGTTCGGGCGCGATGATCCACAGAGACGAGGCCTTCGACGCCATCTTTAACCAGCACACGAAAATCGTTTCCCGCGGCAACAGCCATCGAACCGGAGACGTAGTAACACCTTCCACCAGGCTGCCACACACACACACACACACACACACACACACACACACACACACACACACACACACACACACACACTGGGACTGTCATACTGTTAATTAACCAGTTTTTAAATTATCCGGTGACGTTAAATCGCAGTTTTTTTTGTCACCAATGACTTCTTAAACAAGTTCCCACAAAACAGGAAACAATAAGGTACATTTTTAGTGCTAATTAATTGATAAATCCTCAAATATGTCCGGTATTTATCTCTGGAATAATGTCCTGCATATTAATAAATATTGTCCAGAAGGCGTAAGGATATCGAGGCGAGTTCTCCCTTGATAAATTAAATATGAATTACATTTCCTTCAAACAGTCATGTCTTAATCACCGCGTTTAATACGGCTGTACCATAGATACAGCACATTCACACTGCGGTACTTTTCCCACAAAGGTTCATGTGAACTTAGTTCATGTGAACTCTTTAGTTCTCATGAACTAAGTACAGATCGCGTTCACACTGGAAAAAGTCCCTGGGGGAGGATTAGGCAAATGAAGCCGCTGACGTCACTTCTTCTTCTTTCTGCTTTGGGTTTACTGGCAGGCCCGTCACTTGTTCTTCTTCTGCTTTGGGCTTACTGGCAGGCCGCAAACAACTTCACGGCGTATACTGCCGCCCAAAGTCCCCGGCCGGAAGTCCCCGGAGTTGGGGAAGGCTTCAGTAGAAGCTGCTGAGAGTCCCAGCAGCTTCTACTGAAGCCTTCCGAGTAAATCGCCAGAACGCCGACACCTCCTCATCTCCACCGCTCCCATGTTTTATTTTGTGTTGCCATAAGTTAGTCTCTCTGCGTTTCTGCGCTGGGCTAATGCTAATAATGCTAATGCGAGGATAATAAAATGGCGGCTTCACAAAACTTTTTGGAGTTTTACGGGGCGTGGTTTGCAATCCGCCCAGCCAATCAGAAATAGGAACCTTTTTCTCCCACGAAAGTACCTGCTCTCTAGCAGGGACTGAAAAGGGGGTAAAAAGGTTCTCTAGAACTAATTTTAGTTCCGGCTCTTTTTGGTGTCAACGCAACATTTCGGAACTATATCGGAACTAAAGTGGGAAAAGTACTGCGGTGTGAACGCGCCTTCTGGGCTGAACCCAACATTTTGAATCTACATCCATTATGTTGACATTTCTAATGTAAATCAAAATGAATGCTGCACAATAATTTGTAATAGTTTTTAAAAAAT
The DNA here is from genome assembly GCF_902827175.1 of Gymnodraco acuticeps. Classification (NCBI taxonomy): domain Eukaryota; kingdom Metazoa; phylum Chordata; class Actinopteri; order Perciformes; family Bathydraconidae; genus Gymnodraco; species Gymnodraco acuticeps. The sequence goes on from NW_022991672.1 coordinate 304,138, forward strand.
CGTTTGAATTATATATGGATTTTCTTGGTAATGAATGACTTTTGACGGTAAAAAAAAAGAGTTACTGGTACTTATGACCCTTTTTGAGTAAAGTATCTCTCAAAAATGTAACTTTTAAAATAAATATTCACTTACGAGGATAAAATGTAAAGAATAGAAGGAAATTGGCAAATTTGAAATTTAGAAACAAATTATTTCTGAAATGTTTGCATGAAAAGTTTCTTAAAATGATTAATGTATTATCAGAAAATGATTACTAGCCATTGATGCAATAAATCATGGTACGAAAAAGGACTTTATGTCCCTCTTTGAGTTAAAGATCTCAAACTTAACTTTAAACATAAATATTCCCTTTAGTATGATTCAAAAAGCAAAGGATAGTAGGAAATCACCATCTTTGAGACTAAAAACAGCATTATTTCTGAAATGTTTGCACTTTAAATGGTTTATATATAATCCATAAAAGTTGGCTTTAAATATTTCTTGTTATTTGGTCGTTACAGTTCAGTAGGCCTACTTGGTACAAAAAATAACATTTTGACCCGCTTTGAGTTATGAAAATCACCTTTTTCTTCTAATGAGCCGTTTAAAACCCTAAAATCGGACTTATTTCCTTTAGTGTCTTTACACTACATGATGAATATTATACTTGAACATCTTCACAATGTGTTAGTGCTGAAATATGAACATATTACATGTTCTGGTATTAATGAGAAATGTTTTTACTCTCCGTGTTTGAACCACTTTACATCATATCTTCAGGGATTTATAACGTTATGTAACTCTGTGTTGTACTAAGCCTTACAGCCAGTTTGTATTATAGTATGTTGGGTTTTTAATGTGGTGGCGGACACTGTTTGTTTCTATATGAATGTGCTGAAAGACTTAATGAAACCACAACATCGACCGCAGGGGGGCTTTTATTTTTTTTAAATATAACATTCCTGTCCATTTCTTTGAACTTCATCTCCTAGCTTGATGCTAATCGACAAGCTAACCGATTGAAACGTTGACCTGGGCCGCTTTTCTTTTTTATCACAGTTAATATATATTTTACTTTAGCTGAGAGATAAATTAAGAGGCTTAAATAAATGTATGTTGTAATAAAAACAATAAGGGGATTGTTAGCTTTAGCCTCTTTAACACTAGCTAATCGGCTAAAGCTAAACAACTGGAACTGACCTAAAACCTTTTTTAAATCACAGTCAAGTTATATTTACTATAGCTAGGATGTTCAAAAGAAGCTAAAACATATTAATATTAACATATCTATAAATATTCAAGGTTTTTTCTGATCTGATTAACTTTAGCTTCTCCAGTCCGAGCTAATTGGCTAAAGCTAAACAAGTTAAAACACAAAGTCGTAGTTCAGCTTTTCTTTTTTGACTTTGTACAAAGCTCAATTTCCTAGTTTATTTTGACAACATTCTTATACCCATCAACATGCAGCCCATGTTTATTTTTACTCTAACACTAGTAAGGCTTCTTAAATTATATTTTTTTGCAGCTTGATTAAGTGTCTGTTACCCAGCTAATTCAGCTATGTTTAAATCATCTCTGTATTTGTATTTTCAGTCTGAAAGCTTTTAATCCAGCGTTTAATCATTTTATTTGACGTTAAATTCCCTTTATTTCAATGAAAAAGTTGCACATTTGACAGAAAAACAAACTGCAGAATAAGTAGGGATTTCCTCTTTAAAATAATTACAAGTATAATTACTGAACACCAATATTTGTTTCTAAGTTGGGCTCAAACTCAGACTTAGTAACATTATTTATCAGTTTGTTTTCTAATAAATACTCAGTTTCAATAGGTATTTTTATTGGTCCAGTTAAGCTCTTTCTTTGCCAAATGGAATTCCTTTAATAAAAATAAAAAGGTTTGATTGTCTAAACTTTGATTAAATTCTTCCCCGGTTTATTTTGTGGTTTCTCGGGTTCTGCTTTCGTCTCGTTTACGTGAACGTTGTGAACCTTTCTGTCGGCTGCTGTCTTTCAGATACAATGGTTTTATAAACTGGTGTCGTTGTATACATAGGTGTACGTTTTTTTAAATGAAATGATTGCTCTTCTTAAATTGTAATGTACATTTTTTTTTTAAAGTAAAATCAAAACACTGACAGTCTCCTGTTTTTAATTGTTGCTCTGCGCAGTACCACGTTCAGCCTGTTGGTGTCAGTAGAGAGTCAGAGGAGATGATGAAACACAAACAGTACATTCATAAACACTCTCATTATTTGAGATGACTTTAAACATGCGTTAGAATTGGACCTCAGGAATTAAAAATAACTTATTATTTGAATGTTTCATTTTGTTTATTATTTAAATTATTTTTATTTAAAATGTAAAATATATATCATTTGAAGAAATGGTTCTATATATTTATGAAAAACAAAAAGCAAAAATGCCTCGCAGACGCTCTTCCGTTTACTTTTTTAATAAATAAAAACAAATGGTCCGAAGATACACAGATTCATCTCCCTCCATCATGTTGATTTGAATCTGAAATTCTGAACATGAGCCCGCCCCGCTCGACCTTCTGAGCCAATCAAAGCACGATAATGTTTCCGTTTCAACTATACTTTCTCTCACACATGCATACATGTTTCTCTTGCATATTGTCTTCAGACATGCATACGTGCATGTTTATAATATTAAATGTAAACATTGAATGAATGTACATAAGAGCAAAATGTATAAATATATATATATATAAATATGAGCGTTAAAATATATGAATATGAGAGCTAAATGTATATATGTGTGCGTTGAAATATATGTGTATGAAAATGAAAATGTATGTAAAATGAGAATGTATGTGTGAAAGAGGACCAGTATGAATTACGGCCTGTACGGCCCTTCATATGAAACACTACTTCCACTATAATTCAATGAACACACATTGAAATATAACCTGGCCTTTGACCTCATTCACACAGTACAACTGAGGTATTCTTAGACAGATATCTTTGTGTTGGGACGTACTATGAGATTGCACATTTGTTCACTGTCTCATAGCATATTTTAGTTTACTCAGTGCAGACAGGTTGTCTTGAATCTTGCAGACACTGCCCTTATTTTAACCTCTTAGTCCTTGAGCCAACTCCCTATTAGAGAACGTGCTATTCAAGCATTGTGTCGCTAACAGGTGAAGGTACGTCACCATTGGTTGACAGTTTTGAAAGGTTAGGATATTTTGATTCCTTACTATGTTATCATTAAATAATGCCAGATTAAATTAGAATCTAATACAAAAAGTGGTCATATGAATTAGTTACTATTTTTTTAACTTAATTACTGTGTCGCTAACAGGTGAAGGTACGTCACCATTGAGGCGAGACACTGTTGTTGTAAAACATTATTCACCATCCACCTCTTTAAAAATAATGACATTTCATTTCAAATGATAAGCTCCATCTTATAAACAGGGCATTAATAAAATAGACTTTACAAGCATATTTAATGCAATTTTGTTATTTAAAAAACCCTTTATTTATCTCCCAGTCAGACAGGACGTTTGCAGTGAGTTAGTCTCACCTGTACAGGCAGTGTTGGAGTGTGTTCAAGGTGAAGAATGAGATCATAATCATTAGAAGCAGTCCAACCAGTCAGACCGCTCACACTGACACAGGCTGCAGCCATCAGACACTTAGATTAGCATATATATATTAGGAAAAGGGGAGAAATAGTTAGCCAGGCTTTTTCAAAAAAATTACAAAATACACATTTAAGTGTACTTAATATATCTCTGTACAAAAACTGAAATGTATAAACAATTTGGCAACTTGTTTTGGTCCCGTTCAAGAAATAGCCCGACCCTGTTAAACGTCTTTGTTACAGCCGCTGCTTTCCTGGTGCTGTTAACTCTGTTTGTGTGTGTGTGTGTGTGTGTGTGTATGTAAATGAGCTGTGCAGTTCCTCTGATGCCATTGGCCGTCCCACCCTCGCAACATCCGAAGAGGTGATTGGATTGACGTCATCCAATCCCCGCCCGCTTCCAGCACATCCTCCGGGGGAGGAGTACAAAGGCCGGGGAAGGACATCATTCTAGAGGCTCTGTGTTGTGAGACAGACCAGGGTGGGTGGACCCGGAAGGGATCTCGGGCGGACGGCCCGGGGGCAAGGCAGAAGCCGAGAAGGGGGACTCGGGCGGGCGGCCCGGGGGCAAGGCAGAGTCCAAGGGTTGGGTCTCGGGCGGACGGCCCGGGGGCAAGGCAGAGTCCAAGGTGGGGAACTCGGGCGGACGGCCCGGGAGCAAGGCAGAGTCCAAGGTGGGGAACTCGGGCGGACGGCCCGGGGGCAAGGCAGAGACCATGGAGGGGCGAAGGCCACAGCGGGCGAACTCAGGGGGCCGAGCATGAGGGCGAAGGCAGCGGCAGGAAGAGTCAGGGGGCCGGGCCCGAGGGCGAGGACCGCGGCAGGAAGAGTAAGGGGGCCGGGCCCGAGGACGAAGACCGCGGCACTCAGGGGGCCGGGCTCGAGGGCGAAGACCGCGGCTCTCAGGGGGCCGGGCTCGAAGGCGAAACCAGACAGCTCCGGAGGCCGGGCAGGACCCGGTGTCGGCCGAACCGGAGCCGGTGGGACAGGCTTCGGCAGGATCCCCCACGGAAGAGGACCAGGAGTTGGCAGGACCATCGGCGAGACAGGTGATGGCGGGGCCTCCAACGGAACAGGACAAGGGGTTGGCAGGACCTCCGGCAGAATAGTTGTCGGTGGGACCCCCAGAGGAACAGGACATAGGATTGGCAGGACCCTCGGCAGGAGAGTAGTCGGCGGGACCTCCAACGGGACTGGACATGGAGCTGGCAGGACCCCCAGCGGAAACTCCAACGGCACAGGACATAGGGTTGGCAGGAGATTAGTCGGCAGGACCCCCAACGGGATAGGACATAGGGTTGGCAGAACCCCCGGCAGAATAGTTGTCGGCGGGACCTCCAACAGGACTGGACATGGAGCTGGCAGGACCCCCGGCAGAAGAGTAATCGGCGGGACCCCCAACGGGACAAGACATGGAGCTGGCAGGACCCCCAGCGGAACCTCCAACGGCACAGGACATAGGGTTGGCAGGACCCACGGCAGAAGAGTAGTCGACAGGACCCCCAACGGGACAGGACATAGGGTTGGCAGGACCCCCAGCGGAACCTCCAACGGCACATGACATAGAGTTGGCAGGACCCCCGACAGAGGAGTAGTCGGCGGGGCCTCCAACGGGACAGGACATGGAGTTGGCAGGACCCCCAGCGGAACTTCCAACGGACCAGGACATTGGGTAGGGACTTGAGACGTGACTCGAGATGGGACTTGAGAGGAGACTCGAGAGGGGAACCAAGGGGGAACTAGAGAGGGGACTCGAGAGTAGACTCGAGAGTAGACTCGAGAGGGGAACCAAGGGGGAACTAGAGAGGAGACTCAAAAGGGGAACTAGACGAGAGACTAGGAGAGGGGACTCTAGAGGGAACTCGAGATGGGACTAGAGTAGGGACTTGAGAAGTGACTAAAGGTGGGACTAGAGAAGTGACTAAAGGTGGGACTAGAGAAGGGGCTAGGGAAGTGACTAGAGGAGGGACTTGAGAAGGGACTCTGGAAGGGACCAGAGAAGTGACTAGAGATGGGACTACGGAAGTGACTAGAGGAGGGACTTGAGATGGAACTCGAGAGGTGACTCCAGAGGGAGCTGGAGGGGTGACTTGAGAGGGGACTCGAGAGGACACTTGAGAGGGAACTCGAGAGGTGACTTGAGAGTGGACTCGAGAGATAACTTGAAAGGAGGCTTGAGAGGTAACTCGAGAGGAGACTTGAGAGGGAACTCGAGAGGTGACTCGAGGGGGAACTTGAGGAGACTCGAGAGGTGACTTGAAAGGAGACTTGAGAGGTGACTTGAAAGGAGACTCGAGAGGGAACTTGAGAGGGGGCTCGAGAGGGAGCTGGAGATGTGGCTTGAGAGGGGACTTGAGAAGGAACTTGAGAGGGGACTCGAGAGGGAGCTGGAGATGTGGCTTGAGAAGGAACTTGAGAGGGGACTTGAGAAGGAACTTGAGAGGAGACTTGAGAAGGAACTTGAGAGGAGACTTGAGAAGGAACTTGAGAGGAGACTTGAGAAGGAACTTGGGAGGAGTCTTGAGTAGATTGGTTCGCCAACAGAACACGGGGGGCTGGCGTCGGCCGGTATGCCGACAGGACACGGGGAGCTGGCGTCGGCCGGAGACGTGGGGCTGGAGTCGAAACCATGGCTGCTGGAGCCAGGACTGAGGCTGGAACCATGGCTGCTGGGGCCGGAACCATGGCTGCTGGGGCCAGAACTGGGGCTGGAACCAGGGCTGGTGGGGCCGGAACCATGGCTGCTGGGGCCAGAACTGGGGCTGGAACCATGGCTGCTGGGGCCGGAACCATGGCTGCTGGGGCCAGAACTGGGGCTGGAACCATGGCTGCTGGGGCCTGTACTGGAGCCCAAAGCATGGCTTCTGTGGCTAGGGCTGCTAGCCTGGACCTGCAACTCATTCTCTTAGGAGCCTTTTGGAGGCTCCATGGACCTCCAAAAGCCAGACGAGTTCCAGAGAACGGCTCTTGGACAGGAGCAGGAACTGGGGCAGAAGCAAGGGTTGACTCCAGACTAGTGTTAATTTCGTTGATGAAATATGTTCGTCAACGACCTTCTTTTCCAAGATGAAAACGAGATGATGACGAGACGGTACCGACGGCAGTAAACAATAACTGTAACGAAATCATCATGCAATATCGTTGACGAAAAGTGACGAGACAAAAATGTAGTTTACTAAATAAAAACTATGCCAAAATATCTCTTTACTTTCGTTGACGAAAAATGAAGAGACGAAATATTACCAAAGATAACGTTACATCTCTGATAGTCAGTTTTTCTCCCAGCAGTTCCATTTCCGGTGCTGCGGCTGGGCAGCAGCTGTGTGTCTGTGCTGCGCGCGGCGGTAGATTTGAATTACACCGGGCAGCGGCACAATATGAACTGTCAGGAAGACTCGGGTCTAACTCATGGTCTAACTAACCTTATTTAACAGAAAATAAAATGGCAACAACAGGGCTTGGGAGCAGTGGTCGCACTCGCGTTTACCGAATACCCCCCCGTCAGCGCAAGTGATTCATAAATTGTGCACTCGATGGATAATAATGGATTATGACGGAAATGTTACGATCCTGTCCGTCAAAATTACTGACAACGAAAAAGTCTAAAGCCACCACTGCTTGGGAGAAAGAAACAATGTGATATTTGGGCCCATTTTCGCTACAATGAGGCGGAGAAAAAAAAGCGAATGCATTGTTTTATCAGAAGGGAAGCAATGTGGCCATAACAGAGTAAAACACCACAAACCTGACCATAATACTCTCTGCAAAGCTGCTTTCTAATCAACCTGTGTTTTCATCAAATAAGGACAAGATATAATCTTATTGTGAAATACGTTTGACTAAAATGACAAATTATTGGTTTTGGCTTGACTAGTTTGACCTGAAATGTTCTATATAATCTGATGACTAAAAAAGCTCAAACGTTTTCTTTGACTAAAATAAGACTAAAATGCTCAGACTTTTAGTCGACTAAAACTTGTCTAATAAAAACAGGGATGAAGGTGACTAAATATGACTAAAACTTAAAAGAAATTTAACACAGGGACTAAGACTAAAACTAAATTAAAAAATAGCTGACGAAATTAACACTACTCCAGACGGATCACACCGATGCGTGTGGTGTCATAATGGGAATTGGGAGGCAGGGAGCCAGCATGGCTGGGGCTAGCAGGCAGGGGATAACACACAGAGAGGAAATCCAAAATCCAGCCAGGTAAGAATTTCACCAAGCCTGGCTTCTCCATAGCCATCTGGCGCGCCTCTGCCAGAGCTGCCTCTCGCTGCTGAACCCCGACGCTCCCCTCCATCGATCAGAGCAGTTAGTCAAAAAAAAGGAAAAATCCAATAATTCCTGCTCAAAAGGATCTACTGGGCCCATATTTGGTTGGTTCGTACTGTTACGGTTGAGTGAAGGAAGCAGGACCCAAATGCAGATAACGCTGAAAATGCCTTTATTTCAAGGATAAATAAAAATAACTTGGACAAAACAGAACACTCACCGGTGAACACAGTCACAAACAAAAGACGAACCAACACTGAACACAGGAAGAGACAAGACTAAATACAGGGAGGGGTAATCACGAGACGAGAAACAGCCGGGCAGGGGAGGAGAAACACAAGGGCCACAGGTGAACACAATCAGACAACTAGACACACCAGGGAAACTAACGACAGGGGAAAAAACAAAGGAAGAAGGACCAGACAATATACAAGGAGGAAAATACCCATAACCAGACAATACAAAACTACAAACGTGACATAACATGAGAATCCTGACAGTAGGTGTCTATTATTTTGTTCAACTATAGTTACAATAAACCACTTGTAACTTATACCAAATCCAATCTGGTGGTGGTTGCTTCTCTTTGGATCCCCTAGACCAAAAGGGAACGTAAACGTCTTATTGATGTTTTTACTCCTCTGATTTGGTATGGATTAAACAAACTGGATTCAGAGCTGCTGATTGGTGGATTTTCTTACCTTTGGACAGGCTGGCTTTGTCTTCCTCTGTTTCCAGTCTTTATGCTAAGCTAAGCTAAGCTAACCAGTTGATGGCCTTATTTCTAACAAACATATACAGCAATCTTAATATCTATGATCAGCTGATCCAAGAGGGTTTTAAATAGTTTATAAAGCTTCAGAAGAACCAAGGCTGTCAGACAAATGTAGTTAAGTAGAAATGGAAATAGTTAAGTACACTTTTTTAAAGATACATTCCCTAAATTGAGAACTAGTGAAAACTGTAGTTCAGTTAGTACATTTAAAAAAAAAAAAACACAAAAAACAACATTCTTTGTTCCTTTTTTTTTAATCCATTGAGGCTTTTGTTCAAACTTTACAAGCAGTGTGCAGAGAGGTGGACGCAATACAATTAACATAACACAACAGACAGCTGAGATGTAACATTTTTAATTTCCCCCGGTTTGTTAAACCACTGCAGCCTAATGTTTAAAGGTGGGGTAGGTAAGTTTGAGAAACCGGCTCGAGATATGTGCACACTTATCTTGTGCCCTCAATGGTCATGTGTGTTGGAGGAGGGGCTCTGTAAGGAAGTGGCAGATTTTTTCCGGCTGTGTATTTTCAAATTCTAGCGCACTCGAGCTGGTTTCTCCAAAATTACCTACCCCACCTTTAATGATCACATATTGTAGATTTTCCAAGTAACTGTCAATACATTTTGTACCAATATACGATAATTAAGCATGAATCCTGATCTTACCCCTTTAAAACACACCGGACACACCCATCATTTTTTCCTTTTTAGAATGATATTTTAAAAAAAAAGTATATACAGTATTTTAGTAATGAAAAAGGAGTGCATTACTTCCACTAGTAATGTGTGCAAGTATGAAACACTTTTTGAACACCCAATTCTGAGACAATAAACACTTTTCTGTCCCCCTGACATATAAACAGGGGAGGGTCTAGGAGGGGGGCCCAGGGGGGGGGGGGGCAGTGCCCCCCTAACACTGACCTCTGCCCCCCTATGGCCCCCCTAACAATGAATTTTTTTTTTTTTTTAAAATGTATATTTTCTGGTACTCGGTTTGCCAAATACCGCAGGATTTTGTTGCTGTAATGTGAGATTGTGCAGACACCCTTATGTAAAGTAGAGATGTAACTGTTCATTGCCTTTATTTTTATATAAATATGGTGTTAGTGCAAACATTGCACTATAACTTAAGCTGAAGCTAACAGTAATAACTATAAGATCTATCTGAAATAATTAAGTGTACTGAAACAAATACCAATAACTGTATTGCATTGTTTTCTTATGCGCAATTACTTCATACTGTCTAGTTCTCTTTTTCGTCCTGCATTTATTGTGCCCCCCCAGAAAATAACTGGACCCCCAGTAAGCCCCCCCAGTCAAATTGGTCTAGAACCGCCACTGCATATAAAGAAGTGGCAAATGTTTTTTTTGAGTATATAGTTTTCTGATCACTTCAAGTCATGACGGCAGGGAGTGCAATCCGTAGAATAAACTAGAGTACATTAGAACATACTCATCAGTATTTTATGTGTTGTCATGCGTCTCATCAAGGTGAACCATATGTGATCAGATTCTGAACCATTAACAATGTGTACAATGTTCTTCCTGAGTTGAATACATTATTACATTTAGTGTAAGTCCTGTTTCTCGCTTGAGGCCAGGAAAAGGCTAGTCACTGTGACCTTTTTACCTGTGCTGGACTATGGGGATCTGATCTATATGAATGCACCTGCCATGGCAATTCCTGGTCAAGTTAGATGCTGCGTATCACAGCGCACCTGAGATTTGTGACAAACTGTAAAGCATTAACCCATCACTGTACCCTGTATGCAGGGCTGGTTACCTTCACTAACTGTACGGAGGCTCAGTCACTGGTACATTTTTATATATAAAGCCATGTTAGGGAAACTTCCATCCTACATCTGCTCCCTGATCTCACGGCCAAATTGGTAAGTGGCTACTGCCTGAGATCGAATGCTGTGGTTTTATTAAATGTGCCAACTGCTAGGACTGTCTTAGGGAAGACAGCTTTTAGATGCGCAGCTCCTCTGTCTTGGAATAGTCTGCAATTGAAAATGGAAAATGAGCAATCTGGTGCCACTAAATGTTTTTAAAGCTCGGTTGGATGCTACTCAATCGAAGCTGTTGGTACCTGCTCATGTGGATAGTTATTGGTAAATTGTAATCCCTGTAATGATTCTGTAAGATGTCCTTTTGTTGTTCTGTTTGTTTTTATGTTTCATGTGGAACCTACTTGAGCAGGTCTCCCTTGAAAAAGAGATCAATGATCTCAATGGGATTCACCTGGATAAATAAAGGTTTGAAATGAGTGAGAGTGAATCTTTCTGAAGAAAATCAAATGGTTGTTCTACTCAGTGTGATTGACAGGAGAGATGATCAGAGGGGCAGAGTTTTTACCACCATCATCATTACCGGGACCAACATGAGGGTAGAGTTTCTCTTTGAAGCAGCAGCCAGTGAAGGAGTAGATCAGAGCTGCAGCATCAACATCATAAAAGGAGACCACACCCTCCTCATAATCCACAAACACCCCCACCTTCTCAGGCTGAGACTTCAGAGAGAGACAGACTGGAGGACCAGCACAAGCTTGGTACTCATTTTTAATCAGCCATATCACCCAGTAACCATTCTGAGGAGACGCTGTGATGTTTCCCTTCCTGTTGATCGACTCTCTGGCCACTCCTAGAACCCACATAGTCTTCCCTTTAACCTGAACCTCGTAATAAAATGTTCCTGAAGAGAAACTCTGCTTTGCTAAAAAACACGAGCACAATAATCAAATCTCTCTGGATTGTTTGGGAGATTCTTCCACACATCACCAAATTTAACTTGGTTTTCCATCATGAGACAGAATGAGTTTGGGATGTGCTGTATCAGGATCAAGAGTCACCTCCTTCTCATACTGCTGGACCCTCTTCATACTCCACCTCAGGAGAGCAGCTTCTTCATCTGTTTACTGAGCGTCTCCTCCAGCTGAGTCACAGCTCTCCTCACAGTCCCCTCATATGAAGGACGGACCCTGACTTCTGTCCAGTTCTTGGTGGGTGGAGCAAGCGTTCAGGGACGTGAAGCTTTGGAGGAGGTGGAGCTGGTCTTCAGAGCGTGAGAGCTGCTCCACCTCAGAGCTTCTCTTCTTCAGCTCAGAGATTTCCTGTTCCAGCTCTTTGATGAAAGCCTTCAGCCTGTACCTCTGTCTCTCTCTGCTTCTCTTTGATGGTGTCGATGAGCTCGGCCTGGCTTCTCTCAACAGACTCCTTCAGAGCGGTGAAGACCTGAACACCATCTGCTATCTCTCTGTCTGCTCCTTCCTTACTGAGCTCTACTGAGCGATTAATCTCCTGAATCTTCAGTCGTCTCTTCTGGATCATCTGCTGAATTTCAGCCTCTGTCTTCCCCAGCTCAGCCTTCTTTCCTTCATATCCTTCTTTCAGAGGAACAACATCATGTGTCTTGTGGTCTGAAAAGGAGCAGAGCATGCAGACACACACCTGGTCGGTCTGACAGAACAGCTCCAGCAGTTTATCGTGCTTCACACACATCCTGCTTTCCAGGTTCTCCTCAGGGTCGATCAGCTGATGTCTTTTGAAACCTGCATTTTTCAGATGAGGCTCCAGGTGAGTCTCACAGTAGGAGGCCAGACACACCAGGCAGGACTTCAGGGCCTTCAGTCTGGTTCCAGTGCAGACGTCACAGGGAACTTCTTCTGGTTTGACAACGTGTTGCTCTGAGCTGCTGCTTCTGGCTTTCTGTTGAGCTGACTGTCTGAACTGAGCAGCCATCTCAGAGATGAACGTGTTGACCCGCAGCTCAGGCTTTATGTTAAAAACGTCTTTGCAGTTGGGACACTGACTCGGGACATTTCTATCCCAGTGTTCAGAGATGCAGGCTTTACAGAAGTTGTGTCCACATGGTATGGTGACTGGATCAGTGAACACATCCAGACAGATGGAGCACAGAAACTGATCTTCAGTCAGCAGACAGCTGGCAGCAGACATGTCTCTCTGGGGACCAAAGTTTGAAAAAAAACACAACTGTAATTACTAGGGATGTAACGATACCAAAAACTCACGGTACGATAATATCGCGATAAAAAGTCCACGGTACGATATTTATCGCGATATTGAAAAAGAAAGAAAATAAATGTGAATCTTTTTTTTTCTTTTTTCTTTATTAAATAATAAATCTGATTTGTACGGCATTTTATAGGATAGTAGTATTTTAAAGTGTCAACATTATAATAATCAGACCGTGCAATAGAATAAATCAAGTTTCACTTTAGTTTTTCAAGTAACTCAACTCTAACTCACTCACTCAGCGTCATCAAGGTTATCTTTTAGGAATATGAGCATGTCCACATTTCCAGGTAGAAGCTGGGATGTTTGGGCGTTTACAAAATCCCCTGCTGTGGAAACAACTCTCTTGCTTGGTACTGATGTTGCTGGGACAGAGAGATATGCTTTGGCCATGGGTGACAGCAGTGGGTCAAACTGTGCCTTGTCTTTCCACCACTTCAAAAACAATACAGTGTTTGCCAAGAAGGTGAGGCTTATTGACAGGGCGAGATATAAATATACTGTTGGTACTTGTCAATGTCTCTAGGTGTGTACATGTAGCCCTGTAAATACGATGTCCTTTTGTGTTATCTGTTGTTTTATGTTCATGTTGTAACCTACTTGCTGCCATGTTGGACAGGTCTCCCTTGAAAAAGAGATCGATGATCTCAATAGGACCACCTGGTTAAATAAAGGTCTGGTAGATTTTGTCAGTCTCACGACGGTATTGAGACTTTTATTTACCGCAATATCGCGATATTCGATATATCGTTACATTCCTAGTAATTACATATTCTCTATTTGACAGTTCATAGAGTTCTACTATGAACCCGGAAATGTAAACTACCCCAACGTTTTTATGTTAGAAATGACATACATAGACCAAAACAACCAAAAACATTTAGGTTTTTTGTCTGTAAGAATTACAATTCAAGTTCAATTGAAATCTGGAAAATCATAGCAGCATTCAGATTAAACTCTAAGAAACACAATGTGTAAGCTCTAATACTGTTGGGGGATTTTGCCATTGTTGAACAGAGGAGTGAAACCTCCTGCTGAGCATCACTGAAGTTAATACTAGTTGTTAAAAAACAGTAAACGTTATCAGCTTCAAAAGGCAGACAGCAGTTACTACAGAAACAGGTTCAAAGCTCAAGGCTACTAACCACAGTGTGTACAAATGATATAAGATGAAATATGTAATTGTCATGCCTTTTATAAGCAACACTTGTAACATAACACCAGATCCCTTGCTTTGGACAGTCCAGAACAAATCTACTATTTAGATACTACTTTGTTTAATAAAGTCAATTATAAAGATGTTATTCAAATACAGGAAATATGAAAATAAGTATAAGCTAATGCTAGCTTTGACTGTATTCTGTCTAACCTAACTTAACCAGAGTTTACATTATACATTTGTGGCTAATGTGTAAATGTTGAGGTTTTTATCTTAACTTTTATACATTTATGTTGTGTAATATTCTTTATATGGTCAAATGGATGTAATACAGTCAGATTCAGATTTTAATCCAACTTTTACTAAATGTTTAGTAAGTGATGTGTCTGTAGTGAACTCACCAGTGTTTGCAGAGTCCTGCTGTGTTGTTGAGAAGAAGCTGCTGGATTCAGTTGAGTGTTTCTTCAGAGAAACAGAGACTTGTCTCGGCTGCTGCTCTGCTGTCGCTCAGACAAACAACAGCTTTCATTTCCGGGAAATGGAAACTCTTCTCTTACAATGTGGTTTAACCTCTCAGTGGCAGTTTGCCAAGAGGGAGTGGAGGAAGAACTGTTGAGGCTTGTTATTTAACTTTGTGACGATGCATTTTACAGCTGATCCAAGAGGCTTTTTAAATAGTGTATTGAGCATAAGTAGGAATATTTTCTCAATACATAAAGAACATCTCTTTACACATCTGGAGATTCATAGCTATATTTCACAACGCTGTGTTATGGTCCCTGTTTAAGAGCAGCTGGTGAAACATGTCCTCCTCCCTGAACAGACTGTTTGAAAATGGGTCACGTGATTGTTGACTCGCATTCAGGTCAGTCTTTAGTTTCTATTACAGTCAGATTCATTTTTATTCACCTGTAGTTTTAGGGGCTTTTGGACAAACTACAGCTTTAACGTGTGTCAGAGGAACTGATGTTGATTCTGTTCAGTTGTATTCTTTGATATGTAGTTAAACAAATGTATATTTATGTTGCAATATATCAAAATGTATCCTAGGAACTTAAATATAATAATAACAATAATAATGATGTGTTCCTTTCCTCCTTCAGTCTCTGCAGTGCTGCCGGTGTTCCGGATTAACTGGTTTCCCGATCAACGGGCACAGATGTGGAGGCGTGGCCTTCGACTGAAATACACATTGCGATCGCTTCTTCTGTCGTTTACATAAATCTTTTGGTGTATTTGGCTCGGTAGGAAGACTTTGATGCACATTCAGTACCAGTGTGTGAGGTTGTGGTTACGATGGCGATATCCGGACGTGAACAGCGAGGACTACAAAAAGAAAAACGAGTTGACAGGGGATGTCTGTTCAAAACATTGCAAACTCCAATAAATCATTTAAACCAGCTATTGTTGCCAGACTTATTACTGAATATCATTCTTAATGTGATACCAAGTCCATCTGAGACATGTGTATACCTTCAGACAGCCTCCAAGTGAAGCACACGTTGTTTACTCACAGTTTGAAAGCAGCGTGGAGAAGTCTTCATCTGTGTTAAACTGACCCGTTCAGGTAAACGGCGATCCACCCAGGTTAAACTGTGTTACGACTTCTGTGGCTATCTACCAGCGATCATCTTTAATATGAAAGACTACACACACATGTATCCCTTATCAAAGCGGTATTCTGCAGCACTCATCCAGATAAGATGTGACTGTTAACTCGTTTTGCAAAGATAGCAGCAGAAATGTCATTGCTGCATGTGCAGGGATACTTAGACTTAAATGCTGATGGGTCATTAATGTTGGTCTCGGCAAACAATATTAGGAATCCTCTATTCAAACTACATACTATGCAGTCAGGGGCGCCGCCAGGGATTTTGGGCCCCCTGAAAATATATCACATTGGGCCCCACCACCAGGCACAGGCCACTTTGTTTATAAATTACCTCGAGGGCCGTACCAAATGGTCTAGCAGTCCGTATATATGGCCCGGGGGGCCGGAGGTTCCCCACCCCTGCTTTAATATAATAACATTAGTATTAATATCATAGCCAAAATGTCGGTGATTAACATTTTGTTTACAGACTGATCACTCAATGCTTCAAACTGTCCATCATCCTAAATAGACTAAAAGCAGTTTTTTGTTTTATATAGATCATTGGCTATGTGGGGAAATACTGTGTTTGAAATGTATAATTTAAATTAGATGTTAGCTTTTTGTTATATATATATTTTTTGTATTCCAGTCTCCCTTCAGATATGTTAAGTGGCATTCAACACCATGCTGCTCACCTCCTTCAGTTTGGAGAAAAGCTGGTTTAGGTTCAGCCTTATGGGGGACAGGGCTGCTGAGCCTAAAGATGGATCTGTTGGACCTGGCACCAGGGGGAGGGACAACTGATTTAGTATGAATAGGCGCTAAAAATGTGCCTGCATTTATTAAAGGGTAGGTAAGAATGGAGAAACCAGCTCGAGTGCGCCAGAATTTGAAAGTACACAACCGAAAAAATTCTGCCCCTTCCTTCAGAGTTCCTTACAGAGCCCCTCCTCCAACACACACGAACGCACACATGACCAATGAGGGCACGAGATAAGTGTGTGCACAGATGGAAGGCTGACAGGCAGGTAGGCCATCCAGTTACTTTAGCCGGGCCGGCTCAGATGATTGGTCGTGCTTTTTACAGCGCCACGGCTTCCACAGATGATATTTTTGTACGTATTTATTGTCAAAGCATTTAATGTATTCATTGCTATCGGATGTTAAGAGCATTCCATGGAATATAACAACAAGTGTATCTGAAGTGTATTACCTACCATACCTTTAAATGTCAGCTAAAAGAGCAGTGAAATTAAAGACCTCTGAATTTTCTGTAAAGATATTAACAGTACTTAATGTCAGCTTAGTAAACAAAAAAACATTAGCTAACAGACTCATTTCCACCACTCATGGACCACACCCACCTTTTCTCTTGAAAAACTTGGTGACATATTGTCGCCCTTTAGTCCCTCTCTCTTGTCTTCTTTTCTTTCTCTTCTTTTCTTAGAGCCTGACTTTGTTGGTCGTTGAAACATGGTACAACACACGTATGTAGGCTAAGTACTAGCATCCCTCCTCACATGCTTTCACTCTCTGCAAGTGCCGGTGCAGCACCGCGTTTGGAGGCAGGACCAAACCATTACACGTAAATAGAAGGGGGTGTACAGAGGCTTTGGGTAATTAACTTTTGGAAGAAAATAAGTTAAATGAATCGTAAGTTTAGTGAGTAATTTATCAATATAACGCTATATTAATGTTAATTATTGAGGATTGATGAAAGGTTACTTACATTTTTTTTCTTAATGTTCTGAACATTTTGGGGCCCCTGTCAGTCACGGGCCCTTAGAATCGTCCTAACTTTTCACCCCCTTACGGCGCCCCTGTATGCAGTGTCCATCGACATGAAAATAACAAAAAAGATCATGCTGGACTCAAACCCGAGTCCCAACAGTAAAAATTACTCAAGCCTTGCGCATTATGAGTAGGCTACGCACACACCTTTCTGGGGTCTTTCCCTTGGGTTAGGGTTCAATCCCTGTGCTCCCCCAGGTATAATTGTATAAATACATTTAATTGATAGATTACATGTTATGTAAAAGTATTAGTATCTGAATGTACCTCACTTCCTGTCTTGTGCAGCCGATGGTGTTCGGCGCGATGATCCACAGAGACGAGGCCTTGACGCCCATCTTTAACCAGCACACGAAAATCGTTTCCGCGGGCAACAGCCATCAAACCGGAGGCGTAGTAACACCTTCACCAGGCTGCCGCACACACACACACACACACACACACACACACACACACACACACACACACACCACACACACACACACACACACACACACACACACACACACACACACCACACACACACACACACACACACACACACACACACACACACGCCATGGGACTGTCATACTGTTAATTAACCAGTTTTTAAATAATCCGGTGACGTTAAATCGCTGTTTTTTTGTCACCAATGACTTCTTAAACAAGTTCCCACAAAACAGGAAACAATAAGGTACATTTTTAGTGCTAATTAATTGATAAATCCTCAATTATGTCCGGTATTTATCTCTGGAATAATGTCCTGCATATAACAAATATGTCCAGAAGGCGTAAGGATATTGAGGCGAGTTCTCCCTTGATAAATTAATGTGAATTACATTTCCTTCAAACAGTCACGTCTTAATCACCGCGTATAATACGGCTGTACCATAGATACAGTCTATGGGCTGTAACATACGGTGGCCCTGAAGTGCAAGACACCACAGCATTTCAGAAAACACCACAGCATTTCACATTGGACGGAAAGGGTATTCCTTTAGGGAGAACACTTATTGTTTGTGATTGGACAGAGCCAGCAAGAGAAGCACTGCTGTGATTGGTTGTTTTTGCTGCCAGTCAAGAAATGACGCTTCGTGATTGGTCAGCACCCGACAGCGCAACATGTCCCAACCGGTCCCAACACATCAGCCGTTAGCACACACTCAGAGCTCACAGCTCCTCATTAACGAAGCACTTTTATACTAATAAAGGACTGGCTTTTCTAAAGCCAGTTGAGTAGCACTTGAAATGTTTTTGCTCTATGAAACCTGATGTACTTATATGATTCTGTTTTCTTCAAGTTGTATTTTGTTGGACGAACGCACTTATTGTAAGTCGCTTTGGATAAAAGCGTCAGCTAAATGCAATGTAATGTAATGTAATCTGTTCAGAAACTGGACAAAAGTTAAACATGTACAAACCACAGACTGTCTGTGTCATGGCGAATACAGTCGCTGCTTTATTTATGTCTGTATGACGTTGTTGTGAGTGTGGACGGAGCAGCAACAGGTTAGTTTAGCCTGATGGATCCGATTCCATTCAGAAAACACGCATTTGAAAAGCTTTTCGCCTGCCGTCTTATCTGCAGACTTGTCAAAGCGTTAATTCATGGTTTTTGCTAACCGTTATCAGTATGTAGTTACTTCGGCATCACTTTGAAACGTGTATTACAATTAAATTACGGTCAAATATGTTCATTTTGTTGTAGTTGGTATCTCCCATAGGATTTACATGGAGATACGCCCCGCCCCCTCTCAGCGCCTCTTGTTTGAATGACAGGACCAAACACAGCTGACAGCCGCGGTGAAACTCGAGCGATTAGAGCGATGCGAATATTGGGTGGTCTACCATAGTATGTACATGGAGATAAGCCCCTTAAAAACCATGAATGAATAAAGCATTAATTCTGTGTTTACTCCTGTCATTCAAACAAGACGCTGGAGAGGGGGCGGGCCGTATCTCCATGTAAATCCTATCGGAATCGGATCGATCAGGCTAAACGAACCTGTTGCTGCTCCGTCCACACTCACCAACAACGTCATCCAGACATAACTAAAGCAGCGACTGTATTCGCCATGACACAGACAGTCTGTGTTTTGTATATGTTTAACTTTTGTCCAGTTTCTGAACAGATATGAGGAGCTGTGAGCTCTGAGTGTGTACTAACAGCTAACGGCTGATGTGTTGGGCCAATCACGAAGCGTAATTTCTTGACTGGCAGCAAAAACAACCAATCACAGCAGTGCTTCTATGGCTGGCTCTGTCCAATCACAAACAAGAAGTGTTCTCCCTAAGGAATACCCTTTCCGTCCAATGTGAAATGCTGCGGTGTTTTCTGAAATGCTGTTGTGTTTTGTGAAATGCTGTGGTGTTTTGTGAAATGCTGTTGTGTTTTGTGAAATGCTGTTGTGTTTGTGAAATGCTGCGGTGTTTTCTGAAATGCTGTTGTGTTTTCTGAAATGCTGTGGTGTTTTGTGAAATGCTGTTGTGTTTTGTGAAATGCTGTGGTGTTTTGTGAAATGCTGTGGTGTTTTGTGAAATGCTGTTGTGTTTTCTGAAATGCTGTTGTGTTTTGTGAAATGCTGTTGTGTTTTCTGAAATGCTGTTGTGTTTGTGAAATGCTGTGGCGTTTTGTGAAATGCTGTTGTGTTTTCTGAAATGCTGTTGTGTTTGTGAAATGCTGTGGCGTTTTGTGAAATGCTGTTGTGTCTTGCACTTCAGGGCCACCGTAGTAACAGATATTTTGAATCTACATCCGTTATGTTGACATTTCTAATTGTAAATCAAAATGAATGCTGCACAATCATTTTTTATAGTTTTTTAAAAATGGTTTTAATTATATATGGATTTTCTTGGTAATGAATGACTTTTGACGGTTAAAAAAAGAGTTACTGGTACTTATGACCCTTTTTGAGTTAAAGGTAGGGTATGTAGGTTTGAGAAACCGGATCGAGATACACTTTTTGTTATATTGCATGGAATGCTCTTAACATCCCGATAGCAATGAATATCTTAAATTCTTTGATAAAAAATCCATAAAAAAACATCATCTGTGGAAGCCGTACTGTAAAAAGCACGACCAATCATTTGAGCCGGCCCGGCTAAAATAACTGGATGGCCTACCTGCCTGTCAGCCTTCCATCTGTGCACAAACTTATCTCGTGCCCTCATTGGTCATGTGCGCGTTCGTGTGTGTTGGAGGAGGGGCTCTGTGAGGAAGTCTGAAGGAAGGGGCAGATTGTTTCCGGCTGTGTATTTTCAAATTCTAGCGCACTCGAGCTGGTTTCTCCAAAATTACCTACCCCACCTTTAAGTATCTCTCAAAAACGTAACTTTTAAAATAAATATTCACTTACGACGATAAAATGTAAAGAATAGAAGGAAATTGGCAAATTTGAGATTAAGAAACAAAATATTTCTGAAATGTTTGCATGAAAAGTTTCTTAAAATGATAAATGTATTATCAGAAAATTATTACTAGCCATTGATGCAATAAATCATGGTATGAAAAAGGACTTTATGTCCCTCTTTGAGTTAAAGATCTCTCCCAAACTTAACTTTAAACTTAAATATTCCCTTTAGTATGATTCAAAAAGCAAAGGATAGTAGGAAATCACCATCTTTGAGACTAACAACAGCATTATTCCTGAAATGTTTGCACTTTAAATGGTTTATATATAATCCATAAAAGTTGGCTTTAAATATTTCTTGTTATTTGGTCGTTACAGTTCAGTACTTGGTACAAAAAATAACATTTTGACCCACTTTGAGTTATGAAAATCACCTTTTTGTTCTAATGAGCCGTTTAAAACCCTAAAATCGGACTTATTTCCTTTAGTGTCTTTACACTACATCATGAATATTATACTTGAACATCTTCACAATGTGTTAGTGCTGAAATATGAACATATTACATGTTCTGGTATTAATGAGAAATGTTTGTACTCTCCGTGTTTGAACCACTTTACATCATATCTTCAGGGATTTATAACGTTATGTAACTCTGTGTTGTACTAAGCCTTACAGCCAGTTTGTATTATAGTATGTTGGGTTTTTAATGTGGTGGCGGACACTGTTTGTTTCTATATGAATGTGCTGAAAGACTTAATGAAACCACAACATCGACCGCAGGGGGGCTTTTATTTTTTTTAAATATAACATTTCTGTCCATTTCTTTGAACTTCATCTCCTAGCTTGATGCTAATCGACAAGCTAACCGATTGAATCGTTGACCTGGGCCGCTTTTCTTTTTTTTATCACTGTTAAGATATATTCTACTTTAGCTGAGAGATAAATTAAGAGGCTTAAATAAATGTATGTTGTAATAAAAACAATAAGGGGATTGTTAGCTTTAGCCTCTTTAACACTAGCTAATCGGCTAAAGCTAAACAACTGGAGCTGACCTAAAACCTTTTTTAAATAACAGTTAAGTTATATTTTCCTATAGCTAGGATGTTCAAAAGAAGCTAAAACATATTAATATTAACATATCTATAAATATTCAAGGTTTTTTCTGATCTGATTAACTTTAGCTTCTCCAGTCCGAGCTAATTGGCTAAAGCTAAACAAGTTAAAACAACACAAAGTCGTAGTTCAGCTTTTCTTTTTTGACTTTGTACAAAGCTCAATTTCCTATCAATCTGACCTAAATGAGCCGATAAGTAAAAAAATAAGTTTATTTTGACAACATTCTTATACCCATCAACATGTAGCCCATGTTTATTTTTACTCTAACACTAGTAAGGCTTCTTAAATTATATTTTTTTGCAGCTTGATTAAGTGTCTGTTACCCAGCTAATGCAGCTATGTTTAAATCATGTCTCTATTTGTATTTTCAGTCTGAAAGCTTTTAATCCAGCGTTTAAATATTTTATTTGACGTTAAATTCCCTTTATTTCAATGAAAAAGTTGCACATTTGACAGAAAAACAAACTGTGTCCTTTCTGTCGGCTGCTGTCTTTCGGATACAATGGTTTTATAAACTGGTGTCGTTGTATACATAGGTGTACGTTTTTTAAATGAAATGATTGCTCTTCTTAAATTGTAATGTACATTTTTTAAGTAAAATCAGATGTCAAACACTGACAGTCTCCTGTTTTTAATTGTTGCTTTGCGCAGTACCACGTTCAGCCTGTTGGTGTCAGTAGAGAGTCAGAGGAGACGATGAAACACAAACAGTACATTCATAAACACTCTAATTTCTCTTTATGGCAGGGTAGAGCGAAATGCAGATTCCACAGAAAATTCCTTTATTCCAAAGTCAAATGGAAACTAACAGAACTCTTCCCCGTGAACACAGTGAAGTCAAGATACACAGATTCATCTCCCTCCATCATGTTGATTTGAATCCGAAGTTCTGAACATGAGCCCGCCTCGCTCGGCCTTCTGAGCCAATCACAGCAAGATAATGCTTCCGTTTCAACTATACTCCTTCCGTTTCCACTATACTTTCTCTCACACATACATACATTCTTCTCTTGCATACATATATTGTCTTCAGACATGCATATACTATTATAATATTAAATGTAAACATTGAATGAATGTACATAAGAGCAAAATGTATGAATATGAGAGTGACAATGTATGAATGTGTGCGTTGAAATATATGTGTGTGAGAATGAAAATGCATGAACGTATGTAAAAGGATAATGTATGTGTGTGAGAGGACCAGTATGGATTACGGCCTGTACGGCCCCTCATATGAAACACTACTTCCACTATAATTCAATGAACACACATTGAAATATAACATGGCCTTTGACCTCATTCACACAGTACAACTGAGGTATTCTTAGACAGATATCTGTGTGTTGGGACGTACTATGAGATTGCCCACTTGTTCACTGTCTCATAGCATATTTTTGTTTACTCAGTGCAGACAGGTTGTCTTGAATCTTGCAGACACTGCCCTTACCTCTTAGTCCTTGAGCCAACTCCCTATTAGAGAGAACGTGCTATTCAAGCATTGTGTCGCTAACAGGTGAAGGTACGTCACCATTTGTTGACAGTTTTGAAAGGTTGGGCTATTTTGATTCCTTACTATGTTATCATTAAATAATGCCAGATTAAATTAGAATCTAATACAAAAAGTGGTCATATGAATTAGTTAATATTCTTTAAACGTAATTACTGTGTCGCTAACAGGTGAAGGTACGTCACCATTGAGGCGAGACACTGTTGTTGTAAAACATTGTTTTTTTCATTGGTTGTCAGTTTTGAAAGTTTGGGCTATTTTAATTCCTACCTCAAAATGAGTTTCAGTCCCATCTGTACTCTGAGTGGTTTGTTCATATATCATCAATAGCCAGATGTATAGACTGATTATTGATGATTGCGTTAAGGATTATAACATCTGTTTCCCTCAAAAACATGTGGAGAATAGATTTCTCTTAAAGGCTGCTGACAGTTTTTCTGGATTTATGTAGTGGTACAAACCCATATCAAAACTCCCCTCTGTAAAAACCTTTGACTCTAATAAGTCGACAATAAAACAATAATTTGATCCTGGCTTTAACCAATGTACACATTTCTGTGCTGTTTCTGTATGCGTTAGTATATTTAAAGATAACATTTCAGAAAACGTGTACTGTAATAAAAACAAAGTCATGATGTGAGTGAAACATTTTTTAATTGTAATATTATTCACCATCCACCTCTTTAAAAATAATGACATTTCAAATGATAAGCTCCATCTTCTAAACAGGGCAATAATCAAGTAAACTTTATAAGCATATTTCATGCAATTTTGATATTTAAAAAACCCTTTATTTATCTCCCAGTCAGACGGGACGTTTGCAGTCAGTTAGTCTCACCTGTACAGGCAGTGCTGGAGTGTGTTCAAGGTGAGGAATGAGATCATAATCATTAGAAGCAGTCCAACCAGTCAGACCGCTCACACTGACACAGGCTGCAGCCATCAGACACTTAGATTAGCTTAGTTTAGCATATATACTAGGAAAAGGGGAGAAATAGTGAGTGACAAAATACACATTTAAGTGTACTTAATATATCTCTGTACAAAAACTGAAATGTAAAAACAATTTGGCAACTTGTTTTGGTCCCAGTCAAGAAATAGCCCGACCCATAATCCCCTGTTAAACGTCGTATTGATGTTTTTACTCCTCTGATTTGGTATGGATTAAACAAACTGGATTCAGAGCTGCTGATAGGTGGATTTTGTAACCTTTGGACGGGCTGGCTTTGTCTTCCTCTGTTTCCAGTCTTTATGCTAAGCTAAGCTAACCAGTTGATGGCCTTATTTCTAACAAACCTATACAGCAATCTTAATATCTATGATCAGCTGATCCAAGAGGGTTTTACATAGTTTATAAAGCTTCAGAAGAACCAAATCTATCAGACACACGTAGTTAAGTAGAAATGGAAATGGTTAAGTAAATTGTTTTAAAATACTTTCCCTAAGTTGAGAACTAGTGAAAACTGTACTTCAGTTAGTACATTTAAAAAAACACAAAAATAACATTCTTTGTTCCTTTTTTTTAATCCATTGAGGCTTTGTTCAAACTTTACAAGCAGTGTGCAGAGAGGTGGACGAAATACAATTAACACAACACAACAGACAGCTGAGATGTAACATTTAAATTTCCCTCATTTGTTAAACCACTGCAGCCTAATGTTTAATGATCAGGTATTGTTGATTTTCAAAGTAACTGTTTATAATTTTTTTACCAATATACTGTAATTAAAGCATGAATCCTGAATCGACCCCTTTAAAATATACCCATCATTTTTTCCTTTTAAAATTATTAAAAAACAAGTGCATTACTTCCACTAGTAATGTGTGCAAGTATGAAACACTTTTTGAAAACACAATTCTGAGACAATAAATACTTTTCTTGTTCCCCTGACATATAAAGAAGTGGTAAACGTTTATTTCTGAGTAAATAGTTTTCTGATCACTTCAAGTCATGACGGCAGGTAGTGCAATCCGTAGAATAAACTAGAGTACATTAGAACATACTCATCAGTATTTAATGTGTTTTTATGCGTCTCATCAAGGTGAACCATATGTGATCAGATTCTGAAACATTAACAATGTGTACAATGTACTTCCCCAGTTGAATACATTGATTACATTTAGTGAGAGTGAATCTTTCTGAAGAAAATCAAATGGTTGTTCTACTCAGTGTGATTGACAGGAGAGATGATCAGAGGGGCAGAGTTTTTACCACCATCATTAAGACTTGGACCAAAGAATGGGTAGAGTTTCTCTTTGAAGCAGCAGCCAGTGAAGGAGTAGATCAGAGCTGCAGCATCAACATCATAAAAGGAGACCAGACCCTCCTCATAATCCACAAACACCCCCACCTTCTCAGGCTGAGACTTCAGAGAGAGACGCACTGAAGGACCAGCAAGAGCTATGTACTCATTTCCATTCCTCAACACTATCACCCAGTA
The DNA here is from genome assembly GCF_902827175.1 of Gymnodraco acuticeps. Lineage (NCBI taxonomy): Eukaryota > Metazoa > Chordata > Actinopteri > Perciformes > Bathydraconidae > Gymnodraco > Gymnodraco acuticeps. Next base: position 329,766 of record NW_022991672.1, read on the forward strand.
ACCATCCTGAGGAGTCCCTGAGATATGTCCCTTCCTGTTGATCGACTCTCTGGCCACTCCTAAATCCCACTCAGTCTTTCCTTTAACCTGAACCTCGTAATAAAATCTTCCTGAAGAGAAACTCTGCTTTGCTAAGACATTAGCACACTTGTCAAATCTCTCTGGATTCTTTGGGAGATTCTTCCTCACATCACCATGATTCACTTGTTTTCCATCATCAGACAGGATGAGATAGGGATGTGCTGTATCAGAATCAAGAGTCACCCCCACCTCATACTGCTGGACCCTCTTCAGCTCCACCTCAAGCAGCTTCTTCATCTGATTACTGAGCGTCTCCTCCAGCTGAGTCACAGCTCTCACCACAGTCCCCTCATATGAAGGTGGACAGACCCTGACTCCTGTCCAGTTCTTGGTGGGTGGAGCAGCGTTCAGGGACGTGAAGCTTTGGAGGAGGTGGAGCTGGTCTTTAGAGCGTGAGAGCTGCTCCACCTCAGAGCTTCTCTTCTTCAGCTCAGAGACTTCCTGTTCCAGCTCTTTGATGAAGCCTTCAGCCTGTTCCTCTGTCTCTCTCTGCTTCTCTTTGATGGTGTCGATGAGCTCGGCCTGGCTTCTCTCAACAGACTCCTTCAGAGCGGTGAAGACCTGAACACCATCTGCTATCTCTCTGGCTGCTCCTTCCTTACTGAGCTCCACTGAGCGATTCATCTCCTGGATCTTCAGTCGTCTCTTCTGGATCATCTGCTGAATTTCAGCCTCTGTCTTCCCCAGCTCGGCCTTCTTTCCTTCATATCCTTCTTTCAGAGGAACAACATCATGTGTATTGTGCTCTGAAACAGTGCAGAGCATGCAGACACACACCTGGTCGGTCTTACAGAACAGCTCCAGCAGTTTATCGTGCTTCACACACATCCTGCTTTCCAGGTTCTCTTCAGGGTCGATCAGCTGATGTCTTTTCAGACCTGACATTTTCAGATGAGGCTCCAGGTGAGTCTCACAGTAGGAGGTCAGACACACCAGGCAGGACTTCAGGGCCTTCAGTCTGGTTCCAGTGCAGACGTCACAGGGAACTTCTCCTGGTTTGACAACGTGTTGCTCTGAACTGCTGCTGCTGGCTTTCTGTTGAGCTGACTGTCTGAACTGAGCAGCCATCTCAGAGATGAAAGTGTTGACCTGCAGCTCAGGTCTTGGGGAAAATAGCTTATTACAGTTAGGACACTTTAATTGGACATTTCTATCCCAGTGTTCAGAGATGCAGGCTTTACAGAAGTTGTGTCCACATGGTATGGCGACTGGATCAGTGAACACATCCAGACAGATAGAGCACAGAAACTGATCTTCAGTCAGCAGACAGCTGGCAGCAGACATGTCTCTCTGGGGACAAAAGTTTGAAAAAAACACAACTGTAATTACATATTCTCTCTTTGCCAGTTCATAGAGTCCTACTCAGTGGCGGTTCTACGGGGTGGCACGGGGTGGCAGCTGCCACCTCCGAAAAATGCCTTGCCACCCCAGCTGCCACCCCATTTGGCAGCTTTGTTTTGAAAGAAAAGTTGTGGCTCATCGGACATTTATGAGAGAAAATCTCTAATGTCCGAGTGCAAGTGAATGCAGCACAAGACGCGAGCCTTGTAACCCTTCCCCCCCTGCCGCGAGCGTGGAAATATGATTGGCGGCGATTTCATTTGAACCGGGGACAGCTCAAAACGAGAAGCATTTCGGATCCAAGTAGACGGAAGGAATGAGGTATTTGCGGTCAGGGTATGGCTGGGGTAGGCTACAGCCATACCAAGAAATGTCTTAGCCCCACCATGAACAATGATGTTAAAGTAAGCAAAATAAAGTCCGCCAACTCGCGCGGAGTAAATTGCACAGACAGCAGTTCGTAAGATTGGTTTCAGCCACTTGTCTGGAAATACCGAAGACTAGAAACGGTTTTCAAAACTTTTGTCACGTAGTGATCGTCTTCTCAATAGAACATCTTTGATAATGTCTTCTGGCCAATCAGAATCACGATAACGGCGTGGTGTTGTTGCAGGAAGTCCCGACGGAGAATACTTTTGCTGTAGTACATCTCTACATCGATACAACATTACGTGTTGATAGAAATCAACACGTAATGAAATAAGACCCCACGGTTTGATGATTGATAGGTGTGTGTGGGCTGTCTTTCATTTTGACACACAGAACAATGGGGGCTATCCACCCTTATCCACAATGTAAAGTAATTCACAGCCTCTTCTCTCTTCAGTGAGGAGCAGCAAGTTTAGCTTTCAGAACCATGTAACAAAAAACTAAAATGGCATTCATTTTTTTAAATATGTCGTGCAGTAATAGATTTATTTATTTTTCTTCTCAAGAGAGTACCAGAATGTGTATTTTATGTTAGTATTTAAAAAAGTCTCCTGGGGGAGAATCCCCTCAGACCCCCCTGCAGGGGTTGGGTTTTCAGCATGTCAACTCTTTCACTTGTGGGGAAATTGCAGGATTGGCTTCAGGTCGCCCTTTTTATTTACTACAAGACAAATGTGCCTTTTTATTTCATACAGTTCAATTTGGATTGAGACAGGGAAATAATCTAAACCTCACGCGTGGCGTTTCACTGTCAAGGGGAGCGTGTATGTAATTACATTGCAAATACTGACTTGAGCCCCACCACTGTATGGGTTAGCTCTACCATAGATTACCCAACACAAATACTCTGGCGCCACTGTTTGCGGTCTACAATGACAGAGAAGAGCCTGTCAAGTTTGGCTGTACTCAGCATTGAATCAAAACGCACCATAGCTTTAAATCTTTTGTGAGGCGTTTTGCTGAACAAGATGGTAATCGCCACATTCAGCTGTTATAGGCATGCCAACTTGATGCTCTGCTCACGGATGAGTCGATGAGAATAATAAACTGTTAAGATGATGACCTTACGTGTGTATAATATGTTTCTTCTTTGTGGGGTTCTGCCCCCAAAAAACTGTTTCAAGTCATGAGAAAGTCAAATAAGACGGTGTGTAAAACTTCACTGCCCAGCCAAAAAGAAGTAACCACTTTGATTTAACTAGGCCAGTAGGTAAGGGCTTTCCACTGGATAATAACTGCAGCGATGTAATGCATATGTTTTAGCTGAATACACGTTTTTTAACCCTAATTGATGCAGTTAGTCACTTCTTTAATGTTTGTTCTTTCTGATGTAAAGTCAAGGTTGTAACTGTTTGCAATGAAGTTGTGGGGCGCTGAACTGTTCCTTTGAATCTTTTAATATATGATAGTAATTACTTGTCTTTCAAATTTGAAGGAGGGTGAGCAAGCATCTTGAGGAACGTTCATCATTAACTCCTCCAAAAAATATAGTTTATTTAATAATAACACTGAATATGTGAATCATAACAGTGATTGACAGCTGATGGGAATAATATGATTGTTAATATTATCATATTCATACAGACAAACATCGATGAGGCAGTTAATTAATGTACCCTGCTGGTCTAAGAGTGAAACCAACTCATTCAGTTATTGTTCAGTTAAAATTCATTAAATTATGTCTGCCACCTTATATATGTATATGTAAGGCTTTACTGATGTGCCACAATAATGTCACCTATGTTATTGAGTTAAAATATCAATATTGTGGCTTTCCAAGTTAAAATTGTTGATATGACTGCGATTAAATCAGCATATACTTCTGCCAGGGGATGCCACCCCTGAAATTCTCCTGCCACCCCATGAATATTTGTCTAGATTCGCCCCTGGTCCTACTATGAACCCGAAAATGTAAACTACCCCAACGTTTTATGTTAGAAACTGCATACGTAGAGTAGACCAATGACAACCAAACACATTTAGGTTTCTTGTCTGTACGAATTACAATTCAAGTTCAAATGAAATCTGGAAAGTCATAGCAGCATTCAGTTTAAACTCTAAGAAACACAATGTGTAAGCTCTAATGCTGTTGGGGGATTTTGCCATTGTTGAACAGAGGAGTGAAACCTCCTGCTGAGCATCACTGAAGTTAATACTAGTTGTTAAAAAACAGTAAACGTTATCAGCTTCAAAAGGCAGACAGCAGTTACTACAGAAACAGGTTCAAAGCTCAAGGCTGCTAACCACAGTGTGTACAAATGATATAAGATGAAATATGTAATTGTCATGCCTTTTATAAGCAACACTTGTAACACAACACCAGATCCCTTGCTTTGGACAGTCCAGAACAAATCTACTATTTAGATTCTACTTTGTTTAATAGAGTCATTTATAAAGATGTTTTCAAATACAGGAAATATGAAAATAAGTATAAGCTAATGCTAGCTGTGTGACTACCCGATTTGCATTGCGCATGCGCGAGATTGTCCGCCATATTGGACAGCTATACGGCAACCCACATAGGACATTTGTTTCGCAAAGCATACAAAAAAACCACAAAAAACCCAACAACATTAATCTGAACGAGAGATATGAGTTAATGTTATTACAATGTGACTTCACTATTATTTAACAACTACTTTTATTGGGTTAAGTACAATCTCAGAATAAGTGAGGAATGGATTTAACTTCTGTTAGACAGCTATCATACTGAAGAAATATTTACTGTGAATCAGCGTTTCCCCCAGGGGGGCGTCTTGACGTCATTTGACTCCCTTATTCAGCTCGGGACGCCCTGAACTCGAGCCGAGGGCGTCCAAAAATATTAATAATTCGAGAGAAGATCGAGAGTTTTTATCGCTTGAAATGACGAAAAGGAAAAAGGACATCCCTCTGTTGGAGGGGCAAAGGAGTCTGGTGGGATTCTTTTCGGAGTATTGAAGATCGTTTCCCCGACATCGAAGGTGCCTGCTACAGGACAACACGGAGCGTGCGTGATTTGGACGCATGAGCGGGGGGGGGGGGGGGGGGGGGGGGTTTAGTGGAGCACGCGCGTGAGCTGCGAGCGCCAGAGCCTTGCAGCGGCGAAACTGAGGCTCCGTGGTAAACTGTGGTAACATGAAGAGCCGTTTGGGAGCCGAAACAGACGGCGCTGTAAGAGAGCCGAGCCAAATGATCCGGCTCACTAACGTAAAAAGACAGTATCTATAAGGGACGGCTCAAGTCAAAATTCAAGCACCCCCCCCGCTCTCGGGGTGGACGCCCTCTCAGCCCTGGTCTAGCGGACACACTGTTGTGAATTTCAATTTCAAATGAAATACAATTGCATAAAATATTTTTTTAGAGATATTTGAGACGTTTATGACTCGCGCATGCGCAATGCAAATCGGGCAGACGTCTAATGTCCTATTAGGGTTGCCGTATGTAGCTGTGCAATATAGGCAATCAGGCAGAGATGAAAATCGGGTAGTCACAGGCTGTATGCTCTCTAACCCAACGTAACCAGAGTTTACATTACAGTTGTTTTGTGGCTGTTGCTAATTTAAATGTTGAGGTTTTTATCTTAACTGACACATTTATATTGTGTAATATTCTTTATATGGTCAAATGGATGTAATACAGTCAGATTCTGATTTTAATCCAACTTTGACTAAATGTGTAGTAAGTGATGTGTCTGTAGTGAACTCACCAGTGTTTGCAGAGTCCTGCTGTGTTGTTGAGAAGAAGCTGCTGGATTCAGTTGAGTGTTTCTTCAGAGAAACAGAGACGTGTCTCGGCTGCTGCTCTGCTGTCGCTCAGACAAATAACAGCTTTGATTTCCGGGAAATGGAAACTCTTCTCTTACAGTGTGGTTCCACCTCTCAGTGGCAGTTTGCCAAGAGGGAGTGGAGGAAGAACTGTTGAGGCTTTATTTAACTTTGTGACGATGCATTTTACAGCTGATCCAAGAGGCTTTTGAAATAGTGTATTGAGCATAAGTAGGAATATGTTCTCAATACATAAAGAACATCTCTTTACACATCTGGAGATTTATAGCTATATTTCACAACGCTGTGTTATGGTCCCTGTTTAAGAGCAGCTGGTGAAACACTTCCTCCTCCCTGAACAGACGGCTTGAAAATGGGTCACGTGATTGTTGACTCGCATACATTTGATATGTAGTTAATCAAATGTATATTTATGTTGCAATATATCAAAATGTATCCTAGGAACTTAAATATAATAATAACAATATTAATAATGATGTGTTCCTGTCCTCCTTCAGTGTCTGCAGTGCTGCCGGCAGTCATGTTCAGGTAGAGAACGACCGGCTAAACGGCGGCCACCATGCGGAAACATCTGGAAAGGATCCGTTTCCGGGGCCAGAGACGGGACGAGTTCCCGGATCTGGCCGATTCTCCCAACACCTCCGACACAGAGAGCAACGAGGAGGTCGTGAGCAGACCTCGAGTCTCCGCCAGAGATTCAGAGGAGCAGAGTGACGCTCAGGTACACAAACAAACACAATATCAACCAGGAGTTTAGAAAGAAACTTGTTTTTCTGACCCTGAACTTTAAAGAGGACGTCAGGTGTATCAGTATGCACTGTCTCTACTTTAAAGAGTAATCTCCTGCTGATGTTCAGGTGTATATCAGTATGTAGTGTCTCTACTTTAAAGAGTCCTCTCCTGCTGATGTTCAGGTGTATATCAGTATGTAGTGTCTCTACTTTAAAGAGTCCTCTCTAGCAGGGACTGAAAAGGGGGTAAAAAGGTTCTCATTAACTAATTTTAGTTCCGGCTCTTTTTGGTGTGAACGCAACATTTCGGAACTATATCGGTACTAAAGTGGGGAAAGTACTGCGGTGTGAACGCGCCTTCTGGGCTGAACCCAATATTTTTAATCTACATCCATTATGTTGACATTTCTAATGTAAATCAAAATGAATGCTGCACAATAATTTGTAATAGTTTTTAAAAAAATCGTTTGCATTATAGATGGATTTTCTTGGTAATGAATGACTTTTGACGGTAAAAAAAAAGAGTTACTGGTACTTATGACCCTTTTTGAGTAAAGTATTTCTCAAAAACGTAACTTTTAAAATAAATATTCACTTACGAGGAAAAATGTAAAGAATAGAAGGAAATTGGCAAATTTGAAATTTAGAAACAAATTATTTCTGAAACGTTGTGAACTTTTCTGTCGGCTGCTGTCTTTCGGATACAATGGTTTTATAAACTGGTGTCGTTGTATACATAGGTGTACGTTTTTTAAATGAAATGATTGCTCTTCTTAAATTGTAATGTACATTTTTTTTAAAAGTAAAATCAAATGTCAAACACTGACAGTCTCCTGTTTTTAATTGTTGCTCTGCGCAGTACCAGGTTCAGCCTGTTGGTGTCAGTAGAGAGTCAGAGGAGACGATGAAACACAAACAGTACATTCATAAACACTCTAATTTCTCTTTATGGCAGGGTAGAGCGAAATGCAGATTCCACAGAAAATTCCTTTATTCCAAGGTCAAATGGAAACTAACAGAACTCTTCCCCGTGAACACAGTCAAGCAGGGGCGGACTGGCCATCTGTAGAATCTGGAGAACCACAGAACGGCCGGTCGTCAAGGGCCGGGTCTGTGTTCGTTGGCGGCCGGCACTTTAAAAAAAAAAAGCTTTAACGTCATCATTTAAATTGCGCTGAAGGCCGACAGAGGGCGACAGTGGCCGCTAATGCAGTTGTGTGGCTCTTATGTCAAATAATCAAACACGAAGAAGAAAAAATACCGGCCACATGAAGAGAAGGGATTAGACGCCGCGGCAGACAGGGAGAATTAAAAAACATGGTTAAAAAAATAAAAAGAAAAGAAAACGAAAAGAAAAAGGTGGACCGAGAAGGCAAGAGAAAAAAAGGTGAAGTCACTCGCAGGTGGAGCATATAAATGTCGCAAATTGACAGACCTTTTTGGCAGCAGCGCTGCAAGCTCTATCATCATCAGCAGCTTAAAACAAGTGCAAGATGATGAAGAGAATGATGTGGGCGCGAGTTCAGATATACAGCCAGCATTCATGATGAGGGACAGAGTTGAGCTGCTGGAAGAACCAGCTCAACCGGCACACGTGCAGGGCAAGAGCAAGAGGTGGGTGAGAATTATCCCTTGAACTCAGTGTCGTTTTCTCCTGGAGGCCAAGGGAAGCCAGTCTTCCCCTGTTTTTTTGCATTGTAGTTATAATATTAATAAATAAATGAAAACACTTTGTTTAGTTTCGGTAATTATTCTGTCGGCCCGTCTCTCCCCCATTCTCATTGAGTATTTTACAAAGAGTGAAACAGCGCCCCTCTAGGTGTTATGGTGAAACAGAAAAAAAGACAAGACAAAACAAAACACAGACAGATCGTGACACTTTAGTTATTATTTGAGATTACTTTAAACATGCATTAGAATTGGACCTCAGGAATTAAAAATAACTCTGTATTATTTTAATGTTACATTTTATTTATTATTTAAATTATTATATATTTATTTTCATTTAAAATGTAAAATATATATTATTTGAAGAAATGGTTCTATATATTTATGAAAAACAAAAAGCAAAAACGCCTCGCAGACGTTCTTCCGTTTACTTTTTTAATAAATAAAAACAAATGGTCCGTAGATACACGGATTCATCTCCTTCCATCATGTTGATTTGAATCCGAAGTTCTGAACATGAGCCCGCCCCGCTCGACCTTCTGAGCCAATCACAGCACGATACTCCTTCCGTTTCCACAATACTATCTCTCACACATGCATACATTCTTCTCTTTCATACATACAGTACTCGAGTTGAGGGGGGATGGCATCCCCCCTGAAATAAAAACGGTAAAAAATCATCCCCCTTATAAAATTGCCATCCCCCCTTTCCATCCCTTATGTAATGTTATCAATGAACGTGGCACTGGTATTACTGCTATTTCAACATTAATTTTGTGCATTTTGAGTAAAATACTGTGGGCGAGAAAGCACGCACACACGCAATGACATTTTTACCAAGTCACTGACGCTATACTATGCGAGTGCCCTAGAGGGCGCCAGAGCGCCGTGATGCGCCTGTTTGATCGATGCCAGAAGCGCAGGTAACGGTCATCACAATGGCCAAGCAACCAGGAGGACAACGCGATATGAGGGACTTCATATTTAAAAATACTAAAAATAACATTTCAGGTAAGTCAAGAATCAGTAATCTTAGTCATTACTCACTACTTTAGTCACCAAAGGTGGAATCTATGGACATAAGCAGCAATAACAACTTAGTTTGGAGTTTAGCTACGTTTTTCTCTCGTGTTAGCTAGCTGGTCAGACTCAAAACTGTTGATGAAATGATACCACCAGCACCAGAAGAGCTGAAACCCCTCCTTCAAGCAGTGAACACTCTGGTCATCTCCACAGCTGAGTGTGAACGTGGGTTTAGTCAGATGAACATTTTAACCACAACTAGAAGCTCCCTGGAGGTAAAAAGCATGTCAGCCTTGCTTTTCATCAAGTGTGTTGGCCCTCCACTGAACAAGTTCAGACCAGAGGTATATGTTAAGACTTGGCTTCAAAGCCATTGCTTAGCTAACAATCCGAAAGCAAGAGCCAGAAAAATTGAGACCAAAAAGCATGATTATGAAAATCTTTGGAAACTTCTCTGAGATGGGGGAGAGTGGAGTCGGCAGCCATTGACAACATTGGTCCTATTTTGTATTATCTGTATAATCTTTTAATATATTTTCATATTTCGTAAACAATTTCAATTTGCACTTAATGCCCTGTTCCTAAAAATGTTCATGAAGAATTTACATAATGATTTAATTAATTACGATACAAATGTAACCCTTTAGATACCAGTTTTGATCGTATACCAGTAACTGCTTTTTTGAAAAAATACACTATAATTCAATATTCTAAAAACTATTTTGACTTTATTATTAGTATAATCAGTTGATCCATCTGAATAATAAATGAGGGACTGTTAACCTACAAGATTTGTACCATATACTTCATTATAACCACATTTTTGTATTCCCTCCCCCCCTTTAAATGAAAGTGAAAAAAATATTTTGCCCTAATTGTCCTCTGCATTTGACCCTAAATGTTATTCTACTCTAATTCTGAGGTGACTTGGTCAAGAGCAATGAAAGGAGTATCTGAACATCCATAACATGCATGTTGTTTTAGGAGTATAATAATTATCTTTATGCTGGTAGGTCTCCCACCCTCGGCGGGTTATCAGCACAAATTATGTCCCCATATGATAAAATCCACCATCCCCCCTGATTTATTTTTACAACTTGAGTACTGCATACATATATTGTCTTCAGACATGCATATACTATTTATAATATAAAATGTAAACATTGAATGAATGTACATAAGAGCAAAATGTATGAATATGAGAGTGACAATGTATGAATGTGTGCATTGAAATATATGTGTATGAGAATGAAAATGTATGAACGTATGTAAAAGGAGAATGTATGTGTGTGAGAGAGGACCAGTATGAATTACGGCCTGTACGGCCCCTCATATGAAACACTACTTCCAGTATAATTCAATGAACACACATTGAAATATAACATGGCCTTTGACCTCATTCACACAGTACAACTGAGGTATTCTTAGACAGATTCTGTGTGTTGGGACGTACTATGAGATTGCCCACTTGTTCACTGTCTCATAGCATATTTTAGTTTACTCAGTGCAGACAGGTTGTCTTGAATCTTGCAGACACTGCCCTTATTTTAACCTCTTAGTCCTTGAGCCAACTCCCTATTAGAGAGAACGTGCTATTCAAGCATTGTGTCGCTAACAGGTGAAGGTACGTCACTATTGGTTGACAGTTTTGAAAGGTTGGGCTATTTTGATTCCTTACTATGTTATCATTAAATAATGCCAGATTAAATTAGAATCTAATACAAAAAGTGCTCATATGAATTAGTTAATATTCTTTAAACGTAATTACTGTGTCGCTAACAGGTGAAGGTACGTCACCATTGGGCGAGACACTGTTGTTGTAAAACATTGTTTTTTTCATTGGTTGTAAGTTTTGAAAGTTTGGGCTATTTTAATTCCTACCTCAAAATGAGTTTCAGTCCCATCTGTACTCTGAGTGGTTTGTTCATATATCATCAATAGCCAGATGTATAGACTGATTATTGATGATTGCGTTAAGGATTATAACATCTGTTTCCCTCAAAAACATGTGGAGAATAGATTTAGGATAAAGGCTGGGCACGAACATCCGTCTGGAGGCCCTGTATTTTGTGACAGATGCCTCAACCCTCTACTTGTGACAAAGCCCTCATCCTGTGCTTCTGTAGACTGACTAGCAGTGTGTATTCTGTGCTTCTGTAGACTGACTAGCAGTGTGTATTCTGTGCTTCTGTAGACTGACTAGCAGTGTGTATTCTGTGCTTCTGTAGACTGACTAGCAGTGTGTATTCTGTAGGGTTCTGTGCGAGCACACTGGTTAGCAGTGTGTCGTGGTATTCTGTGTTTGGTGTAGGGTTTGTGTGTGTGTGTTGCGTAGATCCAGGTTGCTTAGCTCCTGTAGACCCGCATTTAGATTAGTGACATTGTGAAACAGCTTAGACCCAGGTTAGCTTAGCGCCTGTAGATCAGCATTTGTGTATATTGCTTAGACCCCGGTGATTAGCACCGGTTGATCAGCAACAGCTGTGTTTCCACACAGTCCCGTTTTGTTATTGTTTTGTTTCCACTTTAGAAGTGAGATTTTCTTTCCTTTTGTATAGCGGGGCAACTCTCTTTTGGAGACCCCTTTTGTTGGATAGGGACAGCTTGACCCGTTGTTGGGCCAAGCTGTTTGTGTACATCATTTTACTTACTTGCAGTCATAAATAAACCCACCGGTAACCAATACCAGTTACAAACTGGTCGTGTCGTTTCACCTTTTTACCCCTAGCCAAGAGGGAACGTAACACTGGTTTTAACCAGTGTACACATTTCTGTGCTGTTTCTGTATGCGTTAGTATATTAAAGATAACATTTCAGAAAACGTGTACTGTAATAAAAACAAAGTCATGATGTGAGTGAAACATTTTTAATTGTAATATTATTCACCATCCACCTCTTTACAAATAATGACATTTCAAATGATAAGCTCCATCTTATAAACAGGGCATTAATCAAATAGACTTTATAAGCATATTTCATGCAATTTTGATATTTAAAAAAACCTTTATTTATCTCCCAGTCAGACGGGACGTTTGCAGTCAGTTAGTCTCACCTGTACAGGCAGTGCTGGAGTGTGTTCAAGGTGAAGAATGAGATCATAATCATTAGAAGCAGTCCAACCAGTCAGACCGCTCTCACTGACACAGGCTGCAGCCATCAGACACTTAGATTAGCTTCATTTAGCATATATACTATGAAAAGGGGGAAATAGTGAGTGAAAAAATACACATTTAAGTGTACTTAATATATCTCTGTACGAAAACTTAAATGTAAAAACTATTTGGCAACTTGTTTTGGTCCCAGTCAAGAAATAGCCCGACCCATAATCCCCTGTTAAACGTCGTATTGATGTTTTTACTCCTCTGATTTGGTATGGATTAAACAAACTGGATTCAGAGCTGCTGATAGGTGGATTTTGTTACCTTTGGACGGGCTGGCTTTGTCTTCCCCTGTTTCCAGTCTTTATGCTAAGCTAAGCTAACCAGTTGATGGCCTTATTTCTAACAAACATATACAGCAATTTTAATATCTATCATCAGCTGATCCAAGAGGGTTTTAATAGTTTATAAAGCTTCAGAAGAACCAAATATATCAGACACATGTAGTTAAGTAGAAATGGAAATAGTTAAGTACATTTTTTAAGCTACTTTCCCTAAATTGAGAACTAGTGAAAACTGTACTTCAGTTAGTACATTTAAAAAAAACACAAAAAATAACATTCTTTGTTCCTTTTTTTTAATCCATTGAGGCTTTGTTCAAACTTTACAAGCAGAGTGCAGAGAGGTGGACGCAATACAATTAACTTAACACAACAGACAGCTGAGATGTAACATTTAAATGTCCCTCATTTGTTAAACCACTGCAGCCTAATGTTTAATGATCAGGTATTGTTGATTTTCAAAGTAACTGTTTATCATTTTTTTACCAATATATTGTAATTAAAGCATGAATCCTGAATCGACCCCTTTAAAATATACCCATCATTTTTTCCTTTTAAAATGATTAAAAAACAAGTGCATTATTTCCACTAGTAATGTCTGCAAGTATGAAACACTTTTTGAAAACACAATTCTGAGACAATAAATACTTTTCTTGTCCCCCTGACATATAAAGAAGTGGTAAAAGTTTATTTCTGAGTAAATAGTTTTCTGATCACTTCAAGTCATGACGGCAGGAAGTGCAATCCGTAGAATAAACTAGACTACATTAGAACATACTCATCAGTATTGTATGTGTTGTTATGCGTCTCATCAAGGTGAACCATATGTGATCAGATTCTGAACCATTTACAATGTGTACAATGTACTTCCCCAGTTGAATATATGTATTACATTTAGTGAGAGTGAATCTTTCTGTAGTAAATCAAATGGTTGTTCTACTCAGTGTGATTGACAGGAGAGATGATCAGAGGGGCAGAGTTTTTACCACCATGATTAAGATAGGGACCAAAGTATGGGTAGAGTTTCTCTTTGAAGCAGCAGCCAGTGAAGGAGTAGATCAGAGCTGCAGCATCAACATCATAAAAGGAGACCAGACCCTCCTCATAATCCACAAACACCCCCACCTTCTCAGGCTGAGACTTCAGAGAGAGACAGACTGAAGGACCAGCACGAGCTGAGTACTGATTTCCATTCCTCAACACTATCGTCCAGTAACCTTTCTGAGGAGACAGTGTGATCTTCCCCTTCCTGTTGATCGACTCTCTGGCCACTCCTAGAGTCCAGTCAGTCTTCCCTTTAACCTGAACCTCGTAATAAAATCTTCCTGAAGAGAAACTCTGCTTTGCTAAGACACAAGGACACAAATCAAATCTCTCTGGATTGTTTGGGAGATTCTTCCACACATCACCATCTTTAACTTGTTTTCCATCAACAGACAGGATGAGGTCAGGACTTGCTGTATCAGGATCAAGAGTCACCTCCACCTCAGACTGCTGGACCCTCTTCAGCTCCACCTCAGAGAGCAGCTTCTTCATCTGTTTCCTGAGCGTCTCCTCCAGCTGAGTCACAGCTCTCCTCACAGTCCCCTCATATGAAGGTGGACAGACCCTGACTTCTGTCCAGTTCTTGGTGGGTGGAGCAGCGTTCAGGGACGTGAAGCTTTGGAGGAGGTGGAGCTGGTCTTCAGAGCGTGAGAGCTGCTCCACCTCAGAGCTTCTCTTCTTCAGCTCAGAGATTTCCTGTTCCAGCTCTTTGATGAAGCCTTCAGCCTGTTCCTCTGTCTCTCTCTGCTTCTCTTTGATGGTGTCGATGAGCTCGGCCTGGCTTCTCTCAACAGACTCCTTCAGAGCGGTGAAGACCTGAACACCATCTGCTACCTCTCTGTCTGCTCCTTCCTTACTGAGCTCCACTGAGCGATTCATCTCCTGGATCTTCAGTCGTCTCTTCTGGATCATCTGCTGAATTTCAGCCTCTGTCTTCCCCAGCTCAGCCTTTTTTCCTTCATATCCTTCTTTCAGAGGAACAACATCATGTGTCTTGTGCTCTGAATAGGTGCAGTGGATGCAGACACACACCTGGTCGGTCTGACAGAACAGCTCCAGCAGTTTATCGTGCTTCACACACATCCTGCTTTCCAGGTTCTCCTCAGGGTCGATCAGCTGATGTTTCTTCAGGCCTGCTCTTGTCAGGTGAGGCTCCAGGTGAGTCTCACAGTAGGACTCCAGACACACCAGGCAGGACTTCAGGGCCTTCAGTCTGGTTCCAGTGCAGACGTCACAGGGAACTTCTCCTGGTTTGACAACTTGTTGCTCTGAGCTGCTGCTGCTGGCTTTCTGTTGAGCTGACTGTCTGAACTGAGCAGCCATCTCAGAGATGAAAGTGTTGACCAGCATTTCAGGCCTTGTGTGGAATAACTTTTTACAGTTAGGACACTGATAGGGGACTTTAGTATCCCAGTGTTCAGAGATGCAGGCTTTACAGAAGTTGTGTCCACATGGTGTGCTGACTGGATCAGTGAACACATCCAGACAGATGGAGCACAGAAACTGATCTTCAGTCAGCAGACAGCTGGCAGCAGACATGTCTCTCTGGGGACAAGGGTTTGAAAAAAACACAACTCTAATTACATATTCTCTATTTGCCAGTTCATAGAGTCTACTACGAACCCGAAAATGTATACTACCCCAACGTTTTATGTTAGAAATGACATACATAGACCAAAACAACCAACAACATTTACGTTTTTTGTCTGTAAGAATTACAATTTAAGTTCAAATGAAATCTGGAAAATCATAGCAGCATTCGGTTTAAACTCTAAGAAACACAATGTGTACGCTCTAATACTGTTGGGGCATTTTGCCGTTGTTGAACAGAGAAGTGAAACCTCCTGCTGAGCATCACTGAAGTTAATACTAGTTGTTAAAAAACACTAAATGTTATCAGCTTCAAAAGGCAGACAGCAGTTACTACAGAAACAGGTTCAAAGCTCAAGGCTACTTACCTCAGTGTGTACAAATGATATAAGATGAAATATGTAATTGTCATGCCTTTTTATGAGCAACACTTGTAACATAACACCAGATCCCTTGCTTTGGACAGTCCAGAACAAATCTACTATTTAGATTCTACTTTGTTTAATAAAGTCAATTATAAAGATGTTTTCAAATACAGGAAATATCATAATAAGTATAAACTAATGCTAGCTTTGGCTGTATGCTCTCTAACCTAACGTAATCAGAGTTTACATTGCAGTTGTTTTGTGGCTGTTGCTAATGTAAATGTTGAGGTTTTTATCGTAACTGACACATTTATATTGTGTAATATTCTTTATATGGTCAAATGGATGTATTACAGTCAGAATCAGATTTTAATCCAACTTTGACTAAATGTTTAGTAAGTGATGTGTCTGTAGTGAACTCACCAGTGTTTGCAGAGTCCTGCTGTGTTGTTGAGAAGAAGCTGCTGGATTCAGTTGAGTGTTTCTTCAGAGAAACAGAGACGTGTCTCGGCTGCTGCTCTGCTGTCGCTCAGAAAAACAACAACTTTCATTTCTGGGAAATTGAAACTCTTCTCTTACAGTGTGGTTCAACCTGTCAGTGGCAGTTTGCCAAGAGGAAGTGGAGGAAGAACTGTTGAGGCTTTATTTAACTTTGTGACGATGCATTTTACAGCTGATCCAAGAGGCTTTTCAAATAGTGTATTGAGCATAAGTAGGAGTATGTTCTCAATACATAAAGAACATCTCTTTACACATCTGGAGATTCATAGCTATATTTCACAACACTGTGCTATGGTCCCTGTTTAAGAGAAGCTGGTGAAACACTTCCTCCTCCCTGAACAGACGGTTTGAAAATGGGTCACGTGATTGTTGACTCGCATACATTTGATATGTAGTTAATCAAATGTATATTTATGTTGCAATATATCAAAATGTATCCTAAGAACTTAAATATAATAATAATAATGATGTGTTCCTGTCCTCCTTCAGTCTCTGCAGTGCTGCCGGCAGTCATGTTCAGGTAGAGAACGACCGGCTAAACGGCGGCCACCATGCGGAAACATCTGGAAAGGATCCGTTTCCGGGGCCAGAGACGGGATGAGTTCCCGGATCTGGCCGATTCTCCCAACACCTCCGACACAGAGAGCAACGAGGAGGTCGTGAGCAGACCTCGAGTCTCCGCCAGAGATTCAGAGGAGCAGAGTGACGCTCAGGTACACAAACACACACAATATCAACCAGGAGTTTAGAAAGAAACATGTTTATCTGACCCTGGACTTTAAAGAGGACATCATGTGTATATCAGTATGTAGTGTCTCTACTTTAAAGAGTCCTCTCCTGCTGATGTTCAGGTGTATATCAGTATGTAGTGTCTCTACTTGAAAGAGTCCTCTCCTGCTGATGTTCAGGTGTATATCAGTATGTAGTGTCTCTACTTTAAAGAGTGCTCTCCTGCTGATGTTCAGGTGTATATCAGTATGTAGTGTCTCTACTTTAAAGAGTCCTCTCCTGCTGATGTTCAGGTGTATATCAGTATGTAGTGTCTCTACTTTAAAGAGTCCTCTCCTGCTGATGTTCAGGTGTATTTCAGTATGAAGTGTCTCTACTTAAAGAGTCCTCTCCTGCTGATGTTCAGGTGTATTTCAGTATGAAGTGTCTCTACTTTAAAGAGTCCTCTCCTGCTGATGTTCAGGTGTATATCAGTATGTAGTGTCTCTACTTTAAAGAGTCCTCTCCTGCTGATGTTCAGGTGTATATCAGTATGTAGTGTCTCTACTTTAAAGAGTCCTCTCCTGCTGATGTTCAGGTGTATATCAGTATGTAGTGTGTCTACTTTAAAGAGTCCTCTCCTGCTGATGTTCAGGTGTATATCAGTATGTAGTGTCTCTACTTTAAAGAGTCCTCTCCTGCTGATGTTCAGGTGTATATCAGTATGTAGTGTCTCTACTTTAAAGAGTCCTCTCCTGCTGATGTTCAGATGTATATCAGTATGTAGTGTCTCTACTTGAAAGAGTCCTCTCCTGCTGATGTTCAGGTGTATATCAGTATGTAGTGTCTCTACTTGAAAGAGTCCTCTCCTGCTGATGTTCAGGTGTATATCAGTATGTAGTGTCTCTACTTTAAAGAGTCCTCTCCTGCTGATGTTCAGGTGTATATCAGTATGTGGTGTCTCTACTTTAAAGAGTCCTCTCCTGCTGATGTTCAGTTGTATATCAGTATGTAGTGTCTCTACTTTAAAGAGTCCTCTCCTGCTGATGTTCAGGTGTATATCAGTATGTAGTGTCTCTACTTTAAAGAGTCCTCTCCTGCTGATGTTCAGGTGTATATCAGTATGTAGTGTCTCTACTTTAAAGAGTCCTCTCCTGCTGATGTTCAGGTGTATATCAGTATGGAGTGTCTCTACTTTAAAGAGTCCTCTCCTGCTGATGTTCAGGTGTATATCAGTATGTAGTGTCTCTACTTTAAAGAGTCCTCTCCTGCTGATGTTTAGGTGTATATCAGTATGTAGTGTCTCTACTTTAAAGAGTCCTCTCCTGCTGGTGTTCAGGTGTATATCAGTATGTAGTGTCTCTACTTTAAATAGTCCTCTCCTGCTGATGTTCAGGTGTATATCAGTATGTAGTGTCTCTACTTTAAAGAGTCCTCTCCTGCTGATGTTCAGGTGTATATCAGTATGGAGTGTCTCTACTTTAAAGAGTCCTCTCCTGCTGATGTTCAGGTTTATATCAGTATGTAGTGTCTCTACTTTAAAGAGTCCTCTCCTGCTGATGTTCAGGTGTATATCAGTATGTAGTGTCTCTACTTTAAAGAGTCATCTCCTGCTGATGTTCAGGTTTATATCAGTATGTAGTGTCTCTACTTTAAAGAGTCCTCTCCTGCTGATGTTCAGGTGTATATCAGTATGTAGTGTCTCTACTTTAAAGAGTCCTCTCCTGCTGATGTTCAGGTGTATATCAGTATGTAGTGTCTCTACTTTAAAGAGTCCTCTCCTGCTGATGTTCAGGTGTATATCAGTATGTAGTGTCTCTACATTAAAGAGTCCTCTCCTGCTGATGTTCAGCTGTATATCAGTATGTAGTGTCTCTCCATGCTTTAATGTTCATGAAGCTCTTTATTTTGCTGCAGCACCTCTTTTCACCCTCTGTCTGAAACCAGACAGACTGGAAGTATATGGTAGCATACAATAAAAAGTAAAGGTGTCTTACAATGTTTCTTTTTGTGTCCTACGTATTCAGACACCAGGCTTCACTTACATAATCATGTCACTTATATACAAGTAGTTGAGTTGTATGATTATGTCCAGAGATACCACCTCTCAACTAACTCGTTGCTTTGTCATGTGTGTTTTATTTTTATTTGACTGTGTGTGTGTTTGTCTCTCAGGCCAGTCATGCAACTTGTTTGTACTATGAGTAATTCTTTAGGGCCTCTTACAGTTATTGAAATGAAATCAGGAGGAAAATAAACAACCAAAAAGACTGCAAATGTGTAAAATCGATAAATGTAGTGTAATATTTACCTCTAAAATACAGTGGATTGGAAGAATATGGTAGCATTAAACAAAAAGTACAAGTCAAGGTGTCTTCAAATGTTTCTTTTTGTGACCTACTTATTTAGACGCGGTTTCACTTACTGTAGCTTATATACTGAAGTAGTTTAGTTTTATGATTAGATCCAGAGATACCACCTGTAAACTAACTCGTCTGCTTGTTATGTGTGTCTGTATTTAACTGTGTGTTTGTCTCTCAGGCTAGTCATGCATCGTTCTCTGCTGCTCTCCACGACGACTCCAGGACGGATCTCAACGAGGTCAAAGGTCACCTGGAAATCGCCTTGTTAGAGAAACACTTCTTAGGTGAGTAATCTGACCTGAACTGCACTCCACTGTGTGGGGTTTCTTTGTTTACTTATGTAAACAAAGAAACAACATATAACAATATATAATAATCTGTGTTTTTCTCTTTTAAACCGGATGTTATTTATATTTTTTTATATATTTATCTTATATACAGTGGGGCTAATATTTAGTCAGCCACCAATTGTGCAAGTTCTCCCACTTAAAAACATGAGAGAGGCCTGTAATTTTCATCCTAGGTACACTTCAACTATGAGAGACAGAATGGGGGGAAAGAATCCAGGAAATCACATTGTAGGATTTTTAATGAATTAATTGGTAAATTCCTCGGTAAAATAAGTATTTGGTCACCTACAAACAAACAAGATTTCTGGCTCTCACAGACCTGCAACTTCTTCTTTAAGAGCCTCCTCTGTCCTCCACTCGTTAACTGTATTAATGGCACCTGTTTGAACTCGTTATCAGTATAAAAGACACCTGTCCACAACCTCAAACAGTCACACTCCAAACTCCACCATACCTACTGTGAAACATGGGGGTGGACACATCATGCTTTGGGGCTGTTTTCCTGCAAAGGGAGCAGGACGACTGATCCGTGTAAAGGAAAGAATGAATGGGGCCATGTATCGTGAGATTTTGAGTGACAACCTCCTTCCATCAGCAAGGGCATTGAAGATGAAACGTGGCTGGGTCTTTCAGCATGACAATGATCCCAAACACACCGCCCGGGCAACGAAGGAGTGGCTTCGTAAGAAGCATTTCAAGGTCCTGGAGTGGCCTAGCCAGTCTCCAGATCTCAACCCCATAGAAAATCTTTGGAGGGAGTTGAAAGTCCGTGTTGCCCAGCGACAGCCCCAAAACATCACTGCTCTAGAGGAGATCTGCATGGAGGAATGGGCCAACATACCAGCAACAGTGTGTGAAAACCTTGTGAGGACTTACAGAAAACGTTTGACCTCTGTCATTGCCAACAAAGGGTATATAACAAAGTATTGAGATGAACTTTTGTTATTGACCAAATACTTATTTTCCACAATAATTTGCAAATAAATTCTTTAAAAATCAGACAAATGTGATTTTCTGGATTTTCTTTTTTCTCATGTTGTCTCTCATAGTTGAGGTTTACCTAGGATGAAAATTACAGGCCTCTCATCTTTTTAAGTGGGAGAACTTGCACAATTGGTGGCTGACTAAATACTTTTTTGCCCCACTGTATATATATTTCTTGAACTCAGTTTTATTTAGACATTTTCTTCTGAAATATATTGTTGTTTTCTTTTTTTTGTATTTCTTTTTCTTTTTATTGAATAACTATCGTGATAGTAGTATTATAATCACCACTATTTTTGTTATTTATCTTGAATTTATTTGTTTCTCTCTTCTCAAATTAACCACCATTAATAAATAATGTCGCTACCTGCAACATTTCAATAAAGACAATATAAACAAAAACACTTAAATACACAGAATGTTTTAGCCAGGTTAAAGCTGATTATTGGATCTTGAGTCAAGGTTATTTTATTGGTTTAATTTAGCATAAAATAAGTTAAAGTAAAGTGTCCCTTTTTAAATGTGTGGCTGGGAGAGTTGTGTGTTAATTGGCTGTCGACTCATTCTGGCCTTTAGCATCACTTCAGGGTTAAATGCCCTACAGCACAGATGCATGCTGGGTAATCTGTCAATATCTGTTCGTCAGCTTTACATAACACACACTGCTAATAAGCCTGCTTAACCTCGTCACACACACACACACACACACACACACACACACACACACACACACACACACACACACACACACACACACACACACACACACACACACACACAAATAAAGAGTTACAAGTATATGTTGATGATAATACTTTTCTACTTTTACTTGAGTAACATTTTAAATGTAGGACTTTAACTGTAACAGAGTATTCATACACTCTGGTACTTCCTCTGTACTTTTACTCAAGTACAAGATCGGAGTACTTCCACCACTTCTGTTTGATGTTTGATTTAGTTTTGGGTAACATGAACGTGTCGTGTCTCATCCTCGTCTGTTTTCAGAGGAGGAGCTGAAGAAACTGAGAGAGGAGTCCAACGTGGATTCACTGCGGCACGAGCTGGAGAGAGAGCGCAGCCGCTGCAGCGAGCTGGAGCAGAAGATCAACGACGTGCTGAAACCCAGGTGCTTATTAAAGGTCACCTATTATGCAAAATCCACTTCTTCATGTCTTTCATACATCAACATGTGTCCCCTCTTCTTCATGTCTCTTCTACATCAACATGTGTCCCCTCTTCTTCATGTATCTTCGCCATCAACATGTGTCCCCTCTTCTTCATGTCTCTTCTACATCAACATGTGTCCCCTCTTCTTCATGTCTCTTCTACATCAACATGTGTCCCCTCTTCTTCATGTCTCTTCTACATCAACATGTGTCCCCTCTTCTTCATGTCTTTCATACATCAACATGTGTCCCCTCTTCTTCATGTCTCTTCTACATCAACATGTGTCCCCTCTTCTTCATGTCTTTCATACATCAACATGTGTCCCCTCTTCTTCATGTCTCTTCTACATCAACATGTGTCCCCTCTTCTTCATGTCTCTTCTACATCAACATGTGTCCCCTCTTCTTCATGTCTCTTCTACATCAACATGTGTCCCCTCTTCTTCATGTCTCTTCTACATCAACATGTGTCCCCACTTCTTCATGTCTCTTCTACATCAACATGTGTCCCCTCTTCTTCATGTCTCTTCGCCATCAACATGTGTCCCCTCTTCTCCATGTCTCTTCTACATCAACATGTGTCCCCTCTTCTTCATGTCTCTTCTACATCAACATGTGTCCCCTCTTCTTCATGTCTCTTCTACATCAACATGTGTCCCCTCTTCTTCATGTATCTTCGCCATCAACATGTGTCCCCTCTTCTTCATGTCTCTTCTACATCAACATGTGTCCCCTCTTCTTCATGTCTCTTCTACATCAACATGTGTCCCCTCTTCTCCATGTCTCTTCTACATCAACATGTGTCCCCTCTTCTCCATGTCTCTTCTACATCAAACATGTGTCCCCTCTTCTCCATGTCTCTTCTACATCAACATGTGTCCCCTCTTCTTCATGTCTCTTCTACATCAACATGTGTCCCCTCTTCTTCATGTCTCCTCTACCTCAACATGTGTCCCCTCTTCTTCATGTCTCTTCTCTACATCAACATGTGTCCCCTCTTCTTCATGTCTCTTCTACATCAACATGTGTCCCCTCTTCTTCATGTCTCTTCTACATCAACATGTGTCCCCTCTTCTTCATTTCTCTTTTACATCAACATGGGTCCCCTCTTCTTCATGTCTCTTCTACATCAACATGTGTCCCCTCTTCCTCATGTCTCTTCTACATCAACATGTGTCCCCTCTTCTTCATGTCTCTTCTACATCAACATGTGTCCCCTCTTCCTCATGTCTCTTCTACATCAACATGTGTCCCCTCTTCTTCATGTCTCTTCTACATCAACATGTGTCCCCTCTTCTTCATGTCTCTTCTACATCAACATGTGTCCCCTTTGTGGAAAGAGACTCTGAAAGTTTCAGGAACAAAGATTCTCTCTCTTTTTGATCCATTTCTATAAAAACCTGTCTGAAAATGAACTGATCAGATTTTGGCCACTTTATGATGTCATAACGATGTTTTGTCTTGTGTAACCATTAGCCAATCACCAACCAAGGTAAACCCCCCTTATCACCTGAATCTCCTCTAGAGCACCATTGAGTTCTTTGTAACCAAATCTCTCTCAGAGGGGCGTGGGGAGGGGCTCCTTATTTTCATCTAAAGTAACAGACAGAGAATCAGCACTTTGGAAACAGGGCTGAAACAGATGGGATTATGGGTAATGCAATGATCTGTTTGGTGTTTCAGCCAATCAGAGACAGGCTCTGGATATATCTGAGACCTGTGATATATTGATGAAAAACAGTATGATAGAGGACCTTTAAATAAAAATAAACGTTTTTTAATGAGCTAATGCTAACCATCAGACAGAGCGGTTTGTTCCTGTAGTCTCATGGCTGAATCTGATCACCTGAATGATCGTTTCTGTTGCTTTACAGACTTGAAGACTCACCTTCACAAACGCCTAAAGCCCCGCTCCCTTCTACATCTGCAGCCAGCGGTACAGGTGAGTTTATCTTTTTCTTACATTACTCGTTATCGTTCAATATTTTTGAAATGTAGTTTCATCAGTCATAGGATGTTCGAGTGGTGCAGGGATGATGTATCTTTGTGGGCCAAAACGGAAGTAAGCATCGCAAGGGCTCCCTAAATAAAACAAAAAGCCAATGGGATTTTACCAATGGATTTCGGAAAATTGCACAAAATAATCTCTTGATCAAACTTTTATGATAATTACTTGTTTGGTTCAGCAGGATAATCTCCACATATTAACACCACTTTTATAACAATTGAAGTGTAAATGCAATCTCCAGAATGAAAAAGCTAATGTTAGGCTATAAAGAAGTCACATGACTTCACGTCACTACCGCTAAGCTAAAGGTGGCTAATGTTGGGCTATAAAGGAACTACAGCACGGTCACATGACTTCACGTCAACACCGCTAAGCTAAAGGTGGCTAATGTTGGGCTATAAATGAACTACAGCACGGTCACATGACTTCACGTCACCACCGCTAAGCTAAAGGAGGCTAATGTTGGGCTATAAAGGAACTACAGCACGGTCACATGACTTCACGTCAACACCGCTAAGCTAAAGGTGGCTAATGTTGGGCTATAAATGAACTACAGCACGGTCACATGACTTCACGTCACCACCGCTAAGCTAAAGGAGGCTAATGTTGGGCTATAAAGGAACTACAGCACGGTCACATGACTTCACGTCAACACCGCTAAGCTAAAGGTGGCTAATGTTGGGCTATAAATGAACTACAGCACGGTCACATGACTTCACGTCACCACCGCTAAGCTAAAGGTGGCTAATGTTGGGCTATAAATGAACTACAGCACGGTCACATGACTTCACGTCACCACCGCTAAGCTAAAGGTGGCTAATGTTGGGCTATAAAGGAACTACAGCACGGTCACATGACTCATTTAGATACTTGTTAACAACCGCCATTTTTAAATTCAGCAGTGGGGTATTTACTGACGCATTTTATTTCGTAGGACAACACTTTTTAATCTCTTCAGCTTGTGTTAACCACAGACCTTATTTCAGGCTCACAACCAAACTATGGTAAAAAATGTTGACTTCAAGACGAGTGAACAGGAAGTTGTAAAATGCCAACTCATTTCCAGGTTTTAGGACTCATTTCTTCACCACTCTATACTAAGACCTACACATAAAACCACAGAACACGAATGTGAGTAACACACATGTAATTGTATGAATAAAATGTTCTTGTTCTTCTATAGATAAGTAATTATATTGTTTATAAAATCATAGTTTAGGTTTTATTCGTCCAGATTTTTCAGATATCTGTGACTGATATTTTCATACAAGGCAAAGTCTAGTATAAACCTCAGTGTATAAATGTGGTGAAATGTCAACAACCATGTAACCTCCATCTTTTCTTCTTCTCATCTTCAGACAAACAGAAGGACACTTGGTCCAGCAGCTTCCGGAAGTGTCTCTACGATAGATTTGGCGTTTACATCGAGGACTTCCGCTTCCAGCAGGAGGAGCAGACGGTGGAGACGGACGAGCCGCTGAGCGCCAAGAGGTGAGGAGGGGAAACACAGAAACCCTAAAAAAAATAGATGCGATTCATTTCATTGTTGAAGACAAGGGCTGTAAGAAATGTTTTATGTTTCAGAAAATGTATAAAGAAAGTGTTATTAGACAGTATGAAGTTGACTTTTGATCGTGTTCTGCTTTCATGTTTCAGTATTTGTAAGCAACTGTGACTGAAAGAATATTGCTTTTATTTTTTAATGCACTTTTTAAATATGTGTCCCCGGTGTGTCGGGGGAACTCACGCAGCGTCAGAAATAAAACCCTCTCTCTTTTCCTCCGTACCGTAACCAGCAAGAGAGAAAGCCTTTGAGCTCCATACTGTTTCAGAAATAATCCTTGATAATCCATGATATGGCGTTTCATCACGGCAGTATTTAGTTTAGACAGTAGCTGCCGGGTCCCGCATGAGCTCAGACCCCTCCTCTTTATTTCGAAAGCTCCTTTTTTTAGAATTTTTTTTTTTTATCAATTTTTTTTTTTTTTTAAAGCTTTATATCCAACTCAGCACTTTTGAAACAGGAAGTGAAACAGAGGGATATGAGGCATGGCTAGAATGGGTGATCTGTTTGGTATTTTGAGCAAAACACTTCATAGACATGTTTTTTATGTATTTTTATATATCTGAGACCCAGTGGCGGCTGGTGGAAAAATATTTTTGGTGGGGCTGTTGATATAGTGAGTAAAAACATTTTTTTTGGGAGAAATGACCCCTTAAATTAGGACTTCTGGTGATGTAATGGCGCGTTTCCAGTGCAGCGCGGAGCTCGCTTTAATGCTGCGTTCAGACCGGACGTGATGCGAATATTCGCTTCGCTCTAAACGCTCCTATCGCATTGCTCTAGTCGCTCGAGTTTCACCGCGGCTGCCAGCTGTGTTTACTCGCATCATTCAAACAAGAGGCGCTGGCTCGGGAGCTACAACTACAACAAAATGAATATATTTGACCGTGATTAAATTGTAATACACGTTTCTAAATGATGCCGACGTAACAACATACTGATACCGGTTAGTAAAAACCATGAATTAATGCTTTGACAAATCTGCAGACAGACGGCAGGCGAGAAACCTTTTAGAATGCTTGTTTTCTGAATGGAGCTTGGCTATGCTAACGTTATATATGTTCCGACCGTCCACACTCACAACAACGGCCTATACAGACATAAATAAACCAGTGACTGTATTCTCCATGACACAGACAGTCTGTGGTTTGTACTTGTTTAACTTTTGTCTAGTTTCTGAACAGATCGTATCTGTCCCCGGCTGTTTGAAGAGCAAGCATGGGAAACAAAAGACAGCATTTACCTGTTTGCATCCAGCTAGCCATGCCTTTCTGGTGTACCAGCTACGTGAGAAGCCTCGTTGATACGTTTTGTCTTTTTCACGAGCTTGCTGTGATGTATACAAATCGGGTTGGTCCGGTCCAAGGTCTTTAAGCAACAGTTTATCTCCCAAACTTCTCCTTTCGAAAGGATTGGAGATTAGCTCTTGCACGGAATTGGGCGGGGACCAAGGTCCGGCGACTCCACCTGCACACCATTGTCATCTAACTACTGCGTCACCTTGGTCACTCACGAGTCTAAAAAACAACTCACGTCAACGCACGTAAGCAACGTGGGCGCCAACGTGAGCGCCCTCGTGACCAAAATATTTGACGTCGCTGATTGGCTGAAATTATGTTTCGGCGGCACAGTTTACTATTGAGACTTTTGCAACGTGCTGGTTGCTGCTGTTTGGCTCGGGGGCTCTGCCCGGTAATGATAAACTAATGCCACGGGCAAGGTCAGGCAGGAAACCTGTGACTTATCAGTAACTTTAGACATCGTAACACCATTTTAAACGAGATTTTATTGTAGATTATACATTTTACTGATACCAATTGTATGATATTTACCTTGTTCATTACAAATACAAATATAAAATATATATATTTTTTAAATATATATTTTTTAATTTTATATTTTTTTTAATATTTTTTTTTTGTATGTGGGAAGAGGTGGGGCGGCGCCCCTAGCGCCCCTATGGGCCGGCCGCCACTGCTGAGACCTATGCTATTGCCTACAAATAGCATGATAGGTGACCTTTAATACTAGATAGATGTAGGTCCTCTTAAGAGTATTTGAACTTATTCTGTACAGTATGCTTCATTTAATATTTATTATATTTTTTATAATATTTGATTTTAGTTTTTTCTTCGTCTTTTATAAAAAAAATTATTTTTTATTTTATTATATTTTTAACTCATGTCTGATGCCTGTTAACATGCCGCTGTGACGAACGAAAATCTTTTTTTCATAAGGTTTTATTTGTATTCTTTCTGTTATAAAAATAATAGATCTTTATTTTTGTTTTTTTTATTTAATTATATTGTTAACTCATGTCTGATGCCGCTGTGACGAACGAAAATCCCAATTTGTGATAAAAACAATGTGTTAAAGCTGAATATCTTTAAATAAATACATCCTAATGTGGTTTCCGACACACAGGTTGACTGAAAACATGAGAAGACTCAGTGAGTATTAATACTTTCCTTCACCGTTCATCACAAACAATACAGAATACAAGAGCTATCAAGATACATCTGTGTTTCTCTGCGTCTGTGATTGGTCAGTTTCTGTTTTTTTCAGAGCGAGGGTTGAAACCATTGTCCAACTTCAAGAGGAACCTGACGGCGCTGTCCAGCTGGTACTCCGTCTACACCTCGGCCATCGCCTTTATTGTGAGTTCAGCCCGAAGGTTACTGATGATGATAATAATAAAAAATGATTTGTGGAGCGCTTTTTAAAGGTCCCATGTCATGGCCATTTCTACTGATCATAATTCCAGTGTTGAGGTCTACTAGAATACATTCACATTGTTCAATGTTCCAAAATCACATTGGTTTCTCATCCAGCATCTCTGTATAGTCTGTGTATTCACTCTCTGTCCTACACGCCTTCTTGGAGCTCCTTTCATTGCAAATGAAAAAGAAAACTATAAAGTGTATATAAACAACTATTATAGTGTAGAAAAATATAGAAAAATAGAAAATAAACTAATGATTATTTTGATGACGAGTTGTTTTTGAGGAAACTGAAACATGTTGGGATTTATAAAAATGCGATTTATTTATTTATTATTCATTTGGTAAATTTCAGATCCATATTTTCTAAAACGCTCCTATCTTTTCATTTATTAAAGAGGTCCTGTAGTGTTGTATAGGATTTAGTGCATGTAAATGGTCTGCAAAGGGTAACATCTGAAAGTTCCCCCAGAGGGAGTTTCTCGCCGACACAGTCTCAACAAAACATTTAAAGAAGGATACATGTATATTTTGAGCATTCATTTTGAAGTTTAACTATACTTTGTTGACTATAAATATTATAAAAAGACAAAGAGTTTCAGTATAAGATCAGATTTTACACTCCAGTTGAAACGTTTTTCATTTAGTCGTGACCTCATCTTGATCCGTGACACCTTTTAATTATTGCATCTTCATCTATTAGTGTGCATTCACATGAATTATCTACATAATATATAAAGACACCTTAAAAATGTGTGTGTGTGTGTTGCAGGTCTATATGTATGCAGCGTGGCACGGCTGGGCCGTCCCGATGTTCCTGTTCCTCGCCATCGTCCGACTCTCTTTAAATTATCTCATCGCCAGGTCAGTGTAAGCCCCGCCCCTCTCTCTCCTACAGCCAATCGCACGGCTCCAATCAGAGACAGTGGGTGTTTCTCAATGTCGAGGAAAACTGCTCCAGAGCCACTATTTCAAGGATACTACGTCATTGAGTCCCGCCGAAGGACTTTTCCAATGTCCAGGATACTTGGAATTCTACCGAGGCCGGGGTACTGGCCCGTCCACACAGCGGCGTGCGTTGAAAGCTTCACCATTCACTTTGGATTCACTGCATGGGAAGCGACGCGGAGCTTTGCTGGCGTAAGGCGGGGCCTCTCATATGACGCACACCTGCACACTTGCTAGCCTGTTCCATTCTTCGTTCTCCGAATGCCAGGAAGGATTCTTGCCTAGCCTCTGATGGACCTGACTCGGAGGACAAGGAAGCGTCCTCGACATTGAGAAACACCCTGTTAATCAGGTTGACATCAATCTTCTCGTATAGGCAATTTAAGTAACATGCAGGTGAATCAGATGAATAATAGATCGGGGGGGGTTCATTACATTTATGCATCTTAACTCCAGTCAACTAATCTATCAGAATATTCTGAAACTATTTTTGAAAAAGTATTTACCGTAAATGTTATTTTTCAGAAATGGCAGAAAATGCTGTTTTCAGCTTTCCAAAATCTAGAGATTTTCTGCTTTTATGTTTTATATCATATTAAACTGAATATATTTGGTATTTGTACTTAAAAACAGGACATTTTAACACATCGCCTGTGAGGAACTGGTAGGATATTGGCACTGTTATCTGGGTTTTATGATAACAATCAATTGAACAATATAATTGTTAGTTACAGCTATTTCTCAGACGCTCCATTAATGAGCTGTTGCTCTGGCTCGTTTAGGGTACTTAGACCCCGGTTACGTAACTTTATGACTGTATGTTCTTTAAAACTACTCAATGGGAAATAGAAGGGGGTTAACTATGTGTTTAAGAGTGTAACATGGAGTAAAGTACTTCAGTCAGGTAGAGGAAACGTCACTAATTAAAATGTTTTAATAGATGTTTTTTATTCCATTCTTGACAGATAGGTAACTTTTCATCCACTCGAAGCCTCACTGTGTTTTAAAAATGAACCAATGATTCTGAGCAGCTTGAATTCAAAATCTTTGACAAACAGATATATTTAGACAGTGTGAAATGATCTCATATCTACCTGTGTGTTCCCATGATGCACTGCTCTCAGAGGCTGGAGGATCCAGTGGAGCATCGTACCTGAAGTCTCCGAGCCCGTGGTGAGAAATCTCTCTGTAATTTATCTTCAACATGAAAAGAAATATCCATTTAAAATCTGAAAGTGTCCTGACAGGCTACCTGGACAGGTGAACAGGAAGTTAGTGTGACAGACTAACAGCTCCACCTGGTGGCTATGGGACGTCATTTAATGTCATGTCATGTTAAATAGTGGAATGACTTTTAATGGTCATGAAAAGTAGGTTTTTAATTGACGAATAATTCATTTGTATTCAAATTTGGTATTAAAAACGGTTGTGCCTTTTTAATATCAAAAATTCCATGTAACATATTCCAGTTTTGAGGTAGTTTAGAGTATTTGACATACATTTCTGTCCTATAAATTCAAATGACCTGTGTTACTTATTTTTCAGATTTCTGTTGTTGAAAAGTATTCAAATTAACTCATATTTATTAAAATAATACCATATTTGCATTAAAAAACATAACATTTGAATGTAACTTGCATTGTTATTAAGTACATTTACTAAATTTTAAGGAACTTTCATGTACTCTACCTACGTTTAGACCTGACTTTTTTAGATGTCTGTTCTCGAAAGGTATGCATAATAACACATATATGATAAGGTTATGCCTGGTTTCAATACAAAAACATGTTATTGTGGAAGTTCTCATACAAACACACAGTGTATTTCTTAATGTGAGTAATTAGCTGGGGAAGTTGCGTTGTCATGGTCACTAGTTGTGTAGATGATTGTGTCAGTTTGTATCTCCTTATTGTCTCCTCTGGTTTCCAGGAGCCTCCCAAAGAAGACCTGACGGTGTCGGAGAAGTTCACGCTGGTTCTGGACGTGGCTCAGAAAGCTCAGGTGAGACGAGACGGAGAGTTCAGCGGAGCTACGTCAGCTCAGACAGATTCACTACAAACAAACTACTGAAGACCAATCTTTTTACTTTGCCTTTGTTTCTACTTGAGATGTTTGTTGTGTTCTTATGTGTGTTTCTTTCGGGACTCCACGTGGTCTGTGTTTTGTTTTATGTTGACCTTGACATTTCTGCCTCATGTTGTTATTGTATTCATGTTTCTGTGGTCTTAGTTTTAAACGTTTGTTCTTTCTTGTGAAGCACTTTGTGATGTTATTGCTGTGAAAGCTGCTCCACTAAATAAACTTCTTCTTCTTATTATTAAAAGATGTTCCTTTTGTGTCTCAGAACCTCTTTGGCAGGATGGCGAACAGACTGGAGAAAATCAAGAAGTGAGTCACACACTTTGCTCCACGTCAGAGAGGAATGATGGTCCGTGGACAGACATGTAATACTGTGTGTGTGTGTGTGTGTGTGTGTGTGTGTGTGTGTGTGTGTGTGTGTGTGTGTGTGTGTGTGTGTGTGTGTGTGTGTGTGTGTGTGTGTGTGTGTGTGTGTGTGTGTGTGTGTGTGTGTGTGTGTGTGTGTGTGTGTGTGTGTGTGTGTGTGTGTGTAGTTTGTTCATTTGGGTGCAGCCTGAGTTGACTCAGAAGCTGTACGTTGGTCTGTGGCTGGCCTTCATCTCCTCCTGCCTGCTGCCGTTCAAACTGCTGGGATTCTTCATAGGTATGACACACACGCACATACGCACGCACACATACACACGCACACACACACGCACACTTATACATTTAATTAAGCAGTAGGCCTACTAAAATGGTTTACTTAAGTGAAAGTACTAATACCACATTGTATAATTACTCTGTTACAAGTCCTGCATATAAAAGTTTACTTACTAAAAGTACAAAAGTATTAAGTAAGTAGAACTAACCATTTCACATTCAATTAACTGCTGAATTCCTGCTAAATAACGCATATTTGCATCAATAGAGGATTTAACATGACATTTTTCTTCACCTGAATTCAGTGCATTTTAGTTTTGTCCTCCTACACTTTTGTATCTAAGACCCAATTCCAAACCACATCCTACCCCTACACACTACCCCTCCGTTTGCGCATTCGCCACATTAAGGGCTGTTCCAAAGCAACGAGTGTGGAGCGGTGTGGAGGGGGAGTGGGCTATCAAGCCCTCAAACAGCGAGTCTGCAGCGGTGCTGACTTGAGACCGGTCTCTACCTGACCGGTCTCAACGCTGTGTGTGTCCGTCAGGAAACAAGCTGTTAACAAGTAGTTCCAGCAAACATCCACTGATAAACTGCGATGTTAACAACCTCATGATAACCTCATGTTTTAACTTAGGATCAAACCTGTGTTTAGTCTAGAAACAGGTAAATGTGTGCATTTTATTATAAAGTTGTATATTTACAGACTGTTGCAAAAACTAAGAAGCTTATAAACATCAGCTTTAAAACTAAAAGAACACAATTAAAGATGTTTGGAGTTTTATTTGAGTTATTTATTTTATCTTTGTCAAAGATATGCTGATTTGAAACCGTTGTTACATACAGTTACGGCATTTCCTGTTTCTGCCGGAGAGAGGGGAGGCCGTCCCAAAGCTTGCCGCTGTATTTACTCCCTCTATCTGACAGGAGGGAGACTCGTTGAGCTGCAAGTGTCACTCAGTCACGGAGGGGGAGTGTGTAGGGGTAGGGGTAGGGCGTGGTTTGGGATTTGGCCTTACTCTTCTTCTCTCTGCTGCGTAGTTTCCTTATTCCAAGCGCCCCCTGGTGGTCATTACTTTAGGAAGCACCTAATTTGATAAGCAGCCGATCAGTGTTTAAATGTCGATATCGCAGTTGATGAGGTTTTTGGTAGGAAGCATAAACTGTTATTGTAATTATTATTTGAGTAATCGTGCATTTAATACATTTCTGTGCATTGTATTCAGTTGAACAACAGATTGAACTAGAGAATGCAATTCCAGAGGAAATTGCTAGTGGGAATGCTTTATGCTGAAAAGCTGACGCTAAACTGCTATGCTGAAATGTAATGTGGAAGAAGAAAGTGAAGAATTTAGATTGAAATGATACATGAACACTGGGGGCTTGAATGTGTGATGAGAGAAGAAAATAAAGTAAAAAAAGCTTGGAAAAGCAGCAGAATATTTGAACTGCAAACTTCTGAACTAACTTGATGGCGAATGATCTGTCGCCATGGCAACGGCATTTGATGACACCCCATAATACGCTTAGATGCGTTGATGGCTGCATCCTTACCAAACCTGGGCGTTTGGAGCAGTTTCACTGAAGTTATGAGAACCGTGTTTCCAGGCGAGCATTTTGTTGCCAAGGTAACGGCAATTGAAGAAATCTCAAAACGGTCCCGTAGATGTCTTCAAGGCTGGACTGTTAGCACACTTGAGCACTTTTTGAACATTTTCATAGGAGTTATAGCGACATCATGTTTTATGGCGAGGGATGCGTTTCCATGGAAACGGCATATGGTGAGATCTCAGATTTGGCGTAGAGCTGTTGAGGCATGGACCGGTGATATACAAGTGAAGATTGGGGGACGATTGGACCGTGTCGATTGGATTTACAGCCACATCATGTTTCATGGAGAGTGGTCTGTCGCCATGGCAACGGCATTTGATGACACCCCATAATACGCTTAGATGCGTTGATGCCTGCATCGTTACCAAACCTGTGAATTTTGGGGCGTTTGGAGCAGTTTCACTGAAGTTATGAGAAAACCGTGTTTCATGGCGAGCATTGTGTTGCCATGGCAAAGGCATTTGAAGAAATCTCAAACTGTCCCGTAGATGTCTTCATGGCTGGACTGCTAGCACACTGCTATCTGGAGTCTGCTGCTCTGAGCACGTCAGCATCGTGTTCCATTACACAGGTGTTTATATTTGAGCTAACGAGGTGTGCAGAGATCAAAGGTTTCCATTGTTCTGAATGAGAGATAAACCTCTTACATGTGAACGTTTTGTGGAAGAACCGTAACAGATATCTGTGAAATTTCAAAATGTGTAGCATGTCAAGGAAGTTGAGTATCTGAAGTGTAATCTTTGTGTACTTTCGGGTTAATAATGTGGCCTTTTTGGCAGTTTAACTAAAGGTGTGCGGCTGCTACCGTGAGGAAATATCTGCCTGAAATTACAATGGGCTTCAATGGACGAGTTTTGAACGTTTTTGTCACTTCATGCCCTCAAGAGGCATTTTGTTTAATTATTTTTGCTTAATTATTTGTCATTTTTCAAGCTACGAGATGTTTTCCTACGTTTTTCATGATAAATGATGTCTCAGGAATGTAGGGTTTGGGAATTATGGCAGTTTTAAAAAATATATATGAAGGCACATTTCAAGATTTTCTACCCTCTAGCTGTGACATCACGCACTCTAGTTAATGTTAAAATCTGAAGAAAACCTCTCAAACAATGTCTGAACAATGTTTAATATCTCTAAAAGTAAGAATGAGATTTAAAAGTTGTTTTGCACGAATAATGTCAGAAAGATGTGTAACATTTTAAAGTTGGAATGAGGTTTCTGAGTGAAAGTATGAATGAACAGTTAGCAGTTGAAGTCACATGAAGATTTGTTGAAGTCTGAAGATTTCCTCCATTGACTTCAATGTTAAAAATGTGATGTATTATGGGATGTATCTCTGGAATTATGAAAGTTATGAATGAGAAAAGTAATAGCCATCGACTCCCGACCGAGCTGAACGTTTTGATGTTTGAACGGAGTTTCTGCGATGTTCAATACGGGAGGAGAAGAGGGCCAAAATACCGGCGGAATAATAATAATAAACTTTTCGTGCGTAGCATAACAGTTAGTGGGAATGCTGTTAACACCATTCCCACTAAATTAGATATTCAGTGTCTCTGACTTGTCTCTCTGCTCAGGTGTGTACGCAGGTATAAAGTTCTTCATCATCGACTTCCTCTTCAAGAGCTGTCCGAAGCTGAGGCAGCGCTTCGACACGCCGTTCATCATCTGGACCCACCTGCCCACCGACCTGCAGCTGAAGGAGCGCGGCGGCTCCACGCTCACCAGGAGGGTCAGTACACACTCTGAAATATCCAGAAAATACCAGGACAATATCCAGAAAATACCTAAAAAATATATACACAGAATACCTCAAAGACATCCACAAAATGTACAGAAAAAAAACAAAATTAGAATAAGAAATATCCAGAAAACATCAGTTGCAACATTAAAGTGATGCACTTAAATGCATCAATTATAATAAAACAGTCATTCATTGTAATACTTGAGAATGTTTTTTGATTTCAGGACTTTCACTTAATTACTTGTAATATTACTACTTCTAATGAAGTAAAGCAATACTCCCTCCTCCTCTGGTTCTTACTGGTCCCAGCAGCTGGTTCCTGGTGTTCCTGGTTGTTCAGTTTGCATTTGTTCTTCTCTCACAGCTGTCTGAGTCTGAACAGGTAGGATCATGGTGTGTGTGTGTGTGTGTGTGTGTGTGTGTGTGTGTGTGTGTGTGTGTGTGTGTGTGTGTGTGTGTGTGTGTGTGTGTGTGTGTGTGTGTGTGTGTGTGTGTGTGTGTGTGTGTGTGTGTGTGTGTGTGTGTGTGTGTGTGTGTGTGTGGATCAGCAGTGTTTATTGTAGTTAGATAAGTAGTGATAATACTGCCCCCCTGTCAGCTGCTGGTAGTGTTTGTGACGGTGTTAGTTTGAGTTATCATAAACCTATACGTGAAATGTTGCCTCTTTTACTCAATTTCTTTCAGGTTTGTAATAAAGGTAAAACTTCTACACATTGATGATCAGCAGAATTGTTCTTCTTGATATTTTAATGTCCCCTTTCCTCTGGCGCCATCCTCAGGTCACTCTCAGATCCTACCAAATGTTCATGTTTCCAAACTAATGTTAAAAGGTTTGAATCAACATCTTTTTTAGTTTTTAGGGACAATTTTCGGTCAGGTAAACAAATATAGAAGTTGGTTCTTCTCCTCTTCACCACCAACGTTACATTTTGTGTAAGACTCTAAAAATCCTTAAGTCTTCAGGACATAGTCGAGATTTCAGCCACAAAGGAAGGTGATCATTGGCTCGGATCTTGTGAAGAGCTGTGAACACATCTGAGTTGTCCGGGTTAAAGGTTGGATTACAATTATACTAAACTCAGCATAACTGGGAATAGTCTTTCATGGTAAAAAAGCACTATTTTCATCAATCTGCTCTGGAAACGATACTCTGTGAAGCGAACACAGCTGTCAAATCCATATTAGTGTGATTAACACGCCGCTCTGATAATGCATCCATTGGTTGGAACAACAATAGACTCGTCTCACAGTGATGTTCAGGACGTTCCCACAGATCCTCTCTGCTGCTGAATGTTAAAGCTAGTATCCCCCCCCCCCCCTCCAGGTCACGTTATCCAGCGGGCGGGGCAGCGTCGGCCCGGCGGCTCCTCTCGGTGCGAGCCGGGATGAAGACGGAGGGCGATACAGCAGCACCAAGAGAGGAGCTTTCCACGAGGTGTTCAACCTGCAGGAGAGCGAGCGCCCCCTGACAGGTGGGCAGGAACTCTAGATATGTGTTTGTTGCTTTTGTTTATTGGTATTTGTTGTGTTTGTTTATTTGAATTAAAGTAGAAAACAAGTCTTTCATCTAAAACAACCTTTCTTTACTGGACCGTAGCTAAGAATTTAGCAAAATCAATTCTCCCAACAAAGTGTTTATTCAGATGAATGTTAAATTATCAGAATGAGAATCAGAATACCTTTATTAGTCCCACAGAGCGGACATTTACATTTGTTACCGCAGAAAAGAACCAAAGACAGCTTAATGTTACCTAAGAAGCATAAGAACAAATATTAAAGACAAAACATAATTAAAATAATTACACAATTTACAAAATACACATCCTGTAACAGTTCTGAAGATATAGCAGCTAGGTATATATCGCACAGGTATTAACGGCGATTACTAGTTCCATCTTCAACAGGTAGGTCTAACTGCTTCACAGTGACATACATTAACCTCTAATGAAAAATACTAATGTCTTTATACATGTGTGACCCTTAAAAGTACATTGAGTCTTCAAGCACTGGACACGCCCTCATTCCCACAAGACGCTGCCTGACCCTCCTGCATGTAGTGATGTTTGACTCTTTGTGTGTCAGTGTGTGAGAGCGGCTGGCGCTGCTGCCTCATCAACAGAGACAGGAAGTCGCCCACTGACTACATCCGCAACGGATACCTCTACGTCACCGAGAAGTAAGTCCCTCACTTCCTGTTCACATTGATTATTGTTCCCGCACAATGTTTTCAGACGGAACACAGATGAGGAGGGAGACTGAAATACTTAAAGTTTTGAGATCAAGCTGAGGCCGTAGTATTTATAGAAGATCAGAACAAATTGTCAAATTTCTCCAAACTTTACTCTCCGTACAAAACATTTTAAATACACAAGTGCAGAATAAACACTGTGAAACGTGTAAAACTGGATCCGTGTTTGTTCCTCTGTTTTCAGTCATCTGTGTTTTGAGAGCTCCAGCTCCAGATCTGGATCCTCCAAGAGGAACAAAGTCATCAAACTGGCCGACATCACCGACATCCAGAAGGTTTGTTCTGACAAAATGTTGCGTAGGGCCCCAATTTGGCCAGGGCGCCAGTCTCAGGACACCTCCACTCTGAGGACACCTCCACTCTGAGGACACCTCCACTCTCAGGACACCTCCACTCTGAGCACACCTCCACTCTCAGGACACCTCCACTCTGAGGACACCTCCACTCTGAGGACACCTACACTCTGAGGACACCTCCACTCTGAGCACACCTCCACTCTGAGGACACCTCCACTCTGAGGACACCTCCACTCTGAGGACAAAATAAAATCGCACTGACACTTATTATATATATAAATAACAACATCTTATATTTTAGTTACACACGCTAGACAACAGTGGAGGGTTCGAGAAACAACCGTGTTTGCCGAGTGCAGCGCGACGGAGGTGGGGAGGTTCCATGGTGAGCGGACTCATCACAAGTCTCCATTGTGATTTGAAAACTTCCATCAGACGGAACTGTCCTGAGAGTGGAGCCTGCAGGCAGACCCCTCTCGCCTTCGGCATACAAATATAAAAGGAAATAAGTTAGAACAATATTAAATATTGTTAAAAAAAGAGTGAAAATCTTTGGTGTTTATAGTGACAAAACATTGAAATACATCATCTTGGACTTTGAGGAACCGGGATGAAAATGTTTCACTATTTACTAACATTTTAAATCAAGTATTCTATACTGATATTTAAAAGTCAATCAGAGTATGTTTCTGTTGTTGTTTTGTTTTTAAATTAGTTTTAAAAAAAACGTTTGTGTTGCTTTTTTTCTCTTCTCAGTACAAAGTGTTGTCCGTGCTGCCGGGGTCAGGGAGCGGCATCTCCATCGCAACGCCGTCCACAACAAAGGTACGAGAAGACAGGGCGCTATGATCTGATGCAATGTGGAAGTTAATGAGTTAAATTAAGATATAAAACAAAGCGTGCAAATAACAAGAGAGCCTGGAATGGATTTCTACGGTGTAAAAATACTGTTACAAGTTAAAGGGGCCCTATTATACTAATGTTCAGGTGTGTATCAGTATGTAGTGTCTCTACTTTAAAGAGTCCTCTCCTGCTGATGTTCAGGTGTATATCAGTATGTAGTGTCTCTACTTTAAAGAGTCCTCTCCTGCTGATGTTCAGGTGTATATCAGTATGTAGTGTCTCTACTTTAAAGAGTCCTCTCCTGCTGATGTTCAGGTGTATATCAGTATGTAGTGTCTCTACTTTAAAGAGTCCTCTCCTGCTGATGTTCAGGTGTATATCAGTATGTAGTGTCTCTACTTTAAAGAGTCCTCTCCTGCTGATGTTCAGGTGTATACCAGTATGTAGTGTCTCTACTTTAAAGAGTCTTCTCCTGCTGATGTTCAGGTGTATATCAGTATGTAGTGTCTCTACTTTAAAGAGTCCTCTCACATCATACAATGTGTCGGAGCACTAGCCAATAGAAGCGCGAGTGTTACATAGTGATGTCTTGTTGCACACCTTTCTGGGGTCTTTCCCTTGGGTTAGGGTTCAATCCCTGTGCTCCCTCCAGTTATATTGTATAAATACATTTAATTGATAGATTACATGTTAAGTAAAGTATTAGTATCTGAATTGAACTCACTTCCTGTCTTGTTGCAGCCGATGGTGTTCGGCGCGATGATCCACAGAGACGAGGCCTTCGACGCCATCTTTAACCAGCACACGAAAATCGTTTCCGCGGCAACAGCCATCGAACCGGAGACGTAGTAACACCTTCACCAGGCTGCCACACACACACACACACACACACACACACACACACACACACACACACACACACACACACACACACACACACACACACACACACACACACACACACACACACACACACACACACACACACACACCACACACACACACACACACACACACACACACACACACACACACACACACACACACCACACACACACACACACACACACACACTGGGACTGTCATACTGTTAATTAACCAGTTTTTAAATTATCCGGTGACGTTAAATCGCAGTTTTTTTTGTCACCAATGACTTCTTAAACAAGTTCCCACAAAACAGGAAACAATAAGGTACATTTTTAGTGCTAATTAATTGATAAATCCTCAAATATGTCCGGTATTTATCTCTGGAATAATGTCCTGCATATTAATAAATATTGTCCAGAAGGCGTAAGGATATCGAGGCGAGTTCTCCCTTGATAAATTAAATATGAATTACATTTCCTTCAAACAGTCATGTCTTAATCACCGCGTTTAATACGGCTGTACCATAGATACAGCACATTCACACTGCGGTACTTTTCCCACAAAGGTTCATGTGAACTTAGTTCATGTGAACTCTTTAGTTCTCATGAACTAAGTACAGATCGCGTTCACACTGGAAAAAGTCCCTGGGGGAGGATTAGGCAAATGAAGCCGCTGACGTCACTTCTTCTTCTTCTGCTTTGGGTTTACTGGCAGGCCCGTCACTTGTTCTTCTTCTGCTTTGGGCTTACTGGCAGGCCGCAAACAACTTCACGGCGTATACTGCCGCCCAAAGTCCCCGGCCGGAAGTCCCCGGAGTTGGGGAAGGCTTCAGTAGAAGCTGCTGAGAGTCCCAGCAGCTTCTACTGAAGCCTTCCGAGTAAATCGCCAGAACGCCGACACCTCCTCATCTCCACCGCTCCCATGTTTTATTTTGTATTGCCATAAGTTAGTCTCTCTGCGTTTCTGCGCTGGGCTAATGCTAATAATGCTAATGCGAGGATAATAAAATGGCGGCTTCACAAAACTTTTTGGGAGTTTTACGGGGCGTGGTTTGCAATCCGCCCAGCCAATCAGAAATAGGAACCTTTTTCTCCCACGAAAGTACCTGCTCTCTAGCAGGGACTGAAAAGGGGGTAAAAAGGTTCTCTAGAACTAATTTTAGTTCCGGCTCTTTTTGGTGTCAACGCAACATTTCGGAACTATATCGGAACTAAAGTGGGAAAAGTACTGCGGTGTGAACGCGCCTTCTGGGCTGAACCCAACATTTTGAATCTACATCCATTATGTTGACATTTCTAATGTAAATCAAAATGAATGCTGCACAATAATTTGTAATAGTTTTTAAAAAATCGTTTGAATTATATATGGATTTTCTTGGTAATGAATGACTTTTGACGGTAAAAAAAAAGAGTTACTGGTACTTATGACCAATTTTGAGTAAAGAATCTCTCAAAAATGTAACTTTTAAAATAAATATTCACTTAAGACGATAAAATGTAAAGAATAGAAGGAAATTGGCAAATTTGAAATTTAGAAACAAATTATTTCTGAAATGTTTGCATGAAAAGTTTCTTAAAATGATTAATGTATTATCAGAAAATGATTACTAGCCATTGATGCAATAAATCATGGTACGAAAAAGGACTTTATGTCCCTCTTTGAGTTAAAGATCTCAAACTTAACTTTAAACATAAATATTCCCTTTAGTATGATTCAAAAAGCAAAGGATAGTAGGAAATCACCATCTTTGAGACTAAAAACAGCATTATTTCTGAAATGTTTGCACTTTAAATGGTTTATATATAATCCATAAAAGTTGGCTTTAAATATTTCTTGTTATTTGGTCGTTACAGTTCAGTACTTGGTACAAAAAATAACATTTTGACCCGCTTTGAGTTATGAAAATCACCTTTTTCTTCTAATGAGCCGTTTAAAACCCTAAAATCGGACTTATTTCCTTTAGTGTCTTTACACTACATGATGAATATTATACTTGAACATCTTCACAATGTGTTAGTGCTGAAATATGAACATATTACATGTTCTGGTATTAATGAGAAATGTTTTTACTCTCCGTGTTTGAACCACTTTACATCATATCTTCAGGGATTTATAACGTTATGTAACTCTGTGTTGTACTAAGCCTTACAGCCAGTTTGTATTATAGTATGTTGGGTTTTTAATGTGGTGGCGGACACTGTTTGTTTCTATATGAATGTGCTGAAAGACTTAATGAAACCACAACATCGACCGCAGGGGGGCTTTTATTTTTTTTAAATATAACATTTCTGTCCATTTCTTTGAACTTCATCTCCTAGCTTGATGCTAATCGACAAGCTAACCGATTGAAATGTTGACCTGGGCCGCTTTTCTTTTTTATCACAGTTAATATATATTTTACTTTAGCTGAGAGATAAATTAAGAGGCTTAAATAAATGTATGTTGTAATGTAAACAATAAGGGGATTGTTAGCTTTAGCCTCTTTAACACTAGCTAATCGGCTAAAGCTAAACAACTGGAACTGACCTAAAACCTTTTTTAAATCACAGTCAAGTTATATTTTACTATAGCTAGGATGTTCAAAAGAAGCTAAAACATATTAATATTAACATATCTATAAATATTCAAGGTTTTTTCTGATCTGATTAACTTTAGCTTCTCCAGTCCGAGCTAATTGGCTAAAGCTAAACAAGTTAAAACACAATGTCGTAGTTCAGCTTTTCTTTTTTGACTTTGTACAAAGCTCAATTTCCTAGTTTATTTTGACAACATTCTTATACCCATCAACATGCAGCCCATGTTTATTTTTACTCTAACACTAGTAAGGCTTCTTAAATTATATTTTTTGCAGCTTGATTAAGTGTCTGTTACCCAGCTAATTCAGCTATGTTTAAATCATCTCTGTATTTGTATTTTCAGTCTGAAAGCTTTTAATCCAGCGTTTAATCATTTTATTTGACGTTAAATTCCCTTTATTTCAATGAAAAAGTTGCACATTTGACAGAAAAACAAACTGCAGAATAAGTAGGGATTTCCTCTTTAAAATAATTACAAGTATAATTACTGAACACCAATATTTGTTTCTAAGTTGGGCTCAAAACTCAGACTTAGTAACATTATTTATCAGTTTGTTTTCTAATAAATACTCAGTTTCAATAGGTATTTTTATTGGTCCAGTTAAGCTCTTTCTTTGCCAAATGGAATTCCTTTAATAAAAAAAAAAAGGTTTGATTGTCTAAACTTTGATTAAATTCTTCCCCGGTTTATTTTGTGGTTTCTCGGGTTCTGCTTTCGTCTCGTTTACGTGAACGTTGTGAACCTTTCTGTCGGCTGCTGTCTTTCAGATACAATGGTTTTATAAACTGGTGTCGTTGTATACATAGGTGTACGTTTTTTAAATGAAATGATTGCTCTTCTTAAATTGTAATGTACATTTTTTTTTAAAGTAAAATCAAAACACTGACAGTCTCCTGTTTTTAATTGTTGCTCTACGCAGTACCACGTTCAGCCTGTTGGTGTCAGTAGAGAGTCAGAGGAGATGATGAAACACAAACAGTACATTCATAAACACTCTCATTATTTGAGATGACTTTAAACATGCGTTAGAATTGGACCTCAGGAATTAAAAATAACTTATTATTATTTGAATGTTTCATTTTGTTTATTATTTAAATTATTTTTATTTAAAATGTAAAATATATATCATTTGAAGAAATGGTTCTATATATTTATGAAAAACAAAAAGCAAAAATGCCTCGCAGACGCTCTTCCGTTTACTTTTTTAATAAATAAAAACAAATGGTCCGAAGATACACAGATTCATCTCCCTCCATCATGTTGATTTGAATCTGAAATTCTGAACATGAGCCCGCCCTGCTCGACCTTCTGAGCCAATCAAAGCACGATAATGTTTCCGTTTCAACTATACTTTCTCTCACACATGCATACATTCTTCTCTTGCATATTGTCTTCAGACATGCATACGTGCATGTTTATAATATTAAATGTAAACATTGAATGAATGTACATAAGAGCAAAATGTATAAATATATATATATATAAATATGAGCGTTAAAATATATGAATATGAGAGCTAAATGTATATATGTGTGCGTTGAAATATATGTGTATGAAAATGAAAATGTATGAACGTATGTAAAAGGAGAATGTATGTGTGAAAGAGGACCAGTATGAATTACGGCCTGTACGGCCCTTCATATGAAACACTACTTCCACTATAATTCAATGAACACACATTGAAATATAACCTGGCCTTTGACCTCATTCACACAGTACAACTGAGGTATTCTTAGACAGATATCTATGTGTTGGGACGTACTATGAGATTGCACATTTGTTCACTGCCTCATAGCATATTTTAGTTTACTCAGTGCAGACAGGTTGTCTTGAATCTTGCAGACACTGCCCTTATTTTAACCTCTTAGTCCTTGAGCCAACTCCCTATTAGAGAACGTGCTATTCAAGCATTGTGTCGCTAACAGGTGAAGGTACGTCACCATTGGTTGACAGTTTTGAAAGGTTAGGATATTTTGATTCCTTACTATGTTATCATTAAATAATGCCAGATTAAATTAGAATCTAATACAAAAAGTGGTCATATGAATTAGTTACTATTTTTTTAACTTAATTACTGTGTCGCTAACAGGTGAAGGTACGTCACCATTGAGGCGAGACGCTGTTGTTGTAAAACATTATTCACCATCCACCTCTTTAAAAATAATGACATTTCATTTCAAATGATAAGCTCCATCTTATAAACAGGGCATTAATAAAATAGACTTTACAAGCATATTTAATGCAATTTTGTTATTTAAAAAACCCTTTATTTATCTCCCAGTCAGACAGGACGTTTGCAGTGAGTTAGTCTCACCTGTACAGGCAGTGCTGGAGTGTGTTCAAGGTGAAGAATGAGATCATAATCATTAGAAGCAGTCCAACCAGTCAGACCGCTCACACTGACACAGGCTGCAGCCATCAGACACTTAGATTAGCATATATATATTAGGAAAAGGGGAGAAATAGTTAGCCAGGCTTTTTCAAAAAAATTACAAAATACACATTTAAGTGTACTTAATATATCTCTGTACAAAAACTGAAATGTATAAACAATTTGGCAACTTGTTTTGGTCCCGTTCAAGAAATAGCCCGACCCTGTTAAACGTCTTTGTTACAGCCGCTGCTTTCCTGGTGCTGTTAACTCTGTTTGTGTGTGTGTGTGTGTGTGTGTGTGTGTATGTAAATGAGCTGTGCAGTTCCTCTGATGCCATTGGCCGTCCCACCCTCGCAACATCCGAAGAGGTGATTGGATTGACGTCATCCAATCCCCGCCCGCTTCCAGCACATCCTCCGGGGGAGGAGTACAAAGGCCGGGGAAGGACATCATTCTAGAGGCTCTGTGTTGTGAGACAGACCAGGGTGGGTGGACCCGGAAGGGATCTCGGGTGGACGGCCCGGGGGCAAGGCAGAAGCCGAGAAGGGGGACTCGGGCGGGCGGCCCGGGGGCAAGGCAGAGTC
Source organism: Gymnodraco acuticeps (assembly GCF_902827175.1). Classification (NCBI taxonomy): domain Eukaryota; kingdom Metazoa; phylum Chordata; class Actinopteri; order Perciformes; family Bathydraconidae; genus Gymnodraco; species Gymnodraco acuticeps. The sequence continues at coordinate 374,418 of NW_022991672.1, forward strand.
CAAGGGTTGGGTCTCGGGCGGACGGCCCGGGGGCAAGGCAGAGTCCAAGGGTTGGGTCTCGGGCGGACGGCCCGGGGGCAAGGCAGAGTCCAAGGTGGGGAACTCGGGCGGACGGCCCGGGAGCAAGGCAGAGTCCAAGGTGGGGAACTCGGGCGGACGGCCCGGGGGCAAGGCAGAGACCATGGAGGGGCGAAGGCCACAGCGGGCGAACTCAGGGGGCCGAGCATGAGGGCGAAGGCAGCGGCAGGAAGAGTCAGGGGGCCGGGCCCGAGGGCGAGGACCGCGGCAGGAAGAGTAAGGGGGCCGGGCCCGAGGACGAAGACCGCGGCACTCAGGGGGCCGGGCTCGAGGGCGAAGACCGCGGCTCTCAGGGGGGCCGGGCTCGAGGGCGAAACCAGACAGCTCCGGAGGCCGGGCAGGACCCGGTGTCGGCCGAACAGGAACCGGAGCCGGTGGGACAGGCTTCGGCAGGATCCCCCACGGAAGAGGACCAGGAGTTGGCAGGACCATCGGCGAGACAGGTGATGGCGGGGCCTCCAACGGAACAGGACAAGGGGTTGGCAGGACCTCCGGCAGAATAGTTGTCGGTGGGACCCCCAGAGGAACAGGACATAGGATTGGCAGGACCCTCGGCAGGAGAGTAGTCGGCGGGACCCCCAACGGGATAGGACATAGGGTTGGCAGAATCCCCGGCAGAATAGTTGTCGGCGGGACCTCCAACAGGACTGGACATGGAGCTGGCAGGACCCCCGGCAGAAGAGTAATCGGCGGGACCCCCAACGGGACAAGACATGGAGCTGGCAGGACCCCCAGCGGAACCTCCAACGGCACAGGACATAGGGTTGGCAGGACCCACGGCAGAAGAGTAGTCGACAGGACCCCCAACGGGACAGGACATAGGGTTGGCAGGACCCCCCAGCGGAACCTCCAACGGCACAGGACATAGGGTTGGCAGGACCCCCGGCAGGAGAGTAGTCGGCGGGACCTCCAACGGCACATGACATAGAGTTGGCAGGACCCCCGACAGAGGAGTAGTCGGCGGGGTCTCCAACGGGACAGGACATGGAGTTGGCAGGACCCCCAGCGGAACTTCCAACAGACCAGGACATTGGGTAGGGACTTGAGACGTGACTCGAGATGGGACTTGAGAGGAGACTCGAGAGGGGAACCAAGGGGGAACTAGAGAGGAGACTCAAAAGGGGAACTAGACGAGAGACTAGGAGAGGGGACTCTAGAGGGAACTCGAGATGGGACTAGAGTAGGGACTTGAGAAGTGACTAAAGGTGGGACTAGAGAAGTGACTAAAGGTGGGGCTAGGGAAGTGACTAGAGGAGGGACTTGAGAAGGGACTAGAGAAGGGACTCTGGAAGGGACCAGAGAAGTGACTAGAGAAGTGACTGGAGATGGGACTACGGAAGTGACTAGAGGAGGGACTTGAGATGGAACTCGAGAGGTGACTCCAGAGGGAGCTGGAGGGGTGACTTGAGAGGGGACTCGAGAGGACACTTGAGAGGGAACTCGAGAGGTGACTTGAGAGTGGACTCGAGAGATAACTTGAAAGGAGGCTTGAGAGGTAACTCGAGAGGAGACTTGAGAGGGAACTCGAGAGGTGACTCGAGGGGGAACTTGAGGAGACTCGAGAGGTGACTTGAAAGGAGACTCGAGAGGTGACTTGAAAGGAGACTCGAGAGGGAACTTGAGAGGGGACTCGAGAGGGAGCTGGAGATGTGGCTTGAGAGGGGACTTGAGAAGGAACTTGAGGGGACTCGAGAGGGAGCTGGAGATGTGGCTTGAGAAGGAACTTGAGAGGGGACTTGAGAAGGAACTTGAGAGGAGACTTGAGAAGGAACTTGAGAGGAGACTTGAGAAGGAACTTGAGAGGAGACTTGAGAAGGAACTTGGGAGGAGTCTTGAGTAGATTGGTTCGCCAACAGAACACGGGGGGCTGGCGTCGGCCGGTATGCCGACAGGACACGGGGAGCTGGCGTCGGCCGGAGACGTGGGGCTGGAGTCGAAACCATGGCTGCTGGAGCCAGGACTGAGGCTGGAACCATGGCTGCTGGGGCCGGAACCATGGCTGCTGGGGCCAGAACTGGGGCTGGAACCAGGGCTGGTGGGGCCAGAACTGGGGCCGGAACCATGGCTGCTGGGGCCAGAACTGGGGCTGGAACCATGGCTGCTGGGGCCGGAACCATGGCTGCTGGGGCCAGAACTGGGGCTGGAACCATGGCTGCTGGGGCCTGTACTGGAGCCCAAAGCATGGCTTCTGTGGCTAGGGCTGCTAGCCTGGACCTGCAACTCATTCTCTTAGGAGCCTTTTGGAGGCTCCATGGACCTCCAAAAGCCAGACGAGTTCCAGAGAACGGCTCTTGGACAGGAGCAGGAACTGGGGCAGAAGCAAGGGTTGACTCCAGACTAGTGTTAATTTCGTTGATGAAATATGTTCGTCAACGACCTTTTTTTCCAAGATGAAAACGAGATGATGACGAGACGGTACCGACGGCAGTAAACAATAACTGTAACGAAATCATCATGCAATATCGTTGACGAAAAGTGACGAGACAAAAATGTAGTTTACTAAATAAAAACTATGCCAAAATCTCTCTTTACTTTCGTTGACGAAAAATGAAGAGACGAAATATTACCAAAGATAACGTTACATCTCTGATAGTCAGTTTTTCTCCCAGCAGTTCCATTTCCGGTGCAGCGGCTGGGCAGCAGCTGTGTGTCTGTGCTGCGCGCGGCGGTAGATTTGAATTACACCGGGCAGCGGCACAATATGAACTGTCAGGAAGACTCGGGTCTAACTCATGGTCTAACTAACCTTATTTAACAGAAAATAAAATGGCAACAACAGGGCTTGGGAGCAGTGGTCGCACTCGCGTTTACCGAATACCCCCCCGTCAGCGCGAGTGATTCATAAATTGTGCACTCGATGGATAATAATGGATTATGACGGAAATGTTACGATCCTGTCCGTCAAAATTACTGACAACGAAAAAGTCTAAAGCCACCACTGCTTGGGAGAAAGAAACAATGTGATATTTGGGCCCATTTTCGCTACAATGAGGCGGAGAAAAAAAAGCGAATGCATTGTTTTATCAGAAGGGAAGCAATGTGGCCATAACAGAGTAAAACACCACAAACCTGACCATAATACTCTCTGCAAAGCTGCTTTCTAATCAACCTGTGTTTTTCATCAAATAAGGACAAGATATAATCTTATTGTGAAATACGTTTGACTAAAATGACAAATTATTGGTTTTGGCTAGACTAGTTTGACTGAAATGTTCTATATAATCTGATGACTAAAAAAGACTCAACCGTTTTCTTTGACTAAAATAAGACTAAAATGCTCAGACTTTTAGTCGACTAAAACTTGTCTAAATAAAAACAGGATGAAGGTGACTAAATATGACTAAAACTTAAAAGAAAATTTAACACAGGACTAAGACTAAAACTAAATTAAAAAATAGCTGACGAAATTAACACTACTCCAGACGGATCACACCGATGCGTGTGGTGTCATAATGGGAATTGGGAGGCAGGGAGCCAGCATGGCTGGGGCTAGTAGGCAGGGGATAACACACAGAGAGGAAATCCAAAATCCAGCCAGGTAAGAATTTCACCAAGCCTGGCTTCTCCATAGCCATCTGGCGCGCCTCTGCCAGAGCTGCCTCTCGCTGCTGAACCCCGGACGCTCCCCTCCATCGATCAGAGCAGTTAGTAAAAAAAAAGGAAAAATCCAATAATTCCTGCTCAAAAGGATCTACTGGGCCCATATTTGGTTGGTTCGTACTGTTACGGTTGAGTGAAGGAAGCAGGACCCAAATGCAGATAACGCTGAAAATGCCTTTATTTCAAGGATAAATAAAAATAACTTGGACAAAACAGAACACTCACCGGTGAACACAGTCACAAACAAAAGACGAACCAACACTGAACACAGGAAGAGACAAGACTAAATACAGGGAGGGGTAATCACGAGACGAGAAACAGCCGGGCAGGGGAGGAGAAACACAAGGGCCACAGGTGAACACAATCAGACAACTAGACACACCAGGGAAACTAACGACAGGGGAAAAAACACAGGAAGAAGGACCAGACAATATACAAGGAGGAAAATACCCATAACCAGACATACAAAACTACAAACGTGACATAACATGAGAATCCTGACAGTAGGTGTCTATTATTTTGTTCAACTATAGTTACAATAAAACCACTTGTAACTTATACCAAATCCAATCTGGTGGTGTTGCTTCTCTTTGGATCCCCTAGACCAAAAGGGAACGTAAACGTCTTATTGATGTTTTTACTCCTCTGATTTGGTATGGATTAAACAAACTGGATTCAGAGCTGCTGATTGGTGGATTTTCTTACCTTTGGACAGGCTGGCTTTGTCTTCCTCTGTTTCCAGTCTTTATGCTAAGCTAAGCTAAGCTAACCAGTTGATGGCCTTATTTCTAACAAACATATACAGCAATCTTAATATCTATGATCAGCTGATCCAAGAGGGTTTTAAATAGTTTATAAAGCTTCAGAAGAACCAAGGCTGTCAGACAAATGTAGTTAAGTAGAAATGGAAATAGTTAAGTACACTTTTTTAAAGATACATTCCCTAAATTGAGAACTAGTGAAAACTGTAGTTCAGTTAGTACATTTAAAAAAAAAAAAACACAAAAAACAACATTCTTTGTTCCTTTTTTTTTAATCCATTGAGGCTTTGTTCAAACTTTACAAGCAGTGTGCAGAGAGGTGGACGCAATACAATTAACATAACACAACAGACAGCTGAGATGTAACATTTTAATTTCCCCGGTTTGTTAAACCACTGCAGCCTAATGTTTAAAGGTGGGGTAGGTAAGTTTGAGAAACCGGCTCGAGATCTGTGCACACTTATCTTGTGCCCTCAATGGTCATGTGTGTTGGAGGAGGGGCTCTGTAAGGAAGTGGCAGATTTTTTCCGGCTGTGTATTTTCAAATTCTAGCGCACTCGAGCTGGTTTCTCCAAAATTACCTACCCCACCTTTAATGATCACATAGTTTAGATTTTCCAAGTAACTGTCAATACATTTTGTACCAATATACTATAATTAAAGCATGAATCCTGAATCTACCCCTTTAAAACACACCGGACACACCCATCATTTTTTCCATTTTAAAATGATATTTAAAAAAAAAGTATATACAGTATTTTAGTAATGAAAAAGGAGTGCATTACTTCCACTAGTAATGTGTGCAAGTATGAAACACTTTTTGAACACCCAATTCTGAGACAATAAACACTTTTCTTGTCCCCCTGACATATAAACAGGGGAGGTTCTAGGAGGGGGCCAGGGGGGGGGGGCAGTGCCCCCTAACACTGACCTCTGACCCCCCTGTGGCCCCCCTAACAATGAAAGTTTATTTTTTTTATTTATTTTTAAATGTATATTTTCTGGTACTCGGTTTGCCAAATACCGCAGGATTTTGTTGCTGTAATGTGAGATTGTGCAGACACCCTTATGTAAAGTAGAGATGTAACTGTTCATTGCCTTTATTTTTATATAAATATGGTGTTAGTGCAAACATTGCACTATAACTTAAGCTGAAGCTAACAGTAATAACTATAAGATCTATCTGAAATAAATAAGTGTACTGAAACAAATACCAATAACTGTATTGCATTGTTATCTTATGCGCAATTACTTCATACTGTCTAGTTCTCTTTTTCGTCCTGCATTTATTGTGCCCCCCTCAGAAAATAACTGGACCCCCAGTGGCCCCCCCAGTCAAATTGGTCTAGAACCGCCACTGCATATAAAGAAGTGGCAAACGTTTTTTTTGAGTATATCGTTTTCTGATCACTTCAAGTCATGACGGCAGGGAGTGCAATCCGTAGAATAAACTAGAGTACATTAGAACATACTCATCAGTATTTTATCTGTTGTCATGGGTCTCATCAAGGTGAACCATATGTGATCAGATTCTGAACCATTAACAATGTGTACAATGTTCTTCCTGAGTTGAATACATTTATTACATTTAGTGTAAGTCCTGTTTCTCGCTTGAGGCCAGGAAAAGGCTAGTCACTGTGACCTTTTTACCTGTGCTGGACTATGGGGATCTGATCTATATGAATGCACCTGCCCATTGCCTGGTCAAGTTAGATGCTGCGTATCACAGCGCACTGAGATTTGTGACAAACTGTAAAGCATTAACCCATCACTGTACCCTGTATGCAAGGGCTGGTTTACCTTCACTAACTGTATGGAGGCTCAGTCACTGGTACATTTTTATATATAAAGCCATGTTAGGGAAACTTCCATCCTACATCTGCTCCCTGATCTCACGGAAAATTGTAAGTGGCTACTGCCTGAGATCGCATGCTGTGGTTTTATTAAATGTGCCAACTGCTAGGACTGTCTTAGGGAAGATAGCTTTTAGATGCGCAGCTCCTCTGTCTTGGAATAGTCTGCAATTGAAATGGAAAATGAGCAATCTGGTGCCACTAAATGTTTTTAAAGCTCGGTTGGATGCTACTCAATCGGAAGCTGTTGGTATCTGCTCATGTGGATAGTTATTGTAAATTGTAAATCCCTGTAATGATTCTGTAAGATGTCCTTTTTGTTGTTCTGTTTGTTTTTATGTTTCATGTGGAACCTACTTGAGCAGGTCTCCCTTGAAAAAGAGATCAATGATCTCAATGGGATACACCTGGATAAATAAAGGTTTGAAATGAGTGAGAGTGACTCTTTCTGAAGAAAATCAAATGGTTGTTCTACTCAGTGTGATTGACAGGAGAGATGATCAGAGGGGCATAGTTTTTACCACCATCATCATTACCGGGACCAAAATGAGGGTAGAGTTTCTCTTTGAAGCAGCAGCCAGTGAAGGAGTAGATCAGAGCTGCAGCATCAACATCATAAAAGGAGACCACACCCTCCTCATAATCCACAAACACCCCCACCTTCTCAGGCTGAGACTTCAGAGAGAGACAGACTGAAGGACCAGCAAAAGCTGAGTACTCATTTTTAATCAGCCATATTATCCAGTAACCATCCTGAGGAGACGCTGTAATTTTTCCCTTCCTGTTGATCGACTCTCTGACCACTCCTAGAACCCACATAGTCTTCCCTTTAACCTGAACCTCGTAATAAAATGTTCCTGAAGAGAAACTCTGCTTTGCTAAAACACGAGCACACGTATCAAATCTCTCTGGATTGTTTGGGAGATTCTTCTGCACATCACCAAATTTAACTTGTTTTCCATCATGAGACAGAATGAGGTTGGGATGTGCTGTATCAGAATCAAGAGTCACCTCCTTCTCATACTGCTGGACCCTCTTCAGCTCCACCTCAACGAGCAGCTTCTTCATCTGTTTACTGAGCGTCTCCTCCAGCTGAGTCACAGCTCTCACCACAGTCCCCTCATATGAAGGTGGACGGACCCTGACTTCTGTCCAGTTCTTGGTGGGTGGAGCAGCGTTCCGGGACGTGAAGCTTTGGAGGAGGTGGAGCTGGTCTTCAGAGCGTGAGAGCTGCTCCACCTCAGAGCTTCTCTTCTTCAGCTCAGAGATCTCCTGTTCCAGCTCTTTGATGAAGCCTTCAGCCTGTTCCTCTGTCTCTCTCTGCTTCTCTTTGATGGTGTCGATGAGCTCGGCCTGGCTTCTCTCAACAGACTCCTTCAGAGCGGTGAAGACCTGAACACCATCTGCTATCTCTCTGTCTGCTCCTTCCTTACTGAGCTCCACTGAGCGACTCATCTCCTGAATCTTCAGTCGTCTCTTCTGGATCATCTGCTGAATTTCAGCCTCTGTCTTCCCCAGCTCAGCCTTCTTTCCTTCATATCCTTCTTTCAGAGGAACAACATCATGTGTCTTGTGGTCTAAAACAGTGCAGAGCATGCAGACACACACCTGGTCGGTCTTACAGAACAGCTCCAGCTGTTTATCGTGCTTTACACACATCCTGCCTTCCAGGTTCTCTTCAGGGTCGATCAGCTGATGTCTTTTCAGACCTGACATTGTCAGATGAGGCTCCAGGTGAGTCTCGCAGTAGGAGGCCAGACACACCATGCAGGACTTCAGGGCCTTCAGTCTGGTTCCAGTGCAGGCGTCACAGGGAACTTCTCCTGGTTTGACAACTTGTTGCTCTGAGCTGCTGCTGCTGGCTTTCTGTTGAGCTGACTGTCTGAACTGAGCAGCCATCTCAGAGATGAACGTGTTCACCCGCAGCTCAGGCTTTATGTTGAACACCTCTTTACAGTTGGGCCACTGACACTGGACATCAACATCCCAGTGTTCAGAGATGCAGGCTTTACAGAAGTTGTGTCCACATGGTATGGTGACTGGATCAGTGAACACATCCAGACAGATGGAGCACAGAAACTGATCTTCAATCAGCAGACAGCTGGCAGCAGACATGTCTCTCTGGGGACACAAGTTTGAAAAAAACACAACTGCAATTACATATTCTCTATTTGCCAGTTCATAGAGTCCTACCATGAACCCGAAAATGTAAAACTACCCCAATGTTTTATGTTAAGCCCGCGTCACACTGTCCCGAAATTGACACCAGATGGACACACAATAAAGGAAATGTTTCAAATTCGGCTCTGATCGTAACAACATCGGGCCATTCGTGAGGGCATCTTAAGCCATCGTATGACCGTTTCTCAGGCTCTGGCAGCAACTTCGTGAGCGGTGGCAAAATCTTTGGTATGCCAAAAAATTGCCGAAAGACCTTGCGAAGGTTCATTTTCGTGTTGAATTCGTGTGTCCATTTTGCCCTTCTTAATGCACTCATGAGGGTCGCTTGTCAAATCGTGTCATCTTCGTCTTTACTTTGTGTGATCATCGGTGCCATCGGGCATTTTTCGCCTCACGAAGACAATACAAAGGAAACAAGAAGCTGCCCGATTGTCTTATGAAGGCAACACGACTATGTGAAGCCCTCGCAATGCCGTCGTGTAGCCATCGTATTATAGTACGATGACATTGAGATGGGACCACGGTGTGTTTCCTTGCAGATCGCTTCTCTGGTTGTTTTATTGCACAACAAAATCATGTAAACATATTATGTAAATAACCCAATTTGTGTTGTGTGAAACTGAAAAGGATATTACATTTGTGTTGTTACTTTCGTTACAGTTGTATGTCTTGAATGTAATTTAGTTTAACGTCCTGTTTTATTTAGATGCTTTTATTTTGAAGGCGAGTTTACACTGTTGACAGGAAGTTGTTGTTGCTATGGAAACAACATGACGGAGAAAACTTAATATCTTCTACATATAAAGACGGAGAAAGCAAAGAACAAAGTCTGAAAATATCAGTGACCATTATATACAATCTCAAGTTTCCAAAATGTGAAGTCCCATAGTACTTTAACATAATTGTTTTTGTTACTTTCGTTGCAGTTGTATGTCTTAAATGTAATTTGAATGTTGCCTTTGTGTGTGGTTCGGATGCCATCGTGTGGCCTTCTGTAGGCATCGTACTTGCTTCGGCTGTTGCTTGGCTGTTGACCAAGTTCGGGGCCATCTTCGTGCTAAATTCACAATTCCATATTCGTGTGTCCATCTGGTGTCAATTTTGGGACAGTGTGATGCCAGCATTATAAATGACATATATAGACCAATGACAACCAACAATATTTAGGTTTTTGTCTATGAGAATTCAAATTCAAGCTCTCCATTAATATCATAAATGAAATCTGGAAAATCATAGCAGCATTCGTTTTAAACTCTTAAGAAACACAATGTGTAAGCTCCAATCATTTTGGGGGATTTTGCCATTGTTGAACAGAGGAGTGAAACCTCCTGCTGAGCATCACTGAAGTTAATGCTAGTTGTTAAAAAAACATTCAACGTTATCAGCTTCAAAAGGCAGACAGCAGTTACTACAGAAACAGTGCGGCAAAGCTCAAGGCTACTTACCACAGTGTGTTACAATTATATAAGTTTGAATATGTAATCATCATGCCTTTTTATAAGCAATTCCAAAAGCTTGTAACATAACACCAGATCCCTTGCTTTGGACAGACCAGAACATATCTAATATTCAGATTCTACTTTGTTTAATAAACACAATTACTGTATAAAGATGTTTTAAAATACAGGAAATATGAAAATTAGCACAAGCTAATGCTAGCTTATGCTGTATGCTCTCTAACCTTACTTACACAGAGTTAACATTATCTTTGTTGCTGTTGCTAATGTACATATTGAGGTTTTTATCTTAACTGACACATTTATATTGATTAATATTCTTAATATGAATCCAACTTTGACTAAATGTTTAGTAAGTGATGTGTCTGTAGCAGAGATGTTCACAAGTCTTTTTTTGCAAGTCCAAGTCAAGTCTCAAGTCTTTGGTCACGAGTCCAAGTCAAGTCTCAAGTCTTTGTGGGGTGAGACTTGATCAAGTCTCAAGTCTTTGGTCACGAGTCCAAGTCAAGTCTCAAGTCTCTAAAAAATAAAAGTCTCATGTCTCTTCTGGTTGTAATAAGCCTTCTATTGTCTGCTGCTATCCAGTCTGTTAAGAATACTGCACAGCTATATCTAAGAAATTCAAAGCATTTACTGTATTAGTATCACTCCTATATCTATTAGCATACAGTATCAGTACTGATTAGTTGTTTGTTATATGATCACTTTAAACAGGCTATTGCAATGCAATATGAGGACAAACATCACACTTTAGCTAAATGCAAACAACTTATAAGCAAAACACTTCAGAATCAGAAATCAGTATCACAAATACTTTATTAATCCCCCGCAGGGAAACTGTGTTAAAAGTACTTAAAAGTAAACATTTGTTCTGTGCAATTTGCAACTAAAAAACTATTGCTGCAATATTATCTGAAATATACTGAACTGGTGATATTAAAACATGACCTGTTCCAAAAGAGATATCTACCATTAACACCATTTACCAGCCAAATGCTGGTAAATCATGCAAGTGGCTGGTACTGTATGTTGCACGCACCAGCCAAAAATAACAATGGCAATCTATTGAGTGGCTGGTAAAATTTCAACATTCACTAGGCTAGCCATTTGGCTAGTGGACAACATTTTTAAAATGTGACCTCTGCAACCGTATTGTTTAATTACACTGGGTCTCTAATGACATCTTTTAAGTCTACTATAAATAAACATATTCCTCTATCCTCTCACTCAAACCCAGTGTAATGGTAACCTGATAAACCTGTAACATTAACGTTACGTGGTCAACAATAAACCTATAACCTGCCTATAAACCGACAGATGTATGTATGTATGTAACTATGTATTTTTCTACGTTTAACGTTAGCCAGTAGATGGTGGCAGCGGAACGTAATGATTAACGTTACCGACCTTTTTTATGTCATGTCAAGAGTTGGATGTCAACGCCACTCAACGCAAACAAGTGTGACAAGCAAACATTCACTCATCTTTTCAAATATTCAGTTACAAAGCTAGTAGCAAGCTAAGTTAACATTACATAGCTGATGCTGAGCTAAACATGTTTGCTAACCGTCCATACAACCCAGTCTCACGGCATTTCGTGTTCACCAACACGATTTTTAATCTATTGATTCGTGTTCCCCAACACGATTTGCCCCTTTTTTTCGTGTTGCACAGCACGATTTTAAAAGCAATGTATTTCTATTGCCTGCAGCACGTCTTTTTCTCCGGTCGGGTCGAGGAAGACCTGAAGCTGTGTGGTTCATAAAAACATGTTCTTACTCAATATCAAGCCACAATTATTGCTTTTATTTTAAATCGTATAATTTCGGACTTTTGTTGCCGTCTGTGAGGAAAATAAATGGGGCTCAGAGCCTCAGAATACTGAAATCTGTATTTTTTAAATATTTGTTTCCTTCTAATTTGTTATTCTTTTCAAAATAACACACTGTTATTTACTCACCAATAACACACAATTATCCTTGCTTTTATTTATTGGTTTATTTCCATAATCTCTGTGTTTTTTGGCATCCGTCAGGAACTGAATTTCAAAATAAAATATCCGGAAACAGACGTATAAGGGACATTTCGAGCGTCATTGCGATTGTCAACCTTTCTGAGTTTAGGATGGCCGAAGACACTACACTACCCATAATCCCCAGCTATCGTTTAGGACTACAGTCCCCCGTAAGGTTACGCAGAGCGTCAAACAGCTGTGTGAAATGGAACGAAACCACGCCAGACTATCCAAAACTGGAATCGAACGCCCCCCCCAGAACTACACATGCTGGATGCTGGCTGTTGTGTTTCGCCAAATGTTCTATGGGACGTCTCTACTGAACGTTTTCGTTTTTCCCACAATTAGAGGTTGCCAGTATTAAACACATTGGTGTTATCAAATGTAAAACTATTATATATTATTTATTATAATTAATAAATGGGTGAAAATCGCTATATATACCCACATGACAGCTCATTGTTACTTTGTAATTCTACTCCACTACAATTCAGAGGTTAACCTGGTATTTTTACTCCACTGCATTTATTTGAGTTACTTTGCAGATTCTGATTAATTATGTGAAATATAAACAACCCTTAAATCAGACTTTAGTTACACCTGAGTAAAATTCAGGTAAGGTGATTGTCAAGTGCCAACAATCAGGAGAGATATTTGATAGTTGGTGCTTGAGAAGACGAAACATGTATCTGCAATTGACATGAATGGAAACGAGTAATAAAGTATATTCATTACTCGTTATTCTCTACTAATAGTTAATTAAAGACTGTATATTATGGCTATTTTTCACATCCCTTTCAAGATTTTCAAAGGTTTATTGACATATCATATACACAACTACGGTGTAGTTATGCAATGAATGAAACACTTGGGTCACAGGTTCCTCAACAGTGCATTACAAGACATCTATCAATATGTGTGTGTACCTCCACCATTAAACTGTCATATTCTGCACATTTCTTATTATATCTACATACATACGAGTATAATTCATATGTATAATATCAGTTAAAATAAGTGCTTCAACATAGTTAACATTGCAGGAAAGCAATATATTAGACGTTAAGTACTTTGTCAGGTTAATATTTATCTGTAGATAGATACCCCCAACGTTTTTTTCTTATTTAAAAGAAGACCTTAATCTGTTATTTAATGTTTAAATAAAGGTTAATTCGTTTTTTCTGTTTTGCACCTCCTCCTATTAATATCTTTGTACATTCTGCACTAAACTGTTTTATTGTAGAGATCACTTTATAGTATCTTCTTGATTTTTTATATTCTATATTTCTATATTTATACTTTCCCCCTATGAAAGTATGTACTCTTAATATTTTTTTAATCAAACACAATCATTCAATAACGTGCTTTAACCACTAGATGCACACAAGGTACACAAATGTTTTCCGGATTTCATATCATATAAACACCAAATCCCAGCATGCATTGCGGCTAAAACATCCAATAAACGAGCTTAAAACCATAGCTGAGGATCTTGGGTAATGCCTATGTCCGGTTATTTTTATTTTGAAATTCAGTTCCTGACGGAGGCCAAAAAAGCCCGAGATTATGGAGTTAAACCAATAAATAAAATCAAGGATAATTGTGTGTTATTGGTGAGTAAATAACAGTGTGTTATTTTTGAAAAGAATAACAAATTAGAAGGAACAAATATTTAAAAAATACAGATTTCAGTATTCTGAGGCTCTGAGCCCCATTTATTTTCCTCACAGACGGCAACAAAAGTCCGAAATTATACGATTTAAAATAAAAGCAATAATTGTGGCTTGATATTGAGTAAGAACATGTTTTTATGAACCACACAGCTTCAGGTCTTCCTCGACCCGACCGGAGAAAAAGACGTGCTGCAAGCAGTAGAAATACATTGCTTTTAAAATCGTGCTGTGCAACACGAAAAAAAGGGGAAAAACGTGTTGGGGAACACGAATCAATAGATTAAAAATCGTGTTGGTGAACACGAAATGCCGTGAGACTGGGTTGGTCCATATGCGTTAATGTGACTGACCTCTCCGGGTGAGTTTTCAAGTGCCTGATGAAATTTGACGTTGTTGCACCAGCATCCTTGATTTTAATATTGCAGACTTTGCAGTGTGCGCTCCTTTTGTTGGTGCCGCCGGCGTTTTGTTCGAAGTTTTTATAGTTGAACCTAATTACAAGCGGTACAGCTGCAGGTGTGCCGCCGGTCGCCATGGTGTTACCATAATGTTAATGTTAAAGGTGGGGTAGGTAAGTTTGAGAAACCGGCTCGAGATACACTTTTTGTTATATTCCATGGAATGCTCTTAACATCCCGATAGCCGGCCCGGCTAAAATAACTGGATGGCCTGCCTGCCTGTCAGCCTCCCATCGGGGCACAAACTTATCTCGTGCCCTCATTGGTCATGTGCGCGTTCGTGTGTGTTGGAGGAGGGGCTCTGTGAGGAAGTGGCAGATTTTCTCCGGTTGTGTATTTTCAAATTCTAGCGATCTCGAGCCGGTTTCTCAAACTTACCTACCCCACCTTTAATACGCCAAAAATAGAAAACACAATGATTGTTCACGAGTCCAAGTCGAGTCCGAAGTCTTTTGAGCAGGAGTCCAAGTCAAGTCTGAAGTCTCTGTGTGTGCGACTTAAGTGCGACTCGAGTCCGAGTCACAGACTCGAGTCCCCATCTCTGGTCTGTAGTGTACTCACCAGTGTTTGCAGAGTCCTGCTGTGTTGGAAAAAGCTGCTGGATTCAGTTGAGTGTTTCTTCAGAGAAACAGAGACGTGTCTCGGCTGCTGCTCTGCTGTCGCTCAGACAAACTTCAGCTTTCATTTCTGGGAAATTGAAACTCTTCTCTTACAGTGTGGTTCAACCTCTCAGTGGTGGTTTGCCAAGAGGGAGTGGAGGAAGAACTTGAGGCTTGTTATTTAACTTTGTGACGATGCATTTTACAGCTGATCCAAGAGGCTTTCCAAATAGTGTATTGAGCATAAGTAGGAGTATGTTCTCAATACATAAAGGACATCTCTTTACACACCTGTAGATTCATAGCTATATTTCACAACGCTGTGTTATGGTCCCTGTTTAAGAGCAGCTGAATCATTTCCTGTTCTAAAATGGGTCTGTACTTAAGTGCCATTTTTTGCTACTTTTTACTTCTACTCCTCTACAGTTCAGAGGTAAATGGTATACTTTTACTCCACTACATGTATTGAATACCTTTAGTTTCTTTACAGATCTGGATTAATGGTGTGAAATATAATCAAGTGTTGAATCAGACTTTAGTTCCACCTGGAGTAAATTCACAAGCTCCCCTGCAGTATACAAAGTCATTCAAACTAGCTGCACCTTTACCAGCTTTGAGAACACTTTCATGATCAATCATTATAAAACATCATATATATTATTCTGGAATGGACCAATGTTTTGGTAATTTAAGTATATTTTGATGCTAATACTTTTCTACTTTTACTTGAGTAACATTTAGAATGCAGGACTTTTACTGTAAAAGAGTATTCCTACACTCTGGTAGAATACTTCATTGAATTATACTGGATGTAGTGTATCAGGTTGCTTCTGTGCTGAATGCTAAACTAATTGACTTAACAACTGAGTATTTGCACTTGTGAGGGATCTTAAAGACTGCTGATAGATGCCTTACTGACTTTGACCTTTAAAAAACATTGAACTGTCTGACTGACTGAGTGCAAGTAGTGGAAGAAGTATTAAAGAGGCACTGTTATGCTTTTGGGTTTTCCCCTTTCCTGTAGTGTGTTCTGGAGGTTTGTGTGCATGTACATGGTCTGCAAAATAATAAATATTACAGACAAAATACTTAGATCTTGTACTTGAGTAAAAGTAGAAGTACTCAGATCTTACCCCCCTACCTCACCGACCTGATCCACCACTGCACCCCTTCCCGCAGCCTTCGTTCATCAGAAGCGAACCTCCTCTCTATCCCCACACGAACAGAGCCTTTTCCATCGCTGCCCCCACCCTCTGGAACTCCCTTCCACAACACATCAGAGACTGCACCGTCCCCCCCACTTTCAAAACATACCTCTTCAGATTGGCTTTTAATTTGTGAATTATGTTGTGTTGCTGTTTTAACATGTTTTATTCTATTTTATCTCGTTTTATCACCACTGTAAAGCGTCTTTGAGCACCTGAAAAAGCGCTTTGAAATTAAATGTATTATTATTATTATTTACTTGAGTAAAAAGAGTACAAAGTGGTTTGTTCATATATCATCAATAGCCAGATTTATAGACTGATTATTCATGATTGCGTTTAGGATTATAACATCTGTTTCCTTAAAAAAAAGGGGAAGAATAGATTTTTCTTAAAAGCTGCTGACAGTTTTTTGGATGTATGTAGTGGTACAAACCCATATCAAAACTCCCCTCTGTAAAAACCTTTGAATCTAATAAGTCGACAATAAAACAAGAATGTGATCCTGGTTTTAACCAGTGTACACATTTCTGTGCTGTTTCTGTATGTTTTAGTATATTAAAGATAACATTTCAGAAAACGTGTACTGTAATAAAAAACAAAGTCATGATGTGAGTGAAACATTTTTAAATTGTAATGTTATTCACCATCCACCTCTTAAAAAATAATGACATTGCAAATGATAAGCTCCATCTTCTAAACAGTGGCGGAGCCAGGACATTTTCAGTGGGGTGGCCAGGATGGAACCAGTGATCATTTTGGGGTGGCATTGAAATCACTATTATATGAACATAAAAATACATCTCACTATAAAATAAGGTGTTATTTAAGGCACCTACAACACACCTCTACATTATTTGGGATTAAGCTAGTGGTGGAATAGATCAAATAATATTCAGTATATCTAACAATTTTTTTCGTAAAGTATCAACAAAGCTTACATTATACAAACGTAATGCAATATACAGACTGTTTAGCTTATGATGATCAGCAGCTCTATGAGCTCATTCTCTCAGTGTATCATCAGGAATACAGAGACACACACACATAATTTAAATAAGAGTTTTTAAATTCAATGATAGGTTAAGAATAAACATCTTAAAGTAAATAACAATAAACGATAGCCCTTAACCCTGTAAGGCCCCCGGTTGTAATTGTACAACATTACTTTAAGCTATTCTAAAAAAGTCAGTAAATGTTTAGTTTTTTAAAAGACTACATTTACATAGTCAAAAGGTCCTTTTGTTCAGCCTCACAATGCTATTGGGTAGTAAATGTGTTTATAGTCCATAATCAGAAACATCCGATCTTTCAAAGCGGCCACGCGCTGCCTCCCTGGAGCCACCGTCCCGGTTATCCTGGAGAAACTCCCGCGGCTGCTGCACACACTCCCGTCCTCTGTCAATCGTCTAATCGTCCATGTGGGGTCTAACGATACAGCCCGCCAGCAGTCGGAGCTGACAAAAAATGATTTTAAGAAACTTTTAATTCTTTTACGGAGCTGTGAAAAGTCGTTTTTTATCTCAGGTCCGATCCCAACGCTAGGCCGTGGAGCAGGGCGTTTCACTAGGATCCTCAGCCTCCACACCTAGCTCCAATCCGCCTGCAGAGCTGCCGATTTTGTTTTTATTGACAATTTCACTCTATTTTGGGGCCGACCCGCCCTCTTCGGCACTGATGGAATCCACCCCAGCAGGTTTGGTAGCCGCATGCTAGCGGCTAACATGCATCACGCTGTTCAGACGTCTCCCTGACTTTTCCAGCGCCACGTTGACACACCCCCCTCTCCGGCGGTGTCATCCAAGGCCACTGTTTCCACGCCTGCCGTCTCGCTCTCTGGCGCCACCCAACGACCAGAGGCTTCTATACCAGTGCAGCGTCCCATTTGTGTTGTGGCCTGCTTACACAGAAGGCTGGTGACTAGGACTGAGAACAGAGGATCCAAGGGCATCCGTCTGAATGTATGTAATGTATCACATTTTGTAGTGATTCCACGTGCTCCACGGTCTGTTGTTAACAGTCAGAGTGGTGGCATCAGGGGCGGTTCTAGGGGGGTGGGGGGGGGCAGTGCCCCCCTAACACTGACCTCTGACTCCCCTGTGGCCCCCCTAAAAATGAAAAGTGAAAAAAATGTATGATTTATTACACGATTTATTGAATGACGGAATAGGCGGAACTAACGTTATTCGTCATTCTAGTCGGACCCATTAGAGCGGTGCACCCACTTTCACTGTCCGGCTGAAGCGCGCGAAAAACAAACACTTTTCATCTTGGATCATCAGAGGCTGTTGCATCCAAGAAAGACTGATTGAAACCTACGTTTCGAGAGACTACCACGATAATTGAAGATGAGTTAAACTATTGTATCCGTGTAATTGTAGATAAGTAGAGATGTAACTGTTCATTGCCTTTATTTTTATATAAATATGATATAGTGTTAGTGCAAACATTGTACTATAACTTAAGCTGAAGCTAACAGTAATAACTATAAGATATATTTGAAATAAATAAGTGTACTGAAACAAATACCAATAACTGGATTGCATTGTTTTCTTATGCGCAATTACTTCATACTGTCTAGTTCTCTTCTTCGTCCTGCATTTATTGTGCCCCCCTCAGAAAATAACTGCCCCCCCAGTCAAATTGGTCTAGAACCGCCACTGGGTGGTATGTCAAACACACTCAAACTGGCTTTATTAAATGTCAGGTCTTTAGCAGGTAAATCATTTTTAATCAATGATTTTATCACCAAGCACAACCTGGATTTTATGTTTTTAACTGAAACTTGGTTAGACCAAAACAACAGCACAGCTGTTCTTATAGAATCAACTCTTCCCAACTTTAATTATATGAGTCAGGCAAGACTGCATAAGAGAGGGGGTGGAGTAGCTATTTTGTTTAATGATTTATTTCAATGCAAGCAGACTATGTATGGCAACTTTGCTTATTTTGAATATGTGGCCCTTCAGTTGAAATGCTCCTTTCGAGCTCTTTTCCTAAACATCAACAGACCACCCAAATACTGTGCAAGCTTTTTTGATGATTTTACCGAGTTGCTGTCTATAGTGTGTATTGACTTTGACTGTTTAATCATTGTTGGCGATTTTAATATCCATGTTGACAACCCTGAGGACAGTGGGGCTAAAGAACTGTTTTGTGTTATCGACAATTTTGGACTGACTCAGCATGTGATGGGTCCGATGCACAATAAGGGGCACACCCTGGACTTAATTGTATCAAAGGGTCTGAACATCGCTAAGCTTGTGGTGACTGATGTAGCGCTCTCCAACCATTCCTGTGCTTTCTTTGAGAGCTCTATTACCGTCCATACAACTGTTAAGCAAGAGGTCACTTAACGTCACTTAACTGAAAATGCAGAGGAAATGTTTGTCCAGATTTGTACTCCCTCAATTGCCCATGCTAACTTCTCAGTAAATGAGCTAGTTGATCATTTTAATTCTAAAATAACAAATGTCATGGATACCATCGCTCCCATTAAAATAAAGGAAGTATCTGGCAAGAAAATATCTCCATGGAGAAAAGCCATGACTGTGAGAACAGCAACAACTGAGTGCAGAAAAGCTGAACGCAGGTGGAGAAATACAAATCTCCAGGTTCACTTGGAAATATATAAAGAGAAACTCGGTTTCTATAATCAGGAAATAAAAAAGGCACGACAATCGTTCTTCTTCATCATTACCAAAAATAAAAACAACTCACGTGCTTTATTTGCTACCGTCGACAGACTAACAAACGCCCCAGTGTCGATAGCCTCAGAATTTCTATCCACCAGGGCCTGCAATTCTTCACTGACAAAATCATGCAAATTAGACAGGCAGTCAGTGCCTCTGTATCAGTTACAGCAAATGTACTGTCCCTGTGTTCACCTAAAGCCAATTCAGACACCATGTCACAATTTCGTCTGATAAATGCTAATGACCTGGAACTGGAAGACATTATGCATCTGAAATCCTCCTCCTGTAGCCTCAACATCATCCCGACAGGATTTTTTTCAAAACTATTTTTCATTGCTTGGCCTCAGATATACTACACATAGTAAACAAGTTTCTTAAATCAGGTGTATTTCCACAAGCCCTGAAAACTGCAATAATTAAACCGCTCCTAAAAAAGCATAACCTAGACAAAACCATAATGAATGGCCAAAATCAAACCTTCCCTTTTTAAGCAAATTGATTGAAAAAGCAGTTTTTCAACAGTTGAGTAATTTCATGTTTTTAACTGACGGTTTTGATGTGTTTCAGTCGGGCTTTAGACCTAACCACAGCACTGAGACTTCTCTTGTTAAGGTCTTAAATGACATCCATTTGAACACAGACAGTGGCAGAATATCAGTGTTAGTATTATTAGATCTCAGCGCTGCCTTTGATACTGTTGACCACAACATACTAGACCGTCTAGAAAACTGGGTGGGAGTTTCAGCAACAGCTCTAAACTGGTTTAGCTCCTACTTGAAGGACAGAACAAACGTTGTCTCAATAGGCAATTACAAATCAACCCTGATAAATATGACATGCGGGGTTCCTCAAGGCTCCATCTTAGGACCTTTGCTTTTTAATATTTATATGCTACCTCTGGCTGAAATTATTAAAAAGAGCGATCTAAGCTATCACATCTATGCAGACGACACCCAGATTTATTTTAAAATTACACCGGGAGACTACTCTCCGATTAAAACACTGAGCAAGTGCATTGAGCACATCACTGACTGGATGACTCAGAACTTTCTCCAATTGAACAAACAAAAAACTGAGATCAGCTTCAGTCGGCAGACTACAAAGTAACTCACAAAGCAAGAAATCTGGGTGTAGTGATGGACTCAGACCTGCATTTTAACAGTCACATTACAACAGTTATTAGGTATGCATACTAGCACCTGAAGAATATATCAAGGAATACAAAACTGATGTCGCAACAGGATTTAGAAAAACTTATCCATGCTTTTATTTTCAGTAGACTCGACTACTGCAATGGTGTCTTCACAGGTCTCACTAAAAAATCTATCAGAAAGCTGCAGCTGATTCAGAACGCTGCTGTTCGAGTACTCACTGACACTAGAAAAGTGGATCACATCACTCCAGTTCTGAGATCATTACACTGGCTTCCAGTCTGCCAAATAATTGATTTTAAAATACTACTGCTAGTTTTTAAATCACTAAATGGCTTCGGACTGAGGTATATAGACGACCTCCTCCATCACTATGAAGCATCCAGGAGTCTCAGGTATTCTGGGTCGGGTCTGCTCTCTGTTCCGAAAATAACCACTAAACATGGAAAAGCAGCGTTTAGTTATTATAACCCAACAATTTGGAACAAACTGCCTAAATCGTGCACGTCCGCCGAAACACTTCCTATTTTTAAATCCCGACTAAAAACGCACCTATTTGCCGCTGTTTTTAATTGAGCTGCCCATACTCACACTACAGTATGCCTTTTTAGTCATGTATTCTGTACCTGCTGTGTTTATTTATTTATTTAATTTCATTACCTTTGCTTATTATGCCTGTTTTTAAATGCCTTTTTAATAATGTATTTATGCTGTATTTGTTCTTAAATGTTGTTTGCTTTTAATCTGTAAAGCACTTTGAATCGCCACGTGCTGAAAAGTGCTATATAAATAAAATTGCCTTGCCTTGCCTATAGTATATAGTCCTGCCCTCTGGCCATACACGCCAGGGATTTTGGGCCCCATGAAAATACAGTGGGGCAAAAAAGTATTTAGTCAGCCACCAATTGTGCAAGTTCTCCCACTTAAAAAGATGAGAGAGGCCTGTAATTTTCATCCTAGGTACACTTCAACTATGAGAGACAGAATGGGGGGAAAGAATCCAGGAAATCACATTGTAGGATTTTTAATGAATTAATTGGTAAATTCCTCGGTAAAATAAGTATTTGGTCACCTACAAACAAACAAGATTTCTGGCTCTCACAGACCTGTAACTTCTTCTTTAAGAGCCTCCTCTGTCCTCCACTTGTTAACTGTATTAATGGCACCTGTTTGAACTTGTTATCAGTATAAAAGACACCTGTCCACAACCTCAAACAGTCACACTCCAAACTCCACTATGGCCAAGACCAAAGAGCTGTCAAAGGACACCAGAAACAAAATTGTAGACCTGCACCAGGCTGGGAAGACTGCATCTGCAATAGGTAAGCAGCTTGGTGTGAAGAAATCAACTGTGGGAGCAATTATTAGAAAATGGAAGATATACAAGACCGATGATAATCTCCCTCGATCTGGGGCTCCACGCAAGATCTCACCCCGTGGGGTCAAAATGATCACAAGAACGGTGAGCAAAAATCCCAGAACCACACAGGGGGACCTAGTCAATGACCTGCAGAGAGCTGGGACCAAAGTAACAAAGGCTACCATCAGTAATACACTACGCCGCCAGGGACTCAAATCCTGCAGTGCCAGACGTGTCCCCCTGCTTAAGCCAGTATGTCCAGGCCCGTCTGAAGTTTGCTAGAGAGCATTTAGATGATCCAGAAGAGGATTGGGAGAATGTCATATGAAACCAAAATATAACTTTTTGGTAAAAACTCAACTAGATGTGTTTGGAGGAGAAAGAATGCTGAGTTGCATCCAAAGAACACCTACTGTGAAACATGGGGGTGGAAACATCATGCTTTGGGGCTGTTTTTATGCAAAGGGACCAGGACGACTGATCCGTGTAAAGGAAAGAATGAATGGGGCCATGTATCGTGAGATTTTGAGTGACAACCTCCTTCCATCAGCAAGGGCATTGAAGATGAAACGTGGCTGGGTCTTTCAGCATGACAATGATCCCAAACACACCGCCCGGGCAACGAAGGAGTGGCTTCGTAAGAAGCATTTCAAGGTCCTGGAGTGGCCTAGCCAGTCTCCAGATCTCAACCCCATAGAAAATCTTTGGAGGGAGTTGAAAGTCCGTGTTGCCCAGCGACAGCCCCAAAACATCACTGCTCTAGAGGAGATCTGCATGGAGGAATGGGCCAAAAATACCAGCAACAGTGTGTGAAAACCTTGTGAGGACTTACAGAAAACGTTTGACCTCTGTCATTGCCAACAAAGGGTATATAACAAAGTATTGAGATGAACTGTTGTTATGGACCAAATACTTATTTTCCACCATAATTTGCAAATAAATTCTTTAAAAATCAGACAATGTGATTTTCTGTTTTTTTTCTTCTCATGTTGTCTCTCATAGTTGAGGTATACCTAGGATGAAAATGACAGGCCTCTCTCATCTTTTTAAGTGGGAGAACTTTCACAATTGGTGGCTGACTAAATACTTGTTTGCCCCACTGTATATCACATTGGGACCCACCACCAGGCCCAGGTCTCACCAACCAAGCACAATGCTGTAACCACACCTCCAGAACCCAACCGACTCATTTATGCTTTAAATAACTCTACCTGTACAGGGTGGCATCTATCTTGTAATCCAATACTAACCGCACAATATTTACTGACACTGAGCGGTGAAAATATTGTGCAGACGTGCAACATTCTGCTGCAGTAGAATTCACTATTAGATATAAGACTAACATTCCTGACAATAGATCTCAAGAGTCATCTTTTATGGTGTGAATGCCTTTTTAATAATTACATTTTTGAATGGAACATTCTCAACATGAATGCATACATCCAAATAAATATAACTGAAATATGTGTAAAAATACTGTGTTTGAAATGTGCAATTGAAATTTAGATGTTAGCTTTTTGTTTTGATATATATGTTGTATTCCAGTCTCCCTTCAGATATGTTAAGTGGCATTCAACACAATGCTGCTCACCTCCTTCAGTTGGGAGAAAAGCTGGTTCAGGTTCAGGCTTATGGGGGACAGGGCTGCTGAGCCTAAAGATGGATCTGTTGGTCCTGGCACCAGGGGAGGGACAACTGATTTAGTATGAATAGCTGCCAAAAATGTACCTGCATTTATTAAATGTCAGCTAAAAGAGCAGTGAAATCAAAAACCTGTATAGATATTAACAGTCCTTAAAGGCGGGGTAGGTAAGTTTGAGAAACCGGCTCAAGATACACTTTGTTATATTCCATGGAATGCTCTTAACATCCCGATAGCAATGAATATCTTAAGTGCATCTGTGGAAGCCGTAGTACTGTAAAAAGCACGACCAATCATTTGAGCCGGCCCGGCTAAAGTAACTGGATGGCCTACCTGCCTGTCAGCCTTCCATCTGTGCACAAACTTATCTCTTGCCCTCATTGGTCATGTGCGCGTTTGTTTGTGTTGGAGGAGGGGCTCTGTAAGGAAGTGGCAGATTTTTTCCGGCAGTGTATTTATTTATTTTGAAAGCCTGACTTTGTAAGTCGTTGAGACATGGTATACTACACACGTAAGTACTAGCATCCCTGCTCCTCACACGCTCTCACTCTCTGCTAGAAAGTGCCGGAGGTGCTGCACCACGTTGGGAGGCAGGACCAAACCATTACATGTAAATAGAAGGGGGTGTACAGAGGCTTTGGATAATTAGCTTTTGGAAGAAAATAAGTTAAATGAATTGTAAGTTTAGTGAGTAGATACATTATCGATATAACGTCCTATTAATGTTAATTCTTGATGAATGATGAAAGGTTACATAAACATTTTTTTCTTAAAGAGCCTATCATCCCAACAACTGTTGTGCAATGAAATATTGGGCTACTAGTAATCTCGAACCGTCAGTTTAAAAAAGAAAAAGCGATACCGTTCCGTTAAATATCAATAATTTCGAACATCGCGGGGAAATTCCTTCGACTCATTTTGAAGTTTTGGGGGAAGCCGGAAGTGACGTCAATGCGGGAACACTTCACTGTGCGGCGAGAGAGCCAAACACGGACAAAGTGTGTTGTCATGCGTAGAAATGGTGAATTACTGAGTTTAGGCACGTTAATAACGTTTTAATGAAGTTGACTACAGTATATTCATATTTGTCAGTGCTTTCATGTCAATTCGGCGAACATAAACATAAATGATCGTGGTGAAGATGATGATTACATTAGGATTAAAAATCGGTAGTGAGAGCTGCTGAATTTCCTCCCGTATGTGATATAAAAACAAATCGATTATTTTTGTAGTTGTAAACTCAAGTGGATGAAACTACATTTATTAGTGCTTTCGTGTCAATTCGGCGAACATATGATACATTAAATGATCGTGAGGATGATGATTAAAAATCGTTTGTTTGAGCCGGTCTGCATTTCCTGATGAGAAAACAAACCGATGCTTTTTGTAGTTGTAGTACACCAACATGGATTAAACGTGTGGTTTTTTACCACAATGTTGGGGAAATTAATGGGTAAAATGCACGGATTATTATTATTATTATTCCCACTCCGATCGGGACACTAGGTCCACCGTTTCCCCGCAGCGAGGCCCCCCCCCCGTTGACAGTTTACGTGGGCTGGGTGCAGTGGCGGACTGGCCATCGGGATTCGTCCCGATGGGCCGGTACCGAAGTGGGCCGGTCGGATAAGTCGCTAGCACATCCCCCATAGGCGGCGCGTGAGGCTCAGGTTTGGGAAGGCTAAATAACTTTTTTTACCTGACGCCAGGCCCGGACTGGCCATCGGGAGGACCGGGAGGTTTCCCGATGGCCTGGCCTGTTAAGTGGCCTGCTGGCTTGAGGAATTTTTTTTATGTATTGTGAACACAACGCTGCGCAAATGTGGGTCTGACTCTGCCTCACAGAGGGTGACTGGCTGTCTACATGATGTGGCCTGCCGACATGGCCACTTTCATACAGATCATACACTAATGCCCTCGATTGGTCTCGTGTCATTCAAGCTCGGGAGGGTGTGTATGTGTGGCGCGAGCAAGCGAGAGAGAAAGCGCGTGCACTGGTTACGTGTATTGTTGTTGTTAGCATCCGGTGCTAGCTAGCGGCGCTAACGGAATGAGCTGTCAACAAGGTGGAGGAGAGTCCTCTCCTGTCAGACTGAGAGACTGATAACTATAGCTCAGGTGAGGTAAAGGACTTTAGAGTGTTTAGATAGTTAACTTAGTCTAAGTTATCTCTGTGGGTCTCAAACGGTTTGGTCACCATTTATGTAAACACATATTTCCATTTGAAGGGGGAGTGATTAGTACAATATGCATGAATAATAATTTTAAAAAAGTTAACTAGGTGAAAAAAGGTAAGATAAACTTTAAAACTTGTTGAGAGCTAATAGTCTTTGCTGCTGCCTCAAAGAGGAGCAGGGGGAGACGAGTGAGGCTGGTTCAGGAGCCCAGACACACTCACAACTATAAATGAACCAAAAACAAATAAATAAACAAGTTTCAATGTTTTTTCATATTGGATATGGTATGTTATTGGTTATGGCCATGTTCTTATGATTTTATGATTATTTAAATGTATACAGTTCTGTTTCATATGGGTGTAGTCTCTTTATTTCCCCCTCAAAGTGCACCAGATTGATGCATTTAAGTCCAACATTTAAAAAACAAAAAATCTTCCGCGGGGAGCATGCCCCCGGACCCCCCTAGAGGATTTGAGGTCCACCTCCACTTAAAATATGTTCACATGGATAGGTTCCTAAATAGATTTGCACTTTAAAAAAAAATAGTAACCCATGTCCATATGTTTATTCTGGGGTAGTAGATTTAAAGTTTATGGCTATCACTACGGGCAGCAACGCTGTAAATATTGACAAATAAATCCAGGAAAATTACACAAAATAAAACTGGTAGTGGCCTGGCTGGGTGTATAATTCCCGGCCTGACTTATTGTCCCAGTCCGGCCCTGCCTGACGCTGCCCGCCTCCGGCGTCTATAGAAAATAGATCAACTCAGTGTGCGGAGTTTAAATCTCTCAAGTCATATTACAGGATAAAGGAAATACAGTTTAAACTGCCGTATGCAGAGAAGACGCCGACGTGTCGCACTTATCATTCATATTACATCATCAATCAGATCATCGATCATATAATATCATAATATATCATATATTTCCTTATCTGAGTCAGCTTCTCCAGCCGTATCTGGCCGTGCAACACTTACAGTATCACATACTGTATGCTGAAGTATTATTTTAAGCAACACATTATGTTGACGAAACACTCGAGACAAATGTAATTAAAGTCAGATCCACTCGTGTCTTAGACGTGAACGCGCTCTCAGCTGGTGAGAGAACCCCTGGCTTGATTTACCGAGTTGATAACCAGCGTCGTAGGACCGCTTAGCGAGATCTCGTTTGTTAGTTTGTTGTTGTTAGTTTGTTTGTTACTCAAACATATCCAGGGTCTGTTGAACTGGCTTCGTAGTACAGGGCACAGGTGGCTGGCAGCGCTAATGTCAAAGACACAGACATTATACATTATATTTGTATTTTACCAGGATGCAGTGACACAAATATTTACATATTTACATTTACTATCTACAGCACCCGCCGCCCCTGACATCCCCCACTCCCCCCGTTGACAATTTACTAGTGGTACCGAAGTGGGCCGGTCGAGAGTCCCGGGATGATTTTTAGTCCCATTCCACCACTGGCTACATGACCGTATGATCGCCCATATTGACGCACCTAATTCCTAAACTTCTAACAGATACAGCATAAACCGATCCTTCAGCCTCATATGAGCTCTCAGACACGTTCAAAATTAAACTGTCATCGCTGTCTGAGCTTGCTGCTCTGTGCGCCATCGTGCGTTTACATGCAGATGCTGGGATCCTGAACGGTGCAGCTGGAGCGCTGTGCCCGCAATGACGTCACACGTAATTTGGCGGGACTTGAAGAATCCCCGAGAAGATCCAGGAAATGGTCAACATTGAAGGGCAGATTAATGGTTATCAAAGTACAAATATCCAAAATCAGTTCAGTAACGGTTTTCAAGGGGACAATATTTACTCAAATTGATGGGTTTGGATGATGGGGGAAACTCGTGTCACAGGCTCTTTAATGTTCTAAAATAGTTTTGGCCCCCGTGGTGAGGTTGTTTGGGGTGGCCAATAGGGTTACCAGGATTCAGCCACCCCCCAGCTCCGCCACTGCTTATAAACAGTGCATTATTAAAATAGACTTTAGAGGTTGTATTGAATCTTGCAGACACTGCACTTATTTTAACCTCTTATTCCTTGAGCCAACTCCCTATTAGAGAACGTGCTATTCAAGCATTGTGTCGCTAACAGGTGAAGGTATGTTGCCATTGAGGCGAGACACTGTTGTTGTAAAACATCGTTTTTTCATTGGTTGTCAGTTTTGAAAGTTTGGGCTCTTTTGATTCCTACCTCACAATTAGTTTCAGTCTCATCTGTACTCTGAGTGGTTTGTTCATATATCATCAATAGCCAGATGTATAGACTGATTATTGATGATTGCGTTAAGGATTATAACATCTGTTTCCCTCAAAAACATCTGGAGAATAGATTTTTCTTAAAGGCTGCTGACAGTTTTTGTGGATTTCTGTAGTGGTACAAACCCATATCAAAACTCCCCTCTGTAAAAACATTTGACTCTAATAAGTCGACAATAAAACAAGAATGTGATCCTGGCTTTAACCAATGTACACATTTCTATGCTGTTTCTGTATGAGTTAGTATATTTAAAGATAACATTTCAGAAAACGTGTATTGTAATAAAAAACAAAGTCATGATGTGAGTGAAACATTTTTAATTGTAATATTCTTCACCATCCACCTCTTTACAAATAATGACATTTCAAATGAAAAGCTCCATCTTCTAAACAGGGCAATAATAAAATAGACTTTACAAGCAAATTTCATGCAATTTTGATATTTAAAAAACCCTTTATTTATCTCTCAGTCAGACGGGACGTTTGCAGTCAGTTAGTCTCACCTGTACAGGCAGTGCTGGAGTGTGTTCAAGGTGAAGAATGAGATCATAATCATTAGAAGCAGTCCAACCAGTCAGACCGCTCTCACTGACACAGGCTGCAGCCATCAGACACTTAGATTAGCTTCATTTAGCACAGTGGTTCTCAACCTGTGGTACGGAGGAATCTGACATATAAAAAAAAAACATTTAAAAAAAAACATTTTACATGTTATTTAACCTTTATCTAACCAGATGAAAACATTGAGACAAAATCTCATTTACAATGCTGACCTGGCCAAGAAGGCAGCAACGTTACATATTCTTACACATAACATATAAAATACACAACTAAGTAAACAAAAAGACGAAAAGCAGTCACTACATTGTGCACATTTGGGACAGTAAGAAAGGTACACTACTTATTACTGCAAGAGCAGCTGGTGGTAAGGACCTCAGACAACTTCAATTTAAAACAGGCTATAGCAGGGATGGGCAACTTGGATGGTGGTAGGGGCCACATAATTGATGTACTGGCCACCAGGGGCCCGCAGATTCACTTGGAACACACACACACACAAATTCCATGTATTGTATGTAATTATTAACAAATATACTAAGTCTGACATCTTCATTGGCATTTTACAATCTTTCAGGGAACATCCTCTAATAAGCCACTAAACAAATATCAGTTCACAGAAATGTTGTTTAATTTGTACAAGTGGCATGTTTGTATTGAACAGGTTATTTAACAGTGGAATGAAACAATTTTGAACTATTGGAAAGCACGGAAAATGTGTGTGTATTGAGATTAACCATAAGATGACATACACACTAACCATTAGTTGTCTAACTTGAACCTAAGACACTTGTAGCCAGTCTCTGCATTCCCCTTATTCCACAATAAGGGGAATGTCAAAACAGACACCTGCCAACCCGCACTCGGCTGTTCCTCAGCGCCGCTCCCCCTCTCGCTGAAATTATGAAAGAAAAGCGTATAGTAATCATAGATAACACGGCAGGGTCCGTGACAGTTTGTTTTCATCTGATTTAAAATAAACAAAGTCTTGGTTTTTATAATATTAAACTTGTTTCGCCAAATTCAGATGATAAAAATAACTTTTAAGCTTGTAAATGCATAATTACAAGCGGCAACTTAACCTCACAGCAGACATAACAACAGCCGGTGTTTCTTGTGAGGGTTTCCCCGGGAAATAAGCACAATACACACAAACGCGTCACAACCCGGGCCGTCATTTGCCCATCCCTGGGCTATAGGGACAAGTGCCATCAGTTTGAGGCTTGATTGAATAACATTAATTACAAAATAAATCATACTATCAAAATACTACAACGAATGAAAATAAGCTTGAGATAATTGAAACTGTGGTTTAAATAAGTTCTTATAGGCTATTGTTGTTTTTAGATGTAGAAACGAACATTTTTTCTTTTTTTTCTGGTGTTGCTAATGACGACCATACTACCCGCGAACGATTAGCGAACGTTGCAAGCAAGCTAAAGAAAGAATAAAGCTGAATGATGTTGTACAGAGGACAATATTACCAGCGAAAGTGAACAAGTGAATGAGGAGGAGGACAGTCATCAACCGAGCACAAGCGCAGGCTCCACCAGCAACACAAAAGTGATATGCACAGGCACAGCCGCTGTGATGGAGGAGAGAAGTGACTCAGGAAGAAGGCATTTGCGCAAAGAATGGAGAGAAGGCTGTGACCGAGGTCAAAAGCTGAAAAAGCAAACACTTGTCCTTAATTGTTATCTTTTTTCTTTTCTTTTTTACTTTGCCACCACAGAAATGGCAATAGCAAACATCAGCAGACTGAAGATGAGCTCATCTGCTCCTGGAGGCTTCAATATTATTGTGGAACTGAATTCCCAATAGGACATTCACACTTTGGTATTTGGTACATGTAGGTATGTATGGTTGTCATTTGTTGTGAGAATTAGTTATTATTTTGTTCTTTATATTCTCGCTTGTGGTGTGTGAGTGAGTGATGAGTGAGACAGAGAGAGACTGCCCGTATACATGTAGCTGTGGCAGACAATAAATAATGTTGTTATGAATACATTTGCCTCCGAGTCCTGCATGAACTGTGCATTGACTGTATTTGAACATTGGTCATATGGTGGTACTTGGAGAGACAACTATTTTCTCAGGTGGTAATTGGTGTAAAAAGGTTGAGAACCACTGGTTTAGCATGTATACTAGGAAAAGGGGGGAAATAGTGAGTGCAAAAATACACATTTAAGTGTACTTAATATATCTTTGTACGAAAACTGAAATGTAAAAACAATTTGGCAACTTGTTTTGGTCCCAGTCAAGAAATAGCCCGACCCATAATCCCCTGTTAAACATCTTATTGATGTTTTTACTCCTCTGATTTGGTATGGATTAAACAAACTGGATTCAGAGCTGCTGATTGGTGGATTTTGTTACCTTTGGACAGGCTGGCTTTGTCTTCCCTTGTTTCCAGTCTTTATGCTAAGCTAAGCTAACCAGTTGATGGCCTTATTTCTAACAAACATATACAGCAATTTTAATATCTAGTAGTTAAGTACATTTTTTAAGCTACTTTCCCTAAATTGAGAACTAGTGAAAACTGTACTTCAGTTAGTACATTTAAAAAAAACACAAAAAATAACATTCTTTGTTCCTTTTTTTTAATCCATTGAGGCTTTGTTCAAACTTTACAAGCAGTGTGCAGAGAGGTGGACGCAATACAGTTAACATAACACAACAGACAGCTGAGATGTAACATTTAAATGTCCCTGGTTTGTTAAACCACTGCAGCCTAATGTTTAATGATCAGATATTGTTCATTTTCAAAGTAACTGTTTATCATTTTTTTACCAATATATTGTAATTAAAGCATGAATCCTGAATCGACCCCTTTAAAATATACCCATCATTTTTTCCTTTTAAAATTATTAAAAAACAAGTGCATTACTTCCACTAGTAATGTGTGCAAGTATGAAACACTTTTTGAAAACACAATTCTGAGACAATAAATACTTTTCTTGTCCCCCTGACATATAAAGAAGTGGTAAAAGTTTATTTCTGAGTAAATAGTTTTCTGATCACTTCAAGTCATGACGGCAGGTAGTGCAATCCGTAGAATAAACTAGAGTACATTAGAACATACTCATCAGTATTTAATGTGTTTTTATGCGTCTCATCAAGGTGAACCATATGTGATCAGATTCTGAAACATTAACAATGTGTACAATGTACTTCCCCAGTTGAATACATGTATTACATTTAGTGAGAGTGAATCTTTCTGAAGAAAATCAAATGGTTGTTCTACTCAGTGTGATTGACAGGAGAGATGATCAGAGGGGCAGAGTTTTTACCACCATCATTAAGACTTGGACCAAAGAATGGGTAGAGTTTCTCTTTGAAGCAGCAGCCAGTGAAGGAGTAGATCAGAGCTGCAGCATCAACATCATAAAAGGAGACCAGACCCTCCTCATAATCCACAAACACCCCCACCTTCTCAGGCTGAGACTTCAGAGAGAGACGCACTGAAGGAAGAGCAAGAGCTTTGTACTCATTTCCATTCCTCAACACTATCACCCAGTAACCATCCTGAGGAGTCCCTGAGATATGTCCCTTCCTGTTGATCGACTCTCTGGCCACTCCTAAATCCCACTCAGTCTTTCCTTTAACCTGAACCTCGTAATAAAATCTTCCTGAAGAGAAACTCTGCTTTGCTAAGACATTAGCACACTTGTCAAATCTCTCTGGATTCTTTGGGAGATTCTTCCTCACATCACCATGTTTCACTTGTTTTCCATCATCAGACAGGATGAGATAGGGATGTGCTGTATCAGGATCAAGAGTCACCTCCTCCTCATACTGCTGGACCCTCTTCAGCTCCACCTCAAGCAGCTTCTTCATCTGATTACTGAGCGTCTCCTCCAGCTGAGTCACAGCTCTCACCACAGTCCCCTCATATGAAGGTGGACAGACCCTGACTCCTGTCCAGTTCTTGGTGGGTGGAGCAGCGTTCAGGGACGTGAAGCTTTGGAGGAGGTGGAGCTGGTCTTCAGAGCGTGAGAGCTGCTCCACCTCAGAGCTTCTCTTCTTCAGCTCAGAGACTTCCTGTTCCAGCTCTTTGATGAAGCCTTCAGCCTGTTCCTCTGTCTCTCTCTGCTTCTCTTTGATGGTGTCGATGAGCTCGGCCTGGCTTCTCTCAACAGACTCCTTCAGAGCGGTGAAGACCTGAACACCATCTGCTATCTCTCTGTCTGCTCCTTCCTTACTGAGCTCCACTGAGCGATTCATCTCCTGGATCTTCAGTCGTCTCTTCTGGATCATCTGCTGAATTTCAGCCTCTGTCTTCCCCAGCTCGGCCTTCTTTCCTTCATATCCTTCTTTCAGAGGAACAACATCATGTGTCTTGTGCTCTGAACAGTGCAGAGCATGCAGACACACACCTGGTCGGTCTTACAGAACAGCTCCAGCAGTTTATCGTGCTTCACACACATCCTGCTTTCCAGGTTCTCTTCAGGGTCGATCAGCTGATGTCTTTTCAGACCTGACATTTTCAGATGAGGCTCCAGGTGAGTCTCACAGTAGGAGGTCAGACACACCAGGCAGGACTTCAGGGCCTTCAGTCTGGTTCCAGTGCAGACGTCACAGGGAACTTCTCCTGGTTTGACAACGTGTTGCTCTGAACTGCTGCTGCTGGCTTTCTGTTGAGCTGACTGTCTGAACTGAGCAGCCATCTCAGAGATGAAAGTGTTGACCTGCAGCTCAGGTCTTGGGGAAAATAGCTTATTACAGTTCGGACACTTTAATTGGACATTTCTATCCCAGTGTTCAGAGATGCAGGCTTTACAGAAGTTGTGTCCACATGGTATGGCGACTGGATCAGTGAACACATCCAGACAGATAGAGCACAGAAACTGATCTTCAGTCAGCAGACAGCTGGCAGCAGACATGTCTCTCTGGGGACAAAAGTTTGAAAAAAACACAACTGTAATTACATATTCTCTCTTTGCCAGTTCATAGAGTCCTACTCAGTGGCGGTTTCTACGGGGTGGCACGGAGGTGGCAGCTGCCACCTCCGAAAAATGCCTTGCCACCCCAGCTGCCACCCCATTTGGCAGCTTTGTTTTGAAAGAAAAGTTGTGGCTCATCGGACATTTATGAGAGAAAATCTCTAATGTCCGAGTGCAAGTGAATGCAGCACAAGACGCGAGCCTTGTAACCCCTCCCCCCCTGCCGCGAGCGTGGAAATATGATTGGCGGCGATTTCATTTGAACCGGGGACAGCTCAAAACGAGAAGCATTTCGGATCCAAGTAGACGGAAGGAATGAGGTATTTGCGGTCAGGGTATGGATGGGGTAGGCTACAGCCATACCAAGAAATGTCTTAGCCCCACCATGAACAATGATGTTAAAGTAAGCAAAATAAAGTCCGCCAACTCGCGCGGAGTAAATTGCACAGACAGCAGTTCGTAAGATTGATTTCAGCCACTTGTCTGGAAATACCGAAGACTAGAAACGGTTTTCAAAACTTTTGTCACGTAGTGATCGTCTTCTCAATAGAACATCTTTGATAATGTCTTCTGGCCAATCAGAATCACGATAACGGCGTGGTGTTGTTGCAGGAAGTCCCGACGGAGAATACTTTTGCTGTAGTACATCTCTACATCGATACAACATTACGTGTTGATAGAAATCAACACGTAATGAAATAAGACCCCACGGTTTGATGATTGATAGGTGTGTGGGCTGTCTTTCATTTTGACACACAGAACAATGGGGGCTATCCACCCTTATCCACAATGTAAAGTAATTCACAGCCTCTTCTCTCTTCAGTGAGGAGCAGCAAGTTTAGCTTTCAGAACCATGTAACAAAAAACTAAAATGGCATTCATTTTTTTAAATATGTCGTGCAGTAATAGATTTATTTATTTTTCTTCTCAAGAGAGTAATAATGTGTATTTTATGTTAGTATTTCAAAAAATCTCCTGGGGGAGAATCCCCTCAGACCCCCCTGCAGGGGTTGGGTTTTCAGCATGTCAACTCTTTCACTTGTGGGGAAATTGCAGGATTGGCTTCAGGTCGCCCTTTTTATTTACTACAAGACAAATGTGCCTTTTTATTTCATACAGTTCAATTTGGATTGAGACAGGGAAATAATCTAAACCTCACGCGTGGCGTTTCACTGTCAAGGGGAGCGTGTATGTAATTACATTGCAAATACTGACTTGAGCCCCACCACTGTATGGGTTAGCTCTACAGATTACCCAACACAAATACTCTGGCGCCACTGTTTGCGGTCTACAATGACAGAGAAGAGCCTGTCAAGTTTGGCTGTACTCAGCATTGAATCAAAACGCACCATAGCTTTAAATCTTTTGTGAGGCGTTTTGCTGAACAAGATGGTAATCGCCACATTCAGCTGTTATAGGCATGCCAACTTGATGCTCTGCTCACGGATGAGTCGATGAGAATAATAAACTGTTAAGATGATGACCTTACGTGTGTATAATATGTTTCTTCTTTGTGGGGTTCTGCCCCCAAAAAACTGTTTAAAGTCATGAGAAAGTCAAATAAGACGGTGTGTAAAACTTCACTGCCCAGCCAAAAAGAAGTAACCACTTTGATTTAACTAGGCCAGTAGGTAAGGGCTTTCCACTGGATAATAACTGCAGCGATGTTTATGTTTTAGCTGAATACACGTTTTTTAACCCTAATTGATGCAGTTAGTCACTTCTTTAATGTTTGTTCTTTCTGATGTAAAGTCAAGGTTGTAACTGTTTGCAATGAAGTTGTGGGGCGCTGAACTGTTCCTTTGAATCTTTTAATATATGATAGTAATTACTTGTCTTTCAAATTTGAAGGAGGGTGAGCAAGCATCTTGAGGAACGTTCATCATTAACTCCTCCAAAAAATATAGTTTATTTAATAATAACACTGAATATGTGAATCATAACAGTGATTGACAGCTGATGGGAATAATATGATTGTTAATATTATCATATTCATACAGACAAACATCGATGAGGCAGTTAATTAATGTACCCTGTGAAACCAACTCATTCAGTTATTGTTCAGTTAAAATTCATTAAATTATGTCTGCCACCTTATATATGTATATGTAAGGCTTTACTGATGTGCCACAATAATGTCACCTATGTTATTGAGTTAAAATATCAATATTGTGGCTTTCCAAGTTAAAATTGTTGATATGACTGCGATTAAATCAGCATATACTTCTGCCAGGGGATGCCACCCCTGAAATTCTCCTGCCACCTCATGAATATTTGTCTAGATTCGCCCCTGGTCCTACTATGAACCCGAAAATGTAAACTACCCCAACGTTTTATGTTAGAAACTGCATACGTAGAGTAGACCAATGACAACCAAACACATTTAGGTTTCTTGTCTGTACGAATTACAATTCAAGTTCAAATGAAATCTGGAAAGTCATAGCAGCATTCAGTTTAAACTCTACGAAACACAATGTGTAAGCTCTAATGCTGTTGGGGGATTTTGCCATTGTTGAACAGAGGAGTGAAACCTCCTGCTGAGCATCACTGAAGTTAATACTAGTTGTTAAAAAACAGTAAACGTTATCAGCTTCAAAAGGCAGACAGCAGTTACTACAGAAACAGGTTCAAAGCTCAAGGCTGCTAACCACAGTGTGTACAAATGATATAAGATGAAATATGTAATTGTCATGCCTTTTATAAGCAACACTTGTAACACAACACCAGATCCCTTGCTTTGGACAGTCCAGAACAAATCTACTATTTAGATTCTACTTTGTTTAATAGAGTCATTTATAAAGATGTTTTCAAATACAGGAAATATGAAAATAAGTATAAGCTAATGCTAGCTGTGTGACTACCCGATTTGCATTGCGCATGCGCGAGATTGTCCGCCATATTG
The DNA here is from genome assembly GCF_902827175.1 of Gymnodraco acuticeps. Classification (NCBI taxonomy): domain Eukaryota; kingdom Metazoa; phylum Chordata; class Actinopteri; order Perciformes; family Bathydraconidae; genus Gymnodraco; species Gymnodraco acuticeps. The sequence continues at coordinate 410,999 of NW_022991672.1, forward strand.
GACAGCTATACGGCAACCCACATAGGACATTTGTTTCGCAAAGCATACAAAAAAACCACAAAAAACCCAACAACATTAATCTGAACGAGAGATATGAGTTAATGTTATTACAATGTGACTTCACTATTATTTAACAACTACTTTTATTGGGTTAAGTACAATCTCAGAATAAGTGTTCAACATTAATGACAAGGAAACAAAGCTCTGGTCAGAAGCATTTTTTATAAAAAGCTTTAACAAAATTAAGTATTTCTGTACATTTTGAATGCAATCTAACTTTCCAACTCAGAAAACGAAAAACGAAAAAGTGCCAAAAGTCTTCTCACATGGCTGAGCTGCTTTGCAATATACTTCACCACTGAAGAATACAAATATGTATAAAGTAAACTATGATGCAATCTAACTTTCCAACTCAGAAAAATGATAAAGAGCATGAACAAAGAACATGTAAAAACAAATGCAAAATTTGCACAATCTAAAATGAGAAACTGTAACTGCAAGTAACAAAGTCTGAGCCATGGTAAAGAGTTACATTGAACACCAAGCTGATCAGATAACTCCCTGGTTGGTCTGAAGTCCTTCTATCTCCAGGATCTGTACAAATCGGCACATTATGCCAAAAGTCTTCTCACTGGGTGAGCTGCTTTGCAATATACTTCACATTGTTAGAAAAGGCTCCAGAAGGCCTTGGGGACATCAGTATCAGGGGCTGGAGCTGGACAGGCTCTTTCATCAGCACTTCTCCTTCCCTTTGCCAGCCAGGACCTCACATACTGTTCCGGATTGAACTGTCCTAGTGATGGTCCATTACATTGAATGAAAACCAGGCTGGACAGTCGGCTGACAGAGAGAGCATTCCTTTTTGCAGTAAGGATATCGTTCATGCAGCTGAATGCCCGCTCACACTCACTAGTGGAGACAGCGATGGTTCGGACTGCTTTCAGTAGAGGCTCCATGGCAGCAGGTGTACGGGATGCCCTGGTTTCCTTGTATTCGCGAAAGCCCTGAACAGTCTCTCTTCTGTCCACTTTCAGCACTTCGCACAAACGTAGCACCTCTACGTCCCTATACTGTACGTCTAACTCCTCTTCAGGCCAACTTCCAGGATGGATAACTTTCATGTCCTGGATTAGCTGATTGTCCCGGGCCTCCCGGCCATGTAATGGGATTTCTCTTGTGCTGACATGAGAGGAGGTTGTGGAAGTCATTCTGTGTCTCAGATTCTCTACCATACTGCGGAAAAACTGACCTGCATGAATCTGTACAAGCCTGCAATTCTCACGCAGGGCAACACCCTTGAAGGACTTCTCAGCTAGAGCTGTATGAACTGTAGTCATGTGTGGGCCAGGCATGGTGACCATGGATTCAAAAACTCGTATTTCTCGAGTTAAGAGCCTATCTGCTGTAGGCAGTGTCATCTCTCTTTTTTGGAGTTGCCGAGAGAGGTCCCTGAGCTCTGTGAGCGCATCGTACATCAGTCCCAGATTGCTGACAAACGTTGCAGATGTGAGCACATCATCCAGGCCCTTGTACTTTGCTCTGTCTCTGGAATCCCTGCTCGTGTCGTTTGCAGCATTTGTGAAGTGATCATGAAGCACTCGGTAGTTTTCCCAGACTGCTCTGACGCTCCTTTCACTTGAAGCCACCCAGCGGATGGACAAAACACGCCCTATCACCAGGAGACGCTGTCCGACTGCTTGCGCACACTGCGCTAACTGCCTCTGATTTTTGGGGAAGGCATGGAACAAGGAATAGAGTTTGTCAAAAAAGATCTGGAAATGATTGAGCCCTGAGACCTCCTTGACCACATCCCCAACTGCCAGCTCTAGACGATGATTGGAGCAGTGCCACACAAACAGGCTTGGGAATTTACTACACAACTGGGTAGCAACGCCTGTTCTCTTCCCTAGCATGACTGAAGCCCCATCACATGCAAAAGAAACGAAACACTGACCTAAAAAGTCCTCGTTAAAATCTCTTCCAAGACACTCCATTAATGCCTTTGTGATGTCATCAGCCGTTGTTCCATCCAACTCGATCAGCTCCCAAAAAAACGTTTCGGGCTCAGCATCAGCTAATGCTGAGCGTAGACACACAACAAGCACCGTTTTACCACTAATAGTGGTAGATTCATCGACCAAAACACAGAGTTTTCTTTGGTTTTCTGTAATGTCTTTTGCCATTTTTTTCTTCAGCTCATGAGCTATGTGGTCGATGATTTCGCCACAGGTTTTATTGGAGTGCAAAACCCTGCCCACGTTCAGCCCATTCAGTTTCTGTACATTCAAATCAATTGGCATGTCTGTGAATGGCCGGCTATGTTTGCCAATTTTATATGCCGTTCGAAAAACTCTGATAGTGGTGTCTAATTCAGATTTATGCATAGACTGCACTTGATGTTGAATAGTTTCACGTGAAGCAGATGTAAGGATGTCAGCAGCTTTTACATGGGCTTGTGATTCTTTATGTTCTTTGATTTTTTTTCTCAGGCTAGCTTGTTGTTTTCCCTTGTCAACACCGAAATGAGACACTGCACACTCACCCCATTCAGTTGACAGTTTCAGTCCTTGTCCAGTGTGTATTCCCAAAGATTTGACATGATCTCTGCATATCCGACATCCTAGCTTCTTATCTTTAAGAAGGAGCCATGCATTGGTCTTGCAAAAATATTGCACCTGGTCCGTTGTCCAGCAGTCAGGTGCATCGCTTTGCCCGGTGATGGTGGTGGCAGTTGCGCCAGCAGCAGCTAACGTTAGAGGCTCTGGAGGAGGCGGCGGAGCTAGTGCTAATGCTAATGCACTAGAACTTGGAGCAGGAGGATCAACCAAAGAAAGCTCCCCATCAGACACAATTTCCAACACAGGCACAGCATTCTCTGTATTTGAAGTTTCTTCCGGCGACAACCGCTGTCTTTTTGCACTTTTATTAATCCACGCTAACATTTTAGAAATGCTAATTTGTGACGTGACTTGCTTTCCTTCTCTCGGGGGCGTGCCTGCTCTGTTCTATCACTCTACATAGCCACCCACTGGGTGGGAGTTGCACTGCATAAACACAACACACGTGCATCTAGGTATGTAAATTGTAAAGCATTAAAACATGGTTTTACTAACAGTTTTCAGTATGTTGTTACTTCGGCATTATTATTATTATTATTTTGAAACGTGTATTACTATTAAATCACGGTCAAATAGGTTAATTTTTACATAGTCGTTTCCACCACAGTATTTACATGGAGAAGATAAGCCCCGCCCCCTCTCCAGCACGTTCTGTTTGAATGACAGGAGTAAACAGCTGACAGCCGCTGTGAAACTCCAGCGGTTAGAGCGATGAGAATGTCCGTTCGGCACCTCATGACGCATCTACTGAGTACCGGGCGGCTGTATATATATATATGGATGTATAATAAGAACGGCGGGAGAGTGTTGAGTACTGGCACGGTGCATGAGTACCGGAGTACCGCCAGCATGCCGGTACTAAGCAAGAAGTGCCGGTACTCCATGGGTCAGAACCAGAAGTGCCGGTACTGCGTACCGGTGAGTACCGGCCCAATTCCAGCACTGCTGGCTGCAGTGTGCTCACTATCTGCTTTCTGTGTGACCTGAGTGTCTGTGTGTGATACTGTGTGTACCGGCTGCCTGTGTGCTTTCTACGCGTGAAACCGTTGGCTCTGCCACGGACCGACTGACCTGCGGTTCCACCACCTTCGTTTCCGCCGCGGGCGCGGGCCCGGCCGTGGACAAAACAACCAGCAGCGGCTCCGCAGCTGGCGCGGACCCCAGCACCGGCGGCCCGGCCGTGGACAAAGGGACCTGCATCGGCTCCGCCGCGGGCTCGGACCCCAGCACCGGCGGCCCGGCAGTGGACAAGGCAACCAGTAGCGGCTCCGCCGCGGGCACCGTCGGGCCGGCTGCGAGCGCGGATACCACGGGTCAGAGCCATATAATAGAAGAGTTATGACATCTCCGTTCACTCCAATGGACCACTTTTTTTACAGCAATGGCGGATCGTGGAGCCTCTCAATCGTTCCCCGGAAGTTAGCGCCAAGGCTAGCAGAGCTGTGGAGTTGCAGCATAATAGACCGTTCGTGACGGACTTTTAAAGGTAAGAAGAAGTTTAAAGATTTATATTGCGGATATTATCAGTACATCTGATTCAATTGAACATGTGTATTAAAGGATGTCAGTGGATTATCCCTAAATTAGTAGATTTAGGGAACGTTTACAGATAACAGATCAAGCTAGGATACCGAAGGAAGTTAGCAACAGACGTTGAACAACCTTTTAATTGTAAATTCCGTTCTCTTAATGTCTATTTGGTCCAACGTTGTTGAATTAGAGAAGAGGGGCTTCTAAACGGGATTGTATGCGGGGGTGGAGGGACTTAAATATTAGATAACTATCACTTTGGTGCGTGTAAGAGTGAGTGTTTTTAGCAGAGCCATATTGTGTCCTTGTGATTATGTTGATTATTACCTGTGTATAATGTTGCAGCTCAGCTGATTTTGGATTGATGGCAAAGGGAGAGGGACTTAAGTGAGAGTGAACACACAAGGTAAGTTTAATACTACTGTTTTATATAAGTAAGCATACTAAACATGTATTATATCACTGTATTATATAAGTAATCTTGTTAGTAACCTACTGTATGGCAGGTGGAGGGGCAGTGATGTTACAGGTGGAGGAGCAAAACTGCAAGACTGCAAACTCACAAGACAGAGAAATCAAAGTTTGTTCTCCAGAGAAGAGGTTGATTTCACTTCAATTTTTTCATATTTTCTAAAGATGTGGAAATGGCAACAAAAAAACACGTGAGAGCTGTAACCAAGACAACTGTAACAACATGAGTAGACAGCCACCAAGGTTTTTCAAGTCCCTCTCTTACTCCATTTTGCCAACCCAAACTTCCAGGTACATGACGGGACACCTTGCTTGTTTTTGTTGTTTGCGCTCCTCTGGCAGGTGGAGGGCAGTGATCCCTTCCCTTCTTCCCTCAATCTTTGAGACTAATGTAAGTAGAAGACATGGCACTGTAAATGTTCGAACATTTAAAATATTATACCACTTAAAAATAAGAAATATTACTTTTGTTACTAAGAGTTCATACTTATTATACCTGTGTCACCTTTCACACTATCGCTGTGATCATGAGCTATGGGCTTTGTAGATACAGGTCCCGGGGTGAATCGTGGTGCAGGGGCCCTTCTCTTTTTGACCACAGGGCGATGCACGAAGATGGTGGGTATAGCCTCTGCTCTCAGCCTAGTCTTGCCCTTTTTTGTCTTGACAAACTGGTCTGCATCAAAATGTGCCTGCGGAGTGACTTGAGGTTACTTCACACACAGAACAACTGTGTCTGAATCTTGTCTGCCCACATACATATTCCATAGTGGTTGAATACACAGTATTAGGAAACACTTTATACTTACTGGACATGTTATACTCATTACATACTGTATATACAATATGACCAAGAATGTGAGACAACTTTATAGAAATTCATATCACATATGTTACTGATGCCATTTGTCATACTTTGTTAAACTCACAAATAATAAAGTTCCATAACTTCAGTTGGGAACAAAGACCACACCTTATCTCGCCAAGGCAATTTCCCATCCAATAGGTGTGCTATATAGGTGTGTATAACCCTTTCTCCTGTCTGTTTATCCCTCTTTCAGCACAAGAACCAGAGGGGGATTCAATGGAGCCTGAATACCTGCACTGAGACCCTCACCCTGCACCCTGTGTCTCAACTCTCAGTGTTTTTCAAGCCTTTCCCTGTTTTTTTGTATTAAACAAAACATTAAGCTTTCCCAATGGTGTGGTTTTCGTTTTGTGAAAAAGTGCAAATGCAGTGTTTGTATATAAATCACATATTTTGTTGCTGTTGGTCGTGAAATTGCTCCTGCTTCCTCCGCTCTGTGTCAGTGGGGAAGCTGTACATTCGTACTCCTTTGTCTGAGCGATTGGAGCATCCCCAGGCAGCACAGCAAACCATGGTGGCGACTAGGAGGCAGCACAGCAAACCAGGACAACACGGAGGAAAAGGCACAGACAAACTGCATGATATGCTATTCAATGTTTATTGAATTCCATGTATTTGCAATGGATGTTCCTAAAACAACACATTTAACATCATCATCATCATCATGCTGCTGCTGCTAGTCCTTTGATAGTCACCTGTCGGTCTCCTGTCCTTTCTGAAAGCCATAAAGATGACATTAGTCATTTAGATAACTTGTGTCCTCAATTACCATGGTTACTGAAACTACCATGAATTTAAGAAAATGGTAGACATTAATCTAATCTGAATTTTAAAGCATTACTTTAGATCCCCTCCCTCTAAATATATCAATAAACATTAGAAAGTGATGCTCCTGACTACCATACAAGTTTAAGAAGATAATATTGGTTTTAAAGAATTCAAAGCTATAAATAAACAGCAACAGGCTCTTTAACCAAGGCACTGTTAGCCTAACATGTAAACTAGTTCACACTAATCCTAATATTATCACTTAATATTAGCAAATTCTATTTTATTTTTTAAAACATATTGATGTAAATACATACACATATCGATTTGTTGTATAAATATTGCAAATCAAAACCTTTATTCACTAATAATTACCAAAAATCGTAGTTCTATCTCCTGTTATCAATGCATTCACATTGCCCGCCATGAACTTCCGGGGAACGATCCGCTTCTACATGAACCACGTGACGATAACCGTTTTTGGACTTCCGTTGTCATAACTCTTCTATTATATGGCTCTGCCACGGGCGCGTCACCCGCCCTCTCCGGGCACGCGCGGATCAGGTGTCCTGCCGCTCCACAACCATAACATTTCAAAATGTCAGACGTAACATGGACAGTATACACAAAATCATCAATTTTAAACTTGAGAGCCAGATTAAGTTCCCCTTCATCCTTTTTCAGGACCATAAGCACCTGTCTCCTAAAAGACACAACGTGCTTGAGGTGCGGGGATTTGCAGCCCAGGGGGATCAACTTAATGGGAGACGCAAGCTGGCCGTATCGAGCAGCTCTCTCTCCAACAACTCGTTTCTCAGAAACGGGGGTACATTAGAGATGATGACTTTTTTAGCTGGAGTGACCAGGGGTAGCACGGGTAACAGCGTCCCTTTAATCACTACACGCTCTCCACCAGCTGGTTAGCTTTCTCCGTGCAGTCTAAAAAAATAACCACTGCACTGTTCATGCGGGAGGCAGATTTAACTCTGCCATATCCCACCACAGCCCCCACAGCCAGACCACACTCCTCCACCGACACACCGACACACCGACAGGTGGAGAGAGCTTGATGGCGTGTTGGCGAGTTGGCGAGTCAGCTTCTCTAACACAGCGCAGCTGCCACGGAACGCCATGCCGGGCGGCGTGACTGCAGCTGCAGCCGCTCGACAAACAATTAGACAAACAATTCACCAGTGCAACCAAACAACACCACCAAAAAACACCAAAGTCGGTGAAGTGATGCACAAAGACATAAACTATCACCCAGAGAAAAATGAATTGTTAACAATGGTTTGAAAAGTTGTACAACTTTAAACGATCGCTCTCCGCTATACTCACCGGTCCACTCACAATCAGACAGAGAGAGACAGAGACAGAGACAGAGACACAGAGAGAGAGAGAGAGAGAGAGAGAGAGAGAGGAGAGAGAGAGAGAGAGAGAGAGAGAGAGAGAGAGAGAGAGAGAGAGAGAGAGAGATTTTTGTTAGCATCTGATGCTAGCTTGGAGCTAATAGATATAAGGAGGTGTTTCTACAAGCTGGAGGGAGAGCTAGCCCGTGGACAGTGGCGGCGCAAGAGTATTTTTGTTGGGTAATCTATGGTAGAGCTAACCCATGGTGGGGCTCAAGTCAGTATTTGCAATGTAATTACATACACGCTCCCCTTGACAGTGAAACGCCACTCGTTAGATTATTTCCCTGTCTCAATCCAAATTGAACTGTATGAAATAAAAAGGCACATTTGTCTTGTAGTAAATAAAAAGGGCGACCTGAAGCCAATCCTGCAATTCCCCACAGGTGAAAGAGTTGACATGCTGAAAACCCAACCCCTGGGGGGGTCTGAGGGGATTCTCCAACCAGGAGACTTTTTTAAATACTAACATAAAATACACATTCTAGTTCTCTTTTGAGAAGAAAAATAAATAAATCTATCACTACACGACATATATAAAAAAATGAATGCCATTTTAGTTTTGTGTTACTTTGTTCTGAAAGCTGAACCTGCTGCTCCTCACTGAAGAGGGAAGAGGCTGTGAATTACTTTACATTGTGGATAAGGGTGGATAGCCCCCATTGTTCTGTGTGTCAAAATAAAAGACAGCCCACACACCTATCAATCATCAAACCGTGGGGTCTTATTTCATTACGTAATGTTGTATCGATGTATATAGAGATGTACTACAGCAGGGGTGGGGAACCTCCGGCCCCCGGGCCGTATACGGCCTGCGAGACCATTTGGTATGGCCCTCGAGGTAATTTATAAACACACGCAAAAAAGAAAAAAATTAAAGAAATCTAGACCGCAAAATAATTAAACAAGCGAGTGCCTGTTTTTCCTGGCAACGGTCATGGTCCTTGAACACAACACGAGCCTAACGTGTCATCACGTGGTATAATATCACGTCTGACGGGGGTGCAATTCTGACGGAGAGCACCAGAACGCCGCTCCGGCACTTCAAAAAATGGCAGTACCAATAAATCCGTACCGGTCCGTACACATGCTGCAGTTTTGGCGTGGCTGTGTCTAGTTGAAAGCCCAGTGGCGATCTGCTCATCTGTCACACTGATCATAACTTTGTTGTTATTAGCATCTGGTTAGCTAGCTATGCTAATGAATATAAGAAGCTTTTTCCACAACCAGTGAGGTAAAGGCACATCTTTATATGATCATTATAGTTATAAAAAAATAAGAGAATAAAGTAAACAGGTATAAAATACTATATGACAGTAAAAAAAAGTTGTTATTAATAAACAAGAATACAGTTTGAAAGGAGAGTGATTTGTAAAATATCCATAAAGAAAAAGAAAATCTGCTTCCAGTTCTGTTTCATATGGGTGCTGAGAGATGTTTCCATAGATCTCTTCATGTTGCTCTCAAAGTGCACCAGATTGATGCTTTTAACTTCAACATTTAAAAACAAATCTTCCCGGGGGAGCATGCCCCCTAGAGGAGGTTAGGTCCCCCCCCACTTAAATCATGTCCATGGATAGGAAACTAAATACATTTACATTTCTTGTGTCCATATCTTTCTGTTTGGTGGTCATGCCACACCGTGCACGAGTCATGGTGAGATATCTGGATTAAGAGGTTGCTTTTTCTTTGCACAGCATGAAAGAAAGGCCAAATGAAATGGGCTGTGATTTTTAAGCAGAGGTCAATAATTTGTGCGGCCCTCGGAGGATGTTGAAAAAATTGAAATGGCCCTTGAGAGGAAAAAGGTTCCCCACCCCTGTACTACAGCAAAAGTATTCTCCGTCGGGACTTCCTGCAACAACACCACGCCGTTATCGTGATTCTGATTGGCCAGAAGACATTATCAAAGATGTTCTATTGAGACTCCGTGACAAAAGTTTTGAAAACCATTTCTAGTCTTCGTTATTTCCAGACAAGTGGCTACTGAAACCAATCTTACGAACTGCTGTCTGTGCAATTTACTCCGCGCGAGTTGGCGGACTTTATTTTGCTTACTTTAACATCATTTTTCACGGTGGGGCTAATCCATTTCTTAGTATGGCTGTAGCCTACCCCAGCCATACCCTGGCGCCGCCACTGCCCGTGGACCCCCCTAGAGGATGTGAGGTCCACCCACAAATAAAATAGGTTCACATCAGTGTTAATTTTGGCAGCTGTTTTTGATTTAGTCTTAAGACAAAAATGGTTATTAGTTTGTCACATTTTAGTCATTCCTATCCTTCGTAGTTTTAGTCTAGTTTTAGTCGACAAAAACTCAAAACGTTTTAGTCTACTTTTAGTTGATGAAAAATTACTTTTAGTAAAAAAAAAAGGTTTTCTCTCTTTAAACCAATTCAGTTAAATACAGGTTTCTGACATTGGAATCAAGGTGACAGCATCAAGTGTTGAAATTCGTAAAGCAACATTTCCTTCTCTTAACACTTTACTTGTGTAATATCTAGGGATGGGTATCGCTAAGGTTTTTAACGGTACTACTATTATCGATACTGCTCATCGATCCGGTACCTTAACGGTATTCTTGTAGGTACTTTTTGTTATTTTTTAAAGGGAAAAACTAAACAAATTGTTAACTGAATTAACATTGCTTTATTTACATGTGAAATAAATAAATAAAATATGTGTAATTATGTTATTATATTGTACTGTACTTGAGTAAAATGTTGAGGTAGGCTACTTAGTACTTCTACTCCACTACAGTTCAGAGGTAAATTATGTAATTTTACTCCACTACATGTATTTAATCCCTTTAGTTACTTTATTGATCTGGATGAATGATGTGAAATATAATCAAGTGTTGAATCAGAATTTAGTTCCACCTGGAGTAAATCCACAAGCTACCCTGCAGTATACAAAGTCATTCAAACTAGCTGCACCTTCACCAGCTTTGAGAACACTTTCATGACCAATCATTATAAAACATATCATATATATTATTCTGAAATGGACCAATCTGCACCATGACTACTTTTATACTTTTACTTGAGGAACATTTTGAATGAAGGACTTTTACTGTAACAGAGTTTCCTACACAATGGTATTTTTTTTACTTAATTACAAGATCTGAGTACTTCTCCCACCTCTGCGCACCTGATGTGATAACGTTACTCGTAATTGGCGCAACAGAGCTACTTAAGGAAGTCGAAAATTGTGCATTTCTCCGATTGAATATGACGCATTTTCAATCAATCAATGTTTATTTATATAGCCCAATATCACAAATGTTACATTTGTCTCAGTGGTCTTCACAGTGTGTACAAAATATCAGTATGACAATACGACACCCTCTGTCCTTAGACCCTCAGGGAGAGCAACAGAGGAGGGATCCCTCTCCCAGGACGGACAGACGTGCAATAGATGCCGTGTGTAAATCGAAAAGATAATACATTTACAACATAGGTAGACGTAGACCAAATGTTTGGAAATGCATGTGTCTATAATAAGAAGATGAATCCACGAGGATGTCAACAATCTTGTGGGAGCCTTCAGGGAAGTAGTATTTTTTGGCCAGCTGTCTGGACAGACTACTGTACTCGTGTCAACGCCCTAACGCCATAACACTAATGGCAAACAAGCTTTGTCCACATCGAGCCTTGTAGAGTGTCTCTATACTCTCTGAACGCTCCGTCCCCGGCAGATCTCTGTGTCCGCTGCAGCGTGTCTGTTAGGCCCCGCCCCCCGCACACAGAGACACAGGGAGATCGCTCTTCTGGAGTGAAGAGAGCGAAAATAATGATATTGCAAGTTAGAAACATAAGATGCATTTTGACAGACAAGATGGACACTTGGGGGAAAATATGCTGCATTTTGAATGTCTGATAGTCCACCATTAACACCTTAGTCCCGTCTCGTCAACGAAAACTAAATATACATTTCGTCATAGTTTTCGTTATCAAGAATCTATTTTTAGCGCGTCATCGTCTTAGTCATGTAAAAAAGGTTGTTGACGAACATTTTTCGTCCTAGTTTTCGTTGACGAAATTAACACTGGTTCACATGGATAGGATACTAGATAAATCTACACACTCATAATATACCCTCCTGGGACCCGAGGAAAAAAGTGTCTTCCAATTTCCTTTTTTTTGTGATTTCCTACCTATTTAGGGTTAAAAAAACATCTTGCAATTTAGACTTTTTTTATTTTATTTTATTTTAAAATGTTACAGTATGTCCACTGTAGAGGACGTAGGGACCATATTAGTTTGAAAAGACAGCCGAAATTAACAGATGGACTATGTAACGTATTATGGTTATATAGAGTGATATTAATACAATAATACATTCACCTTTATTTAAAACATGAATAAGTAATTGATCTGAACATTGCTGTTTATTTGTATACAAAACTAGCTTGTTTTTTTGGTGAATCTTTCCAGATCTTCAAAGACTTTGTAGTCAATGTAGTGGGAAAGTACCTCATTGACTCCAGTCAGCACGGGCTGTAGGGTCATCTTGACTAGTTTGATGGATCTGGTCTCCATTTGACCTGCTCATAGAAACAAAGCTTGCATTCCTGAGGCAACTCTCATTTTTCATGGCTCCACTTAAAATAAAAACAACAATAAGACATACGTGCTACTCTTGGCCCACAGAGGGCCATGTCTTTCCAGCTCGTCCCTATCTGTCTCTATGTATCTATCTGTGAGCTCATCCTGCATCTTTCCCCCCCTTCTTCTTGACCCTCTTCTATCCCAGGTGTGAAAGCCTCATCTCTCTCATCATCTGAGAGCTCAACATCTGAATCTCCCTGAACTATCTGGTACAGAAAATGTCTGCTTCAGTTCCGTCTCCTGCAACAATATTGAGTCATAAAGTCCATGAAGATAGTCCTGACGTCCACTAGAATGGACATTTATAAAAGGGCTGTTATTTGAAAACTTGAATTATTTAATTTCATTCAGAACTAATTATATAGTTCCTCACATGTTAATAAACAAGAACATATATGATTTGAAGGTAAAAATGACAATTATTCAACAATATTTGACTTCTCCTCCTGCTTCTATACCATTTTGTTTTTCGTATGCCAGCCATTTTGGATGAAAAGAAAGAGGAACTTCCCAGCATGCAATTTTAAGCAATGACATATCACTGGAAAGACCAGGATGTCCTCTGTACAGCACATCAGGGATTGGTAGAGTAGCTCAAAAGAGTAAAAGGAGATGCATGTTAACAAAATGTCCACTACAGTGGACATTTTCAATGGGCTGGGTCCCAGGAGGATACACTAAACATTTTTGAGGGATTTAAAAAAAATATCTAAATATTTGTAGAAAGGCAGGAAATGGGATTCAAATCAAGAACATTTTTCATTGCGAAGGACCCCCTGTTTTGTGTCCGCCATACTTCTCAAACCAAAGTTACACCCTATACTATGAACCCGAAAATGTATACAACACCAACGTTTTATGTAAGAAATGACATAGACCAAAACAACCAAAATAATTTAGGTTGTTTTGTCTGTAAGAATTCAAATTCAAGTAAAAATGAAATCTGGAAAGTCATAGCAGCATTCAGTTTAAACTCTAAGAAACACAATGTGTAAGCTCTAATACTGTTGGGGGATTTTGCCGTTGTTGAACAGAGGAGTGAAACCTCCTGCTGAGCATCACTGAAGTTAATACTAGTTGTTAAAAAACAGTAAACGTTATCAGCTTCAAAAGGCAGACAGCAGTTACTACAGAAACAGGTTCAAAGCTCAAGGCTACTTACCACAGTGTGTACAAATGATATAAGATGAAATATGTAATTGTCATGCCTTTTATAAGCAACACTTGTAACATAACACCAGATCCCTTGCTTTGGACAGTCCAGAACAAATCTACTATTTAGATACTACTTTGTTTAATAGAGTCAATTATAAAGATGTTTTCAAATACAGGAAATATGAAAATAAGTATAAGCTAATGCTAGCTTTGACTGTATGCTCTCTAACCTAACCAGAGTTTACATTGTATTTGTTGCTGTTGCTAATGTAAATATTGAGTTTTCTATAACTGACACATTTATATTGTGTAATATTCTTTATATCGTAAAATGGATGTAGTCAGATTCAGATTGTAATCCAACTTTGACTAAATGTTTAGTAAGTGATGTGTCTGTAGTGAACTCACCAGTGTTTGCAGAGTCCTGCTGTGTTGTTGAGAAAAAGCTGCTGGATTCAGTTGAGTGTTTCTTCAGAGAAACAGAGACGTGTCTCGGCTGCTGCTCTGCTGTCGCTCAGACAAACAACAACTTTCAGTTCCGGGAAATTGAAACTCTTCTCTTAGCGTTTAGTCCCTCCCACCAGGGAAGCATGGAGAGACGCAAGGAAACCACGAGAAGCAGAGAAATGAGTTTTAAGAGCAATGGGACTTCCTTTCCTCCGGAGCGTCACGTGAAGCGATGTCCTTTGTGATGACGCAGCACAGCTGATAGTCTGACAGCAGCTCTGTCCCCGTTATTTCCACACTCACCCTCGCCTCTGTTAGCACACATTTACTGACACAAACATTTGTATCATCTGTTGTAGACCAAATAAATAAAAATAAGAACTCATTCTCAAAAAAGATAAAAGCCATTCTTAAAATGTATAAACGAACAATAGTTTGATTAACATTGATTGCACAATATAAATAAAATAATTGAGAGAAGAAAAAGAGATATTGTAGTGCTGAGAGATAGGGAGAATGAAGGTATGAAGCTAGCTTTAATGAGCAGCAGAAACGGACATGTTGTCAGTTCGCAGCCCAAGAAGACAAGAGGAAGAAACCAGGGCCCTTTCTCATTTCTCTAACTCCCCTCCTCGACTCCTATCCTCGACTCCTATCCTCGAGACTTAAGAGGCTTCTCAATACTCAAATTTCCTCGGTCCTCCGGTAGTGACCCGGAAATGAATTTCAGCGCGCCATTTTGAAGGACATCTCATTTCTCTAAATGCAGACCGAGGACCGAGGATCGAGCATTGAGGAGGCTCTCTGGAGGAGCTATAACCGAGGATACACTGATGGTTCCTCCACGGCTCCTCCGCGGATGCATTTCCGGGAACGGTGAAGCCGCTGACGTCACTTCTTCTTCTTCTGCTTTGGGTTTACTGGCAGGCCGCAAACAACTTCACGGCGTATACTGCCACCCGAAGTCCCCGGCCGGAAGTCCCCGGAGTTGGGGACTGGCTTCAGTAGAAGCTGCTGCTGCTGCTGCTGCTGCTGCTGCTGCTGCTGCTGCTGCTGCTGCTGCAATCCGCCCAGCCAATCAGAAATAGTAACCTTTTTCTCCCACGAAAGTACCTGTTCTCTAGCAGGGACTGAAAAGGGGGTACAAAGTTTCTCATGAACTAATTTATCTTCTGGATGTTTTTGGTGTCAACGCAACATTTCGGAAATATATCAGAACTAAAGTGGGAAAAGTACTGCTGTGTGAACGCGCCTTATGGACTGTACCCAATATTTGTAATCTACATCCATTATGTTGACATTTCTAATGTAAATCAAAATGAATGCTGCACAATAATTTGTAATAGTTTTTAAAAAATCGTTTGAATTATATATGGATTTTCTTGGTAATGAATTACTTTTGACGGTAAAAAAAAAGAGTTACTGGTACTTATGACCCTTTTTGAGTAAAGTATCTCTCAAAAATGTAACTTTTAAAATAAATATTCACTTAAGACGATAAAATGTAAAGAATAGAAGGAAATTGGCAAATTTGAGATTAAGAAACAAATTATTTCTGAAATGTTCGCATGAAAAGTTTTTTAAAATGATAAATGTATTATCAGAAAATTATTACTAGCCATTGATGCAATACATCATGGTACGAAAAGGACTCAACGGTATGTTGTTCTGAAAGCCCTTCTTTTTGTACAAGTAGTATTGTACGGCAGAGTTTTACCACTTTGTGCAATGCAAAGATTTGTATCACCTGGTCATTTTCAGACAACACTCTTTGAGTTAAAGATCTCTCCCAAACTTAACTTTAAACATAAATATTCCCTTTAGTATGATTCAAAAAGCAAAGGATAGTAGGAAATTACCATCTTTGATACTAAAAACAGCATTATTCCTGAAATGTTTGCACTTTAAATGGTTTATATATAATCCATAAAAGTTGGCTTTAAATATTTCTTGTTATTTGGTCGTTACAGTTCAGTACTTGGTACAAAAAATAACATTTTGACCCGCTTTGAGTTATGAAAATCACCTTTTTGTTCAAATTAGCATTTTAAAACCCTAAAATCTGACTTATTTCCTTTAGTGTCTTTACACTACATCATGAATATTATACTTGAACATCTTAACAATGTGTTAGTGCTGAAATATGAACATATTACATGTTCTGGTATTAATGAGAAATGTTTGTACTCTCCGTGTTTGAACCACTTTACATCATATCTTCAGGGATTTATAACGTTGTGTAACTCCGTGTTGTACTAAGCCTTACAGCCAGTTTGTATTATAGTATGTTGGGTTTTTAATGTGGTGGCGGACACTGTTTGTTTCTATATGAATGTGCTGAAAGACTTAATGAAACCACAACATCGACCGCAGGGGAGCTTTTATTTTTTTAAATATAACATTTCTGTCCATTTCTTTGAACTTCATCTCCTAGCTTGATGCTAATCGACAAGCTAACCGATTGAATCGTTGACCTGGGCCGCTTTTCTTTTTTATCACTGTTAAGATATATTTTACTTTAGCTGAGAGATAAATTAAGAGGCTTAAATAAATGTATGTTGTAATGTAAACAATAAGGGGATTGTTAGCTTTAGCCTCTTTAACACTAGCTAATCGGCTAAAGCTAAACAACTGGAGCTGACCTAAAACCTTTTTTAAATCACAGTTAAGTTATATTTTACTATAGCTAGGATGTTCAAAAGAAGCTCAAATATATTATTATTAACATATCTATAAATATTAAAGGTTTTTTCTGATCTGATTAACTTTAGCTTCTCCAGTCCGAGCTAATTGGCTAAAGCTAAACAAGTTAAAACAACACAAAGTCGTAGTTCAGCTTTTCTTTTTTGACTTTGTACAAAGCTCAATTTCCTATCAATCTGACCTAAATGAGCCGATAAGTAAAAAAATAAGTTTATTTTGACAACATTCTTATACCCATCAACATGTAGCCCATGTTTATTTTTACTCTAACACTAGTAAGGCTTCTTAAATTATATTTTTTTGCAGCTTGATTAAGTGTCTGTTACCCAGCTAATGCAGCTATGTTTAAATCATGTCTCTATTTGTATTTTCAGTCTGAAAGCTTTTAATCCAGCGTTTTAAACATTTTATTTGACGTTAAATTCCCTTTATTTCAATGAAAAAGTTGCACATTTGACAAACTGTGTCCTTTCTGTCGGCTGCTGTCTTTAGGATACAATGGTTTTATAAACTGGTGTCGTTGTATACATAGGTGTACGTTTTTTAAATGAAATGATTGCTCTTCTTAAATTGTAATGTACATTTTTTTTAAAAGTAAAATCAAATGTCAAACACTGACAGTCTCCTGTTTTTAATTGTTGCTCTGCGCAGTACCACGTTCAGCCTGTTGGTGTCAGTAGAGAGTCAGAGGAGACGATGAAACACAAACAGTACATTCATAAACACTCTAATTTCTCTTTATGGCAGGGTAGAGCGAAATGCAGATTCCACAGAAAATTCCTTTATTCCAAGGTCAAATGGAAACTAACAGAACTCTTCCCCGTGAACACAGTGAAGTCAAGATACACAGATTCATCTCCCTCCATCATGTTGATTTGAATCCGAAGTTCTGAACATGAGCCCGCCTCGCTCGGCCTTCTGAGCCAATCACAGCAAGATAATGCTTCCGTTTCAACTATACTCCTTCCGTTTCCACTATACTTTCTCTCACACATACATACATTCTTCTCTTGCATACATATATTGTCTTCAGACATGCATATACTATTATAATATTAAATGTAAACATTGAATGAATGTACATAAGAGCAAAATGTATGAATATGAGAGTGACAATGTATGAATGTGTGCGTTGAAATATATGTGTGTGAGAATGAAAATGCATGAACGTATGTAAAAGGATAATGTATGTGTGTGAGAGGACCAGTATGAATTACGGCCTGTACGGCCCCTTATATGAAACACTACTTCCACTATAATTCAATGAACACACATTGAAATATAACATGGCCTTTGACCTCATTCACACAGTACAACTGAGGTATTCTTAGACAGATATCTGTGTGTTGGGACGTACTATGAGATTGCCCAATTGTTCACTGTCTCATAGCATATTTTTGTTTACTCAGTGCAGACAGGTTGTCTTGAATCTTGCAGACACTGCCCTTACCTCTTAGTCCTTGAGCCAACTCCCTATTAGAGAGAACGTGCTATTCAAGCATTGTGTCGCTAACAGGTGAAGGTACGTCACCATTGGTTGACAGTTTTGAAAGGTTGGGCTATTTTGATTCCTTACTATGTTATCATTAAATAATGCCAGATTAAATTAGAATCTAATACAAAAAGTGGTCATATGAATTAGTTAATATTCTTTAAACGTAATTACTGTGTCGCTAACAGGTGAAGGTACGTCACCATTGAGGCGAGACACTGTTGTTGTAAAACATTGTTTTTTTCATTGGTTGTCAGTTTTGAAAGTTTGGGCTATTTTAATTCCTACCTCAAAATGAGTTTCAGTCCCATCTGTACTCTGAGTGGTTTGTTCATATATCATCAATAGCCAGATGTATAGACTGATTATTGATGATTGCGTTAAGGATTATAACATCTGTTTCCCTCAAAAACATGTGGAGAATAGATTTCTCTTAAAGGCTGCTGACAGTTTTTCTGGATTTATGTAGTGGTACAAACCCATATCAAAACTCCCCTCTGTAAAAACCTTTGACTCTAATAAGTCGACAATAAAACAATAATTTGATCCTGGCTTTAACCAATGTACACATTTCTGTGCTGTTTCTGTATGAGTTAGTATATTTAAAGATAACATTTCAGAAAACGTGTACTGTAATAAAAACAAAGTCATGATGTGAGTGAAACATTTTTTTAATTGTAATATTATTCACCATCCACCTCTTTAAAAATAATGACATTTCAAATGATAAGCTCCATCTTATAAACAGGGCATTAATCAAATAAACTTTATAAGCATATTTCATGCAATTTTGATATTTAAAAAACCCTTTATTTATCTCTCAGTCAGACGGGACGTTTGCAGTCAGTTAGTCTCACCTGTACAGGCAGTGCTGGAGTGTGTTCAAGGTGAAGAATGAGATCATAATCATTAGAAGCAGTCCAACCAGTCAGACCACTCTCACTGACACAGGCTGCAGCCATCAGACACTTAGATTAGCTTAGTTTAACATGTATACTATGAAAAGGGGAAAATAGTGAGTGAAAAAATACACATTTAAGTGTACTTAATATATCTCTGAACAAAAACTGAAATGTAAAAACAATTTGGCAACTTGTTTTGGTCCCAGTCAAGAAATAGCCCGACCCATAATCCCCTGTTAAACGTCTTATTGATGTTTTTACTCCTCTGATTTGGTATGGATTAAACAAACTGGATTCAGAGCTGCTGATAGGTGGATTTTGTTACCTTTGGACGGGCTGGCTTTGTCTTCCCCTGTTTCCAGTCTTTATGCTAAGCTAAGCTAACTAGGTGATGGCCTTATTTCTAACAAACATATACAGCAATCTTAATATCTATGATCAGCTGATCCAAGAGGGTTTTAATAGTTTATAAAGCTTCAGAAGAACCAAATCTATCAGACACATGTAGTTAAGTAGAAATGGAAATAGTTAAGTAAATTGTTTTAAGATACTTTCCCTAAATTGAGAACTAGTGAAAACTGTACTTCAGTTAGTACATTTAAAAAAACACAAAAAATAACATTCTTTGTTCCTTTTTTTTAATCCATTGAGGCTTTGTTCAAACTTTACAAGCGGTGTGCAGAGAGGTGGACGCAATACAATCAACACAACACAACAGACAGCTGAGATGTAACATTTAAATTTCCCTCATTTGTTAAACCACTGCAGCCTAATGTTTAATGATCAGGTATTGTTGATTTTCAAAGTAACTGTTTATAATTTTTTTACCAATATATTGTAATTAAAGCATGAATCCTGAATCGACCCCTTTAAAATATACCCATCATTTTTTCCTTTTAAAATTATTAAAAAACAAGTGCATTACTTCCACTATATGTGTGCTAGTATGAAACACTTTTTGAAAACACAATTCTGAGACAATAAATACTTTTCTTGTCCCCCTGACATATAAAGAAGTGGTAAAAGTTTATTTCTGAGTAAATAGTTTTCTGATCACTTCAAGTCATGACGGCAGGAAGTGCAATCCGTAGAATAAACTAGACTACATTAGAACATACTCATCAGTATTTTATGTGTTGTTATGCGTCTCATCAAGGTGAACCATATGTGATCAGATTCTGAAACATTAACAATGTGTACAATGTACTTCCCCAGTTGAATACATTGATTACATTTAGTGAGAGTGAATCTTTCTGTAGTAAATCAAATGGTTGTTCTACTCAGTGTGATTGACAGGAGAGATGATCAGAGAGGCAGAGTTTTTACCACCATCATTAACACAGGGACTAAAGTAAGGGTAGAGTTTCTCTTTGAAGCAGCAGCCAGTGAAGGAGTAGAGCAGAGCTGCAGCATCAACATCATAAAAGGAGACCAGACCCTCCTCATAATCCACAAACACCCCCACCTTCTCAGGCTGAGACTTCAGAGAGAGACGGACTGAAGGACCAGCACGAGCTGAGTACTGATTTCCATTCCTCAACACTATCATCCAGTAACCATCCTGAGGAGATGATGTGATCGGTCCCTTCCTGTTCATCGACTCTCTAGCCACTCCTAGAGTCCAGTCAGTCTTCCCTTTAACCTGAACCTCGTAATAAAATCTTCCTGAAGAGAAACTCTGCTTTGCTAAGACACTGACACAATAATCAAATCTCTCTGGATTGTCTGGGAGATTCTTCTTCACATCACCATCTTTAACTTGTTTTCCATCATCAGACAGGGTGAGGTTGGGATGTGCTGTATCAGGATCAAGAGTCACATCCTCCTCAGACTGCTGGACCCTCTTCAGCTCCACCTCAAGCAGCTTCTTCATCTGTTTACTGAGCGTCTCCTCCAGCTGAGTCACAGCTCTCACCACAGTCCCCTGATATGAAGGACGGACCCTGACTTCTGTCCAGTTCTTGGTGGGTGGAGCAGCGTTCAGGGACGTGAAGCTTTGGAGGAGGTGGAGCTGGTCTTCAGAGCGTGAGAGCTGCTCCACCTCAGAGCTTCTCTTCTTCAGCTCAGAGATCTCCTGTTCCAGCTCTTTGATGAAGCCTTCAGCCTGTTCCTCTGTCTCTCTCTGCTTCTCTTTGATGGTGTCGATGAGCTCGGCCTGGCTTCTCTCAACAGACTCCTTCAGAGCGGTGAAGACCTGAACACCTTCTGCTATCTCTCTGTCTGCTCCTTCCTTACTGAGCTCCACTGAGCGATTCATCTCCTGAATCTTCAGTCGTCTCTTCTGGATCATCTGCTGAATTTCAGCCTCTGTCTTCCCCAGCTCAGCCTTCTTTCTTTCATATCCTTCTTTCAGAGGAACAACATCATGTGTCTTGTGCTCTGAAACAGTGCAGAGCATGCAGACACACACCTGGTCGGTCTGACAGAACAGCTCCAGCAGTTTATCGTGCTTCACACATATCCTGCTTTCCAGGTTCTCCACAGGGTCGATCAGCTGATGTTTCTTCAGGCCTGCTCTTGTCAGGTGAGGCTCCAGGTGAGTCTCACAGTAGGATGTCAGACACACCAGGCAGGACTTCAGGGCCTTCAGTCTGGTTCCAGTGCAGACGTCACAGGGAACTTCTCCTGGTTTGACAACTTGTTGCTCTGAGCTGCTGCTGCTGGCTTTCTGTTGAGCTGACTGTCTGAACTGAGCAGCAATCTCAGAGATGAACGTGTTGACCAGCAGCTCAGGTCTTTTGTAGAAGAGCTTATTACAGTTAGGACACTTTAATTGGACATTTATATCCCAGTGTTCAGAGATGCAGGCTTTACAGAAGTTGTGTCCACATGGTGTGCTGACTGGATCAGTGAACACATCCAGACAGATGGAGCACAGAAACTGATCTTCATTCAGCAGACAGCTGGCAGCAGACATGTCTCTCTGGGGACAAAAGTTTGAAAAACACACAACTATAATTACATATTCTCTATTTGCCAGTTCATAGAGTCCTACTCAGTGGCGGTTCTACGGGGTGGCACGGGGTGGCAGCTGCCACCTCAGAAAATGCCTTGCCACCCCATTTGGCAGCTTTGTTTTGAAAGAAAAGTTGTGGCTCATCGGACATTTATGAGAGAAAATCTCTAATGTCCGAGTGCAAGTGAATGCAGCACAAGACGCGAGCTTTGTAGCCCCTCCCCCCTGCCGCGAGCGTGGAAATATGATTGGCGGAGATTTCATTTGAACGGGGGACAGCTCAAAACGAGAAGCATTTCGGATCCAAGTAGACGGAAGGAATGAGGTATTTGAGGTCAGGGTATGGATGGGGTAGGCTACAGCCATACCAAGAAATGTCTTAGCCCCACCATGAACAATGATGTTAAAGTAAGCAAAATAAAGTCCGCCAACTCGCGCGGAGTAAATTGCACAGACAGCAGTTCGTAAGATTGATTTCAGCCACTTGTCTGGAAATACCGAAGACTAGAAACGGTTTTCATAACTTTTGTCACGTAGTGATCGTCTTCTCAATAGAACATCTTTGATAATGTCTTCTGGCCAATCAGAATCACGATAACGGCGTGGTGTTGTTGCAGGAAGTCCGGATGGAGAATACTTTAGCTGTAGTACATCTCTACATCGATACAACATTACGTGTTTATTTCAGTACGTGTTGATAGAAATCAACACGTACTGAAATAAGACCCCACAGTTTGATGATTGATAGGTGTGTGGGCTGTCTTTCATTTTGACACACAGAACAATGGGGGCTATCCACCCTTATCCACAATGTAAAGTAATTCACAGCCTCTTCCCTCTTCAGCAGTGTTGGGACTAACGCGGTACAAAGTAACGCGTTACTGTAACGCCGCTATTTGTGGCAGTAACTAGTACTCTAACGCATTACTTTTAAATTCAGTAACTCAGTTACCGTTACTACATGGTGCGTTACTCCGTTAGTTTTTTTTATATAGTCAACAGCCAGGCGAACAGAGATGAGAACTGTACTTAAGTACAGTACTTCAGTAAATGTACTTAGATACTTCCTGTGTCACATGCGGAGACGGGCTGTGGGCGTGTTTGTGTTGTTTACTAACAAGACTATCATGGCGGCGGCGGAGCTCAAGACTAGTTCTATTTCGTATATGGCTTCGCCCTCTAAGGCTATCGCTATTGGGTTTACCCTTCTGCGCCCCCGCGCAGTACTGAAAACACTTGTAGTCCACGCCCACCCGCTAGGTGGGCCCCACCCTCGGGCCTCCTTCCGGTATAAATAGGGAGGTTGCCCGGCGATCTGCTCCCTCTTTTCTTCAGCAACCAGCAGTTTACTGAAGCACGAGAAAAGCAACATCATGAGCAATAAAGAGTGTGTCCGTATGTGCCCTTCGTGCAATACGGGCCACATTATGAGCTACGATTTGCATCCGATATGCGCAGCCTGTCTGGGGCCAGAGCATGCGGACGCGGCTCTCAGCCAGCAGGTTGCATGTCCTCACTATGTGCGCATTCCTTCATCCGACAGGAAGCGAAGGCCGGACGCTCTAGCTGCTGCGGGTGAGGAAGACGTCTGGGGTGGGCAGGAGCCCATCCAGAACACACCACCGTCGCTGTGCGCAGCCGTGGCGGTGTCCCAGGCGAGGACAGCCAGCGGTGAAGCAGCAGTGACACCAGCGGCAGCAGCATTAGCCAACCCGGCCACAGCGGCAGACGGACAGACACCAGCAGCAACAGCAGCCGAGGCGTCAGAATCGTCCGTAAGCGGCGGCTGGGGCACCGGGGGAGTGTGAGGAAAATAAAAAGAAGCTTATTTTCCAACATGTTGGCTGAGTCATCAGTTTCAAATGTGTTTCACATATCCCCCACTCTGGGTAAACCAGTTGCCTATGACCTATCGGTTAATAGCCAGCAGGATTCGTTACAAAAGCCTGCGCTTTTTAATCTATCGATTAATAAACTGCGGAGCACAGTAACTACACCAGCTGCCTTCAATCTGGTGATTAGTAGGCAGCATGGTTCGCTGCAGGGTTCTGGTGGTTATAACTTTCGGTTATTAAACCACAGACCTCGCGGCATTCCTCTATCCGAGATACGCCACCTACACACGGTGACAATAAGCCCATGAGCGCCGTGGTAACGCCTCATGTGGTTATCACTGCACACACCTCCACCCATCCTCTGAGCGTGTACGCGCATCATGATGAGAGGCGGAGTGAATGCAACGTGTGGAGGCCTCCTCACAGCCTTTTCGCTAGGCCCACCTGGGGATGCCTCACGGGGCCTCCGCCCCCCCACCAGGAGAGGGGGGGTAAAAAAAGGGAGTGAGGTACTCCCGTTCGGCGTCTGCTCCATGAGAGCCGCCGAGGAGACAGAGCAGCCTTGACGGTTTGGGAGGGAGTGTGAGGAAAATAAAAATAAGCTTATTTTCCAACATGTTGGCTGAGTCATCAGTTTCAAATGTGTTTCACATATCCCCCACTCTGGCCGGTGAGCCAGCTGCCATGACCTATCGGTTAATAGCCAGCCGGGTTCGGTACAAAAGCCTGCGCTATTTAATCTATCGATTAATAAGCTGCGGAGCACAGTAATTACACCAGCTGACTCTTCGGTTATTAAACCACAGACCTCGCGGCATTCTTCTGTCCGAGATACGCCACCTATACACGGTCATAATAAGCCCATGAGCGCAGTGTTAACGCCTCATGTGGATATTACTGCACACACCTCCATCCATCCTCTGAGCGTGTACACGTCTCATGATGCGAGGCGGAGTGATACGCAGCGTGTGGAAGCCTCCGCACAGCCCTTTCGCTCTAGGCCCACCTTGGGTTGCCTCACGGGCAGCGGTGGCGAGGGCTCTGGCGTGGCTCGTCGTCATGACAACCACAACACATCTCGAGCATGCGCGCCCGCTGTCAGAGTGTTTCTCGGCGTGGCAGCGCATGTGTTTGATGGACAGATGGATGAACAGGCTGATCAGCAGAGGGTACACCCTGCAGTTCGCCTCCCCCCCCCCACAGTTCAACGGGATACAGGTGACATGCCTAACATCCCGTGAACAGTGTCTTGCGCTCCAAGCAGAGCTACGGGAACTCCTGTTGAAAGAGGCTATTTCCAGGGTTCCCCAGGAGGAAGAAAATCAGGGGTATTACTCCCGCTATTTTCTTATCCCGAAAAAGACAGGGGGAATGAGACCCATCCTCGACCTGTTTCACATGCTGACGGTCAAAAAGGTGCTAGAGTGTGTTCACCAGGGAGATTGGTTCACCTCTATAGACCTAAGGATGCATACTTCCATGTACCCATCATTCCGCAACACAGGAAATTCCTGCGGTTTTCATTCCAGGGAATAGCGTACCAGTACAACCGTCTGCCGTTCGGCTATTCCCTGGCTCCTCGTACTTTTTCAAAGTGTGTAGAGACGGCGTTGCAGCCGCTACACAGAGGAGGGATGAGAGTACTATTTTTACCTGGACGACCTGCTGCTGCATGGCTCGCTCCAGGGAGGAAGCGGCTTTACAGACGGTACAACTCATATCGTATCTGTCAAAGCTGGGTTTCATGATAAATTGGGAAAAGAGCTGTCCTATTCCAGCCCAGAGTATTGTTTACCTGGGTGGAATTGAACTCAGCCCGCATGAGAGCACGACTCTCACGGCAGAGAGTGGAGTGGACACGCTGACAGCTCTCCTTCGACGTGTCACACCCCGCAGCGTGGTGACGAAAAAGCCCCCCACAGTTCAATGGGATACAGGAAACACTCCTGTCCTCCCAGAAGCTATGTCTTGCGCTCCAAATCCGAGCTGCTGGAACTCCTGTTGAAAGAGGATATTTCCAGGTTTCCTCAAAGGGAGGAAAATCAGGGGTTTTCACTCCCGTTATTTTTCTAATCCCGAAAAAGACTGGGGCAATGAGACAGGGGCTGGAATGTGTTCACCATGACCAGTGCTTGAATTGGAATGAAAAAGGTGCCAGTACTCTAAAATCAGCAACTTTTTTAAGTCAATTTTATATATACAGCCCACAAACAAGAATTTGGCTACTATAATGCTGGTGGGTTTGTCTCTTTACTACTGTATATTTTAGAAAGGTTCACTGTACTTAAATTTGTTTATGATAGGCAGCGGATATGGCTAAAGCTCAGTAAGGTCAATATTAACTGAAAATATAGCAATCAAAGTCTAGATCTTCTGCTGAAGACACATGAAGCAGAGACCTTTCAGGTGAGAGCCCCTCTGGTGGTGTTCAACATTAATGACAAGGAAACAAAGCTCTGGTCAGAAGCATTTTTTATAAAAAGCTTTAACAAAATTAAGTATTTCTGTACATTTTGAATGCAATCTAACTTTCCAACTCAGAAAACGAAAAACGAAAAAGTGCCAAAAGTCTTCTCACATGGCTGAGCTGCTTTGCAATATACTTCACCACTGAAGAATACAAATATGTATAAAGTAAACTATGATGCAATCTAACTTTCCAACTCAGAAAAATGATAAAGAGCATGAACAAAGAACATGTAAAAACAAATGCAAAATGTGCACAATCTAAAATGAGAAACTGTAACTGCAAGTAACAAAGTCTGAGCCATGGTAAAGAGTTAGATTGAACACCAAGCTGATGAGATAACTCCCTGGTTGGTCTGAAGTCCTTCTATCTCCAGGATCTGTACAAATCAGCACATTATGCCAAAAGTCTTCTCACTGGGTGAGCTGCTTTGCAATATACTTCACATTGTTAGAAAAGGCTCCAGAAGGCCTTGGGGACATCAGTATCAGGGGCTGGAGCTGGACAGGCTCTTTCATCAGCACTTCTCCTTCCCTTTGCCAGCCAGGACCTCACATACTGTTCCGGATTGAACTGTCCTAGTGATGGTCCATTACATTGAATGAAAACCAGGCTGGACAGTCGGCTGACAGAGAGAGCATTCCTTTTTGCAGTAAGGATATCGTTCATGCAGCTGAATGCCCGCTCACACTCACTAGTGGAGACAGCGATGGTTCGGACTGCTTTCAGTAGAGGCTCCATGGCAGCAGGTGTACGGGATGCCCTGGTTTCCTTGTATTCGCGAAAGCCCTGAACAGTCTCTCTTCTGTCCACTTTCAGCACTTCGCACAAACGTAGCACCTCTACGTCCCCATACTGTACGTCTAACTCCTCTTCAGGCCAACTTCCAGGATGGATAACTTTCATGTCCTGGATTAGCTGATTCTCCCGGGCCTCCCGGCCATGTAATGGGATTTCTCTTGTGCTGACATGAGAGGAGGTTGTGGAAGTCATTCTGTGTCTCAGATTCTCTACCATACTGCGGAAAAACTGACCTGCATGAATCTGTACAAGCCTGCCATTCTCACGCAGGGCAACACCCTTGAAGGACTTCTCAGCTAGAGCTGTATGAACTGTAGTCATGTGTGGGCCAGGCATGGTGACCATGGATTCAAAAACTCGTATTTCTCGAGTTAAGAGCCTATCTGCTGTAGGCAGTGTCATCTCTCTTTTTTGGAGTTGCCGAGAGAGGTCGCTGAGCTCTGTGAGTGCATCGTACATCAGTCCCAGATTGCTGACAAACGTTGCAGATGTGAGCACATCATCCAGGCCCTTGTACTTTGCTCTGTCTCTGGAATCCCTGCTCGTGTCGTTTGCAGCATTTGTGAAGTGATCATGAAGCACTTGGTAGTTTTCCCAGACTGCTCTGACGCTCCTTTCACTTGAAGCCACCCAGCGGATGGACAAAACACGCCCTATCACCAGGAGACGCTGTCCGACTGCCCGACACTGCGCTAACTGCCTCTGATTTTTGGGGGAGGCATGGAACAAGGAATAGAGTTTGTCAAAAAAGATCTGGAAATGATTGAGCCCTGAGACCTCCTTGACCACATCCCCAACTGCCAGCTCTAGACGATGATTGGAGCAGTGCCACACAAACAGGCTTGGGAATTTACTACACAACTGGGTAGCAACGCCTGTTCTCTTCCCTAGCATGACTGAAGCCCCATCACATGCAAAAGAAACGAAACACTGACCTAAAAAGTCCTCGTTAAAATCTCTTCCAAGACACTCCATTAACGCCTTTGTGATGTCATCAGCCGTTGTTCCATCCAACTCGATCAGCTCCCAAAAAAACGTTTCGGGCTCAGCATCAGCTAATGCTGAGCGTAGACACACAACAAGCACCGTTTTACCACTAATAGTGGTAGATTCATCGACCAAAACACAGAGTTTTCTTTGGTTTTCTGTAATGTCTTTTGCCATTTTTTTCTTCAGCTCATGAGCTATGTGGTCGATGATTTCGCCACAGGTTTTATTGGAGTGCAAAACCCTGCCCACGTTCAGCCCATTCAGTTTCTGTACATTCAAATCAATTGGCATGTCTGTGAATGGCCGGCTATGTTTGCCAATTTTATATGCCGTTCGAAAAACTCTGATAGTGGTGTCTAATTCAGATTTATGCATAGACTGCACTTGATGTTGAATAGTTTCACGTGAAGCAGATGTAAGGATGGGTACGTGGAAGGATGCATACTTCCACGTACCCATCCTCCCGAAACACAGGAAATTCCTGCGGTTTCTCATTTCAGGGAATATCAGACCAGACAATCGTCTGCCGTTTGGATATTTCCTGGCTCCTCCCATTTTTGTGTAGAGAAGGCTGGAGCCGCTACACAGAGGAGGGATGAGAGGGTGGTTTCCTTTGGACGACCTGCTTTGCTGGCTCGCTCCAGGGAGGAAGCGCTTTACAGACGGTACATCTCGTATCGCATCTGTCAAAGCCTGGGTTTCATAACAAGTTGGAAGAAGAGCTGTTCCCTTCCCTCTCAGACAAACGTTATCTGGAGTGGAATTAAAAACTCAGCCAGCAGCAGAGCGCTCTCTGGCAGCGAGTGAGAAACTGACAGCTCTCCTCCGGCGTGTCACAAACCACACAACCCTCTCCGTAACGCAGCCGCTCGGCATTAGCGTCTGCTGGTCACGTGGGGGATTCCCCTGGGTCTCCCCCACAGGGGGAGTCTCCAGAGGTGCTTCATTCACTGCAGAAGCCTGCTGTTTTAACCTATTGGTTTATAAACTGCAGAGCTCGAGGCATTCCTCTGTCCCAGATATGCCTTACACACGGTCATAATAAATCCACGAGCACTGTTATAACGCCTCGTGAGGACAGCATACACACACCTCTCATCCTCTGGGCGTGTACGCGCCTCATGATGAGAGACAGAGTGGAATGCAGCGTGTGGAAACTCCCTCGCAGCTTTTTTGCTTCACGGGCAGCAGCGGCGAGGGCGTGGCACGTCACCATGACGACCATTACGGCACATCACAGAGAAGCCTCTCCCCCCAGCAGTTCCATGGGATGCAAGAGGTCGGAGAAAGAAGAAACATCTCATCTCCTCTGCCCGGTGCGCGCGCTGTCTGCTATGTAGCGCGCACGGCGGCATTGCGCCGTTCTCAGCTGAGCCTGTTTGTGCACTACAGAGAGCGCTCGATCGGGCAACCTCTGTCTACACAACGGCTGTCACACTGGCTGTGTGAGGCTGTGTCACAGGCATATGTCTCCTCTGGGGTGGAGCCCCCGGAGAATATCAAAGCGCACTCAACCAGAGGAATTTCCTCCTCCTCGGTGTTGCGCGGAGGAATGTCAGTGGAAGATATTTGCACGGCTGCATCTTGGTCTTCCCCCTGTTCATTTATTCAATTTTATTTGAGGGATGTCTCCCTTTCCTCTCTGACACGCCCTGTACTGGGTGTCCTGTCAGAGTGAGTGACGTCAGGGATCCAGCTGTGCGCCTCTCTCCTGCCTCGCGGCACACAGAGAGCGGCCCTTTTTCCCCTTGTAGGAGAGGGACGTTCCCCTTCCTCTGACACACTTCGTAGGGAGTGCCTGGTCAGAGTGAGTGACGTCAGGGATCCAGCTGAGAGCTCTCCTACCTGGCTGACACGGAGAGAGCGGCTGTTCCCCCTCTATGATCGCAGGACAAGGTGGGACCTTCGTCTCTACTTTCTCACAGCGGTCGGTATGTATTGTTCCCAGCCTTCACCCCGTCAGGAAAACAGGTATGTTTGCTCCAGGGACGGGGATGTGCCATTACGCATGGCACAACAGGCAGGGGGGTGTTATTAAGCAGGTATGTCTGTGCTTCTAGTGCTGGACGGACCCAGTGGGGCGCAGACTACATCATGCTTCGCCCTTAACCCAATAGCGATAGCCTTAGAGGGCGAAGCCATATACGAAATAGAACTGAGGTTACCTACTGTAACCCAGCTTCTATGAGTATTGGCGCAGCCCTCTAAGCGCTGGGCCCCACTGGCTCTACGAATAGCTGAAGAAAAGTTATATTGTATGGGAGCAGATCGCCGGGCAACCTCCCTATTTATACCGTAAGGAGGCCCGAGGGTGGGGCCCACCTAGCGGGTGGGCGTGGACTACAAGTGTTTTCAGTACTGCGCGGGGACGCAGAAGGGTAAACCCAATAGCGATAGCCTTAGAGGGCTGCGCCAATACTCATAGAAGCTGGGTTACAGTAGGTAACCTCAGTTTCTCCACCTGGAGATATTCTCACTATTTCACTTTTGTCGAGCACAAAGAAAAGAACGTTTTAGTTAAATGTAAGTTGTGTCCTGGCGGGTCAAAGATCCTATCTACTGCCCAAACCAGTAATTCAAATCTCTTAAAACATCTGCAAAAACAACATGCTGGGACGAAGCTAGTAGCTAAGACCACAGAGACTCAGCCGACGCCACTCCACCTCCACCTAAGCAACAGCGGCGGGATTTTAACCAAAGGACTGCTATGCAGGGAAAAGTCGATAAAGCCATTGCACGGTATGTTGTAGAACACATGCAGGCTATTGCTACAGTGGAGTCACCCGCTTTCAGGGAGCTAGTTAGCATGATAGCATGTCCGGGCGGCACACGGCATATGGGACGGAACACTTTTTCCAACTACCTGGAGAAAGAATATACAAAAATGGAAAGCCAGCTAATATCGATGCAATCCAGATTGCATATAATGCATGTCAAGTTGATCAACAGATTGTATTATTCTCCAATGCAATAACAGTACTGAAATGAAGGCTATAAGGGCATTAATGGGAGACCTTTTTTCAAGTAACTAAAACGTTACTTTTCACAGTAACGCATTACTTTTGGGTTCAAGTAACTAGTAAAGTAACTGAGTTACTTTTGAAATGAAGTAACTAGTAATGGTAACTAGTTACTGGTTTTCAGTAACTAGCACAACACTGCTCTTCAGTGAGGAGCAGCAAGTTTAGCTTTCAGAACCATGTAACAAAAAACTAAAATGTCATTCATTTTTTTAAATATGTCGTGCAGTAATAGATGTATTTATTTTTCTTCTCAAGAGAGTACCAGAATGTGTATTTTATGTTAGTATTTAAAAAAATCTCCTGGGGGAGAATCCCCCCATACCCCCTGCAGGGGTTGGGTTTTCAGCATGTCAACTCTTTCACTTGTGGGGAAGTTGCAGGATTGGCTCCAGGTCGCCCTTTTTATTTACTACAAGACAAATGTGCCTTTTTATTTCATACAGTTCAATTTGGATTGAGACAGGGAAATAATCTAAACCTCACGCGTGGCGTTTCACTGTCAAGGGGAGCGGGTATGTAATTACATTGCAAATACTGACTTGAGCCCCACCACTGTATGGGTTAGCCCTACCATAGATTACCCAACAAAAATACTCTGGCGCCACTGTTTGCGGTCTACAATGACAGAGAAGAGCCTGTCAAGTTTGGCTGTACTCAGCATTGAATCAAAACGCACCATAGCTTTAAATCTTTTGTGAGGCGTTTTGCTGAACAAGATGGTAATCGCCACATTCAGCTGTTATAGGCATGCCAACTTGATGCTCTGCTCACGGATGAGTCGATGAGAATAATAAACTGTTAAGATGATGACCTTACGTGTGTATAATATGTTTCTTCTTTGTGGGGTTCTGCCCCCAAAAAACAGTTTCAAGTCCTGAGAAAGTCAAATAAGACGGTGTGTAAAACTTCACTGCCCAGCCAAAAAGAAGTAACCACTTTGATTTAACTAGGCCAGTAGGTAAGGGCTTTCCACTGGATAATAACTGCAGCGATGTAATGCATATGTTTTAGCTGAATACACGTTTTTTAACCCTAACTGATGCAGTTAGTCACTTCTTTAATGTTTGTTCTTTCTGATGTAAAGTCAAGGTTGTAACTGTTTGCAATGAAGTTGTGGGGTGCTGAACTGTTCCTTTGAATCTTTTGATTTATGATAATTACTTGTCTTTCAAATTTGAAGGAGGGTGAGCAAGCATTTTGAGGAACATTCATCATTAACTCCACCAAAAAATATAGTTTATTTAATAATAACACTGAATATCTTAATCATAACAGTGATTGACAGCTGATAGGAATAATATGATTGTTAAAGGAATGGTATGCTCATGACACTCATTTTTAAATAATTATCATCCGATAAAACAGACCAGTCTCTGCCAGTCTTTTTTTTTTTTTTTTTAATCCGATGACATTATCAGTGATTTTAAACTGATTAATTACCGAAATAACATCAACACTGTGGGCGGCGCCATTTTACCGGACGTGACGTAAACCATGCGTTTGGTTTCGAGGACACGTTGATGTTCATGTTATTTACTGTAGTTACTCTCTTCAAATATGCCTCATTGTATCGCGAAACATTGCCACAATTCTGATAGGAACAATCCACGGAATGCTCGGTTCCATCTGTTGCCAAAAGGTAAGCGTAGGAAGTACGTTCGGAGGCAGTGGCTAGCGAAATGTGGCCGGCCCGAACCGAAAGATCCACAGGCGCATGTATGCAGCAAACATTTCAAGTTTCCGGACGACTACTCTGAGAGTATGATAAAACATAACATGGGATTTATTGAACAACCATTACTTAATGGAGATGCAGTACCATCGGTCTTTCTGGTGTCATCACCGACCAGGACACCAGTTCGGCCAGTTGAGAAATCGCCCTCTGCAAGTGTGAAGCGACGGAGGACCAGAAGTAGTGCTCGGAGTAAGAATAAGGTATGTTATAGTGCATTTCCATTGCAGTGGGTAGCCCCGTTTAAAACGTCCTTTATCGTCCAGGCCAGGCCAGTTTTTGGTGGCCTTTCCATATAGCGTAGTACCGGCTAGTGGGTATTTTCCCCCAGTTTTTCCGGCCTCATAAAATCGTGGTTCTAGGGCCAGGGACAACGAGGCTGAGTATGCTAAACTAGAGAGGGAATCGCTAGCAAGGGTAGTACTACATGCATACATATATAGTAATCAAAATCATTGTATCTACTAAGTAGTACTAAGTAGGCTCGAACCTGTATGGCTGAATTCCCCCTTCCAATCTCTTCATATTGCTCAAAACTTCGCTATGTTTTCGTGTGTTTACAAAGTGAACGCATGGATGACGTCACGACCATCACGTGACTACTGAAAATGGGCAAAATGGCAGCGGCCTGACGGAATATACAGGTTTTGATCAAAAAGAGCTATAAAATCATTATTTACCAGGGAATATCGCTGATTTCTTCAGGGTATGGTTTAAACATAATGTTTCACTAAATACTGAAGTTTTGATTAATTATCTAATGAGTGGAGCATTCCTTTAATATTATCATATTCATACAGACAAACATCGATGAGACAGTTAATTAATGTACCCCTGCTGGTCTAAGAGTGAAACCAACTCAGTTATTGTTCAGTTAAAATTCATTACATTATGTCTGCCACCTCCTCTCTGAAGAACCAGCACCTTACCGTGGTAGAGAGGTTTGTGTGCCCTGATGAACCTGGGGGCTGTGTTGTCTGGAACCTTGTGTTCCTGGTAGGGTCTCCCATGGCAAATTGGTCTCAGGCAAGGGGCCAGACTAAGATTGGTTCAAAAGACCTCATGAAAGACGACACAAGAAGTGAGGATACCCGGCCCGGAGGAAGCCCCGGGTCCCCTTCTGGAGCCAGGCCCAGAAGGAGGACTCGTCGGCGAGCGTCTGGTGGCCGGGCTTGCCACGGAGCCCGGCCGGGCCCAGCCCGAAAAGGCAACGTGGGCAACACCTCCGCTTCTCCGTCCCACGGGCCCACCACCTACGGGAAACATCGATGGGGTCGGGTGCGCTGCCAGAAGGATGGCAGTGAAAGCGGAGGGTCTTGACGGACCAGACCCGGGCGACAAAAGCTGGCT
Organism: Gymnodraco acuticeps; assembly: GCF_902827175.1. Classification (NCBI taxonomy): domain Eukaryota; kingdom Metazoa; phylum Chordata; class Actinopteri; order Perciformes; family Bathydraconidae; genus Gymnodraco; species Gymnodraco acuticeps. The sequence goes on from NW_022991672.1 coordinate 445,126, forward strand.
TTGGGGACGTGGAACGTCACCTCTCTGGGGGGGAAGGAGCCGGAGCTTGTGCGGGAGGTGGAGCGTTACCAGTTGGATCTGGTTGGGCTCACCTCTACGCACAGCGTCGGCTCTGGAACCTTACTTCTGGATAGGGGTTGGACTCTATTCTTCTCCGGAGTTGCTCAAGGTGTGAGGCGCCGGGCGGGTGTGGGGATACTCACAGGTCCCCGGTTAGGTGCTTCGTTGTTGGAGTTTACCCCAGTGGACGAGAGGGTCGCCTCCCTACGCCTGCGGGTTATGGGGGGGGAAAACTCTGACTGTTGTGTGTGCTTATGCACCCAACAGCAGTTCAGAGTATACGGCCTTCTTGGAGACCCTGGAAAGAGTCCTGTATGGGGCTCCTGAAGGGGACTCTTTAATCTTGCTGGGAGACTTCAACGCACATGTGGGCAATGATGGAGACACTTGGAGGGGCGTGATTGGGAGGAACGGCCCCCCTGATCTGAACCGGAGTGGTGGTTTGTTACTGGACTTCTGTGCTAGTCATGGATTGGCCATAACAAACACCATGTTCGAACATAAGGATGCTCATAAGTGTACATGGTACCAGAGCACCCTAGGCAGAAGGTCCATGATCGATTTCGTTATCGTATCATCGGACCTGAGGCCGTATGTTTTGGACACTCGGGTAAAGAGAGGGGCGGAGTTGTCAACTGATCACCATCTGGTGGTGAGTTGGGTCGAGTGGCGGGGGAAGCCTCTGGATAGACCTGGTAAGCCCAAACGTGTAGTTCGGGTGAACTGGGAACGTCTGGAGGAGGCCCAAGTTCAGGAGGCCTTCAACTCACACCTCCGGCGGAGCTTTTCGGGCATTCCTGTGGAGGTTGGGGACATTGAACCAGAGTGGTCGGTGTTCAAAGCCTCTATTGCCGAAGCCGCGGCGGGGAGCTGTGGTCTCAAGGTCCTAGGTGCCTCAAGGGGCGGTAACCCTCGAACCTCCTGGTGGACACCGGTGGTCAGGGAAGCCGTCCGACTGAAGAAGGAGGCCTTCAGGGCATTTGTTATCCCGGGGGACTCCCGAGGCAGTGGCAAGGTACCGACAGGCCCGAAGGGCAGCAGCCTCATCCGTGGCCGAGGCAAAGCAGCGGGTGTGGGAGAAGTTCGGAGAAGACATGGAGAAGGACTTTCGGGCGGCACCAAAGTTGTTCTGGAAAACTGTCCGACACCTCAGGAGGGGGAAGCAGGGAACCATCCAAGCTGTGTACAGTAAGGATGGGACGTTGTTGACCTCAACTGATGGAGTGTTAGGGCGTTGGAAGGAACACTTTGAGGAACTCCTGAACCCGACAACTCCGCCCTCTATGTTAGAGGCAGAGCTGGAGTATGACGGGGGATCAACACCAATCTCCCGGGGGGAGGTCACTGAGGTCGTCAAACAACTCCACAGTGGCAAAGCCCCGGGGGTGGATGAGATCCGCCCGGAAATGCTGAAGGCTCTGGGTGTTGAGGGACTGTCATGGTTGACACGTCTCATCAACGTTGCGTGGAAGTCGGAAACAGTACCGAAGGAGTGGCAGACCGGGGTGGTGGTTCCCCTTTTTAAAAAGGGGGATCAGAGGGTGTGTGCCAATTACAGAGGCATCACACTACTCAGCCTCCCCGGGAAAGTTTACTCTAAGGTACTCGAAAGGAGGGTCAGGCCGATTGTCGAACCTCAGATTGAGGAGGAACGATGCGGATTCCGTCCTGGTCGTGGAATGACGGATCGGCTTTTTACTCTCGCAAGGATCCTGGAGGGGGCCTGGGAGTACGCTTATCCGGTCTACATGTGTTTTGTAGACTTGGAGAAGGCGTATGACCGAGTTCCCAGGGAGTTACTGTGGGAGGTGCTGCGGGAGTATGGGGTGAGGGGGTCTCTACTCAGGGCCATCCAATCTCTGTACTCCCAAAGCGAGAGCTGTGTCCGGGTCCTCGGCAGTAAGTCGGACCCATTTCCGGTGAGGGTTGGCCTCCGCCAGGGCTGCGCTTTGTCACCAATCCTGTTTGTAATATACATGGATCGGATTTCGAGGCGTAGTCATGGGGGAGGGGGTCTGCAGTTCGGTGGACTAAGGATTGCACCACTGCTTTTTGCAGATGATGTGGTTCTAATGGCTTCATCGGTCTGCGACCTTCAGCACTCACTGGATCGGTTCGCAACCGAGTGTGAAGCGGCTGGGATGAGGATCAGCACCTCCAAATCTGAGGCCATGGTTCTCAGCAGGAAACCGATGGAGTGTCCACTTCAAGTAGGGAATGAGTCCTTACCCCAAGTGAAGGAGTTCAAGTATCTCGGGGTCTTGTTCTCGAGTGAGGGAACAATGGAGCGTGAGATGGGCCGGAGAATCGGAGCAGCGGGAGCGGTACTGCAGTCGCTTTACCGCACCGTTGTGACGAAAAGGGAGCTGAGCCAGAAGGCAAAGCTCTCTGTCTACCGGGCCATTTTCGTTCCTACCCTCACCTATGGTCATGAAGGATGGGTCATGGCCGAAAGAACGAGATCGCGGATACAAGCGGCCGAGATGGGTTTTCTCCGCAGGGTGGCTGGTGTCTCCCTTAGGGATAAGGTGAGAAGTTCGGTCATCAGGGAGGGACTCGGAGTTGAGCCGCTCCTCCTTCGCGTCGAAAGGAGCCAGTTGAGGTGGTTCGGGCACCTAGTTAGGATGCCACCTGGGCGCCTCCCTAGGGAGGTGTTCCAGGCACGTCCAGCTGGGAAGAGACCAAGGGGTAGACCTAGGACCAGGTGGAGGGATTATATCTCTTCGCTGGCCTGGGAGCGCCTTGGGATCCCCCAGTCAGAGCTGGTGGATGTCGCCAGGGAAAAGAAAGTTTGGGGCTCTCTGCTGGAACTGCTACCCCCGCGACCCGACCACGGATAAGCGGGAGAAGATGGATGGATGGATGGATGTCTGCCACCATATATATTTATATGTAAGGCTTTACTGATGTGCCACAATAATATCACCTATGTTATTGAGTTAAAATATCAATATTGTGGCTTTCCAAGTTAAAATTGTTGATATGACTGCGATTAAATCAGCATATACTTCTGCCAGGGGATGCCACCCCTAAAATTCTCCTGCCACCCCCTCTTGCCACCTCATGAATATTTGTCTAGATCCGCCCCTGGTCCTACTATGAACCCGAAAATGTAAACTACCCCAACGTTTTATGTTAGAAACTGCATACGTAGACCAATGACAACCAAACACATTTAGGTTTCTTGTCTGTACGAATTACAATTCAAGTTCAAATGAAATCTGGAAAATCATAGCAGCATTCAGTGTAAACTCTACGAAACACAATGGTAAGCTCTAATACTGTTGGGGGATTTTGCCGTTGTTGAACAGAGGAGTGAAACCTCCTGCTGAGCATCACTGAAGTTAATACTAGTTGTTAAAAAACAGTAAACGTTATCAGCTTCAAAAGGCAGACAGCAGTTACTACAGAAACAGGTTCAAAGCTCAAGGCTACTAACCACAGTGTGTACAAATGATATAAGATGAAATATGTAATTGTCATGCCTTTTATAAGCAAAACTTGTAACATAACACCAGATCCCTTGCTTTGGACGGTCCAGAACAAATCTACTATTTAGATTCTACTTTGTTTAATAGTCGATTATAAAGATGTTTTCAAATACAGGAAATATGAAAATAAGTATAAGCTAATGCTAGCTGTGTGACTACCCGATTTGCATTGCGCATGCGCGAGATTGTCCGCCATATTGGACAGCTACATACGGCAACCCACATAGGACATTTGTTTCGCAAAGCATACAAAAAAAAACCAACAACATTAATCTGAACGAGAGATATGAGTTAATGTTATTACAATGTGACTTCACTATTATTTAACAACTACTTTTATTGGGTTAAGTACAATCTCAGAATAAGTGAGGAATGGATTTAACTTCTGTTAGACAGCTATCATACTGAAGAAATATTTACTGTGAATCAGCGTTTCCCCCAGGGGGGCGTCTTGCCGTCATTTGACTCCCTTATTCAGCTCGGGACGCCCTGAACTCGAGCCGAGGGCGTCCACAAATATTAATAATTCGAGAGAAGATCGAGAGTTTTTATCGCTTGAAATGACGAAAAGGAAAAAGGACATCCCTCTGTTGGAGGGGCAAAGGAGTCTGGTGGGATTATTTTCGGAGTATTGAAGATCGTTTCCCCGACATCGAAGGTGCCTGCTACAGGACAACACGGAGCGTGCGTGATTTGGACGCATGAGCGGGGGGGGGGGGGGGGGGGGTTAGTGGAGCACGCGCGTGAGCTGCGAGCGCCAGAGCCTTGCAGCGGCGAAACTGAGGCTCCGTGGTAAACTGTGGTAACATGAAGAGCCGTTTGGGAGCCGAAACAGACGGCGCTTTAAGAGAGCCGAGCCAAATGATCCGGCTCACTAACGTAAAAAGACAGTATCTATAAGGGACGGCTCAAGTCAAAATTCAAGCACCCCCCCCCGCTCTCGGGGTGGACGCCCTCTCAGCCCTGGTCTAGCGGACACACTGTTGTGAATTTCAATTTCAAATGAAATACAATTGCATAAAATATTTTTTTAGAGATATTTGAGACGTTTATGACTCGCGCATGCGCAATGCAAATCGGGCAGACGTCTAGACGTCTAAGGTCCTTTTAGGGTTGCCGTATGTAGCTGTGCAATATAGGCAATCAGGCAGAGATGAAAATCGGGTAGTCACAGGCTGTATGCTCTCTAACCTAACGTAACCAGAGTTTACATTGCAGTTGTTTTGTGGCTGTTGCTAATTTAAATGTTGAGGTTTTTATCTTAACTGACACATTTATATTGTGTAATATTCTTTATATGGTCAAATGGATGTAATACAGTCAGATTCTGATTTTAATCCAACTTTGACTAAATATGTAGTAAGTGATGTGTCTGTAGTGAACTCACCAGTGTTTGCAGAGTCCTGCTGTGTTGTTGAGAAGAAGCTGCTGGATTCAGTTGAGTGTTTCTTCAGAGAAACAGAGATGTGTCTCGGCTGCTGCTCTGCTGTCGCTCAGACAAACAACAGCTTTCATTTCCGGGAAATGGAAACTCTTCTCTTACAATGTGGTTCAACCTGTCAGTGGCAGTTTGCCAAGAGGAAGTGGAGGAAGAAATGTTGAGGCTTGTTATTTAACTTTGTGATGATGCATTTTACAGCTGATCCAAGAGGCTTTTCAAATAGTGTATTGAGCATAAGTAGGAAGATGTTCTCAATACATAAAGAACATCTCTTTACACATCTGGAGATGTATAGCTATATTTCACAACGCTGTGTTATGGTCCCTGTTTAAGAGCAGCTGGTGAACCACTTCCTCCTCCCTGAACAGACGGTTTGAAAATGGGTCACGTGATTGTTGACTCGCATACATTTGATATGTAGTTAAACAAATGTATATTTATGTTGCAATATATCAAAATATATCCTAAGAACTTAAATATAATAATAATAACAATAATAATGATGTGTTCCTGTCCTCCTTCAGTGTCTGCAGTGCTGCCGGCAGTCATGTTCAGGTAGAGAACGACCGGCTAAACGGCGGCCACCATGCGGAAACATCTGGAAAGGATCCGTTTCCGGGGCCAGAGACGGGACGAGTTCCCGGATCTGGCCGATTCTCCCAACACCTCCGACACAGAGAGCAACGAGGAGGTCGTGAGCAGCTCCTCGAGATTCAGAGGAGCTGAGGGAGGAGGGGAGGGGGAGCAGAGTGACGCTCAGGTACACAAACACACACAATATCAACCAGGAGTTTAGAAAGAAACATGTTTTTCTGACCCTGAACTTTAAAGAGGACGTCAGGTGTATATCAGTAGTGTCTCTACTTTAAAGAGTCCTCTCTAGCAGGGACTGAAAAGGGGGTAAAAAGGTTCTCATTAACTAATTTTAGCTCGGGCTCTTTTTGGTGTCAACGCAACATTTCGGAACTATATCGGAACTAAAGTGGGAAAAGTACTGCGGTGTGAACGCGCCTTCTGGACTGTACCCAATATTTTTAATCTACATCCATTATGTTGACATTTCTAATGTAAATCAAAATGAATCCTGCACAATAATTTGTAATAGTTTTTTAAAAAATGGTTATAATTATATATGGATTTTCTTGGTAATGAATGACTTTTGACGGTAAAAAAAAGAGTTACTGGTACTTATGACCCTTTTTGAGTAAAGGATTTCTCAAAAACGTAACTTTTAACATAAATATTCACTTACGACGATAACATGTAAAGAATAGAAGGAAATTGGCAAATTTGAAATTTAGAAACAAATTATTTCTGAAATGTTTGCATGAAAAGTTTCTTAAAATGATAAATGTATTATCAGAAAATTATTACTAGCCATTGATGCAATAAATCATGGTACGAAAAAGGACTTTATGTCCCTCTTTGAGCTAAAGATCTCTCCCAAACTTAACTTTTAACTTAAATATTCCCTTTAGTATGATTCAAAAAGCAAAGGATAGTAGGAAATTACCATCTTTGAGACTAAAAACAGCATTATTCCTGAAATGCTTGCACTTTAAATGGTTTATATATAATCCATAAAAGTTGGCTTTAAATATTTCTTGTTATTTGGTCGTTACAGTTCAGTACTTGGTACAACAAATAATATTTTGACCCTCTTTGAGTTAAGAAAATCCCCTTTTTGTTCTAATGAGCCGTTTAACCTGTTAAACCCTGAGCCTGTTTTTCAGGTTTCAGGCTCGAAAATGACATTCCCAGAACAAATGACCATATCTTCCCTTCTAAAAGGGTTACATTAATAATCTTTTTTCTCAAAGTAATGATAAACCTGTGAGTTGGATGTAGAAAAGTCAGATTCAATATAGATGTTTTTTATTTTAAAGAAAATTCAGATTGAACATGGTAAAAAACTGTAAATTATTGTGTCCGTCCAAAAAATATGTTGTACTTATAGTGAAAACTAACCTTGGATGATGGGTTAGTAGACTAAAACCTTTAGGAATCCAAAGTACAATATATAATAAGTACCCTGTATCAAGATTGATGCAAAACAAGTGATATTTGACCTTTTTAGACAGATTTAGCAAAAAAAAACCTCTTCTGGGGCCATTTGGGTGGATTTTCCATATCTCTGGCCCCCCTTGCTCGATTTTGCCATGTGACATCTCTTTCTGACCGTCAGAGCCAATGGAATCGAGGGGAACTCCCACATAGTCCTTATTTGGTCATGTGTATGTGTGAGACTGCTGCATCGCCGAGACCGGAAGCAGCAGCTAGCTGTGGTGGCTACCATTAGCAGCTAGCATTTACACTCCGATTTTTACATAAAAATGGAATTATGGATTATAAATTCAATCAGTTTTTTATACATGGACGTTAAGAACCTATGGATTAACCGATTCAGCCGCGTTTTTTCTCATTTTAATGCCATTGAACACGTACTTTGATCAGATTGACAGCTACTTGTGAGACGATCTCCCTAGAAGCTTCGTAAAGGTACGTGTTGTGATGACTGTATTTGCTTCCCCTGTTGCGAGTCCGGATCACTCAGTGATGATACTATATACCTACATAATCTGTGGAGTCTCAGCTTTAATCGGATATATTGTATGTGCAGCTATGATAAGTAATAAGGGTACTTTTATCTTGAGTTCTGTGCCAATGTCCGTTAGCATTTTTCGCTCAGGGGTAATTTAGATGCTTCTTGTGAGACTTGTGCTTTGTTTTGGTAAACATGGTTTGTATCGGCAGTTAGCTGAGATTATTTCCGTTAATCTGGTATAACACATTAATAGGTTCTTAAATATTAAGATCCCCTGAGACACAGTATCGTGAAAAAAAGACCCAGGGTCCCCGTCGGCGGGGACCTTCGGGCTTAACAGGTTAAAACCATACAATCTGACTTATTTCCTTTAGTGTCTTTACACTACATCATGAATATTATACTTGAACATCTTCACAATGTGTTAGTGCTGAAATATGAACATATTACATGTTCTGGTATTAATGAGAAATGTTTTTACTCTCCGTGTTTGAACCACTTTACATCATATCTTCAGGGATTTATAACGTTATGTAACTCTGTGTTGTACTAAGCCTTACAGCCAGTTTGTATTATAGTATGTTGGGTTTTTAATGTGGTGCGCGGACACGGTTTGTTTCTATATGAATGTGCTGAAAGACTTAATGAAACCACAACATCGACCGCAGGGGAGCTTTTATTTTGGCTACAAGTTAAAAAAGCTAATGCTAATATAACAGACACAACCTTTGATACATACGTTTTGTTTAATCATTGTTTATACTTCTTATGCTTTAGCTTTCTTCACAGTCAATAACTTAAGAAACTCTGGCTAAAGCAGAGCCACAAACAAACTTAAAATATTACATTTCTGTCCACTTCTTTGAACTTCATCTCCTAGCTTGATGCTAATCGACAAGCTAACCGATTGAAACGTTGACCTGGGCCGCTTTTCTTTTTTATCACAGTTAAGATATATTTTACTTTAGCTGAGAGATAAATTAAGAGGCTTAAATAAATGTATGTTGTAATAAAAACAATAAGGGGATTGTTAGCTTTAGCCTCTTTAACACTAGCTAATCGGCTAAAGCTAAACAACTGGAACTGACCTAAAACCTTTTTTAAATCACAGTCAAGTTATATTTTACTATAGCTAGGATGTTCAAAAGAAGCTAAAACATATTAATATGAACATATCTATAAATATTAAAGGTTTTTTCTGATCTGATTAACTTTAGCTTCTCCAGTCCGAGCTAATTGGCTAAAGCTAAACAAGTTAAAACAACACAAAGTCGTAGTTCAGCTTTTCTTTTTTGACTTTTTACAAAGCTCAATTTCCTAGTTTATTTTGACAACATTCTTATTCCCATCAACATGTAGCCCTTGTTTATTTTTACTCTAACACTAGTAAGGCTTCTTAAATTATATTTATTTGCAGCTTGATTAAGTGTCTGTTACCCATCTAATTCAGCTATGTTTAAATCATGTCTGTATTTGTATTTTCAGTCTGAAAGCTTTTAATCCAGCGTTTAAACATTTTATTTGACGTTAAATTCCCTTTATTTCAATGAAAAAGTTGCACATTTGACAGAAAAACAAACTGTGCAGAATAAGTAGGGATATCCTCTTTAAAATAATTACAAGTACAATTACTGAACACCAATATTTGTTTCTAAGTTGGGCTCAAAACTCAGACTTAGTAACATTATTTATCAGTTTGTTTTCTAATAAATACTCAGTTTCAATAGGTATTTTTATTGGTCCAGTTAAGCTCTTTCTTTGCCAAATGGAATTCCTTTAAAAAAAAAAAAAGGTTTGATTGTCTAAACTTTGATTTAATTCTTCCTCGGTTTATTTTGTGGTTTCTCAGGTTCTGCTTTCGTCTCGTTTACGTGAACGTTGTGAACTTTTCTGTCGGCTGCTGTCTTTCGGATACAATGGTTTTATAAACTGGTGTCGTTGTATACATAGGTGTACGTTTTTTAAATGAAATGATTGCTCTTCTTAAATTGTAATGTACATTTTTTAAAAAAGTAAAATCAAAACACTGACAGTCTCCTGTTTTTAATTGTTGCTCTGCGCAGTACCACGTTCAGCCTGTTGGTGTCAGTAGAGAGTCGGAGGAGACTATGAAACACAAACGGTACATTCATAAACACACTAATTTCTCTTTATGGCAGGGTAGAGCGAAATGCAGACTCCACAGAAAATTCCTTTATTCCAAGGTCAAATGGAAACTAACAGAACTCTTCCCCGTGAACACAGTGAAGACTAACAAGGAACTAACAAAGACAGACAGAAAAACCAGAACTTAAATGCACACAAGACTAATCAAAGAAACAAGAGACAGGTGAGGAGGGAGGAGAAAACACAGGGGCACCAGGTGAACACAATCGGGTAATCAGACAGGAGGGAACACAGAAAGAAAGCAACAGGCAAGACAGGGGGTGAACACTTTTCAAAATAAAACAGGAAACCAGAGAAAGAAAAAGGACAAAACAAAACACAGACAGATCGTGACACTTTAGTTATTATTTCAGATGACTTTAAACATGCATTAGAATTGGACCTCAGGAATTAAAAATAATGTTGTATTATTTTAATGTTACATTTGATTTATTATTTAAATTATTATATATTTATTTTCATTTAAAATGTAAAATATATATTATTTGAAGAAATGGTTCTATATATTTATGAAAAGCAAAAAGCAAAAATGCCTCGCAGACGTTCTTCCGTTTACTTTTTTAATAAATAAAAACAAATGGTCCGTAGATACACGGATTAATCTCCCTCCATCATGTTGATTTGAATCCGAAGTTCTGAACATGAGCCCGCCCCGCTCGACCTTCTGAGCCAATCACAGCACAATAATGTTTCCGTTTCCACTATACTTTCTCTCACACATACATACATACATACATTCTTCTCTTGCATACATATATTGTCTTCAGCCATGCATATACTGTTTATAATATTAAATGTAAACATTGAATGAATGTACATAAGAGCAAAATGTATAAATATGAGCGTTAAAATATATGAATATGAGAGCTAAATGTATATATGTGTGGGTGAAAAATGTATAAATATGTGAGTGACAATGTGTGCATTGAAATATATGTATGTGAGAATGAAAATGTATGTACAGTATGTAAAAGGAGAATGTATGTGTGTGAGAGTGAAAATATATGTACGTGTGTGTTACGATCTCACTATAGGGATGAGGTAGGCAACACACACCAGAATGGAATTGGTAATTCATTATAATAGGGTTTAATGGGATAACCAACAGGTGTACAACAAAAGGAGGACAAAAATAGCCTAAGCCAAACTAAAGAGCCAAAAGGGCACAGGTAAACTGCTAAACAGAAAGAGGACTCTAAAAGGGAGTCTAAATCCACACCTGGCTACACCGCTAATTACCACTAATCACTGCTAATGGGGAGGCCGCAGGGAAATGCAGCTAACACAGGGGAACCAAAACACGCTACTCTAACACATATCTAAACACACTACTCTAAACACATAAACCACACGCTACACACAACACTAAACACGGATCACACAAGTTCTGACAGTTTAACTCTAACGTGTCCACGACACAGGAGCAACAATGAGTGAGGCGTCTGATCGCAGCAGAGCCTCCCGAGTGATAGGTGTCCGCAGGCTTTGTAGTCATATCCGGAAGGTGTGCGTTGGGGCTGCACGGGGATTGGAGTGCGTCGGGCCCGGCGTGCTGCAATCAGTGTCCTCGGAGGCGGACCAGGAGATGGCAGCCAATGACGTTGGAGCAACTACACAGCTCATTTACATGTATACATATACAGCAAAAATAATTACAAGGACCGGATAGGCGACAACCATCACAGTATGTAAAAGGAAAATGTATGTGTGTGAGAGGACCAGTATGAATTACGGCCTGTACGTACCAACAAATGGTCCAAAGATACACAGATTAATTAAAATATATGAAAGAGAGCTAAATGTATATATGTGTGAGTGAAAAATGTATAAATGTGTGCATTGAAATATATTTGTATGAGAATGAAAATGTATGTAAAAGGAGAATGTATGTGTGTGAGAGAGGACCAGTATGAATTACGGCCTGTACGGCCCCTCATATGAAACACTACTTCCAGTATCATTCAATGAACACACATTGAAATATAACCTGGCCTTTGACCTCATTCACACAGTACAACTGAGGTATTCTTAGACAGATATCTGTGTGTTGGGACGTACTGAGAGATTGCACATGTGTTCACTGCCTCATAGCATATTTTCGTTTACTCAGTGCAGACAGGTTGTCTTGAATCTTGAAGACACTGCCCTTATTTTAATCTCTTAGTCCTTGAGCCAACTCCCTATTAGAGAACGTGCTATTCAAGCATTGTGTCGCTAACGGGTGAAGGTACGTCACCATTGGTTGACAGTTTTGAAAGGTTGGGCTATTTTGATTCCTACCTCAAAATGAGTTTCAGTCCCATCTGTACTCTGAGTGGTTTGTTCATATATCATCAATAGCCAGATGTATAGACTGATTATTGATGATTGCGTTAAGGATTATAACATCTGTTTCCCTAAAAAACATGTGGAGAATAGATTTCTCTTAAAGGCTGCTGACAGTTTTTGTGGATGTATGTAGTGGTACAAACCCATATCAAAACCCCCCTCTGTAAAAACCTTTGACTCTAATAAGTCGACAATAAAACAAGAATGTGATCCTGGCTTTAACCAATGTACACATTTCTGTGCTGTTTCTGTATGAGTTAGTATATTTAAAGATAACATTTCAGAAAACGTGTACTGTAATAAAAAACAAAGTCATGATGTGAGTGAAACATTTTTTTTTTTTTTTTTTTTTTTTTTTTTAAAATTGTAATATTATTCACCATCCACCTCTTTGAAAATAATGATATTTCAAATGATAAGCTCCATCTTATAAACAGGGCAATAATAAAATAGACTTTATAAGCATATTTCATGCAATTTTGATATTTAAAAAACCCTTTATTTATCTCCCAGTCAGACGGGACGTTTGCAGTCAGTTAGTCTCACCTGTACAGGCAGTGCTGGAGTGTGTTCAAGGTGAAGAATGAGATCATAATCATTAGAAGCAGTCCAACCAGTCAGACCGCTCTCACTGACACAGGCTGCAGCCATCAGACACTTAGATTAGCTTAGTTTTGCATGTATACTATGAAAAGGGAAGAAATAGTGAGTGACAAAATACACATTTAAGTGTACTTAATATATCTCTGTACGAAAACTGAAATGTAAAAACAATTTGGCAACTTGTTTTGGTCCCAGTCAAGAAATAGCCCGACCCATAATCCCTTGTTAAACGTCTTATTGATGTTTTTACTCCTCTGATTTGGTATGGATTAAACAAACTGGATTCAGAGCTGCTGATAGGTGGATTTTGTAACCTTTGGACGGGTTGGCTTTGTCTTCCCCTGTTTCCAGTCTTTATGCTAAGCTAAGCTAACCAGTTGATGGCCTTATTTCTAACAAACATATACAGCAATCTTAATATCTATCATCAGCTGATCCAAGAGGGTTTTACATAGTTTATAAAGCTTCAGAAGAACCAAATCTATCAGACACATGTAGTTAAGTAGAAATGGAAATAGTTAAGTACATTTTTTAAGCTACTTTCCCTAAATTGAGAACTAGTGAAAACTGTACTTCAGTTAGTAAATTTAAAAAAACACAAAAAATAACATTCTTTGTTCCTTTTTTTTTTTCCATTGAGGCTTTGTTCAAACTTTACAAGCAGTGTGCAGAGAGGTGGACGAAATACAATTAACATAACACAACAGACAGCTGAGAGGTAACATTTTAATTTCCCTCATTTGTTAAACCACTGCAGCCTAATGTTTAATGATCAGGTATTGTTGATTTTCAAAGTAACTGTTTATAATGTTTTTACCAATATACTGTAATTAAAGCATGAATCCTGAATCGACCCCTTTAAAATATACCCATCATTTTTTCCTTTTAAAATTATTAAAAAACAAGTGCATTACTTCCACTAGTAATGTCTGCAAGTATGAAACACTTTTTGAAAACACAATTCTGAGACAATAAATACTTTTCTTTTCCCCCTGACATATAAAGAAGTGGTAAAAGTTTATTTCTGAGTAAATAGTTTTCTGATCACTTCAAGTCATGACGGCAGGTAGTGCAATCCGTAGAATAAACTAGAGTACATTAGAACATACTCATCAGTATTTGATGTGTTGTTATGCGTCTCATCAAGGTGAACCATATGTGATCAGATTCTGAAACATTAACAATGTGTACAATGTACTTCCCCAGTTGAATACATTTATTACATTTAGTGAGAGTGAATTTTTCTGTAGTAAATCAAATGGTTGTTCTACTCAGTGTGATTGACAGGAGAGATGATCAGAGGGGCAGAGTTTTTACCACCATTGTTAAGATGGGGACCAAAGTATGGGTAGAGTTTCTCTTTGAAGCAGCAGCCAGTGAAGGAGTAGATCAGAGCTGCAGTATCAACATCATAAAAGGAGACCAGACCCTCCTCATAATCCACAAACACCCCCACCTTCTCAGGCTGATACTTCAGAGAGAGACGGACTGCAGGACCAGCACCAGCTATGTACTTATTTTCATTCCTCAACACTATCACCCAGTAACCTTTCTGAGGAGTCAGTGTGATCTTCCCCTTCCTGTTGATCGACTCTCTGGCCACTCCTAAATCCCACTCAGTCTTCCCTTTAACCTGAACCTCGTAATAAAATCTTCCTGAAGAGAAACTCTGCTTTGCTAAGACATTAGCACAAGAATCAAATCTCTCTGGATTGTCTGGAAGATTCTTCATCACATCACCATGTTTCACTTGTTTTCCATCATCAGACAGGATGAGGTCAGGACTTGCTGTATCAGGATCAAGAGTCACCTCCACCTCAGACTGCTGGACCTTCTTCAGCTCCACCTCAGAGAGCAGCTTCTTCTTCTGTTTCCTGAGCGTCTCCTCCAGCTGAGTCACAGCTCTCCTCACAGTCCCCACATATGAAGGTGGACGGACCCTGACTTCTGTCCAGTTCTTGGTGGGTGGAGCAGCGTTCAGGGACGTGAAGCTTTGGAGGAGGTGGAGCTGGTCTTCAGAGCGTGAGAGCTGCTCCACCTCAGAGCTTCTCTTCTTCAGCTCAGAGATCTCCTGTTCCAGCTCTTTGATGAAGCCTTCAGCCTGTTCCTCTGTCTCTCTCTGCTTCTCTTTGATGGTGTCCATGAGCTCGGCCTGGCTTCTCTCAACAGACTCCTTCAGAGCGGTGAAGACCTGAACACCATCTGCTATCTCTCTGTCTGCTCCCTTCCTTACTGAGCTCCACTGAGCGATTCATTTCCTGGATCTTCAGTCGTCTCTTCTGGATCATCTGCTGAATTTCAGCCTCTGTCTTCCCCAGCTCAGCCTTCTTTCCTTCATATTCTTCTTTCAGAGGAACAACATCATGTGTCTTGTGGTCTAAAACAGTGCAGAGCATGCAGACACACACCTGGTCGGTCTTGCAGAACAGCTCCAGCAGTTTATCGTGCTTCACACACATCCTGCTTTCCAGGTTCTCCTCAGGGTCGATCAGCTGATGTTTCTTCAGGCCTGCTCTTGTCAGGTGAGGCTCCAGGTGAGTCTCACAGTAGGACTCCAGACACACCAGGCAGGACTTCAGGGCCTTCAGTCTGGTTCCAGTGCAGACGTCACAGGGAACTTCTCCTGGTTTGACAACTTGTTGCTCTGAGCTGCTGCTGCTGGCTTTCTGTTGAGCTGACTGTCTGAACTGAGCAGCCATCTCAGAGATGAAAGTGTTGACCAGCAGCTCAGGCTTAATGTTGAACACCTTTTTGCAGTTGGGACACTGACTCGGGACATTTCTGTCCCAGTGTTCAGAGATGCAGGCTTTACAGAAGTTGTGTCCACATGGTATGGCGACTGGATCAGTGAACACATCCAGACAGATGGAGCACAGAAACTGATCTTCAGTCAGCAGACAGCTGGCAGCAGACATGTCTCTCTGGGGACAAACGTTTTGAAAAAAACAAAACTGTAATTACATATTCTCTATTTGCCAGTTCATAGAGTCCTACGATCACTGGGGTAATTTCCAATTTTGAGAGAGAGAGAGAGATTTATTTTTTTTGATTTTTCAAACCACTTTTATTCACAAAGCAAATAACCAAACAGACACATTGACACACATTGACAGTTCAGACAACGACTGAAAATAAGATCCTCATTCTCCTCAGAACACAAAGCATTTTTAACCACATGGCCTCAAATTCTCCCACATTTTTTGTTAAGCAAAATTAACCGTAGTCCGCTTTCAGTCTTGCTTTAACCATCCGCTTGAAAATCGAAACTCTATCGGTATCCAATGATCCCGCAACTTTATTCCTCCTGCTGAGGTAGATGGCCATTTTAGTCTGCCCCAACAAAAAATTCAAAAGCTGACTTTTGCACTTTTGCTTCTGGCTGTACCTTCAACCCAAAATGAACATTGACTTAGAAAAAACCACATTAAACAAAATCAACATCTGAGTGAGTAACTGAAAAAGACAAAGGAGTCGACCACATTCTGTAAAACAATGAAAAATGTTTTCCCTCTGTTCACAGAAAGGACAGGCGTCAGACACTGTAGGGTTGATCACTGAAACAAACGCATTAACAGCTACCGCAGCGTGGAGAGCCCTCCACTGGAGGTCCCCACCCCTCTTAGTCAGCGGAGGCTTGTAGAGCGCTCTCCACTCAGGCCTCCCGCAGGCCCAGGTGGGCTCTCCACCGGGTGTCCACTCGCTCTTGGAGTCTGCTCTGATTCAGCACCTTTATCACCAAATAATAAAATGTTTTGTTGGACATGGTGCTAAACTTAAAATCAGTAACATTGTCCAACTTTAACAAATCAGGTGTAATCCTTTCAGGTCCATTAGGAACAGCGACTCAGCCAGACCCAGCCCACCACAGTGCTCCAATAAGGCCCGAGCTACGGGTCTCCAGACCAGGTCAGCAGGTCCAGTCAGGAACCTCTGGACGAACCGGAGCCTGAAGGCCGCCCCTCTGCTTGCCAGGTGAACCAGGCCATGTCCCCCCTCCTCCTTTGGCAGGAACAGGACGCTCTGAGGGACCCAGTGCATGCGGTCCCAGAAGAAGTCCACCATGAGAGCCTGCACCCTGGACAGCAGGTTTACGGGTGGGTCGGTGCACGCCAGCCGGTGAGCCAGCATGGAGGAAACAAGGTTGTTTAAAATAAGGATTCTCCCTTTAAAAGAAAGTTGGGGAAGGATCCAATTCCACTTCTTTTAACCGGCCTTCCACTTTCTCTATAAGCCCGTCCCAGTTCTTCAAACAAAATGTGTCATCACCAAGATAAATACCCAGGTACTTTAACCCTGCCCTTTTACAACCAAGGCCCCCAGGTAACAACAAGCTGTCAATACTGCCCTCTCCTCCTGCTAAGGCCTCACTTTTCCCCCAGTTGACTCGAGCAGATGAGATTTTGCAAAAATTGCTCACAGTTTCAGTTAAAACATTGATGTCATCTTGTTTTTTAACAAAGACCATTATGTCATCCACATACGCAGACAATTTAAAGACATCCCTACAGCCAGGAAAAGAAAAACCATGTAACTTTGACCCGGTGTAAAAAGGGCTCTATGGCCAGGGAGTAGAGCATCCCGGACAAAGAGCAGCCCTGTCGGACTCCTCTCTGAGCTTCAAAAGGAGCACACAAACTACCGTTTATCTTCAGTACACTCTCAATGTCCCTGTACAAGACCTGGATCTTGGTTATGAGACCAGAGCTGAACCCAAAAGCTTCCAGCGTCTGCCACAAGTACTGGTGTTCAACTCGGTCAAAAGCCTTTTCTTGGTCTAGAGAAATCAGACCAAGCTCACAGCCCAATGAACCGGAGAGGTCCAAAACATCTCGAATTAGAGTCACGTTGTCAGTTATCAACCTGCTTGGTACACAGTATGTCTGGTCTACGTGAATGACATGCTCCATCACTTTTCTCAGCCTCGTCGCTAACACTTTGGAAAGCAGCTTGTAGTCGGTACGGAGTAGAGACACAGGACGCCAGTTCTTAATCTCCTGCAGGTCTCCTTTCTTAGGGAGGAGAGTGAGCACAGCTCTCCTGCAACTCAGAGCCAACCTCCCGTTACTTAGACTGTCTCTGAGCACACTCAGCAGGTCGTCACCTATAACTGGCCAGAGAGCCTTATAGAAGTCTGCAGGCAGGCCGTCTATGCCAGGAGCCTTCCCACTCTGCATGCTCTGCAGGGCCTCCTGCAGCTCCTGGGCAGAGAGCTCCACCTCCAGCTCAGCATGGTCCTCCTCAGGGACGTTAGGAAGGCCCTCATAGAACGACTGCGCCACCTCTGGCTCGGCCTGGAACTCTGTTCTGTAGAGCTCTTTGTAGAACTCCACAGCACACTGACGAATGTCGGCGGACTCCTGAAGCAGCTGCCCAGCATTGGATCGAGTGCATCAGCCTCCTCTGACCATTCTTACGCTCCAGACCAAAGAACAAGTGAGAGGGAGCATCCATTTTCACGATGTTCTGAAACCGGGATCTGACCAGAGCACCCTGAGCAGAAAACCCCAGCAGGTCAGACAGAGCTGAGTTTTTACTTTTGAAAACTTCAACATGTTCTCGCTCTCCTGTGGAGTCTGCCAATCCCTGCAGCTCCACCACTTCTCTCTCCAGAGCTCTCAGAGATCTAGCCATGTCTTTGTGACATTGAAAGTGTACTGCAGGCAAAGCTGCTTGATCTTCACTTTACCTACATCCCACCACTGCTGAAGAGAATTGTACTCACTCTTAGATAAACGGTAGTTTTCTCAAAATAATTTTAAAACATTTTTAAAATGGTTGTCTGTAGGGCTGTGCGATTATGGCAAAAATCATAATCACGATTATTTGGGTCAATAATTGATATCACGATTATTTTGACGATTATTCATTGACCATTTATTGAACTTTAAAACAAATAATATTTTACCAATAAACAAGATCAACAAAATATGTTGGAGCGCACTTCCAAAACCATACTAAACATATATTAATATGATAAATAAAAATAAATTAGACCAAAATAAATTAAATCAAATATGATGCAGTGCACTGTCACAACCTACTGAAAACTCCTTAACATATAGCCAACATTTTGGTAAAACATATTCAACATATTCCACTCAGTTACACGTTGAAGGCTGGCCCACCGTCATGGTCCAGAAGTAACAGGAAATAAATGTTGAACTACAATTTAAGACCAAATTAAAATGTTTAAGCCACCATGGCAAATGCTGGTAGGGCTGCTCGTGTCAACTCTTAAAGATTTTTTGCAATAAACACCAGCCTGTTGACATGGTCTGGTTTCAGAGATGAGCGCAGGCAGGTGACAATATTGCCACCTGTACTGAAGACCCTCTCTGAAGAGGAACTTGTGGCAGTGCTGCCACATATGACACAGGAAAAAAAGAAAAGACTCTGAACCCTTTCTTTGCCATTATATAAAAATAGTGTTGCTACAAAAGTATAAATGAGGCTTACTAATAAGACAACTCAGATCTGAAGCTACAGGAATCTGCTGCAACAGTGCAATAAAAAAGACAACATTAATAGAATCAAACCCTTTTTTTGTTGCATTTTAGTAGAGTATACAAATAAATGCCTTTAAAATAGCAACACTAGTTTCTTAACCTGAATTGATCATAGACTATAATCAATTTAAACAGAACAGATCTTAATGTTTGCATTCTTATACCATGTTGTACAATAATTATAATGAATAAGTTCAAACAAACTCAAATTTACAGCTGATTAATAACGGTATCTAACTTGAGTTTGTATTATATCAAAAACCTGTTGAAATGCTTCTGTTATTGTTATTGTCCCCAGGAATGCTTCTTTCACAACTTCGCCATCTTCGAAAGACTTCATGTGTTTCGCAAGAACGTAACTGACACGATAAGATGCTCTGGTGGCAGCCTTGCTCTTGTTGTTGGGCCTGGTGAAAATGGACTGCTGTGCATTTAGCTGTCCTTTCAGGCCCCTCCCCTTTTGGGCAGAATTAGGAGGGAATTCCGTCTCGTAGCGTTTGTGCACTCTTTTGAAATGCCGCTCCTAAATTACCCTTCTTCGATAAAGCCACGCTCGCATTGCAGATGAGACAGATGGACTTTGAATTGGAATAGATACAGAAATAATCATCCTCCCACTCGGAGTGAAAATGATATATTTTGGGCTTTTTTGCTTCTGCCATAATTGCGGTCTTGTATGTGTGCGGACTGTCACTGCACTGCCCACTGCCCACCAGCCACGCCGGCCAATCACAAAGTTTTGATGCGTTCAAGTGCATTATTCTGGCACAGGAAGATTATGTTACAGGACATTAACGATAAAACAGAATATTGTTGTTCTATTTTTAGACACATCTCGCGATCGACTAGGAATCTCCCCGCGACCCTTCTTTTTAACGAGTTGCTGCTCTTGTTCTGACATCTTCGCTTGCGATGAACACATGTCACTCCCACGTGGCCGAGTGGGCTTTTAGGGAGGGGCGAAAGCACACCCAGCAAAATAATCGTATTTTGTCAATTATGCTGTTTTCATAATCGTCACAAGCCATAATCGTAATCGCGATTAAAATACGATTAATTGCACAGCCCTAGTTGTCGGCCAACAGAGAAGCATTAAAGTGCCAATACGCACTATTACACTTAACATGATTAATAAAAAGTGAGACTTGTACGAGGGAATGGTCAGAGATTCCCACTGGACTGATGGAGCAGCTTCTGCTCACATTAATGTGATGGTTAAAAACATAGACACGATCCAGCCTAGCTAGAGACAACAGGTTATCCCTAGAGTGCACCCATGTGTGCTGCCGCTGGCCCGGGTGGAAGTGCCTCCAAACATCACACAGCTCAAAGCTTTCTGTTAGTCTTATTAAGGCACTCTTCGAGGCAGCATGCGGTTCCTGGTGGTTCCTATCCAGCACAGGGTTCTCTGTGCAGTTGAAGTCACCCCCCAGGAACAGATACTCCCCACTATCACAGGTGCTAAGAGTGTGTTTCAGTTTCTCAAAAAACAAAAGCCTCTCTCTCACACTGGGAGCAGAAACATTTATAAAACATATTTTAACTTTTTCAAATTCAGCATTTATTTTGAGCAAGTGTCCTGGGATGACCTCATCGACCGTACAGGAGAAGGGTGTAAAGCCCCTCGCAAAGAGAATGGCAACCCCTCCACTATTGCTGCGCTTATGGCTGAAGAAGCCCTCCCCCCCATTCCCTCCTCCAGTCACTCTCGTTCTCAGCAGTGCTGTGAGTTTCCTGGAGAAACGTTACATTTAAACTCTTGTTTCCTAATAAAGTAAATAAAGATGCTCTCTTAGCATCCCCTCGAGCACCGTTAATGTTTAGAGAGCCCAGCTTTATGTCACTCATAATGAAATTATAGTTGCATCCTAACAAAATCAAAAACCTGGCTGAAGAAAAAAAAAAAAAAAAGATAAAACCAAGATGTACTTATTCATCATTCTTTGCAGTTTCCCCTCTAATCCTCTGAAGTATCTTCTTTAACCGAGCCTTCTCTGGGCCGCTGAAGAAAGGTTCCCCTAAGGCTTCTTTGCGCCGCATGAGAACCCTGGCAGTATTATGAAAGATCTGCAAATCTGCAAAAAAGTCATCTAACTTCACCCCCCTCCACCCCTTAGTTTCCACCAGAAAGATCTGATCCTCTGGAAAGAGTACTCCTCTCCCTTTGCTACCTCAACGATGTCAAAGAATGACTCGCTGTCACTGTCCTCTGAGTCCTCTGAGACTCCCTCTGGCTGAGAGGAGGAACACAGCGACTCCTTCTTTGACACCTTCCCTTTCTGAGCCACACTTCCTTTGCTCACTTGTTCGTTTTTCCTTTTAACAGGTAACCTTAACAAATCCTCATCCATTACCACATCCTCTAGAACAGACTCAGCCACTCTGGCTGCAGTGTGCTCACTATCTGCTTTCTGTGTGACCTGAGTGTCTGTGTGTGATACTGTGTGTACCGGCTGCCTGTGTGCTTTCTACGCGTGAAACCGTTGGCTCTGCCACGGACCGACTGACCTGCGGTTCTACCACCGGCGTTTCCGCCGCGGGCGCGGGCCCGGCCGTGGACAAAACAACCAGCAGCGGCTCCGCAGCTGGCGCGGACCCCAGCACCGGCGGCCCGGCCGTGGACAAAGGGACCTGCAGCGGCTCCGCCGCGGGCTCGGACCCCAGCACCGGCGGCCCGGCAGTGGACAAGGCAACCAGTAGCGGCTCCGCCGCGGGCACCGTCGGGCCGGCTGCGAGCACGGATACCACGGGTGAGTCACCCGCCCTCTCCGGGCACGCGCGGATCAGGTGTCCTGCCGCTCCACAACCATAACATTTCAAAATGTCAGACGTAACATGGACAGTATACACAAAATCATCAATTTTAAACTTGAGAGCCAGATTAAGTTCCCCTTCATCCTTTTTCAGGACCATAAGCACCTGTCTCCTAAAAGGCACAACGTGCTTGAGGTGCGGGGATTTGCAGCCCAGGGGGATCAACTTAATGGGAGACGCAAGCTGGCCGTATCGAGCCAGCTCTCTCTCCAACAACTCGTTTCTCAGAAACGGGGGTACATTAGAGAAGATGACTTTTTTAGCTGGAGTGACCAGGGGTAGCACGGGTAACAGCGTCCCTTTAATCACTAGCCCGCTCTCCACCAGCTGGTTAGCTTTCTCCGTGTAGTCTAAAAAAATAACCACTGCACTGTTCATGCGGGAGGCAGATTTAACTCTGCCATATCCCACCACAGCCCCCACAGCCAGACCACACTCCTCCACCGACACACCGACAGGTGGAGAGAGCTTGATGGCGTGTTGGCGAGTCAGCTTCTCTAACACAGCGCAGCTGCCACGGAACGCCATGCCGGGCGGCGTGACTGCAGCTGCAGCCGCTCGACAAACAATTAGACAAACAATTCACCAGTGCAACCAAACAACACCACCAAAAAACACCAAAGTCGGTGAAGTGATGCACAAAGACATAAACTATCACCCAGAGAAAAATGAATTGTTAACAATGGTTTGAAAAGTTGTACAACTCTAAACGATCGCTCTCCGCTATACTCACCGGTCCACTCACAATCAGAGAGAGAGAGAGAGAGATAGATAGATAGAGAGAGAGAGAGAGATTTTTGTTAGCATCTGATGCTAGCTTGGAGCTAATAGATATAAGGAGGTGTTTCTACAAGCTGGAGGGAGAGCTAGCCCGTGGACAGTGGCGGCGCAAGAGTATTTTTGTTGGGTAATCTATGGTAGAGCTAACCCATACAGTGGTGGGGCTCAAGTCAGTATTTGCAATGTAATTACATACACGCTCCCCTTGACAGTGAAACGCCACGCGTGAGGTTTAGATTATTTCCCTGTCTCAATCCAAATTGAACTGTATGAAATAAAAAGGCACATTTGTCTTGTAGTAAATAAAAAGGGCGACCTGAAGCCAATCCTGCAATTCCCCACAGGTGAAAGAGTTGACATGCTGAAAACCCAACCCCTGCAGGGGGGTCTGAGGGGATTCTCCCTCAGGAGACTTTTTTAAATACTAACATAAAATACACATTCTAGTTCTCTTTTGAGAAGAAAAATAAATAAATCTATCACTAAACGACATATATAAAAAATGAATGCCATTTTAGTTTTGTGTTACTTTGTTCTGAAAGCTGAACCTGCTGCTCCTCACTGAAGAGGGAAGAGGCTGTGAGTTACTTTACATTGTGGATAAGGGTGGATAGCCCCCATTGTTCTGTGTGTCAAAATAAAAGACAGCCCACACACCTATCAATCATCAAACCGTGGGGTCTTATTTCATTACGTAATGTTGTATCGATGTATATAGAGATGTACTACAGCAGGGGTGGGGAACCTCCGGCCCCCGGGCCGTATACGGCCCGCGAGACCATTTGGTATGGCCCTCGAGGTAATTTATAAACACACGCAAAAAAGAAAAAAATTTAAAAAATCTAGACCGCAAAATAATTAAACAAGCGAGTGCCTGTTTTTCCTGGCAACGGTCATGGTCCTTGAACACAACACGAGCCTAACGTGTCATCACGTGGTATAATACCACGTCCGACGGGGGTGCAATTCTGACGGAGAGCACCAGAACGCCGCTCCGGCACTTCAAAAAATGGCAGTACCAATAAATCCGTATTGTTAGAAATTAAAATCAATGTTTTGATGGCATAATGTACCTTAAATGTACCTTCAGTTTAAATGCTGTTTTATACTGAAAAACCAGAAAATTATTGTGCACAACCAGTTAAGCTTTTATTCTGAAAATCCTTCATCTCCGGTTAGCATGTGGCTAGTTTACCATTTCTTATAGAGGTTAATTTAGTAGCGAAATGACATGGAGTGATGCACACCGAAACCTACTGATTTTAACACTGCAACTATAGATGTATTATTATTGCTGAATATTAAATGAAGGTACAGTTTATTTGAATAAAGTTATTGTTTACAGACCTGGGTAAGATGTGACAACTTCCGGAATGACCAGAAACCAAACCAGCCGTGAAGTATTTTCTGTATTTTTTAGAATATTAACTACAACGTTTAGAATGTGTTAAAGGAAAAGTGATGAAAGACAATATGAGGAGAAGAGGCGTGTTTAAGTATGTATTGAATGTACAATGCCTGAATCCTCTGTTTAAACGTAACAACGGACATTAAGATGTGGAGGGCCGGCCCGCAGGGAGGAGCCTACAGAAGCTATATAAGAGCAGCACCTGAGCGGTTCGGCCTCTTTTCTCTGCTAGCGAGGGCCAGAGACAGCTGCTTTTCTGTCGGACAATATCCTGTTTGTGACTGTACCGCGCCTTTTATTAATTAAAGTACCAATTTGAAAACATCTCAGAGACTCCATTTAGTCTCCCTTTTAAGCTTCTCTTTCCTGGACGCGAGAATAACCATCACAGTTAACAGTACCGGTCCGTACACATGCTGCAGTTTTGGCGTGGCTGTGTCTTTAGTTGAAAGCCCAGTGGCGATCTGCTCATCTGTCACACTGATCATAACTTTGTTGTTATTAGCATCTGGTTAGCTAGCTATGCTAATGAATATAAGAAGCTTTTTCCACAACCAGTGAGGTAAAGGCACATCTTTATATGATCATTATAGTTATAAAAAAATAAGAGAATAAAGTAAACAGGTATAAAATACTATATGACAGTAAAAAAAAGTTGTTATTAATAAACAAGAATACAGTTTGAAAGGAGAGTGATTTGTAAAATATCCATAAAGAAAAAGAAAATCTGCTTCCAGTTCTGTTTCATATGGGTGATGAGAGATGTTTCCATAGATCTCTTCATGTTGCTCTCAAAGTGCACCAGATTGATGCTTTAACTTCAACATTTAAAAAAAAATCTTCCCGGGGGAGCATGCCCCCTAGAGGAGGTTAGGTCCCCCCCCACTTAAATCATGTCCATGGATAGGAAACTAAATACATTTACATTTCTTGTGTCCATATCTTTCTGTTTGGTGGTCATGCCACACCGTGCACGAGTCATGGTGAGATATCTGGATTAAGAGGTTGCTCTTTCTTTGCACAGCATGAAAGAAAGGCCAAATGAAATGGGCTGTGATTTTTAAGCAGAGGTCAATAATTTGTGCGGCCCTCGGAGGATGTTGAAAAAATTGAAATGGCCCTTGAGAGGAAAAAGCTTCCCCACCCCTGTACTACAGCAAAAGTATTCTCCGTCGGGACTTCCTGCAACAACACCACGCCGTTATCGTGATTCTGATTGGCCAGAAGACATTATCAAAGATGTTCTATTGAGACTCCGTGACAAAAGTTTTGAAAACCATTTCTAGTCTTCGTTATTTCCAGACAAGTGGCTACTGAAACCAATCTTACGAACTGCTGTCTGTGCAATTTACTCCGCGCGAGTTGGCGGACTTTATTTTGCTTACTTTAACATCATTTTTCACGGTGGGGCTAATCCATTTCTTAGTATGGCTGTAGCCTACCCCAGCCATACCCTGGCGCCGCCACTGCCCGTGGACCCCCCTAGAGGATGTGAGGTCCACCCATAAATAAAATAGGTTCACATCAGTGTTAATTTTGGCAGCTGTTTTTGATTTAGTCTTAAGACAAAAATGGTTATTAGTTTGTCACATTTTAGTCATTCCTATCCTTCGTAGTTTTAGTCTAGTTTTAGTCGACAAAAACTCAAAACGTTTTAGTCTACTTTTAGTTGATGAAAAATTACTTTTAGTAAAAAAAAAAGGTTTTCTCTCTTTAAACCAATTCAGTTAAATACAGGTTTCTGACATTGGAATCAAGGTGACAGCATCAAGTGTTGAAATTCGTAAAGCAACATTTCCTTCTCTTAACACTTTACTTGTGTAATATCTAGGGATGGGTAACGCTAAGGTTTTTAACGGTACTACTATTATCGATACTGCTCATCGATCCGGTACCTTAACGGTATTCTTGTAGGTACTTTTTGTTATTTTTTAAAGGGAAAAAACTAAACAAATTGTTAACCGAATTAACATTGCTTTATTTACATGTGAAATAAATAAATAAAATATGTGTAATTATGTTATTATATTGTACTGTACTTGAGTAAAATGTTGAGGTAGGCTACTTAGTACTTCTACTCCACTACAGTTCAGAGGTAAATGATGTAATTTTACTCCACCACATGTATTTAATCCCTTTAGTTACTTTATTGATCTGGATGAATGATGTGAAATATAATCAAGTCTTAAATCAGACTTTAGTTCCACCTGGAGTAAATCCACAAGCTACCCTGCAGTATACAAAGTCATTCAAACTAGCTGCACCTTCACCAGCTTTGAGAACACTTTCATGACCAATCATTATAAAACATATCATATATATTATTCTGAAATGGACCAATCTGCACCATGACTACTTTTATACTTTTACTTGAGGAACATTTTGAATGAAGGACTTTTACTGTAACAGAGTTTCCTACACTATGGTATTTGTTTTACTTAACTACAAGATCTGAGTACTTCTCCCACCTCTGCGCACCTGATGTGATAACGTTACTCGTAATTGGCGCAACAGAGCTACTTAAGGAAGTCGAAAATTGTGCATTTCTCCGATTGAATATGACGCATTTTCAATCAATCAATGTTTATTTATATAGCCCAATATCACAAATGTTACATTTGTCTCAGTGGTCTTCACAGTGTGTACAAAATATCAGTATGACAATACGACACCCTCTGTCCTTAGACCCTCACATCGTACAAGGAAAAACTTCCAGAGAAAACCCACAGTTTAAAGGGAACATGGGAGAAACCTCAGGGAGAGCAACAGAGGAGGGATCCCTCTCCCAGGACGGACAGACGTGCAATAGATGCCGTGTGTAAATCGAAAAGATAATACATTTACAACATAGGTAGACGTAGACCAAATGTTTGGAAATGCATGTGTCTATAATAAGAAGATGAATCCACGAGGATGTCAACAATCTTGTGGGAGCCTTCAGGGAAGTAGTATTTTTTGGCCAGCTGTCTGGACAGACTACTGTACTCGTGTCAACGCCCTAACGCCATAACACTAATGGCAAACAAGCTTTGTCCACATCGAGCCTTGTAGAGTGTCTCTATACTCTCTGAACGCTCCGTCCCCGGCAGATCTCTGTGTCCGCTGCAGCGTGTCTGTTAGGCCCCGCCCCCCGCACACAGAGACACAGGGAGATCGCTCTTCTGGAGTGAAGAGAGCGAAAATAATGATATTGCAAGTTAAACATAAGATGCATTTTGACAGACAAGATGGACACTTGGGGGAAAATATGCTGCATTTTGAATGTCTGATAGTCCACCATTAACACCTTAGTCCCGTCTCGTCAACGAAAACTAAATATACATTTCGTCATAGTTTTCGTTATCAAGAATCTATTTTTAGCGCGTCATCGTCTTAGTCATGTAAAAAAGGTTGTTGACGAACATTTTTCGTCCTAGTTTTCGTTGACGAAATTAACACTGGATAGGATACTAGATACATCTACACACTCATAATATACCCTCCTGGGACCCGAGGAAAAAAGTGTCTTCCAATTTCCTTTTTTTTGTGATTTCCTACCTATTTAGGGTTAAAAAAACATCTTGCAATTTAGACTTTTTTTATTTTATTTTTATTTTAAAATGTTACAGTATGTCCACTGTAGAGGACGTAGGGACCATATTAGTTTGAAAAGACAGCCAAAATTAACAGATGGACTATGTAACGTATTATGGTTATAGAGTGATATTAATACAATAATACATTCACCTTTATTTAAAACATGAATAAGTAATTGATCTGAACATTGCTGTTTATTTGTATACAAAACTAGCTTGTTTTTTTGGTGAATCTTTCCAGATCTTCAAAGACTTTGTAGTCAATGTAGTGGGAAAGTACCTCATTGACTCCAGTCAGCACGGGCTGTAGGGTCATCTTGACTAGTTTGATGGATCTGGTCTCCATTTGACCTGCTCATAGAAACAAAGCTTGCATTCCTGAGGCAACTCTCATTTTTCATGGCTCCACTTAAAATAAAAACAACAATAAGACATACGTGCTACTCTTGGCCCACAGAGGGCCATGTCTTTCCAGCTCGTCCCTATCTGTCTCTATGTATCTATCTGTGAGCTCATCCTGCATCTTTCCCCCCCTTCTTCTTGACCCTCTTCTATCCCAGGTGTGAAAGCCTCATCTCTCTCATCATCTGAGAGCTCAACATCTGAATCTCCCTGAACTATCTGGTACAGAAAATGTCTGCTTCAGTTCCGTCTCCTGCAACAATATTGAGTCATAAAGTCCATGAAGATAGTCCTGACGTCCACTAGAATGGACATTTATAAAAGGGCTGTTATTTGAAAACTTGAATTATTTAATTGCATTCAGAACTAATTATATAGTTCCTCACATGTTAATAAACAAGAACATATATGATTTGAAGGTAAAAATGACAATTATTCAACAATATTTGACTTCTCCTCCTGCTTCTATACCATTTTGTTTTTCGTATGCCAGCCATTTTGGATGAAAAGAAAGAGGAACTTCCCAGCATGCAATTTTAAAGCAATGACATATCACTGGAAAGACCAGGATGTCCTCTGTACAGCACATCAGGGATTGGTAGAGTAGCTCAAAAGAGTAAAAGGAGATGCATGTTAACAAAATGTCCACTACAGTGGACATTTTCAATGGGCTGGGTCCCAGGAGGATACACTAAACATTTTTGAGGGATTTAAAAAAAAATATCTAAATATTTGTAGAAAGGCAGGAAATGGGATTCAAATCAAGAACATTTTTCATTGCGAAGGACCCCCTGTTTTGTGTCCGCCATACTTCTCAAACCAAAGTTACACCCTATACTATGAACCCGAAAATGTATACAACACCAACGTTTTATGTAAGAAATGACATAGACCAAAACAACCAAAATAATTTAGGTTGTTTTGTCTGTAAGAATTCAAATTCAAGTAAAAATGAAATCTGGAAAGTCATAGCAGCATTCAGTTTAAACTCTACGAAACACAATGTGTAAGCTCTAATACTGTTGGGGGATTTTGCCGTTGTTGAACAGAGGAGTGAAACCTCCTGCTGAGCATCACTGAAGTTAATACTAGTTGTTAAAAAACAGTAAACGTTATCAGCTTCAAAAGGCAGACAGCAGTTACTACAGAAACAGGTTCAAAGCTCAAGGCTACTAACCACAGTGTGTACAAATGATACAAGATGAAATATGTAATTGTCATGCCTTTTATAAGCAACACTTGTAACATAACACCAGATCCCTTGCTTTGGACAGTCCAGAACAAATCTACTATTTAGATTCTACTTTGTTTAATAGAGTCAATTATAAAGATGTTTTCAAATACAGGAAATATGAAAATAAGTATAAGCTAATGCTAGCTTTGACTGTATGCTCTCTAACCTAACCAGAGTTTACATTGTATTTGTGGCTGTTGCTAATGTAAATATTGAGTTTTCTATAACTGACACATTTATATTGTGTAATATTCTTTATATCGTAAAATGGATGTAGTCAGATTCAGATTGTAATCCAACTTTGACTAAATGTTTAGTAAGTGATGTGTCTGTAGTGAACTCACCAGTGTTTGCAGAGTCCTGCTGTGTTGTTGAGAAAAAGCTGCTGGATTCAGTTGAGTGTTTCTTCAGAGAAACAGAGACGTGTCTCGGCTGCTGCTCTGCTGTCGCTCAGACAAACAACAACTTTCAGTTCCGGGAAATTGAAACTCTTCTCTTAGCGTTTAGTCCCTCCCACCGGGGAAGCATGGAGAGACGCAAGGAAACCACGAGAAGCAGATAAATGAGTTTTAAGAGCAATGGGACTTCCTTTCCTCCGGAGCGTCACGTGAAGCGATGTCCTTTGTGATGACGCAGCACAGCTGATAGTCTGACAGCAGCTCTGTCCCCGTTATTTCCACACTCACCCTCGCCTCTGTTAGCACACATTTACTGACACAAACATTTGTATCATCTGTTGTAGACCAAATAAATAAAAATAAGAACTCATTCTCAAAAAAGATAAAAGCCATTCTTAAAATGTATAAACGAACAATAGTTTGATTAACATTGATTGCACAATATAAATAAAATAATTGAGAGAAGAAAAAGAGATATTGTAGTGCTGAGAGATAGGGAGAATGAAGGTATGAAGCTAGCTTTAATGAGCAGCAGAAACGGACATGTTGTCAGTTCGCAGCCCAAGAAGACAAGAGGAAGAAACCAGGGCCCTTTCTCATTTCTCTAACTCCCCTCCTCGACTCCTATCCTCGACTCCTATCCTCGAGACTTAAGAGGCTTCTCAATACTCAAATTTCCTCGGTCCTCCGGTAGTGACCCGGAAATGAATTTCAGCGCGCCATTTTGAAGGACATCTAATTTCTCTAAATGCAGACCGAGGACCGAGGATCGAGCATTGAGGAGGCTCTCTGGAGGAGCTATAACCGAGGATACACTGATGGTTCCTCCACGGCTCCTCCGCGGATGCATTTCCGGGAACGGTGAAGCCGCTGACGTCACTTCTTCTTCTTCTGCTTTGGGTTTACTGGCAGGCCGCAAACAACTTCACGGCGTATACTGCCACCCGAAGTCCCCGGCCGGAAGTCCCCGGAGTTGGGGACTGGCTTCAGTAGAAGCTGCTGCTGCTGCTGCTGCTGCTGCTGCTGCTGCTGCTGCTGCTGCTGCAATCCGCCCAGCCAATCAGAAATAGTAACCTTTTTCTCCCACGAAAGTACCTGTTCTCTAGCAGGGACTGAAAAGGGGGTACAAAGTTTCTCATGAACTAATTTATCTTCTGGATGTTTTTGGTGTCAACGCAACATTTCGGAAATATATCAGAACTAAAGTGGGAAAAGTACTGCTGTGTGAACGCGCCTTATGGACTGTACCCAATATTTGTAATCTACATCCATTATGTTGACATTTCTAATGTAAATCAAAATGAATGCTGCACAATAATTTGTAATAGTTTTTAAAAAAATCGTTTGAATTATATATGGATTTTCTTGGTAATGAATTACTTTTGACGGTAAAAAAAAGAGTTACTGGTACTTATGACCCTTTTTGAGTAAAGTATCTCTCAAAAATGTAACTTTTAAAATAAATATTCACTTAAGACGATAAAATGTAAAGAATAGAAGGAAATTGGCAAATTTGAGATTAAGAAACAAATTATTTCTGAAATGTTCGCATGAAAAGTTTTTTTAAAATGATAAATGTATTATCAGAAAATTATTACTAGCCATTGATGCAATATATCATGGTACGAAAAGGACTCAACGGTATGTTGTTCTGAAAGCCCTTCTTTTTGTACAAGTAGTATTGTACGGCAGAGTTTTACCACTTTGTGCAATGCAAAGATTTGTATCACCTGGTCATTTTCAGACAACACTCTTTGAGTTAAAGATCTCTCCCAAACTTAACTTTAAACATAAATATTCCCTTTAGTATGATTCAAAAAGCAAAGGATAGTAGGAAAATTACCATCTTTGATACTAAAAACAGCATTATTCCTGAAATGTTTGCACTTTAAATGGTTTATATATAATCCATAAAAGTTGGCTTTAAATATTTCTTGTTATTTGGTCGTTACAGTTCAGTACTTGGTACAAAAAATAACATTTTGACCCGCTTTGAGTTATGAAAATCACCTTTTTGTTCAAATTAGCATTTTAAAACCCTAAAATCTGACTTATTTCCTTTAGTGTCTTTACACTACATCATGAATATTATACTTGAACATCTTCACAATGTGTTAGTGCTGAAATATGAACATATTACATGTTCTGGTATTAATGAGAAATGTTTGTACTCTCCGTGTTTGAACCACTTTACATCATATCTTCAGGGATTTATAACGTTGTGTAACTCTGTGTTGTACTAAGCCTTACAGCCAGTTTGTATTATAGTATGTTGGGTTTTTAATGTGGTGGCGGACACTGTTTGTTTCTATATGAATGTGCTGAAAGACTTAATGAAACCACAACATCGACCGCAGGGGAGCTTTTATTTTTTTTAAATATAACATTTCTGTCCATTTCTTTGAACTTCATCTCCTAGCTTGATGCTAATCGACAAGCTAACCGATTGAATCGTTGACCTGGGCCGCTTTTCTTTTTTATCACTGTTAAGATATATTTTACTTTAGCTGAGAGATAAATTAAGAGGCTTAAATAAATGTATGTTGTAATGTAAACAATAAGGGGATTGTTAGCTTTAGCCTCTTTAACACTAGCTAATCGGCTAAAGCTAAACAACTGGAGCTGACCTAAAACCTTTTTTAAATCACAGTTAAGTTATATTTTCCTATAGCTAGGATGTTCAAAAGAAGCTCAAATATATTATTATTAACATATCTATAAATATTAAAGGTTTTTTTCTGATCTGATTAACTTTAGCTTCTCCAGTCCGAGCTAATTGGCTAAAGCTAAACAAGTTAAAACAACACAAAGTCGTAGTTCAGCTTTTCTTTTTTGACTTTGTACAAAGCTCAATTTCCTATCAATCTGACCTAAATGAGCCGATAAGTAAAAAAATAAGTTTATTTTGACAACATTCTTATACCCATCAACATGTAGCCCATGTTTATTTTTACTCTAACACTAGTAAGGCTTCTTAAATTATATATTTTTGCAGCTTGATTAAGTGTCTGTTACCCAGCTAATTCAGGTATGTTTAAATCATGTCTGTATTTTGTATTTTCAGTCTGAAAGCTTTTAATCCAACGTTTAAACATTTTATTTGACGTTAAATTCCCTTTATTTCAATGAGAAAGTTGCACATTTGACAGAAAAACAAACTGCAGAATAAGTAGGGATTTCCTCTTTAAAATAATTACAAGTATAATTACTGAACACCAATATTTGTTTCTAAGTTGGGCTCAAAACTCAGACTTAGTAACATTATTTATCAGTTTGTTTTCTAATAAATACTCAGTTTCAATAGGTATTTTTATTGGTCCAGTTAAGCTCTTTCTTTGCCAAATGGAATTCCTTTAAAAAAAAAAAAAAGGTTTGATTGTCTAAACTTTGATTAAATTCTTCCCCGGTTTATTTTGTGGTTTCTCGGGTTCTGCTTTCGTCTCGTTTACGTGAACGTTGTGAACCTTTCTGTCGGCTGCTGTCTTTCAGATACAATGGTTTTATAAACTGGTGTCGTTGTATACATAGGTGTACGTTTTTTAAATGAAATGATTGCTCTTCTTAAATTGTAATGTACATTTTTTTTAAAAGTAAAATCAAAACACTGACAGTCTCCTGTTTTTAATTGTTGCTCTGCGCAGTACCACGTTCAGCCTGTTGGTGTCAGTAGAGAGTCAGAGGAGATGATGAAACACAAACAGTACATTCATAAACACTCTCATTATTTGAGATGACTTTAAACATGCGTTAGAATTGGACCTCAGGAATTAAAAATAACTTATTATTATTTGAATGTTTCATTTTGTTTATTATTTAAATTATTTTTATTTAAAATGTAAAATATATATCATTTGAAGAAATGGTTCTATATATTTAGGAAAAACAAAAAGCAAAAATGCCTCGCAGACACTCTTCCGTTTACTTTTTTAATAAATAAAAACAAATGGTCCGAAGATACACGGATTCATCTCCCTCCATCATGTTGATTTGAATCCGAAGTTCTGAACATGAGCCCGCCCCGCTCGACCTTCTGAGCCAATCAAAGCACGATAATGTTTCCGTTTCAACTATACTTTCTCTCACACATGCATGCATTCTTCTCTTGCATATTGTCTTCAGACATGCATATACTGTTTATAATATTAAATGTAAACATTGAATGAATGTACATAAGAGCAAAATGTATAAATATATATATATATAAATATGAGCGTTAAAATATATGAATATGAGAGCTAAATGTATATATGTGTGCGTTGAAATATATGTGTATGAAAATGAAAATGTATGAACGTATGTAAAAGGAGAATGTATGTGTGAAAGAGGACCAGTATGAATTACGGCCTGTACGGCCCTTCATATGAAACACTACTTCCACTATAATTCAATGAACACACATTGAAATATAACCTGGCCTTTAACCTCATTCACACAGTACAACTGAGGTATTCTTAGACAGATATCTATGTGTTGGGACGTACTATGAGATTGCACATTTGTTCACTGTCTCATAGCATATTTTAGTTTACTCAGTGCAGACAGGTTGTCTTGAATCTTGCAGACACTGCCCTTATTTTAACCTCTTAGTCCTTGAGCCAACTCCCTATTAGAGAACGTGCTATTCAAGCATTGTGTCGCTAACAGGTGAAGGTACGTCACCATTGGTTGACAGTTTTGAAAGGTTAGGATATTTTGATTCCTTACTATGTTATCATTAAATAATGCCAGATTAAATTAGAATCTAATACAAAAAGTGGTCATATGAATTAGTTACTATTTTTTTAACTTAATTACTGTGTCGCTAACAGGTGAAGGTACGTCACCATTGAGGCGAGACACTGTTGTTGTAAAACATTATTCACCATCCACCTCTTTAAAAAATAATGACATTTCATTTCAAATGATAAGCTCCATCTTATAAACAGGGCATTAATAAAATAGACTTTACAAGCATATTTAATGCAATTTTGTTATTTAAAAAACCCTTTATTTATCTCCCAGTCAGACGGGACGTTTGCAGTGAGTTAGTCTCACCTGTACAGGCAGTGTTGGAGTGTGTTCAAGGTGAAGAATGAGATCATAATCATTAGAAGCAGTCCAACCAGTCAGACCGCTCACACTGACACAGGCTGCAGCCATCAGACACTTAGATTAGCATATATATATTAGGAAAAGGGGAGAAATAGTTAGCCAGGCTTTTTCAAAAAAATTACAAAATACACATTTAAGTGTACTTAATATATCTCTGTACAAAAACTGAAATGTATAAACAATTTGGCAACTTGTTTTGGTCCCGTTCAAGAAATAGCCCGACCCTGTTAAACGTCTTTGTTACAGCCGCTGCTTTCCTGGTGCTGTTAACTCTGTTTGTGTGTGTGTGTGTGTATGTAAATGAGCTGTGCAGTTCCTCTGATGCCATTGGCCGTCCCACCCTCGCAACATCCGAAGAGGTGATTGGATTGACGTCATCCAATCCCCGCCCGCTTCCAGCACATCCTCCGGGGGAGGAGTACAAAGGCCGGGGAAGGACATCATTCTAGAGGCTCTGTGTTGTGAGACAGACCAGGGTGGGTGGACCCGGAAGGGATCTCGGGCGGACGGCCCGGGGGCAAGGCAGAAGCCGAGAAGGGGGACTCGGGCGGGCGGCCCGGGGGCAAGGCAGAGTCCAAGGGTTGGGTCTCGGGCGGACGGCCCGGGGGCAAGGCAGAGTCCAAGGTGGGGAACTCGGGCGGACGGCCCGGGAGCAAGGCAGAGTCCAAGGTGGGGAACTCGGGCGGACGGCCCGGGGGCAAGGCAGAGACCATGGAGGGGCGAAGGCCACAGCGGGCGAACTCAGGGGGCCGAGCATGAGGGCGAAGGCAGCGGCAGGAAGAGTCAGGGTGCCGGGCCCGAGGGCGAGGACCGCGGCAGGAAGAGTAAGGGGGCCGGGCCCGAGGACGAAGACCGCGGCACTCAGGGGGCCGGGCTCGAGGGCGAAGACCGCGGCTCTCAGGGGGCCGGGCTCGAGGGCGAAACCAGACAGCTCCGGAGGCCGGGCAGGACCCGGTGTCGGCCGAACAGGAACCGGAGCCGGTGGGACAGGCTTCGGCAGGATCCCCCACGGAAGAGGACCAGGAGTTGGCAGGACCATCGGCGAGACAGGTGATGGCGGGGCCTCCAACGGAACAGGACAAGGGGTTGGCAGGACCTCTGGCAGAATAGTTGTCGGTGGGACCCCCAGAGGAACAGGACATAGGATTGGCAGGACCCTCGGCAGGAGAGTAGTCGGCGGGACCTCCAACGGGACTGGACATGGAGCTGGCAGGACCCCCAGCGGAAACTCCAACGGCACAGGACATAGGGTTGGCAGGCCCCCCGGCAGGAGATTAGTCGGCAGGACCCCCAACGGGATAGGACATAGGGTTGGCAGAACCCCCGGCAGAATAGTTGTCGGCGGGACCTCCAACAGGACTGGACATGGAGCTGGCAGGACCCCCGGCAGAAGAGTAATCGGCGGGACCCCCAACGGGACAAGACATGGAGCTGGCAGGACCCCCAGCGGAACCTCCAACGGCACAGGACATAGGGTTGGCAGGACCCACGGCAGAAGAGTAGTCGACAGGACCCCCAACGGGACAGGACATAGGGTTGGCAGGACCCCCAGCGGAACCTCCAACGGCACAGGACATAGGGTTGGCAGGACCCCCGGCAGGAGAGTAGTCGGCGGGACCTCCAACGGCACATGACATAGAGTTGGCAGGACCCCCGACAGAGGAGTAGTCGGCGGGGCCTCCAACGGGACAGGACATGGAGTTGGCAGGACCCCCAGCGGAACTTCCAACGGACCAGGACATTGGGTAGGGACTTGAGACGTGACTCGAGATGGGACTTGAGAGGAGACTCGAGAGGGGAACCAAGGGGGAACTAGAGAGGGGACTCGAGAGTAGACTCGAGAGGGGAACCAAGGGGGAACTAGAGAGGAGACTCAAAAGGGGAACTAGACGAGAGACTAGGAGAGGGGACTCTAGAGGGAACTCGAGATGGGACTAGAGTAGGGACTTGAGAAGTGACTAAAGGTGGGACTAGAGAAGTGACTAAAGGTGGGACTAGAGAAGGGGCTAGGGAAGTGACTAGAGGAGGGACTTGAGAAGGGACTAGAGAAGGGACTCTGGAAGGGACCAGAGAAGTGACTAGAGAAGTGACTGGAGATGGGACTACGGAAGTGACTAGAGGAGGGACTTGAGATGGAACTCGAGAGGTGACTCCAGAGGGAGCTGGAGGGGTGACTTGAGAGGGAACTCGAGAGGTGACTTGAGAGTGGACTCGAGAGATAACTTGAAAGGAGGCTTGAGAGGTAACTCGAGAGGAGACTTGAGAGGGAACTCGAGAGGTGACTCGAGGGGGAACTTGAGGAGACTCGAGAGGTGACTTGAAAGGAGACTCGAGAGGTGACTTGAAAGGAGACTCGAGAGGGAACTTGAGAGGGGACTCGAGAGGGAGCTGGAGATGTGGCTTGAGAGGGGGACTTGAGAAGGAACTTGAGAGGGGACTCGAGAGGGAGCTGGAGATGTGGCTTGAGAAGGAACTTGAGAGGGGACTTGAGAAGGAACTTGAGAGGAGACTTGAGAAGGAACTTGAGAGGAGACTTGAGAAGGAACTTGAGAGGAGACTTGAGAAGGAACTTGGGAGGAGTCTTGAGTAGATTGGTTCGCCAACAGAACACGGGGGGCTGGCGTCGGCCGGTATGCCGACAGGACACGGGGAGCTGGCGTCGGCCGGAGACGTGGGGCTGGAGTCGAAACCATGGCTGCTGGAGCCAGGACTGAGGCTGGAACCATGGCTGCTGGGGCCGGAACCATGGCTGCTGGGGCCAGAACTGGGGCCGGAACCATGGCTGCTGGGGCCAGAACTGGGGCTGGAACCATGGCTGCTGGGGCCGGAACCATGGCTGCTGGGGCCAGAACTGGGGCTGGAACCATGGCTGCTGGGGCCTGTACTGGAGCCCAAAGCATGGCTTCTGTGGCTAGGGCTGCTAGCCTGGACCTGCAACTCATTCTCTTAGGAGCCTTTTGGAGGCTCCATGGACCTCCAAAAGCCAGACGAGTTCCAGAGAACGGCTCTTGGACAGGAGCAGGAACTGGGGCAGAAGCAAGGGTTGACTCCAGACTAGTGTTAATTTCGTTGATGAAATATGTTCGTCAACGACCTTTTTTTCCAAGATGAAAACGAGATGATGACGAGACGGTACCGACGGCAGTAAACAATAACTGTAACGAAATCATCATGCAATATCGTTGACGAAAAGTGACGAGACAAAAATGTAGTTTACTAAATAAAAACTATGCCAAAATCTCTCTTTACTTTCGTTGACGAAAAATGAAGAGACGAAATATTATCAAAGATAACGTTACATCTCTGATAGTCAGTTTTTCTCCCAGCAGTTCCATTTCCGGTGCTGCGGCTGGGCAGCAGCTGTGTGTCTGTGCTGCGCGCGGCGGTAGATTTGAATTACACCGGGCAGCGGCACAATATGAACTGTCAGGAAGACTCGGGTCTAACTCATGGTCTAACTAACCTTATTTAACAGAAAATAAAATGGCAACAACAGGGCTTGGGAGCAGTGGTCGCACTCGCGTTTACCGAATACCCCCCCCCGTCAGCGCGAGTGATTCATAAATTGTGCACTCGATGGATAATAATGGATTATGACGGAAATGTTACGATCCTGTCCGTCAAAATTACTGACAACGAAAAAGTCTAAAGCCACCACTGCTTGGGAGAAAGAAACAATGTGATATTTGGGCCCATTTTCGCTACAATGAGGCGGAGAAAAAAAGCGAATGCATTGTTTTATCAGAAGGGAAGCAATGTGGCCATAACAGAGTAAAACACCACAAACCTGACCATAATACTCTCTGCAAAGCTGCTTTCTAATCAACCTGTGTTTTTCATCAAATAAGGACAAGATATAATCTTATTGTGAAATACGTTTGACTAAAATGACAAATTATTGGTTTTGGCTTGACTAGTTTGACTGAAATGTTCTATATAATCTGATGACTAAAAAAGACTCAACCGTTTTCTTTGACTAAAATAAGACTAAAATGCTCAGACTTTTAGTCGACTAAAACTTGTCTAAATAAAAACAGGATGAAGGTGACTAAATATGACTAAAACTTAAAAGAAAATTTAACACAGGACTAAGACTAAAACTAAATTAAAAAATAGCTGACGAAATTAACACTACTCCAGACGGATCACACCGATGCGTGTGGTGTCATAATGGGAATTGGGAGGCAGGGAGCCAGCATGGCTGGGGCTAGCAGGCAGGGGATAACACACAGAGAGGAAATCCAAAATCCAGCCAGGTAAGAATTTCACCAAGCCTGGCTTCTCCATAGCCATCTGGCGCGCCTCTGCCAGAGCTGCCTCTCGCTGCTGAACCCCGGACGCTCCCCTCCATCGATCAGAGCAGTTAGTCAAAAAAAAGGAAAAATCCAATAATTCCTGCTCAAAAGGATCTACTGGGCCCATATTTGGTTGGTTCGTACTGTTACGGTTGAGTGAAGGAAGCAGGACCCAAATGCAGATAACGCTGAAAATGCCTTTATTTCAAGGATAAATAAAAATAACTTGGACAAAACAGAACACTCACCGGTGAACACAGTCACAAACAAAAGACGAACCAACACTGAACACAGGAAGAGACAAGACTAAATACAGGGAGGGGTAATCACGAGACGAGAAACAGCCGGGCAGGGGAGGAGAAACACAAGGGCCACAGGTGAACACAATCAGACAACTAGACACACCAGGGAAACTAACGACAGGGGAAAAAACACACCCCCCTGTGGCCCCCCTAACAATGAAAAGTTTATTTTTTTTATTTTTTTTTAAATGTATATTTTCTGGTACTCAGGATTTTGTTGCTGTAATGTGAGATTGTGCAGACACCCTTATGTAAAGTAGAGATGTAACTGTTCATTGCCTTTATTTTTATATAAATATGGTGTTAGTGCAAACATTGCACTATAACTTAAGCTGAAGCTAACAGTAATAACTATAAGATCTATCTGAAATAAATAAGTGTACTGAAACAAATACCAATAACTGTATTGCATTGTTTTCTTATGCGCAATTACTTCATACTGTCTAGTTCTCTTTTTCGTCCTGCATTTATTGTGCCCCCCCAGAAAATAACTGGACCCCCAGTAGCCCCCCCAGTCAAATTGGTCTAGAACCGCCACTGCATATAAAGAAGTGGCAAACGTTTTTTTTGAGTATATAGTTTTCTGATCACTTCAAGTCATGACGGCAGGGAGTGCAATCCGTAGAATAAACTAGAGTACATTAGAACATACTCATCAGTATTTTATGTGTTGTCATGCGTCTCATCAAGGTGAACCATATGTGATCAGATTCTGAACCATTAACAATGTGTACAATGTTCTTCCTGAGTTGAATACATTTATTACATTTAGTGTAAGTCCTGTTTCTCGCTTGAGGCCAGGAAAAGGCTAGTCACTGTGACCTTTTTACCTGTGCTGGACTATGGGGATCTGATCTATATGAATGCACCTGCCATGGCAATGGCCTGGTCAAGTTAGATGCTGCGTATCACAGCGCACTGAGATTTGTGACAAACTGTAAAGCATTAACCCATCACTGTACCCTGTATGCAAGGGCTGGTTTACCTTCACTAACTGTACGGAGGCTCAGTCACTGGTACATTTTTATATATAAAGCCATGTTAGGGAAACTTCCATCCTACATCTGCTCCCTGATCTCACGGCAAATTGTAAGTGGCTACTGCCTGAGATCGAATGCTGTGGTTTTATTAAATGTGCCAACTGCTAGGACTGTCTTAGGGAAGACAGCTTTTAGATGCGCAGCTCCTCTGTCTTGGAATAGTCTGCAATTGAAATGGAAAATGAGCAATCTGGTGCCACTAAATGTTTTTAAAGCTCGGTTGGATGCTACTCAATCGGAAGCTGTTGGTACCTGCTCATGTGGATAGTTATTGTAAATTGTAATCCCTGTAATGATTCTGTAAGATGTCCTTTTTGTTGTTCTGTTTGTTTTTATGTTTCATGTGGAACCTACTTGAGCAGGTCTCCCTTGAAAAAGAGATCAATGATCTCAATGGGATTCACCTGGATAAATAAAGGTTTGAAATGAGTGAGAGTGAATCTTTCTGAAGAAAATCAAATGGTTGTTCTACTCAGTGTGATTGACAGGAGAGATGATCAGCGGAGCAGAGTTTTTACCACCATCATCATTACCGGGACCAAAATGAGGGTAGAGTTTCTCTTTGAAGCAGCAGCCAGTGAAGGAGTAGATCAGAGCTGCAGCATCAACATCATAAAAGGAGACCACACCCTCCTCATAATCCACAAACACCCCCACCTTCTCAGGCTGAGACTTCAGAGAGAGACAGACTGGAGGACCAGCAAGAGCTGAGTACTCATTTTTAATCAGCCATATCACCCAGTAACCATTCTGAGGAGACGCTGTGATGTTTCCCTTCCTGTTGATCGACTCTCTGGCCACTCCTAGAACCCACTTAGTCTTCCCTTTAACCTGAACCTCGTAATAAAATGTTCCTGAAGAGAAACTCTGCTTTGCTAAAACACGAGCACAATAATCAAATCTCTCTGGATTGTTTGGGAGATTCTTCCTCACATCACCTGGTTTCACTTGTTTTCCATCATCAGACAGAATGAGTTTGGGATGTGCTGTATCAGAATCAAGAGTCACCTCCTTCTCATACTGCTGGACCCTCTTCAGCTCCACCTCAGAGAGCAGCTTCTTCATCTGTTTACTGAGCGTCTCCTCCAGCTGAGTCACAGCTCTCACCACAGTCCCCTCATATGAAGGACGGACCCTGACTTCTGTCCAGTTCTTGGTGGGTGGAGCAGCGTTCAGGGACGTGAAGCTTTGGAGGAGGTGGAGCTGGTCTTCAGAGCGTGAGAGCTGCTCCACCTCAGAGCTTCTCTTCTTCAGCTCAGAGATTTCCTGTTCCAGCTCTTTGATGAAGCCTTCAGCCTGTACCTCTGTCTCTCTCTGCTTCTCTTTGATGGTGTCGATGAGCTCGGCCTGGCTTCTCTCAACAGACTCCTTCAGAGCGGTGAAGACCTGAACACCATCTGCTATCTCTCTGTCTGCTCCTTCCTTACTGAGCTCTACTGAGCGATTAATCTCCTGAATCTTCAGTCGTCTCTTCTGGATCATCTGCTGAATTTCAGCCTCTGTCTTCCCCAGCTCAGCCTTCTTTCCTTCATATCCTTCTTTCAGAGGAACAACATCATGTGTCTTGTGGTCTGAAAAGGAGCAGAGCATGCAGACACACACCTGGTCGGTCTGACAGAACAGCTCCAGCAGTTTATCGTGCTTCACA
The DNA here is from genome assembly GCF_902827175.1 of Gymnodraco acuticeps. NCBI lineage: Eukaryota > Metazoa > Chordata > Actinopteri > Perciformes > Bathydraconidae > Gymnodraco > Gymnodraco acuticeps. The sequence continues at coordinate 487,253 of NW_022991672.1, forward strand.
CACATCCTGCTTTCCAGGTTCTCCTCAGGGTCGATCAGCTGATGTCTTTTGAAACCTGCATTTTTCAGATGAGGCTCCAGGTGAGTCTCACAGTAGGAGGCCAGACACACCAGGCAGGACTTCAGGGCCTTCAGTCTGGTTCCAGTGCAGACGTCACAGGGAACTTCTTCTGGTTTGACAACGTGTTGCTCTGAGCTGCTGCTTCTGGCTTTCTGTTGAGCTGACTGTCTGAACTGAGCAGCCATCTCAGAGATGAACGTGTTGACCCGCAGCTCAGGCTTTATGTTAAAAACGTCTTTGCAGTTGGGACACTGACTCGGGACATTTCTATCCCAGTGTTCAGAGATGCAGGCTTTACAGAAGTTGTGTCCACATGGTATGGTGACTGGATCAGTGAACACATCCAGACAGATGGAGCACAGAAACTGATCTTCAGTCAGCAGACAGCTGGCAGCAGACATGTCTCTCTGGGGACCAAAGTTTGAAAAAAACACAACTGTAATTACTAGGGATGTAACGATACCAAAAACTCACGGTACGATAATATCGCGATAAAAAGTCCACGGTACGATATTTATCGCGATATTGAAAAAGAAAGAAAATAAATGTGAATCTTTTTTTTCTTTTTTCTTTATTAAATAATAAATCTGATTTGTACGGCATTTTATAGGATAGTAGTATTTTAAAGTGTCAACATTATAATAATCAGACCGTGCAATAGAATAAATCAAGTTTCACTTTAGTTTTTCAAGTAACTCAACTCTAACTCACTCACTCAGCGTCATCAAGGTTATCTTTTAGGAATATGAGCATGTCCACATTTCCAGGTAGAAGCTGGGATGTTTGGGCGTTTACAAAATCCCCTGCTGTGGAAACAACTCTCTTGCTTGGTACTGATGTTGCTGGGACAGAGAGATATGCTTTGGCCATGGGTGACAGCAGTGGGTCAAACTGTGCCTTGTCTTTCCACCACTTCAAAAACAATACAGTGTTTGCCAAGAAGGTGAGGCTTATTGACAGGGCGAGATATAAATATACTGTTGGTACTTGTCAATGTCTCTAGGTGTGTACATGTAGCCCTGTAAATACGATGTCCTTTTGTGTTATCTGTTGTTTTATGTTCATGTTGTAACCTACTTGCTGCCATGTTGGACAGGTCTCCCTTGAAAAAGAGATCGATGATCTCAATGGGACCACCTGGTTAAATAAAGGTCTGGTAGATTTTGTCAGTCTCACGACGGTATTGAGACTTTTATTTACCGCAATATCGCGATATTCGATATATCGTTACATTCCTAGTAATTACATATTCTCTATTTGACAGTTCATAGAGTTCTACTATGAACCCGGAAATGTAAACTACCCCAACGTTTTTATGTTAGAAATGACATACATAGACCAAAACAACCAAAAACATTTAGGTTTTTTGTCTGTAAGAATTTAAATTCAAGTTCAATTGAAATCTGGAAAATCATAGCAGCATTCAGATTAAACTCTACGAAACACAATGTGTAAGCTCTAATACTGTTGGGGGATTTTGCCATTGTTGAACAGAGGAGTGAAACCTCCTGCTGAGCATCACTGAAGTTAATACTAGTTGTTAAAAAACAGTAAACGTTATCAGCTTCAAAAGGCAGACAGCAGTTACTACAGAAACAGGTTCAAAGCTCAAGGCTACTAACCACAGTGTGTACAAATTATATAAGATGAAATATGTAATTGTCATGCCTTTTTATGAGCAACACTTGTAACACAACACCAGATCCCTTGCTTTGGACGGTCCAGAACAAATCTACTATTTAGATTCTACTTTGTTTAATAGAGTCAATTATAAAGATGTTTTCAAATACAGGAAATATTAAAATAAGTAAAGCTAATGCTAGCTTTGACTGTATGCTCTCTAACCTAACTTAACCAGAGTTTACATTGCAGCTGTTCCTAATATCTTAACCGACACATATCTATAGTATACTATTTTTTATATGAATACAACTTTGACTAAATGTTTAGTAAGTGATGTGTCTGTAGTGAACTCACCAGTGTTTGCAGAGTCCTGCTGTGTTGGAAAAAGCTGCTGGATTCAGTTGAGTGTTTCTTCAGAGAAACAGAGACGTGTCTCGGCTGCTGCTCTGCTGTCGCTCAGACAAACAACAGCTTTGATTTCCGGGAAATTGAAACTCTTCTCTTACAGTGTGGTTCCACCTCTCAGTGGCAGTTTGCCAAGAGGGAGTGGAGGAAGAACTGTTGAGGCTTGTTATTTAACTTTGTGACGATGCATTTTTTTTTGCTTTTCAAATAGTGTATTGAGTATAAGTAGGAGTATTTTCTCAATACATAAAAGACATCTCTTTACACATCTGGAGATTCATAGCTATATTTCACAACGCTGTGTTATGGTCCCTGTTTAAGAGCAGCTGGTGAGACATTTTCTCCTCCCTGAACAGACGGTTTGAAAATGGGTCACGTGCTGTCTTTCGGATACAATGGTTTTATAAACTGGTGTCGTTGTATACATAGGTGTACGTTTTTTAAATGAAATGATTGCTCTTCTTAAATTGTAATGTACATTTGTTTTTAAAGTAAAATCAAATGTCAAACACTGACAGTCTCCTGTTTTTAATTGTTGTTCTGCGCAGTACCACGTTCAGCCTGTTGGTGTCAGTAGAGAGTCAGAGTAGACGATGACAAACATATAAACAGTATATTCATAAACACTCTAATTTGTCTTTAGTTATTGTTTGAGATTACTTTAAACATGCGTTAAAATTAGATGTCTGGAAATAAAAATAACTTATTATTATTATAAATCTACAATGTCATTTTCATTTATTTTTAGCCCCAAATTCTGCCTCATTCTGACAAATGTTTCTAAAACCATTTGTGGGTCATAACGACAGAAGTTCAGTTTATTCTGTTATAATGTTTTACAGCCTTCAGTATCAGCAGGGAGGGTTTTATTATCACTGACGGTAACAATCACCATAACCAGTAAATAATCTACTCACCTGGAGGGAAAGACTGATATTAAACACACAGACTTTCGTTCTTTAAAAAAACATAACTTTTTCCAGGTCCTTCTTCTATTCTATCCTGCTGTTTGCCTTTGCTCTCGCATATGGAGTGAAACTATGCTATAAAGCACATGTGTCAAACTCAAGGCCCGGGGGCCAAATCAGGCCCTTGGTGAATTTAATTTCGGCCCGCAGGATAATTTCTAATTACTATTAGACCTGGCCCGCCGGTATATTGCACGCACACCTTCACTCCATCCTGAGGGTCTCCTCAGCTCAGAGCCTGAGCCCAAACATTGATGACCTTGCACCCAAGATGAGATGCCAAGTATCTGAGCTAGCATCACAGAGCAGCACACTGAGTTTAATGGATGTTTCCTTCTGCACTTTCTCTCACGACAACAGGGCATGTTTGGTTTTCTCTTTGAGGGGAATAGTTTTGTTGAAGCTGTTGTTGGCCTGTGGGAAAATGTAATCATAAGAAATGACTCTGGAAAAGCTGCAGATAGAGCCATAAGAAATGAATGCAACTGATTATTTAATTTGTCATGTTGTTTTTATAGGCAATAATTTAAGCTTTGTTAGTTCCAGGTTTAATATGTGCAATGAGTTCATTTCAATAAGTTCTGCAATAAACATTGAACCAGTCCGGCCCTCGACTTGTACCCATTTTTTTATTTTGGCCCACTGTGTATTTGAGTTTGACCAGAGCCATATAATAGAAGAGTTACGACAACGGAAGTCCAAAAACGGTTATCGTCACGTGGTTCATGTAGAAGAGGATAGTTCCCCGGAAGTTCATGGCGGGCAATGTGAATGCATTGATAACAGGAGATAGAACTACGATTTTTGGTAATTATTAGTGAATAAAGGTTTTGATTTGCAAAATGTATACAACAAATCGATATGTGTATGTATTTACATCAATATGTTTTAAAAAATAAAATAGAATTTGCTAATATTAAGTGATAATATTAGGATTAGTGTGAACAACTAGTTTACATGTTAGGCTAACAGTGCCTTGGTTAAAGAGCCTGTTGCTGTTTATTTATAGCTTTGAATTCTTTCAAACCAATATTATCTTCTTAAACTTGTATGGTAGTCAGGAGCATCACTTTCTAATGTTTATTGATATATTTAGAGGGAGGGGATCTAAAGTAATGCTTTAAAATTCAGATTAGATTAATGTCTACCATTTTCTTAAATTCATGGTAGTTTCAGTAACCATGGTAATTGAGGACACAAGTTATCTAAATGACTAATGTCATCTTTATGGCTTTCAGAAAGGACAGGAGACCGACAGGTGACTATCAAAGGACTAGCAGCAGCAGCATGATGATGATGATGATGTTAAATGTGTTGTTTTAGGAACATCCATTGCAAATACATGGAATTCAATAAACATTGAATAGCATATCATGCAGTTTGTCTGTGCCTTTTCCTCCTTGTTGTCCTGGTGTGCTGTGCTGCCTCCTAGTCGCCACCATGGTTTGCTGTGCTGCCTGGGGATGCTCCAATCGCTCAGAGAAAGGAGTACGAATGTACAGCTTCCCCACTGACACAGAGCGGAGGAAGCAGGAGCAATTTCACGACCAACAGCAAAAAAATATGTGATTTATATACAAACACTGCATTTGCACTTTTTCACAAAACGAAAACCACACCATTGGGAAAGCTTAATGTTTTGTTTAATACAAAAAACAGGGAAAGGCTTGAAAAACACTGAGAGTTGAGACTCAGGGTGCAGGGTGAGGGTCTCAGTGCAGGTATTCAGGCTCCATTGAATCCCCCTCTGGTTCTTGTGCTGAAAGAGGGAGTAACAGACAGGAGAAAGGGTTATACACACCTATATAGCACACCTATTGAATGGGAAATTGCCTTGGCGAGATAAGGTGTGGTCTTTGTTCCCAACTGAAGTTATGGAACTTTATTATTTGTGAGTTTAACAAAGTATGACAAATGGCATCAGTAACATATGTGATATGAATTTCTATAAAGTTGTCTCACATTCTTGGTCATATTTTATATACAGTATGTAATGAGTATAACATGTCCAGTAAGTATAAAGTGTTTCCTAATACTGTGTATTCAACCACTATGGAATATGTATGTGGGCAGACAAGATTCAGACACAGTTGTTCTGTGTGTGAAGTAACCTCAAGTCACTCCGCAGGCACATTTTGATGCAGACCAGTTTGTCAAGACAAAAAAGGGCAAGACTAGGCTGAGAGCAGAGGCTATACCCACCATCTTCGTGCATCGCCCTGTGGTCAAAAAGAGAAGGGCCCCTGCACCACGATTCACCCCGGGACCTGTATCTACAAAGCCCATAGCTCATGATCACAGCGATAGTGTGAAAGGTGACACAGGTATAATAAGTATGAACTCTTAGTAACAAAAGTAATATTTCTTATTTTTAAGTGGTATAATATTTTAAATGTTCGAACATTTACAGTGCCATGTCTTCTACTTACATTAGTCTCAAAGATTGAGGGAAGAAGGGAAGGGATCACTGCCCTCCACCTGCCAGAGGAGCGCAAACAACAAAAACAAGCAAGGTGTCCCGTCATGTACCTGGAAGTTTGGGTTGGCAAAATGGAGTAAGAGAGGGACTTGAAAAACCTTGGTGGCTGTCTACTCATGTTGTTACAGTTGTCTTGGTTACAGCTCTCACGTGTTTTTTTGTTGCCATTTCCACATCTTTAGAAAATATGAAAAAATGGAAGTGAAATCAACCTCTTCTCTGGAGAACAAACTTTGATTTCTCTGTCTTGTGAGTTTGCAGTCTTGCTCCTCCACCTGTAACATCACTGCCCCTCCACCTGCCATACAGTAGGTTACTAACAAGATTACTTATATAATACAGTGATAGAATACATGTTTAGTATGCTTACTTATATAAAACAGTAGTATTAAACTTACCTTGTCTGTTCACACTCACTTAAGTCCCTCTCCCTTTGCCATCAATCCAAAATCAGCTGAGCTGCAACATTATACAGGCAGGTAATAATCAACATAATCACAAGGACACAATATGGCTCTGCTAAAAACACTCACTCTTACACGCACCAAAGTTATATGTATCTAATATTTAACTCCCTCCACCCCCGCATACAATCCCGTTTAGAAGCCCCTCTTCTCTAATTCAACAACGTTGGACCAAATGACATTAAGAGAACGGAATTTACAATTAAAAGGCTGTTCAACGTCTGTTGCTAACTTGCTTCGGTATCCTAGCTTGATCTGTTATCTGTAAACGTTCCCTAAATCTACTGATTTAGGGATAATCCACTGACATCCTTTAATACACATGTTCATTTGAATCAGATGTACTGATAATATCCGCAATATAAATCTTTAAACTTCTTCTTACCTTTAAAAGTCCGTCACGAACGGTCTATTATGCTGCAACTCCACAGCTCTGCTAGCCTTGGCGCTAACTTCCGGGGAACGATTGAGAGGCTCCACGATCCGCCATTGCTGTAAAAAAGTGGTCCATTGGAGTGAACGGAGATGTCATAACTCTTCTATTATCAGTGCTGGAATTGGGCCGGTACTCACCGGTACGCAGTACCGGCACTTCTGGTTCTGACCCATGGAGTACCGGCACTTCTTGCTCAGTACCGGCATGCTGGCGGTACTCCGGTACTCATGCACCGTGCCAGTACTCAACACTCTCCCGCCGTTCTTATTATACATCCATATATATATATACAGCCGCCCGGTACTCAGTAGATGCGTCATGAGGTGCCGAACGGACATTCTCATCGCTCTAACCGCTGGAGTTTCACAGCGGCTGTCAGCTGTTTACTCCTGTCATTCAAACAGAACGTGCTGGAGAGGGGGCGGGGCTTATCTTCTCCATGTAAATACTGTGGTGGAAACGACTATGTCAAAATTAACCTATTTGACCGTGATGTAATAGTAATACACGTTTCAAAATAATAATAATAATAATAATGCCGAAGTAACAACATACTGAAAACTGTTAGTAAAACCATGTTTTAATGCTTTACAATTTACATACCTAGATGCACGTGTGTTGTGTTTATGCAGTGCAACTCCCACCCAGTGGGTGGCTATGTAGAGTGATAGAACAGAGCAGGCACGCCCCCGAGAGAAGGAAGCAAGTCACGTCACAAATTAGCATTTCTAAAATGTTAGCGTGGATTAATAAAAGTGCAAAAAGACAGCGGTTGTCGCCGGAAGAAACTTCAAATACAGAGAATGCTGTGCCTGTGTTGGAAATTGTGTCTGATGGGGAGCTTTCTTTGGTTGATCCTCCTGCTCCAAGTTCTAGTGCATTAGCATTAGCACTAGCTCCGCCGCCTCCTCCAGAGCCTCTAAAGTTAGCTGCTGCTGGCGCAACTGCCACCACCAACACCGGGCAAAGCGATGCACCTGACTGCTGGACAACGGACCAGGTGCAATATTTTTGCAAGACCAATGCATGGCTCCTTCTTAAAGATAAGAAGCTAGGATGTCGGATATGCAGAGATGTCAAATCTTTGGGAATACACACTGGACAAGGACTGCAACTGTCAACTGAATGGGGTGAGTGTGCAGTGTCTCATTTCGGTGTTGACAAGGGCAAACAACAAGCTAGCCTGAGAAAAAAAATCAAAGAACATAAAGAATCACAAGCCCATGTAAAAGCTGCTGACATCCTTACATCTGCTTCACGTGAAACTATTCAACATCAAGTGCAGTCTATGCATAAATCTGAATTAGACACCACTATCAGAGTTTTTCGAACGGCATATAAAATTGGCAAACATAGCCGGCCATTCACAGACATGCCAATTGATTTGAATGTACAGAAACTGAATGGGCTGAACGTGGGCAGGGTTTTGCACTCCAATAAAACCTGTGGCGAAATCATCGACCACATAGCTCATGAGCTGAAGAAAAAAATGGCAAAAGACATTACAGAAAACCAAAGAAAATTCTGTGTTTTGGTCGATGAATCTACCACTATTAGTGGTAAAACGGTGCTTGTTGTGTGTCTACGCTCAGCATTAGCTGATGCTGAGCCCAAAACGTTTTTTTGGGAGCTGATCGAGTTGGATGGAACAACGGCTGATGACATCACAAAGGCGTTAATGGAGTGTCTTGGAAGAGATTTTAACGAGGACTTTTTAGGTCAGCGTTTCGTTTCTTTTGCATGTGATGGGGCTTCAGTCATGCTAGGGAAGAGAACAGGCGTTGCTACCCAGTTGTGTAGTAAATTCCCAAGCCTGTTTGTGTGGCACTGCTCCAATCATCGTCTAGAGCTGGCAGTTGGGGATGTGGTCAAGGAGGTCTCAGGGCTCAATCATTTCCAGATCTTTTTTGACAAACTCTATTCCTTGTTCCATGCCTCCCCCAAAAATCAGAGGCAGTTAGCGCAGTGTGCGCAAGCAGTCGGACAGCGTCTCCTGGTGATAGGGCGTGTTTTGTCCATCCGCTGGGTGGCTTCAAGTGAAAGGAGCGTCAGAGCAGTCTGGGAAAACTACCGAGTGCTTCATGATCACTTCACAAATGCTGCAAACGACACGAGCAGGGATTCCAGAGACAGAGCAAAGTACAAGGGCCTGGATGATGTGCTCACATCTGCAACGTTTGTCAGCAATCTGGGACTGATGTACGATGCGCTCACAGAGCTCAGCGACCTCTCTCGGCAACTCCAAAAAAGAGAGATGACACTGCCTACAGTAGATAGGCTCTTAACTCGAGAAATACGAGTTTTTGAATCCATGGTCACCATGCCTGGCCCACACATGACTACAGTTCATACAGCTCTAGCTGAGAAGTCCTTCAAGGGTGTTGCCCTGCGTGAGAATGGCAGGCTTGTACAGATTCATGCAGGTCAGTTTTTCCGCAGTATGGTAGAGAATCTGAGACACAGAATGACTTCCACAACCTCCTCTCATGTCAGCACAAGAGAAATCCCATTACATGGCCGGGAGGCCCGGGACAATCAGCTAATCCAGGACATGAAAGTTATCCATCCTGGAAGTTGGCCTGAAGAGGAGTTAGACGTACAGTATGGGGACGTAGAGGTGCTACGTTTGTGCGAAGTGCTGAAAGTGGACAGAAGAGAGACTGTTCAGGGCTTTCGCGAATACAAGGAAACCAGGGCATCCCGTACACCTGCTGCCATGGAGCCTCTACTGAAAGCAGTCCGAACCATCGCTGTCTCCACTAGTGAGTGTGAGCGGGCATTCAGCTGCATGAACGATATCCTTACTGCAAAAAGGAATGCTCTCTCTGTCAGCCGACTGTCCAGCCTGGTTTTCATTAAATGTAATGGACCATCACTAGGACAGTTCAATCCGGAACAGTATGTGAGGTCCTGGCTGGCAAAGGGAAGGAGAAGTGCTGATGAAAGAGCCTGTCCAGCTCCAGCCCCTGATACTGATGTCCCCAAGGCCTTCTGGAGCCTTTTCTAACAATGTGAAGTATATTGCAAAGCAGCTCACCCAGTGAGAAGACTTTTGGCATAATGTGCCGATTTGTACAGATCCTGGAGATAGAAGGACTTCAGACCAACCAGGGAGTTATCTGATCAGCTTGGTGTTCAATGTAACTCTTTACCATGGCTCAGACTTTGTTACTTGCAGTTACAGTTTCTTATTTTAGATTGTGCAAATTTTGCATTTGTTTTTACATGTTCTTTGTTCATGCTCTTTATCATTTTTCTGAGTTGGAAAGTTAGATTGCATCATAGTTTACTTTATACATATTTGTATTCTTCAGTGGTGAAGTATATTGCAAAGCAGCTCAGCCATGTGAGAAGACTTTTGGCACTTTTTCGTTTTTCGTTTTCTGAGTTGGAAAGTTAGATTGCATTCAAAATGTACAGAAATACTTAATTTTGTTAAAGCTTTTTATAAAAAATGCTTCTGACCAGAGCTTTGTTTCCTTGTCATTAATGTTGAACACCACCAGAGGGGCTCTCACCTGAAAGGTCTCTGCTTCATGTGTCTTCAGCAGAAGATCTAGACTTTGATTGCTATATTTTCAGTTAATATTGACCTTACTGAGCTTTAGCCATATCCGCTGCCTATCATAAAAAATGTTAAGTACAGTGAACCTTTCTAAATATACAGTAGTAAAGAGACAAACCCACCAGCATTATAGTAGCCAAATTCTTGTTTGTGGGCTGTATATATAAAATTGACTTGAAAAAGTTGCTGATTTTAGAGTACTGGCACCTTTTTCATTCCAATTCAAGCACTGTCTATTATACGGCTCTGAGTTTGACACCCCGGCTGTAAAGGAATCAAATCATCATTAATATATCAATTACTTACGTTACCTGGAATTATCAAAAAAAGAGACAGAAATGATTGATTATTAATAATATAAATGGTTAATTTGTGGGTGATTTATTCCCTTAACAAACATGTCAAGTTATTTCAAAATAAAGGTCAGATTTGACTGAGAATAAATAAATTAATACACATTTATTGAACTTAATTTTGTCCATTTTGTATTTTCACTACATTGGTCGCAGTAGAAAAATTAACATTCAATATTTTATAATTATTATTGTGTTTATTATTATTATTGACTTTCAGTTATACAGATGAAAACTACATTTCTTGTGCTTTACAAACAAAAGAGCAAACAGGGCAATACGATTATGTATAATTGACAGAGGATTTTAACACAAACAATACACATACAAACAAAAAAGCTAAATAATTCAATATATAAAGATTGATTGATGTCCAAAATCAGGAGCAGGAACAATTTCATGAAATTATAAATATGAGTTCCTCTAGTTTAAAGTGCTTAACCATAAAATATGTTTTTTTTTTCAAGTTTAGAAGATCTACTCAACTTGACTTAATCTAAATATTTCACACGCACAGGAACAATGTTATGATTTAAAAGGGCCCTAAAATGCACATTTTCAGATTCATATCAGTATGTAGTGTCTTATTACATACTTTAAAGAGTCCTCTCCTGCTGATGTTCAGGTGTGTATCAGTATGTAGTGTCTATACTTTAAAGAGTCCTCTCCTGCTGATGTTCAGGTGTATATCAGTATGTCTCTACTTTAAAGAGTCCTCTCCTGCTGATGTTCAGGTGTATATCAGTATGTAGTGTCTCTACTTTAAAGAGTCCTCTCCTGCTGATGTTCAGGTGTATATCAGTATGTAGTGTCTCTACTTTAAAGAGTCCTCTCCTGCTGATGTTCAGGTGTATATCAGTATGTAGTGTCTCTACTTTAAAGATTCCTCTCCTGCTGATGTTTAGGTGTATATCACTATGTAGTGTCTCTACTTTAAAGAGTCCTCTCCTGCTGATGTTCAGGTGTATATCAGTATGTAGTGCATCTACTTTAAAGAGTCCTCTCCTGCTGATGTTCAGGTGTATATCAGTGTGTAATGTCTCTACTTTAAAGAGTCCTCTCCTGCTGATGTTCAGGTGTATATCAGTATGTAGTGTCTCTACTTTAAAGAGTCCTCTCCTGCTGATGTTCAGGTGTATATCAGTATGTAGTGTCTCTACTTTAAAGAGTCCTCTCCTGCTGATGTTCAGGTGTATATCAGTATGAAGTGTATCTACTTTAAAGAGTCCTCTCACATCATACAATGTGTCGGAGCACTAGCCAATAGAAGCGGGAGTGTTACATAGTGATGTCTTGTTGCACACCTTTCTTGGGTCTTTCCCTTGGGTTAGGGTTCAATCCCTGTGCTCCCTCCAGTTATATTGTATAAATACATTTAATTGATAGATTACATGTTAAGTAAAGTATTAGTATCTGAATGTACCTCACTTCCTGTCTTGTTGCAGCCGATGGTGTTCGGCGCGATGATCCACAGAGACGAGGCCTTCGACGCCATCTTTAACCAGCACACGAAAATCGTTTCCGCTGCAACAGCCATCGAACCGGAGACGTAGTAACACCTTCACCAGGCTGCCGCCACACACACACACACACACACACACACACACACACACACACACACACACACACACACACACACACACACACACACACACACACACACACACACACACAACACACACACACACACACACACACACACACACACACACACACACACACACACACACACACCACACACACACACACACACACACACACACACACACACACACACACACACACACACACACACACACACACGGACTGTCATACTGTTAATTAACCAGTTTTTAAATAATCCGGTGACGTTAAATCGCTGTTTTTTTGTCACCAATGACTTCTTAAACAAGTTCCCACAAAACAGGAAACAATAAGGTACATTTTTAGTGCTAATTAATTGATAAATCCTCAATTATCTCCGGTATTTATCTCTGGAATAATGTCCTGCATATTAATAAATATTGTCCAGAAGGCGTAAGGATATCGAGGCGAGTTCTCCCTTGATAAATTAAATATGAATTACATTTCCTTCAAACAGTCATGTCTTAATCACCGCGTTTAATACGGCTGTACCATAGATACAATCTATAGGTGCTTTCACACCGCAGTACTTTCCCACAAAGGTTCATCAGAACTTAGTTCATGAGAACTCTAGTTCTCATGAACTAAGTACAGATCGCGTTCACACCGGAATAAGTCCCTGGGGGAGGATTAGGCAAATTAAGCCGCTGTCGTCACTTCTTCTTCTGCTGCTTTGGGTTTACTGGCAGGCCGCAAACAACTTCACGGCGTATACACGGCGCTGCTGCCGCCGGAAGTCCCGGAGTTGGGGACTGGCTTCAGTAGAAGCTGCTGGGACTCCCAGCAGCTTCTACTGAAGCCTTCCGAGTAATTCGCCAGAACGCCGGCACCTCCTCATCTCCACCGCTCCCATGTTTTATTTTGTGTTGCCATAAGTTAGTCTCTCTGCGTTTGTGCGCTGGGCTAATGCTAATAATGCAATGCGAGGAAAATGAAATGGCGGCTTCACAAAACTTTTTGGGAGTTTTACGGGGCGTGGTTTGCAATCCACCCAGCCAATCAGAAAAAGGAACCTTTTCTCCCACGAAAGTACCTGCTCTCTAGCGGAAAAGGGGGTAAAAAGGTTCTCATGAACTAATTTTTCTTCTGGATGTTTTTGGTGTCAACGCAACATTTCGGAAATATATCTGAACTAAAGTGGGAAAAGTACTGCGGTGTGAACGCGCCTTATGGACTGTACCCAATATTTGTAATCTACATCCATTATGTTGACATTGTAAAATCAAAATGAATGCTGCACAATAATTTGTAATAGTTTTTTAAAAAATGGTTTGAATTATATATGGATTTTCTTGGTAATGAATTACTTTTGACGGTAAAAAAAAAGAGTTACTGGTACTTATGACCCTTTTTGAGTAAAGGATTTCTCAAAAATGTAACTTTTAAAATAAATATTCACTAGAAGGAAATTGGCAAATTTGAGATTTAGAAACTAATTATTTCTGAAATGTTTGCATGAAAAGTTTCTTAAAATGATTAATGTATTATCAGAAAATTATTACTAGCCATTGATGCAATAAATCATGGTACGAAAAAGACTTTATGTCCCTCTTTGAGTTAAAGATCTCTCCCAAACTTAACTTTTAACTTAAATATTCCCTTTAGTATGATTCAAAAAGCAAAGGATAGTAGGAAATCACCATCTTTGAGACTAACAACAGCATTATTCCTGAAATGTTTGCACTTTAAATGGTTTATATATAATCCATAAAAGTTGGCTTTAAATATTTCTTGTTATTCGGTCGTTACAGTTCAGTACTTGGTTCAACAAATAACATTTTGACCCGCTTTGAGTTATGAAAATCACCTTTTTGTTCTAATGAGCCGTTTAAAACCCTAAAATCGGACTTATTTCCTTTAGTGTCTTTACACTACATCATGAATATTATACTTGAACATCTTCACAATGTGTTAGTGCTGAAATATGAACATATTACATGTTCTGGTATTAATGAGAAATGTTTTTACTCTCCGTGTTTGAACCACTTTACATCATATCTTCAGGGATTTATAACGTTATGTAACTCTGTGTTGTACTAAGCCTTACAGCCAGTTTGTATTATAGTATGTTGGGTTTTTAATGTGGTGGCGGACACTGTTTGTTTCTATATGAATGTGCTGAAAGACTTAATGAAACCACAACATCGACCGCAGGGGAGCTTTTATTTTTTTTAAATATAACATTTCTGTCCATTTCTTTGAACTTCATCTCCTAGCTTGATGCTAATCGACAAGCTAACCGATTGAAACGTTGACCTGGGCCGCTTTTCTTTTTTTATCACAGTTAAGATATATTTTACTTTAGCTGAGAGATAAATTAAGAGGCTTAAATAAATGTATGTTGTAATAAAAACAATAAGGGGATTGTTAGCTTTAGCCTCTTTAACACTAGCTAATCGGCTAAAGCTAAACAACTGGAGCTGACCTAAAACCTTTTTTAAATCACAGTTAAGTTATATTTTACTATAGCTAGGATGTTCAAAAGAAGCTAAAACATATTAATATTAACATATCTATAAATATTCAAGGTTTTTTCTGATCTGATTAACTTTAGCTTCTCCAGTCAGAGCTAATTGGCTAAAGCTAAACAAGTTCAAACAACACAAAGTCGTAGTTCAGCTTTTCTTTTTTGACTTTGAACAAAGCTCAATTTCCTATCAATCTGACCTAAATGAGCCGATAAGTAAAAAAATAAGTTTATTTTGACAACATTCTCATACCCATCAACATGTAGCCCATGTTTATTTTTACTCTAACACTAGTAAGGCTTCTTAAATTATATTTTTTTGCAGCTTGATTAAGTGTCTGTTACCCAGCTAATTCAGGTATGTTTAAATCATGTCTGTATTTGTAATTTCAGTCTGAAAGCTTTTAATCCAGCGTTTAAACATTTTATTTGACGTTAAATTCCCTTTATTTCAATGAAAAAGTTGCACATTTGACAGAAAAACAAACTGTGCAGAATAAGTAGGGATATCCTCTTTAACATAATTACAAGTACAATTACTGAACACCAATATTTGTTTCTAAGTTGGGCTGATAACTCAGACTTAGTAACATTATTTATCAGTTTGTTTTCTAATAAATACTCAGTTTCAATAGGTGTTTTTATTGGTCCAGTTAAGCTCTTTCTTTGCCAAATGGAATTCCTTTTAAAAACAAAATAAAAGTTTGATTGTCTAAACTTTGATTAAATTCTTCCCCGGTTTATTTTGTGGTTTCTCGGGTTCTGCTTTCGTTTCGTTTACGTGAACGTTGTGAGCCTTTCTGTCGGCTGCTGTCTTTCGGATACAATGGTTTTATAAACTGGTGTCGTTGTATACATAGGTGTACGTTTTTAAATGAAATTATTGCTCTTCTTAAATTGTAATGTAAATTTTTTTAAAAAGTAAAATCAAATGTCAAACACTGACAGTCTCCTGTTTTTAATTGTTGCTATGCGCAGTACCAGGTTCAGCCTGTTGGTGTCAGGAGAGAGTCAGAGGAGACGATGAAACACAAACAGTACATTCATAAACACTCTAATTTCTCTTTATGGCAGGGTAGAGCGAAATGCAGATTCCACAGAAAATTCCTTTATTCCAAGGTCAAATGGAAACTAACAGAACTCTTCCCCGTGAACACAGTCAAGCAGGGGCGGACTGGCCATCTGTAGAATCTGGAGAACCACAGAACGGCCGGTCGTCAAGGGCCGTTGGCGGCCGGCACTTTAAAAAAAAAAAGGTTTAACATCATCATTTAAATTGCGCTGACGGCCGACAGAGGGCGACAGCGGCCGCTAATGAAGTTGTGTGGTTCTTATGTCAAATAATCACACACGAAGAAGAAAAAATACCGGCCACATGAAGAGAAGGGATTAGACGCCGCGGCAGACAGGGAGAATGAAAAAACATGGTTAAAAAAATAAATATCAAAGAAAACGAAAAGAAAAAGGTGGGCCGAGAAGGCAAGAGAAAAAAAGGTGAAGTCACTCGCAGGTGGAGCATATAAATGTCGCAAATAGACAGACGTTTTTGGCAGCAGCGCTGCTACAAGCTCTATCATCATCAGCAGCTTAAAACAAGTGCAAGATGATGAAGAGAATGATGTGGGCGCGAGTTCAGATATACAGCCAGCATTCATGATGAGGGACAGAGTTGAGCTGCTGGAAGAACCAGCTCAACCGGCACACGTGCAGGGCAAGAGCAAGAGGTGGGTGAGAATTATCCCTTGAACTCAGTGTCGTTTTCTCCTGGAGGCCAAGGGAAGCCAGTCTTCCCCTGTTTTTATGCATTGTAGTTATAATATTAATAAATAAATGAAAACACTTCGTTTAGTTTCGGTAATTATTCTGTCGGCCCGTCTCTCCCCCATTCTCATTGAGTATTTTACAAAGAGTGAAACAGCGCCCCTCTAGATGTTATGGTGAAACAGAAAAAAAGACAAGACAAAACAAAACACAGACAGATCGTGACACTTTAGTTATTATTTCAGATGACCTTAAACATGCATTAGAATTGGACCTCAGGAATTAAAAATAACTCTGTATTATTGTAATGTTACATTTTATTTATTATTTAAATTATATATTTATTTTCATTTAAAATGTAAAATATATATTATTTGAAGAAATGGTTCTATATATTTATGAAAAGCAAAAACGCCTCGCAGATGTTCTTCCGTTTACTTTTTTAATAAATAAAAACAAATGGTCCGTAGATACACGGATTCATCTCCTTCCATCATGTTGATTTGAATCTGAAGTTCTGAACATGAGCCCGCCCCGCTCGACCTTCTGAGCCAATCACAGCACGATACTCCTTCCGTTTCCACAATACTTTCTCTCCCACATGCATACATTCTTCTCTTTCATACATACAGTACTCGAGTTGAGGGGGGATGGCATCCCCCCTGAAATAAAAACGGTAAAAAATCATCCCCCTTCTAAAATTGCCATCCCCCCTTTCCATCCCTTATGTAATTTTATCAATGAACGTGGCACTGGTATTACTGCTATTTCAACATTAATTGTGCGCATTTTGAGTAAAATACTGTGGGCGAGAAAGCACGCACACACGCAATGACATTTTTACCAAGTCAATGACGCTATACTATGCGAGTGCCCTAGAGGGCGCCAGAGCGCCGTGATGCGCCTGTTTGATCGATGCCAGAAGCGCAGGTAACGGTCATCACAATGGCCAAGCAACCAGGAGGACAACGCGATCTGAGGGACTTCATATTTAAAAATACTAAAAATAACATTTCAGGTAAGTCAAGAATCAGTAATCTTAGTCATTACTCATTACTTTAGTCACCAAAGGTGGAATCTATGGACATAAGCAGCAATAATAACTTAGTTTGGAGTTTAGCTACGTGTTTCTCTCGTGTTAGCTAGCTGGTAAGACTCAAAACTGTTGATGAAATGATACCACCAGCATCAGAAGAGCTGAAACCCCTCCTTCAAGCAGTGAACACTCTGGTCATCTCCACAGCTGAGTGTGAACGTGGGTTTAGTCAGATAAACATTTTAACCACAACTAGAAGCTCCCTGGAGGTAAAAAGCATGTCAGCCTTGCTTTTCATCAAGTGTGTTGGCCCTCCACTGAACAAGTTCAGACCAGAGGTATATGTCAAGACTTGGCTTCAAAGCCATTGCTTAGCTAACAATCCGAAAGCAAGAGCCAGAAAAATTGAGACCAAAAAGCATGATTATGAAAATCTTTGGAAACTTCTATGAGATGGGGGAGAGTGGAGGAGGCAGCCATTGACAACATTGGTCCTATTTTGTATTATCTGTATAATCTTTTAATATATTTTCATATTTCGTAAACAATTTCAATTTGCACTTAATGCCCTGTTCCTAAAAATGTTCATGAAGAATTTACATAATGATTTAATTAATTACGATACAAATGTAACCCTTTAGATACCAGTTTTGATCGTATACCAGTAACTGCTTTTTTGAAAAAATACACTATAATTCAATATTCTAAAAACTATTTTGACTTTATTATTAGTATAATCAGTTGATCCATCTGAATAATAAATGAGGGACTGTTAACCTACAAGATTTGTACCATATACTTCATTATAACCACATTTTTGTATTCCCTCCCCCCCTTTAAATGAAAGTGAAAAAAATATTTTGCCCTAATTGTCCTCTGCATTTGACCCTAAATGTTATTCTACTCTAATTCTGAGGTGACTTGGTCAAGAGCAATGAAAGGAGTATCTGAACATCCATAACATGCATGTTGTTTTAGGAGTATAATAATTATCTTTATGCTGGTAGGTCTCCCACCCTCGGCGGGTTATCAGCACAAATGATGTCCCCATATGATAAAATCCACCATCCCCCCTGATTTATTTTTACAACTTGAGTACTGCATACATATATTGTCTTCAGACATGCATATACTATTTATAATATAAAATGTAAACATTGAATGAATGTACATAAGAGCAAAATGTATGAATATGAGAGTGACAATGTATGAATGTGTGCATTGAAATATATGTGTATGAGAATGAAAATGTATGAACGTATGTAAAAGGATAATGTATGTGTGTGAGAGGACCAGTATGAATTACGGCCTGTACGGCCCCTCATATGAAACACTACTTCCACTACAATTCAATTAACACACATTGAAATATAACATGGCCTTTGACCTCATTCACACAGTACAACTGAGGTATTCTTAGACAGATATCTGTGTGTTGGGACGTACTATGAGATTGCCCACTTGTTCACTGCCTCATAGCATATTTTAGTTTACTCAGTGCAGACAGGTTGTCTTGAATCTTGCAGACACTGCCCTTATTTTAACCTCTTAGTCCTTGAGCCAACTCCCTATTAGAGAACGTGCTATTCAAGCATTGTGTCGCTAACGGGTGAAGGTACGTCACCATTGGTTGACAGTTTTGAAAGGTTGGGCTATTTTGATTCCTTACTATGTTATCATTAAATAATGCCAGATTAAATTAGAATCTAATACAAAAAGTGGTCATATGAATTAGTTAATATTCTTTAAACGTAATTACTGTGTCGCTAACAGGTGAAGGTACGTCACCATTGAGGCGAGACACTGTTGTTGTAAAACATTGTTTTTTTCATTGGTTGTAAGTTTTGAAAGTTTGGGCTCTTTTAATTCCTACCTCAAAATGAGTTTCAGTCCCATCTGTACTCTGAGTGGTTTGTTCATATATCATCAATAGCCAGATGTATAGACTGATTATTGATAATTGCGTTAAGGATTATAACATCTGTTTCCCTCAAAAACATGTGGAGAATAGATTTAGGATAAAGGCTGGGCACGAACATCCGTCTGGAGGCCCTGTATTTTGTGACAGATGCCTCAACCCTCTACTTGTGACAAAGCCCTCATCCTGTGCTTCTGTAGACTGACTAGCAGTGTGTATTCTGTGCTTCTGTAGACTGACTAGCAGTGTGTATTCTGTGCTTCTGTAGACTGACTAGCAGTGTGTATTCTGTGCTTCTGTAGACTGACTAGCAGTGTGTATTCTGTGCTTCTGTAGACTGACTAGCAGTGTGTATTCTGTGCTTCTGTAGACTGACTAGCAGTGTGTATTCTGTAGGGTTCTGTGCGAGCACACTGGTTAGCAGTGTGTCGTGGTATTCTGTGTTTGGTGTAGGGTTTGTGTGTGTGTGTTGCGTAGATCCAGGTTGCTTAGCTCCTGTAGACCCGCATTTAGATTAGTGACATTGTGAAACAGCTTAGACCCAGGTTAGCTTAGCGCCTGTAGATCAGCATTTGTGTATATTGCTTAGACCCCGGTGATTAGCACCGGTTGATCAGCAACAGCTGTGTTTCCACACAGTCCCGTTTTGTTATTGTTTTGTTTCCACTTTAGAAGTGAGATTTTCTTTCCTTTTGTATAGCGGGGCAACTCTCTTTTGGAGACCCCTTTTGTTGGATAGGGACAGCTTGACCCGTTGTTGGGCCAAGCTGTTTGTGTACATCATTTTACTTACTTGCAGTCATAAATAAACCCACCGGTAACCAATACCAGTTACAAACTGGTCGTGTCGTTTCACCTTTTTACCCCTAGCCAAGAGGGAACGTAACACTGGTTTTAACCAGTGTACACATTTCTGTGCTGTTTCTGTATGCGTTAGTATATTAAAGATAACATTTCAGAAAACGTGTACTGTAATAAAAACAAAGTCATGATGTGAGTGAAACATTTTTTTTTTTTTTAATTGTAATATTATTCACCATCCACCTCTTTAAAAATAATGACATTTCAAATGATAAGCTCCATCTTATAAACAGGGCAATAATAAAATAGACTTTATAAGCATATTTCATGCAATTTTGATATTTAAAAAAACCTTTATTTATCTCCCAGTCAGACGGGACGTTTGCAGTCAGTTAGTCTCACCTGTACAGGCAGTGCTGGAGTGTGTTCAAGGTGAAGAATGAGATCATAATCATTAGAAGCAGTCCAACCAGTCAGACCGCTCACACTGACACAGGCTGCAGCCATCAGACACTTAGATTAGCTTAGTTTAGCATGTATACTAGGAAAAGGGGGAAATAGTGAGTGAAAAAATACACATTTAAGTGTACTTAATATATCTCTGTACGAAAACTTAAATGTAAAAACTATTTGGCAACTTGTTTTGGTCCCAGTCAAGAAATAGCCCGACCCATAATCCCTTGTTAAACGTCTTATTGATGTTTTTACTCCTCTGATTTGGTATGGATTAAACAAACTGGATTCAGAGCTGCTGATAGGTGGATTTTGTAACCTTTGGACGGGCTGGCTTTGTCTTCCCCTGTTTCCAGTCTTTATGCTAAGCTAAGCTAACCAGTTGATGACCTTATTTCTAACAAACATATACAGCAATCTTAATATCTATGATCAGCTGATCCAAGAGGGTTTTAATAGTTTATAAAGCTTCAGAAGAACCAAATCTATCAGACACATGTAGTTAAGTAGAAATGGAAATAGTTAAGTACATTTTTTAAGCTACTTTCCCTAAATTGAGAACTAGTGAAAACTGTACTTCAGTTAGTACATTTAAAAAAACACAAAAAATAACATTCTTTGTTCCTTTTTTTTTAATCCATTGAGGCTTTGTTCAAACTTTACAAGCAGTGTGCAGAGAGGTGGACGCAATACAATTAACACAACACAACAGACAGCTGAGATGTAACATTTAAATGTCCCTCATTTGTTAAACCACTGCAGCCTAATGTTTAATGATCAGGTATTGTTGATTTTCAAAGTAACTGTTTATCATTTTTTTACCAATATACTATAATTAAAGCATGAATCCTGAATCGACCCCTTTAAAATATACCCATCATTTTTTCCTTTTAAAATGATTAAAAAACAAGTGCATTATTTCCACTAGTAATGTCTGCAAGTATGAAACACTTTTTGAAAACACAATTCTGAGACAATAAATACTTTTCTTGTCCCCCTGACATATAAAGAAGTGGTAAAAGTTTATTTCTGAGTAAATAGTTTTCTGATCACTTCAAGTCATGACGGCAGGAAGTGCAATCCGTAGAATAAACTAGACTACATTAGAACATACTCATCAGTATTGTATGTGTTGTTATGCGTCTCATCAAGGTGAACCATATGTGATCAGATTCTGAACCATTTACAATGTGTACAATGTACTTCCCCAGTTGAATATATGTATTACATTTAGTGAGAGTGAATCTTTCTGTAGTAAATCAAATGGTTGTTCTACTCAGTGTGATTGACAGGAGAGATGATCAGAGGGGCAGAGTTTTTACCACCATGATTAAGATAGGGACCAAAGTATGGGTAGAGTTTCTCTTTGAAGCAGCAGCCAGTGAAGGAGTAGATCAGAGCTGCAGCATCAACATCATAAAAGGAGACCAGACCCTCCTCATAATCCACAAACACCCCCACCTTCTCAGGCTGAGACTTCAGAGAGAGACAGACTGAAGGACCAGCACGAGCTGAGTACTGATTTCCATTCCTCAACACTATCGTCCAGTAACCTTTCTGAGGAGACAGTGTGATCTTCCCCTTCCTGTTGATCGACTCTCTGGCCACTCCTAGAGTCCAGTCAGTCTTCCCTTTAACCTGAACCTCGTAATAAAATCTTCCTGAAGAGAAACTCTGCTTTGCTAAGACACAAGCACAAGAATCAAATCTCTCTGGATTGTTTGGGAGATTTTTCCTCACATCACCATCTTTAACTTGTTTTCCATCAACAGACAGGATGAGGTCAGGACTTGCTGTATCAGGATCAAGAGTCACCTCCACCTCAGACTGCTGGACCCTCTTCAGCTCCACCTCAGAGAGCAGCTTCTTCATCTGTTTCCTGAGCGTCTTCTCCAGCTGAGTCACAGCTCTCCTCACAGTCCCCTCATATGAAGGTGGACAGACCCTGACTTCTGTCCAGTTCTTGGTGGGTGGAGCAGCGTTCAGGGACGTGAAGCTTTGGAGGAGGTGGAGCTGGTCTTCAGAGCGTGAGAGCTGCTCCACCTCAGAGCTTCTCTTCTTCAGCTCAGAGATTTCCTGTTCCAGCTCTTTGATGAAGCCTTCAGCCTGTTCCTCTGTCTCTCTCTGCTTCTCTTTGATGGTGTCGATGAGCTCGGCCTGGCTTCTCTCAACAGACTCCTTCAGAGCGGTGAAGACCTGAACACCATCTGCTATCTCTCTGTCTGCTCCTTCCTTACTGAGCTCCACTGAGCGATTCATCTCCTGGATCTTCAGTCGTCTCTTCTGGATCATCTGCTGAATTTCAGCCTCTGTCTTCCCCAGCTCAGCCTTTTTTCCTTCATATCCTTCTTTCAGAGGAACAACATCATGTGTCTTGTGCTCTGAATAGGTGCAGTGGATGCAGACACACACCTGGTCGGTCTGACAGAACAGCTCCAGCAGTTTATCGTGCTTCACACACATCCTGCTTTCCAGGTTCTCCTCAGGGTCGATCAGCTGATGTTTCTTCAGGCCTGCTCTTGTCAGGTGAGGCTCCAGGTGAGTCTCACAGTAGGACTCCAGACACACCAGGCAGGACTTCAGGGCCTTCAGTCTGGATCCAGTGCAGACGTCACAGGGAACTTCTCCTGGTTTGACAACTTGTTGCTCTGAGCTGCTGCTGCTGGCTTTCTGTTGAGCTGACTGTCTGAACTGAGCAGCCATCTCAGAGATGAAAGTGTTGACCAGCATTTCAGGCCTTGTGTGGAATAACTTTTTACAGTTAGGACACTGATAGGGGACTTTAGTATCCCAGTGTTCAGAGATGCAGGCTTTACAGAAGTTGTGTCCACATGGTGTGCTGACTGGATCAGTGAACACATCCAGACAGATGGAGCACAGAAACTGATCTTCAGTCAGCAGACAGCTGGCAGCAGACATGTCTCTCTGGGGACAAGGGTTTGAAAAAAACACAACTCTAATTACATATTCTCTATTTGCCAGTTCATAGAGTTCTACTATGAACCCGAAAATGTAAACTACCCCAACGTTTTATGTTAGAAATGACATACATAGACCAAAACAACCAACAACATTTACGTTTTTTGTCTGTAAGAATTACAATTTAAGTTCAAATGAAATCTGGAAAATCATATTAGCATTCGGTTTAAACTCTAAGAAACACAATGTGTACGCTCTAATACTGTTGGGGCATTTTGCCGTTGTTGAACAGAGAAGTGAAACCTCCTGCTGAGCATCACTGAAGTTAATACTAGTTGTTAAAAAACACTAAATGTTATCAGCTTCAAAAGGCAGACAGCAGTTACTACAGAAACAGGTTCAAAGCTCAAGGCTACTTACCTCAGTGTGTACAAATGATATAAGATGAAATATGTAATTGTCATGCCTTTTTATGAGCAACACTTGTAACATAACACCAGATCCCTTGCTTTGGACAGTCCAGAACAAATCTACTATTTAGATTCTACTTTGTTTAATAAAGTCAATTATAAAGATGTTTTCAAATACAGGAAATATCATAATAAGTATAAACTAATGCTAGCTTTGGCTGTATGCTCTCTAACCTAACGTAATCAGAGTTTACATTGCAGTTGTTTTGTGGCTGTTGCTAATGTAAATGTTGAGGTTTTTATCGTAACTGACACATTTATATTGTGTAATATTCTTTATATGGTCAAATGGATGTATTACAGTCAGAATCAGATTTTAATCCAACTTTGACTAAATGTTTAGTAAGTGATGTGTCTGTAGTGAACTCACCAGTGTTTGCAGAGTCCTGCTGTGTTGGAAAAAGCTGCTGGATTCAGTTGAGTGTTTCTTCAGAGAAACAGAGACTTGTCTCGGCTGCTGCTCTGCTGTCGCTCAGAAAAACAACAACTTTCATTTCTGGGAAATTGAAACTCTTCTCTTACAGTGTGGTTCAACCTCTCAGTGGCAGTTTGCCAAGAGGAAGTGGAGGAAGAACTGTTGAGGCTTTATTTAACTTTGTGACGATGCATTTTACAGCTGATCCAAGAGGCTTTTCAAATAGTGTATTGAGCATAAGTAGGAGTATGTTCTCAATACATAAAGAACATCTCTTTACACATCTGGAGATTCATAGCTATATTTCACAACACTGTGCTATGGTCCCTGTTTAAGAGCAGCTGGTGAAACACTTCCTCCTCCCTGAACAGACGGTTTGAAAATGGGTCACGTGATTGTTGACTCGCATACATTTGATATGTAGTTAAACAAATGTAAATTTATGTTGCAATATATCAAAATGTATCCTAAGAACTTAAATATAATAATAATAATGATGTGTTCCTGTCCTCCTTCAGTCTCTGCAGTGCTGCCGGCAGTCATGTTCAGGTAGAGAACGACCGGCTAAACGGCGGCCACCATGCGGAAACATCTGGAAAGGATCCGTTTCCGGGGCCAGAGACGGGATGAGTTCCCGGATCTGGCCGATTCTCCCAACACCTCCGACACAGAGAGCAACGAGGAGGTCGGGAGCAGACCTCGAGTCTCCGCCAGAGATTCAGAGGAGCTGAGGGAGGCGGAGGGGGAGCAGAGTGACGCTCAGGTACACAAACACACACAATATCAACCAGGAGTTTAGAAAGAAACATGTTTATCTGACCCTGGACTTTAAAGAGGACATCATGTGTATATCAGTATGTAGTGTCTCTACTTTAAAGAGTCCTCTCCTGCTGATGTTCAGGTGTATATCAGTATGTAGTGTCTCTACTTTAAAGAGTCATCTCCTGCTGATGTTCAGGTGTCTATCAGTATGTAGTGTCTGTACTTTAAAGAGTCCTCTCCTGCTGGTGTTCAGGTGTATATCAGTATGTAGTGTCTCTACTTTAAAGAGTCCTCTCCTGCTGATGTTCAGGTGTATATCAGTATGTAGTGTCTCTACTTTAAAGAGTCATCTCCTGCTGATGTTCAGGTGTATATCAGTATGTAGTGTCTCTACTTTAAAGAGTCCTCTCCTGCTGATGTTCAGCTGTATATCAGTATGTAGTGTCTCTCCATGCTTTAATGTTCATGAAGCTCTTTATTTTGCTGCAGCACCTCTTTTCACCCTCTGTCTGAAACCAGGCAGACTGGAAGTATATGGTAGCATACAATAAAAAGTAAAGGTGTCTTACAATGTTTCTTTTTGTGTCCTACGTATTCAGACACCAGGCTTCACTTACATAATCATGTCACTTATATACAAGTAGTTGAGTTGTATGATTATGTCCAGAGATACCACCTCTCAACTAACTCGTTGCTTTGTCATGTGTGTTTTATTTTTATTTGACTGTGTGTGTGTTTGTCTCTCAGGCTAGTCATGCAACTTGTTTGTACTATGAGTAATTCTTTAGGGCCTCTTACAGTTATTGAAATGAAATCAGGAGGAAAATAAACAACCAAAAAGACTACAAATGTGTAAAATCGATAAATGTAGTGCAATATTTACCTCTAAAATACAGTGGATTGGAAGAATATGGTAGCATTAAACAAAAAGTACAAGTCAAGGTGTCTTCAAATGTTTCTTTTTGTGACCTACTTATTTAGACGCGGTTTCACTTACTGTAGCTTATATACTGAAGTAGTTTAGTTTTATGATTAGATCCAGAGATACCACCTGTAAACTAACTCGTCTGCTTGTTATGTGTGTCTGTATTTAACTGTGTGTTTGTCTCTCAGGCTAGTCATGCATCGTTCTCTGCCGCTCTCCACGACGACTCCAGGACGGATCTCAACGAGGTCAAAGGTCACCTGGAAATCGCCTTGTTAGAGAAACACTTCTTAGGTGAGTAATCTGACCTGAACTGCACTCCACTGTGTGGGGTTTCTTTGTTTACTTATGTAAACAAAGAAACAACATATAACAATATATAATAATCTGTGTTTTTCTCTTTTAAACCGGATGTTATTTATATTTTTTTATATATTTATCTTATGGGGCTAATATTCTAGTGGGGCTAATATTTAGTCAGCCACCAATTGTGCAAGTTCTCCCACTTAAAAAGATGAGAGGCCTGTAATTTTCATCCTAGGTACACTTCAACTATGAGAGACAGAATGGGGGGAAAGAATCCAGGAAATCACATTGTAGGATTTTTAATGAATTAATTGGTAAATTCCTCGATAAAATAAGTATTTGGTCACCTACAAACAAACAAGATTTCTGGCTCTCACAGACCTGTAACTTCTTCTTTAAGAGCCTCCTCTGTCCTCCACTAGTTAACTGTATTAATGGCACCTGTTTGAACTCGTTATCAGTATAAAAGACACCTGTCCACAACCTCAAACAGTCACACTCCAAACTCCACCATACCTACTGTGAAACATGGGGGTGGAAACATCATGCTTTGGGGCTGTTTTCCTGCAAAGGGAGCAGGACGACTGATCCGTGTAAAGGAAAGAATGAATGGGGCCATGTATCGTGAGATTTTGAGTGACAACCTCCTTCCATCAGCAAGGGCATTGAAGATGAAACGTGGCTGGGTCTTTCAGCATGACAATGATCCCAAACACACCGCCCGGGCAACGAAGGAGTGGCTTCGTAAGAAGCATTTCAAGGTCCTGGAGTGGCCTAGCCAGTCTCCAGATCTCAATCTTTGGAGGGAGTTGAAAGTCCGTGTTGCCCAGCGACAGCACCAAAACATCACTGCTCTAGAGGAGATCTGCATGGAGGAATGGGCCAAAATACCAGCAACAGTGTGTGAAAACCTTGTGAGGACTTACAGAAAACGTTTGACCTCTGTCATTGCCAACAAAGGGTATATAACAAAGTATTGAGATGAACTTTTGTTATTGACCAAATACTTATTTTCCACAATAATTTGCAAATAAATTCTTTAAAAATCAGACAAATGTGATTTTCTGGATTTTCTTTTTTCTCATTCTGTCTCTCATAGTTGAGGTTTACCTAGGATGAAAATTACAGGCCTCTCATCTTTTTAAGTGGGAGAACTTGCACAATTTGTGGCTAACTAAATACTTTTTTGCCCCACTGTATATATATTTCTTGAACTCAGTTTTATTTAGACATTTTCCTCTGAAACATATTGTTATTTTCTTTTTTTTGTATTTATTTTTATTTTTATTGAATAACTATCGTGATAGTAGTATTATAATCACCACTATTTTTGTTATTTATCTTGAATTTATTTGTTTCTCTCTTCTCAAATTAACCACCATTAATAAATAATGTCGCTACCTGCAACATTTCAATAAAGACAATATAAACAAAAACACTTAAATACACAGAATGTTTTAGCCAGGTTAAAGCTGATTATTGGATCTTGAGTCAAGGTTATTTTATTGGTTTAATTTAGCATAAAATAAGTTAAAGTAAAGTGTCCCTTTTTAAATCTGTGGCTGGGAGAGTTGTGTGTTAATTGGCTGTCGACTCATTCTGGCCTTTAGCATCACTTCAGGGTTAAATGCCCTACAGCACAGATGCATGCTGGGTAATCTGTCAATATCTGTTCGTCAGCTTTACATAACACACACTGCTAATAAGCCTGCTTAACCTCGTCACACACACACACACACACACACACACACACACACACACACACACACACACACACACACACACACACACACACCACACACACACACACACACACACACACACACACACACACACACACACACACACACACACACACAAATAAAGAGTTACAAGTATATGTTGATGATAATACTTTTCTACTTTTACTTGAGTAACATTTTAAATGTAGGACTTTCACTGTAACAGAGTATTCATACACTCTGGTACTTCCTCTGTACTTTTACTCAAGTACAAGATCGGAGTACTTCCACCACTTCTGTTTGATGTTTGATTTAGTTTTGGGTAACATGAACGTGTCGTGTCTCATCCTCGTCTGTTTTCAGAGGAGGAGCTGAAGAAACTGAGAGAGGAGTCCAACGTGGATTCACTGCGGCACGAGCTGGAGAGAGAGCGCAGCCGCTGCAGCGAGCTGGAGCAGAAGATCAACGACGTGCTGAAACCCAGGTGCTTATTAAAGGTCACCTATTATGCAAAATCCACTTCTTCATGTCTTTCATACATCAACATGTGTCCCCTCTTCTCCATGTCTCTTCTACATCAACATGTGTCCCCTCTTCTTCATGTCTCTTCTACATCAACATGTGTCCCCTCTTCTTCATGTCTCTTCTACATCAACATGTGTCCCCTCTTCTTCATGTCTTTCATACATCAACATGTGTCCCCTCTTCTTCATGTCTCTTCTACATCAACATGTGTCCCCTCTTCTTCATGTCTTTCATACATCAACATGTGTCCCCTCTTCTTCATGTCTCTTCTACATCAACATGTGTCCCCTCTTCTTCATGTCTTTCATACATCAACATGTGTCCCCTCTTCTTCATGTCTCTTCTACATCAACATGTGTCCCCTCTTCTTCATGTCTTTCATACATCAACATGTGTCCCCTCTTCTTCATGTCTCTTCTACATCAACACGTGTCCCCTCTTCTTCATGTCTCTTCTACATCAACACGTGTCCCCTCTTCTTCATGTCTCTTCTACATCAACATGTGTCCCCTCTTCTTCATGTCTCTTCTACATCAACATGTGTCCCCTCTTCTTCATGTCTCTTCTACATCAACATGTGTCCCCACTTCTTCATGTCTCTTCTACATCAACATGTGTCCCCTCTTCTTCATGTCTCTTCGCCATCAACATGTGTCCCCTCTTCTCCATGTCTCTTCTACATCAACATGTGTCCCCTCTTCTTCATGTCTCTTCTACATCAACATGTGTCCCCTCTTCTTCATGTCTCTTCTACATCAACATGTGTCCCCTCTTCTTCATGTATCTTCGCCATCAACATGTGTCCCCTCTTCTTCATGTCTCTTCTACATCAACATGTGTCCCCTCTTCCTCATGTCTCTTCTACATCAACATGTGTCCCCTCTGTGTAAAGAGACTCTGAAAGTTTCAGGAACAAAGATTCTCTCTCTCTTTTTGATCCATTTCTATAAAAACCTGTCTGAAAATGAACTGATCAGATTTTGGCCACTTTGTGATGTCATAACGATGTTTTGTCTTGTGTAACCATTAGCAAATCACCAACCAAGGTAACCCCCCCCCTTATCACCTGAATCTCCTCTAGAGCACCATTGAGTTCTTTGTAACCAAACCTCTCTCAGAGGGGCGTGGGGAGGGGCTCCTTATTTTCATCTAAAGTAACAGACAGAGAATCAGCACTTTGGAAACAGGGCTGAAACAGAGGTGATTATGGGATGCTGCAATGATCTGTTTGGTGTTTCAGCCAATCAGAGACAGGCTCTGGATATATCTGAGACCTGTGATATATTGATGAAAAACAGTATGATAGAGGACCTTTAAATAAAAATAAACGTTTTTTAATGAGCTAATGCTAACCATCAGACAGAGCGGTTTGTTCCTGTAGTCTCATGGCTGAATCTGATCACCTGAATTATCGTTTCTGTTGCTTTACAGACTTGAAGACTCACCTTCACAAACGCCTAAAGCCCCGCTCCCTTCTACATCTGCAGCCAGCGGTACAGGTGAGTTTATCTTTTTCTTACATTACTCGTTATCGTTCAATATTTTTGAAATGTAGTTTCATCAGTCATAGGATGTTCGAGTGGTGCAGGGATGATGTATCTTTGTGGGCCAAAACGGAAGTAAGCATCGCAAGGGCTCCCTAAATAAAACAAAAAGCCAATGGGATTTTACCAATGGATTTCGGAAAATTGCACAAAATAATCTCTTGATCAAACTTTTATGATAATTACTTGTTTGGTTCAGCAGGATAATCTCCACATATTAACACCACTTTTATAACAATTGAAGTGTAAATGCAATCTCCAGAATGAAAAAGCTAATGTTAGGCTATAAAGAAGTCACATGACTTCACGTCACTACCGCTAAGCTAAAGGTGGCTAATGTTGGGCTATAAAGGAACTACAGCACGGTCACATGACTTCACGTCAACACCGCTAAGCTAAAGGTGGCTAATGTTGGGCTATAAATGAACTACAGCACGGTCACATGACTTCACGTCACCACCGCTAAGCTAAAGGAGGCTAATGTTGGGCTATAAAGGAACTACAGCACGGTCACATGACTTCACGTCAACACCGCTAAGCTAAAGGTGGCTAATGTTGGGCTATAAATGAACTACAGCACGGTCACATGACTTCACGTCACCACCGCTAAGCTAAAGGTGGCTAATGTTGGGCTATAAATGAACTACAGCACGGTCACATGACTTCACGTCACCACCGCTAAGCTAAAGGTGGCTAATGTTGGGCTATAAAGGAACTACAGCACGGTCACATGACTCATTTAGATACTTGTTAACAACCGCCATTTTTAAATTCAGCAGTGGGGTATTTACTGACGCATTTTATTTCGTAGGACAACACTTTTTAATCTCTTCAGCTTGTGTTAACCACAGACCTTATTTCAGGCTCACAACCAAACTATGGTAAAAAATGTTGACTTCAAGACGAGTGAACAGGAAGTTGTAAAATGCCAACTCATTTCCAGGTTTTAGGACTCATTTCTTCACCACTCTATACTAAGACCTACACATAAAACCACAGAACACGAATGTGAGTAACACACATGTAATTGTATGAATAAAATGTTCTTGTTCTTCTATAGATAAGTAATTATATTGTTTATAAAATCATAGTTTAGGTTTTATTCGTCCAGATTTTTCAGATATCTGTGACTGATATTTTCATACAAGGCAAAGTCTGGTATAAACCTCAGTGTATAAATGTGGTGAAATGTCAACAACCATGTAACCTCCATCTTTTCTTCTTCTCATCTTCAGACAAACAGAAGGACACTTGGTCCAGCAGCTTCCGGAAGTGTCTCTACGATAGATTTGGCGTTTACATCGAGGACTTCCGCTTCCAGCAGGAGGAGCAGACGGTGGAGACGGACGAGCCGCTGAGCGCCAAGAGGTGAGGAGGGGAAACACAGAAACCCTAAAAAAAATAGATGCGATTCATTTCATTGTTGAAGACAAGGGCTGTAAGAAATGTTTTATGTTTCAGAAAATGTATAAAGAAAGTGTTATTAGACAGTATGAAGTTGACTTTTGATCGTGTTCTGCTTTCATGTTTCAGTATTTGTAAGCAACTGTGACTGAAAGAATATTGCTTTTATTTTTTAATGCACTTTTTAAATATGTGTCCCCGGTGTGTCGGGGGAACTCACGCAGCGTCAGAAATAAAACCCTCTCTCTTTTCCTCCGTACCGTAACCAGCAAGAGAGAAAGCCTTTGAGCTCCATACTGTTTCAGAAATAATCCTTGATAATCCATGATATGGCGTTTCATCACGGCAGTATTTAGTTTAGACAGTAGCTGCCGGGTCCCGCATGAGCTCAGACCCCTCCTCTTTATTTCGAAAGCTCCTTTTTTTAGAATTTTTTTTTTTTATCAACTTTTTTTTTTTTTAAAGCTTTATATCCAACTCAGCACTTTTGAAACAGGAAGTGAAACAGAGGGATATGAGGCATGGCTAGAATGGGTGATCTGTTTGGTATTTTGAGCAAAACACTTCATAGACATGTTTTTTATGTATTTTTATATATCTGAGACCCAGTGGCGGCTGGTGGAAAAATATTTTGGGTGGGGCTGTTGATATAGTGAGTAAAAACATTTTTTTTGGGAGAAATGACCCCTTAAATTAGGACTTCTGGTGATGTAATGGCGCGTTTCCAGTGCAGCGCGGAGCTTGCTTTAATGCTGCGTTCAGACCGGACGTGATGCGAATATTCGCTTCGCTCTAAACGCTCCTATCGCATCGATCTAGTCGCTCGAGTTTCACCGCGGCTGCCAGCTGTGTTTACTCGCATCATTCAAACAAGAGGCGCTGGCTCGGGAGCTACAACTACAACAAAATGAATATATTTGACCGTGATTAAATTGTAATACACGTTTCTAAATGATGCCGACGTAACAACATACTGATACCGGTTAGTAAAAACCATGAATTAATGCTTTGACAAATCTGCAGACAGACGGCAGGCGAAAAACCTTTTAGAATGCTTGTTTTCTGAATGGAGCTTGGCTAAGCTAACGTTATATATGTTCCGACCGTCCACACTCACAACAACGGCCTATACAGACATAAATAAACCAGTGACTATATTCTCCATGACACAGACAGTCTGTGGTTTGTACTTGTTTAACTTTTGTCTAGTTTCTGAACAGATCGTATCTGTCCCCGGCTGTTTGAAGAGCAAGCATGGGAAACAAAAGACAGCATTTACCTGTTTGCATCCAGCTAGCCATGCCTTTCTGGTGTACCAGCTACGTGAGAAGCCTCGTTGATACGTTTTGTCTTTTTCACGAGCTTGCTGTGATGTATACAAATCGGGTTGGTCCGGTCCAAGGTCTTTAAGCAACAGTTTATCTCCCAAACTTCTCCTTTCGAAAGGATTGGAGATTAGCTCTTGCACGGAATTGGGCGGGGACCAAGGTCCGGCGACTCCACCTGCACACCATTGTCATCTAACTACTGCGTCACCTTGGTCACTCACGAGTCTAAAAAACAACTCACGTCAACGCACGTAAGCAACGTGGGCGCCAACGTGAGCGCCCTCGTGACCAAAATATTTGACGTCGCTGATTGGCTGAAATTATGTTTCGGCGGCACAGTTTACTATTGAGACTTTTGCAACGTGCTGGTTGCTGCTGTTTGTCTCGGGAGCTCTGCCCGGTAATGATAAACTAATGCCACGGGCAAGGCCAGGCAGGAAACATGTGACTTATCAGTAACTTTAGACATCGTAACACCATTTTAAACGAGATTTTATTGTAGATTATACATTTTACTGATACCAATTGTATGATATTTACCTTGTTCATTACAAATACAAATATAAAATATATATATTTTTTAAATATATATTTTTTAATTTTATATTTTTTTTAATATTTTTTTTTGTATGTGGGAAGAGGTGGGGCGGCGCCCCTATGGGCCGGCCGCCACTGCTGAGACCTATGCTATTGCCTACAAATAGCATGATAGGTGACCTTTAATATTAGATAGATGTAGGTCCTCTTAAGAGTATTTGAACTTATTCTGTACAGTATGCTTCATTTAATATTTATTATATTTTTTATAATATTTTATTTTAGTTTTTTCTTCGTCTTTTATAAAAAAAATTATTTTTTATTTTATTATATTTTTAACTCATGTCTGATGCCTGTTAACATGCCGCTGTGACGAACGAAAATCTTTTTTTCATAAGGTTTTATTTGTATTCTTTCTGTTATAAAAATAATAGATCTTTATTTTTGTTTTTTTAATTTAATTATATTGTTAACTCATGTCTGATGCCGCTGTGACGAACGAAAATCCCAATTTGTGATAAAAACAATGTGTTAAAGCTGAATATCTTTAAATAAATACATCCTAATCAAACATGTGGTTTCCGACACACAGGTTGACTGAAAACATGAGAAGACTCAGTGAGTATTAATACTTTCCTTCACCGTTCATCACAAACAATACAGAATACAAGAGCTATCAAGATACATCTGTGTTTCTCTGCGTCTGTGATTGGTCAGTTTCTGTTTTTTTCAGAGCGAGGGTTGAAACCATTGTCCAACTTCAAGAGGAACCTGACGGCGCTGTCCAGCTGGTACTCCGTCTACACCTCGGCCATCGCCTTTATTGTGAGTTCAGCCCGAAGGTTACTGATGATGATAATAATAAAAAAATGATTTGTGGAGCGCTTTTTAAAGGTCCCATGTCATGGCCATTTCTACTGATCATAATTCCATTGTTGAGGTCTACTAGAATACATTCACATTGTTCAATGTTCCAAAATCACAGCGGCGTGCGTTGAAAGCTTCACCATTCACTTTGGATTCACTGCATGGGAAGCGACGCGGAGCTTTGCTGGCGTAAGGCGGGGCCTCTCATATGACGCACACCTGCACACTTGCTAGCCTGTTCCATTCTTCGTTCTCCGAATGCCAGGAAGGATTCTTGCCTAGCCTCTGATGGACCTGACTCGGAGGACAAGGAAGCGTCCTCGACATTGAGAAACACCCTGTTAATCAGGTTTACATCAATCTTCTCGTATAGGCAATTTAAGTAACATGCAGGTGAATCAGATGAATAATAGATCGGGGGGGGTTCATTACATTTATGCATCTTAACTCCAGTCAACTAATCTATCAGAATATTCTGAAACTATTTTTGAAAAAGTATTTACCGTAAATGTTATTTTTCAGAAATGGCAGAAAATGCTGTTTTCAGCTTTCCAAAATCTAGAGATTTTCTGCTTTTATGTTTTATATCATATTAAACTGAATATATTTGGTATTTGTACTTAAAAACAGGACATTTTAACACATCGCCTGTGAGGAACTGGTAGGATATTGGCACTGTTATCTGGGTTTTATGATAACAATCAATTGAACAATATAATTGTTAGTTACAGCTATTTCTCAGACGCTCCATTAATGAGCTGTTGCTCTGACTCGTTTAGGGTACTTAGACCCCGGTTACGTAACTTTATGACTGTATGTTCTTTAAAACTACTCAATGGGAAATAGAAGGGGGTTAACTATGTGTTTAAGAGTGTAACATGGAGTAAAGTACTTCAGTCAGGTAGAGGAAACGTCACTAATTAAAATGTTTTAATAGATGTTTTTTATTCCATTCTTGACAGATAGGTAACTTTTCATCCACTCAAAGCCTCACTGTGTTTTAA
Source organism: Gymnodraco acuticeps (assembly GCF_902827175.1). NCBI lineage: Eukaryota > Metazoa > Chordata > Actinopteri > Perciformes > Bathydraconidae > Gymnodraco > Gymnodraco acuticeps. The sequence goes on from NW_022991672.1 coordinate 522,392, forward strand.
AAATGAACCAATGATTCTGAGCAGCTTGAATTCAAAATCTTTGACAAACAGATATATTTAGACAGTGTGAAATGATCTCATATCTACCTGTGTGTTCCCATGATGCACTGCTCTCAGAGGCTGGAGGATCCAGTGGAGCATCGTACCTGAAGTCTCCGAGCCCGTGGTGAGAAATCTCTCTGTGATTTATCTTCAACATGAAAAGAAATATCCATTTAAAATCTGAAAGTGTCCTGACAGGCTACCTGCACAGGTGAACAGGAAGTTAGTGTGACAGACTAACAGCTCCACCTGGTGGCTATGGGACGTCATTTAATGTCATGTCATGTTAAATAGTGGAATGACTTTTAATGGTCATGAAAAGTAGGTTTTTAATTGACGAATAATTCATTTGTATTCAAATTTGGTATTAAAAACGGTTGTGCCTTTTTAATATCAAAAATTCCATGTAACATATTCCAGTTTTGAGGTAGTTTAGAGTATTTGACATACATTTCTGTCCTATAAATTCAAATGACCTGTGTTACTTATTTTTCAGATTTCTGTTGTTGAAAAGTATTCAAATGAACTCATATTTATTAAAATAATACCAGATTTGCATTAAAAAACATAACATTTGAATGTAACTTGCATTGTTATTAAGTACATTTACTAAATTTTAAGGAACTTTCATGTACTCTACCTACGTTTAGACCTGACTTTTTTAGATGTCTGTTCTCGAAATGTATGCATAATAACACATATATGATAAGGTTATGCCTGGTTTCAATACAAAAACATGTTATTGTGGAAGTTCTCATACAAACACACAGTGTATTTCTTAATGTGAGTAATTAGCTGGGGAAGTTGCGTTGTCATGGTCACTAGTTGTGTAGATGATTGTGTCAGTTTGTATCTCCTTATTGTCTCCTCTGGTTTCCAGGAGCCTCCCAAAGAAGACCTGACGGTGTCGGAGAAGTTCACGCTGGTTCTGGACGTGGCTCAGAAAGCTCAGGTGAGACGAGACGGAGAGTTCAGCGGAGCTACGTCAGCTCAGACAGATTCACTACAAACAAACTACTGAAGACCAATCTTTTTACTTTACCTTTGTTTCTACTTGAGATGTTTGTTGTGTTCTTATGTGTGTTTCTTTCGGGACTCCACGTGGTCTGTGTTTTGTTTTATGTTGACCTTGACATTTCTGCCTCATGTTGTTATTGTATTCATGTTTCTGTGGTCTTAGTTTTAAACGTTTGTTCTTTCTTGTGAAGCACTTTGTGATGTTATTGCTGTGAAAGCTGCTCCACTAAATAAACTTCTTATTATTATTATTAAAAGATGTTCCTTTTGTGTCTCAGAACCTCTTTGGCAGGATGGCGAACAGACTGGAGAAAATCAAGAAGTGAGTCACACACTTTGCTCCACGTCAGAGAGGAATGATGGTCCGTGGACAGACATGTAATACTGTGTGTGTGTGTGTGTGTGTGTGTGTGTGTGTGTGTGTGTGTGTGTGTGTGTGTGTGTGTGTGTGTGTGTGTGTGTGTGTGTGTGTGTGTGTGTGTGTGTGTGTGTGTGTGTGTGTGTGTGTGTGTGTGTGTGTGTGTGTGTGTGTGTAGTTTGTTCATTTGGGTTCAGCCTGAGTTGACTCAGAAGCTGTACGTTGGTCTGTGGCTGGCCTTCATCTCCTCCTGCCTGCTGCCGTTCAAACTGCTGGGATTCTTCATAGGTATGACACACACGCACATACGCACGCACACATACACACGCACACACACTACACACTTATACATTTAATTAAGCAGTAGGCCTACTAAAATGGTTTACTTAAGTGAAAGTACTAATACTACATTGTATAATTACTCTGTTACAAGTCCTGCATATAAAAGTTTACTTACTAAAAGTACAAAAGTATTAAGTAAGTAGAACTAACCATTTCACATTCAATTAACTGCTGAATTCCTGCTAAATAACGCATATTTGCATCAATAGAGGATTTAACATGACATTTTTCTTCACCTGAATTCAGTGCATTTTAGTTTTGTCCTCCTACACTTTTGTATCTAAGACCCAATTCCAAACCACATCCTACCCCTACACACTACCCCTCCGTTTGCGCATTCGCCACATTAAGGGCTGTTCCAAAGCAACGAGTGTGGAGCGGTGTGGAGGGGGAGTGGGCTATCAAGCCCTCAAACAGCGAGTCTGCAGCGGTGCTGACTTGAGACCGGTCTCTACCTGACCGGTCTCAACGCTGTGTGTGTCCGTCAGGAAACAAGCTGTTAACAAGTAGTTCCAGCAAACATCCACTGATAAACTGCGATGTTAACAACCTCATGATAGCCTCATATGTTTTAACTTAGGATCAAACCTGTGTTTAGTCTAGAAACAGGTAAATGTGTGCATTTTATTATAAAGTTGTATATTTACAGACTGTTGCAAAAACTAAGAAGCTTATAAACATCAGCTTTAAAACTAAAAGAACACAATTAAAGATGTTTGGAGTTTTATTTGAGTTATTTATTTTATCTTTGTCAAAGATATGCTGATTTGAAACCGTTGTTACATACAGTTATGGCATTTCCTGTTTCTGCCGAAGAGAGGGGAGGCCGTCCCAAAGCTTGCCGCTGTATTTACTCCCTCTATCTGACAGGAGGGAGACTCGTTGAGCTGCGAGTGTCACTCAGTCACGGAGGGGGAGTGTGTAGGGGTAGGGGGTAGGGCGTGGTTTGGGATTTGGCCTTACTCTTCTTCTCTCTGCTGCGTAGTTTCCTTATTCCAAGCGCCCCCTGGTGGTCATTACTTTAGGAAGCACCTAATTTGATAAGCAGCCGATCAGTGTTTAAATGTCGATATCGCAGTTGATGAGGTTTTTGGTAGGAAGCATAAACTGTGATTGTAATTATTATTTGAGTAATTGTGCATTTAATACATTTCTGTGCATTGTATTAAGTTGAACAACAGATTGAACTAGAGAATGCAATTCCAGAAGAAATTGCTAGTGGGAATGCTTTATGCTGAAAAGCTGACGCTAAACTGCTATGCTGAAATGTAATGTGGAAGAAGAAAGTGAAGAATTTAGATTGAAATGATACATGAACACTGGGGGCTTGAATGTGTGATGAGAGAAGAAAATAAAGTAAAAAAAGCTTGGAAAAGCAGCAGAATATTTGAACTGCAAACTTCTGAACTAACTTGATGGCGAATGATCTGTCGCCATGGCAACGGCATTTGATGACACCCCATAATACGCTTAGATGCGTTGATGGCTGCATCCTTACCAAACCTGTGAAGTTTTGGGGCGTTTGGAGCAGTTTCACTGAAGTTATGAGAACCGTGTTTCCAGGCGAGCATTTTGTTGCCATGGTAACGGCAATTGAAGAAATCTCAAAACGGTCCCGTAGATGTCTTCAAGGCTGGACTGTTAGCACACTTGAGCACTTTTTGAACATTTGCATAGGAGTTATAGCGACATCATGTTTTATGGCGAGGGATGCGTTTCCATGGAAACGGCATATGGTGAGATCTCAGATTTGGCGTAGAGCTGTTGAGGCATGGACCGGTGATATACAAGTGAAGATTGGGGGACGATTGGACCGTGTCCATTGGACTTACAGCCACATCATGTTTCATGGAGAGTGGTCTGTCGCCATGGCAACGGCATTTGATGACACCCCATAATACGCTTAGATGCGTTGATGCCTGCATCGTTACCAAACCTGTGAATTTTGGGGCGTTTGGAGCAGTTTCACTGAAGTTATGAGAAAACCGTGTTTCATGGCGAGCATTGTGTTGCCATGGCAAAGGCATTTGAAGAAATCTCAAACTGTCCCGTAGATGTTTTCACGGCTGGACTGCTAGCACACTGCTATCTAAAGTCTGCTGCTCTGAGCACGTCAGCATCGTGTTCCATTACACAGGTGTTTATATTTGAGCTAACGAGGTGTGCAGAGATCAAAGGTTTCCATTGTTCTGAATGAGAGATGAACCTCTTACATGTGAACGTTTTGTGGAAGAACCGTAACAGATATCTTTGAAATTTCAAAATGTGTAGCATGTCAAGGAAGTTGAGTATCTGAAGTGTAATTTTTGTGTACTTTCAGGTTAATAATGTGGCCTTTTTGGCAGTTTAACTAAAGGTGTGCGGCTGCTGCTGTGAGGAAATATCTGCCTGAAATTACAATGGGCTTCAATGGACGAATTTTGAACGTTTTTGTCACTTCATGCCCTCAAGAGGCATTTTGTTTAATTATTTTTGCTTAATTATTTGTCATTTTTCAAGCTACGAGATGTTTTCCTACGTTTATCATGATAAATTATGTCTCAGGAATGTAGGGTTTGGGAATTATGGCAGTTTTAAAAAATATATATGAAGGCACATTTCAAGATTTTCTACCCTCTAGCTGTGACATCACGCACTCTAGTTAATGTTAAAATCTGAAGAAAACCTCTAAAACAAGGTCTGAACAATGTTTAATATCTCTAAAAGTAAGAATGAGATTTAAAAGTTGTTTTGCACGAATAATGTCAGAAAGATGTGTAACATTTAAAGTTGGAATGAGGTTTCTGAGTGAAAGTATGAATGAACAGTTAGCAGTTGAAGTCACATGAAGATTTGTTGAAGTCTGAAGATTTCCTCCATTGACTTCAATGTTAAAAATGTGATGTATTATGGGATGTATCTCTGGAATTATGAAAGTTATGAATGAGAAAAGTAATAGCCATCGACTCCCGACCGAGCTGAACGTTTTGATGTTTGAACGGAGTTTCTGCGATGTTCAATACGGGAGTAGAAGAGGGCCAAAATACCGGCGGAATAATAATAATAAACTTTTCGTGCGTAGCATAACAGTTAGTGGGAATGCTGTTAACACCATTCCCACTAAATTAGATATTCAGTGTCTCTGACTTGTCTCTCTGCTCAGGTGTGTACGCAGGTATAAAGTTCTTCATCATCGACTTCCTCTTCAAGAGCTGTCCGAAGCTGAGGCAGCGCTTCGACACGCCGTTCATCATCTGGACCCACCTGCCCACCGACCTGCAGCTGAAGGAGCGCGGCGGCTCCACGCTCACCAGGAGGGTCAGTACACACTCTGAAATATCCAGAAAATACCAGGACAATATCCAGAAAATACCTAAAAAATATATACACAGAATACCTCAAAGACATCCACAAAATGTACAGAAAAAAACAAAATTAGAATAAGAAATATCCAGAAAACATCAGTTGCAACATTAAAGTGATGCACTTAAATGCATCAATTATAATAAAACAGTAATTCATTGTAATACTTGAGAATGTTTTTTGATTTCAGGACTTTCACTTAATTACTTGTAATATTACTACTTCTATTGAAGTAAAGCAATGCTCCCTCCTCCTCTGGTTCTTACTGGTCCCAGCAGCTGGTTCCTGGTGTTCCTGGTTGTTCAGTTTGCATTTGTTCTTCTCTCACAGCTGTCTGAGTCTGAACAGGTAGGATCGTTGTGTGTGTGTGTGTGTGTGTGTGTGTGTGTGTGTGTGTGTGTGTGTGTGTGTGTGTGTGTGTGTGTGTGTGTGTGTGTGTGTGTGTGTGTGTGTGTGTGTGTGTGTGTGTGTGTGTGTGTGTGTGTGGAGATCAGCAGTGTTTATTGTAGTTAGATAAGTAGTGATAATACTGCCCCCCCTGTCAGCTGCTGGTAGTGTTTGTGACGGTGTTAGTTTGAGTTATCATAAACCTATACGTGAAATGTTGCCTCTTTTACTCAATTTCTTTCAGGTTTGTAATAAAGGTAAAACTTCTACACATTGATGATCAGCAGAATTGTTCTTCTTGATATTTTAATGTCCCCTTTCCTCTGGCGCCATCCTCAGGTCACTCTCAGATCCTACCAAATGTTCATGTTTCCAAACTAATGTTAAAAGGTTTGAATCAACATCTTTTTTAGTTTTTAGGGACAATTTTCGGTCAGGTAAACAAATACTGAAGTTGGTTCTTCTCCTCTTCACCACCAACGTTACATTTTGTGTAAGACTCTAAAAATCCTTAAGTCTTCAGGACATAGTCGAGATTTCAGCCACAAAGGAAGGTGATCATTGGCTCGGATCTTGTGAAGAGCTGTGAACACATCTGAGTTGTCCGGGTTAAAGGTTGGATTACAATTATACTAAACTCAGCATAACTGGGAATAGTCTTTCATGGTAAAAAAGCACTATTTTCATCAATCTGCTCTGGAAAAGATACTCTGTGAAACGAACACAGCTGTCAAATCCATGATAATGCATCCATTGGTTGGAACAACAATAGACTCGTCTCACAGTGATGTTCAGGACGTTCCCACAGATCCTCTCTGCTACTGAATGTTAAAGCTAGTATCCCCCCCCCCCTCCAGGTCACGTTATCCAGCGGGCGGGGCAGCGTCGGCCCGGCGGCTCCTCTCGGTGCGAGCCGGGATGAAGACGGAGGGCGATACAGCAGCACCAAGAGAGGAGCTTTCCACGAGGTGTTCAACCTGCAGGAGAGCGAGCGCCCCCTGACAGGTGGGCAGGAACTCTAGATATGTGTTTGTTGCTTTTGTTTATTGGTATTTGTTGTGTTTGTTTATTTGAATTAAAGTAGAAAACAAGTCTTTCATCTAAAACAACCTTTCTTTACTGGACCGTAGCTAAGAATTTAGCAAAATCAATTCTCCCAACAAAGTGTTTATTCAGATGAATGTTAAATTATCAGAATGAGAATCAGAATACCTTTATTAGTCCCACAGAGCGGACATTTACATTTGTTACCGCAGAAAATAACCAAAGACAGCTTAATGTTACCTAAGAAGCATAAGAACAAATATTAAAGACAAAACATAATTAAAATAATTACACAATTTACAAAATACACATCCTGTAACAGTTCTGAAGATATAGCAGCTAGGTATATATCGCACAGGTATTAACGGCGATTACTAGTTCCATCTTCAACAGGTAGGTCTAACTGCTTCACAGTGACATACATTAACCTCTAATGAGAAATACTAATGTCTTTATACATGTGTGACCCTTAAAAGTACATTGAGTCTTCAAGCACTGGACACGCCCTCATTCCCACAAGACGCTGCCTGACCCTCCTGCATGTAGTGATGTTTGACTCTTTGTGTGTCAGTGTGTGAGAGCGGCTGGCGCTGCTGCCTCATCAACAGAGACAGGAAGTCGCCCACTGACTACATCCGCAACGGATACCTCTACGTCACCGAGAAGTAAGTCCCTCACTTCCTGTTCACATTGATTATTGTTCCCGCACAATGTTTTCAGACGGAACACAGATGAGGAGGGAGACTGAAATACTTAAAGTTTTGAGATCAAGCTGAGGCCGTAGTATTTATAGAAGATCAGAACAAATTGTCAAATTTCTCCAAACTTTACTCTCCGTACAAAACATTTTAAATACACAAGTGCAGAATAAACACTGTGAAACGTGTAAAACTGGATCCGTGTTTGTTCCTCTGTTTTCAGTCATCTGTGTTTTGAGAGCTCCAGCTCCAGATCTGGATCCTCCAAGAGGAACAAAGTCATCAAACTGGCCGACATCACCGACATCCAGAAGGTTTGTTCTGACAAAATGTTGCGTAGGGCCCCAATTTGGCCAGGGCGCCAGTCTCAGGACACCTCCACTCTGAGGACACCTCCACTCTGAGGACACCTCCACTCTGAGCACACCTCCACTCTGAGCACACCTCCACTCTCAGGACACCTCCACTCTGAGGACACCTCCACTCTGAGGACACCTACACTCTGAGGACACCTCCACTCTGAGCACACCTCCACTCTGAGGACACCTCCACTCTGAGGACACCTCCACTCTGAGGACACCTACACTCTGAGGACACCTCCACTCTGAGGACACCTCCACTCTGAGGACACCTCCACTCTGAGGACAAAATAAAATCGCACTGACACTTATTATATATATAAATAACAACATCTTATATTTTAGTTACACACGCTAGACAACAGTGGAGGGTTCGAGAAACAACCGTGTTTGCAGAGTGCAGCGCGACGGAGGTGGGGAGGTTCCATGGTGAGCGGACTCATCACAAGTCTCCATTGTGATTTGAAAACTTCCATCAGACGGAACTGTCCTGAGAGTGGAGCCTGCAGGCAGACCCCTCTCGCCTTCGGCATACAAATATAAAAGGAAATAAGTTAGAACAATATTAAATATTGTTAAAAAAAGAGTGAAAATCTTTGGTGTTTATAGTGACAAAACATTGAAATACATCATCTTGGACTTTGAGGAACCGGGATGAAAATGTTTCACTATTTACTAACATTTTAAATCAAGTATTCTATACTGATATTTAAAAGTCAATCAGAGTATGTTTCTGTTGTTGTTTTGTTTTTAAATTAGTTTTAAAAAAACGTTTGTGTTGCTTTTTTCTCTTCTCAGTACAAAGTGTTGTCCGTGCTGCCGGGGTCAGGGAGCGGCATCTCCATCGCAACGCCGTCCACAACAAAGGTACGAGAAGACAGGGCGCTATGATCTGATGCAATGTGGAAGTTAATGAGTTAAATTAAGATATAAAACAAAGCGTGCAAATAACAAGAGAGCCTGGAATGGATTTCTACGGTGTAAAAATACTGTTACAAGTTAAAGGGGCCCTATTATACTAATGTTCAGGTGTCTCTACTTAAAAGAGTCCTCTCCTGCTGATGTTCAGGTGTATATCAGTATGTAGTGTCTCTACTTTAAAGAGTCCTCTCCTGCTGATGTTCAGGTGTATATCAGTATGTAGTGTCTCTACTTTAAAGAGTCCTCTCCTGCTGATGTTCAGGTGTATATCAGTATGTAGTGTCTCTACTTTAAAGAGTCCTCTCCTGCTGATGTTCAGGTGTATATCAGTATGTAGTGTCTCTACTTTAAAGAGTCCTCTCCTGCTGATGTTCAGGTGTATATCAGTATGTAGTGTCTCTACTTTAAAGAGTCCTCTCCTGCTGATGTTCAGGTGTATATCAGTATGTAGTGTCTCTACTTTAAAGAGTCCTCTCCTGCTGATGTTCAGGTGTATATCAGTATGTAGTGTCTCTACTTTAAAGAGTCCTCTCCTGCTGATGTTCAGGTGTATACCAGTATGTAGTGTCTCTACTTTAAAGAGTCTTCTCCTGCTGATGTTCAGGTGTATATCAGTATATAGTGTCTCTACTTTAAAGAGTCCTCTCCTGCTGATGTTCAGGTGTATATCAGTATGTAGTGTCTCTACTTTAAAGAGTCCTCTCCTGCTGATGTTCAGGTGTATATCAGTATGAAGTGTATCTACTTTAAAGAGTCCTCTCACATCATACAATGTGTCGGAGCACTAGCCAATAGAAGCGCGAGTGTTACATAGTGATGTCTTGTTGCACACCTTTCTGGGGTCTTTCCCTTGGGTTAGGGTTCAATCCCTGTGCTCCCTCCAGTTATATTGTATAAATACATTTAATTGATAGATTACATGTTAAGTAAAGTATTAGTATCTGAATTGAACTCACTTCCTGTCTTGTTGCAGCCGATGGTGTTCGGCGCGATGATCCACAGAGACGAGGCCTTCGACGCCATCTTTAACCAGCACACGAAAATCGTTTCCGCGGCAACAGCCATCGAACCGGAGACGTAGTAACACCTTCACCAGGCTGCCACACACACACACACACACACACACACACACACACACACACACACACACACACACACACACACACACACACACACACACACACACACACACACACACACACACACACACACACACACACACACACACACTGGGACTGTCATACTGTTAATTAACCAGTTTTTAAATAATCCGGTGACGTTAAATCGCAGTTTTTTTTGTCACCAATGACTTCTTAAACAAGTTCCCACAAAACAGGAAACAATAAGGTACATTTTTAGAGCTAATTAATTGATAAATCCTCAAATATGTCCGGTATTTATCTCTGGAATAATGTCCTGCATATTAATAAATATTGTCCAGAAGGCGTAAGGATATCGAGGCGAGTTCTCCCTTGATAAATTAAATATGAATTACATTTCCTTCAAACAGTCATGTCTTAATCACCGCGTTTAATACGGCTGTACCATAGATACAGCACATTCACACTGCGGTACTTTTCCCACAAAGGTTCATGTGAACTTAGTTCATGTGAACTCTTTAGTTCTCATGAACTAAGTACAGATCGCGTTCACACTGGAAAAAGTCCCTGGGGGAGGATTAGGCAAATGAAGCTGCTGACGTCACTTCTTCTTCTTCTGCTTTGGGTTTACTGGCAGGCCCGTCACTTGTTCTTCTTCTGCTTTGGGCTTACTGGCAGGCCGCAAACAACTTCACGGCGTATACTGCCGCCCAAAGTCCCCGGCCGGAAGTCCCCGGAGTTGGGGAAGGCTTCAGTAGAAGCTGCTGAGAGTCCCAGCAGCTTCTACTGAAGCCTTCCGAGTAAATCGCCAGAACGCCGACACCTCCTCATCTCCACCGCTCCCATGTTTTATTTTGTGTTGCCATAAGTTAGTCTCTCTGCGTTTCTGCGCTGGGCTAATGCTAATAATGCTAATGCGAGGATAATAAAATGGCGGCTTCACAAAACTTGTTGGGAGTTTTACGGGGCGTGGTTTGCAATCCGCCCAGCCAATCAGAAATAGGAACCTTTTTCTCCCACGAAAGTACCTGCTCTCTAGCAGGGACTGAAAAGGGGGTAAAAAGGTTCTCTAGAACTAATTTTAGTTCCGGCTCTTTTTGGTGTCAACGCAACATTTCGGAACTATATCGGAACTAAAGTGGGAAAAGTACTGCGGTGTGAACGCGCCTTCTGGGCTGAACCCAACATTTTGAATCTACATCCATTATGTTGACATTTCTAATGTAAATCAAAATGAATGCTGCACAATAATTTGTAATAGTTTTTAAAAAATCGTTTGAATTATATATGGATTTTCTTGGTAATGAATGACTTTTGACGGTAAAAAAAAAGAGTTACTGGTACTTATGACCAATTTTGAGTAAAGAATCTCTCAAAAATGTAACTTTTAAAATAAATATTCACTTACGAGGATAAAATGTAAAGAATAGAAGGAAATTGGCAAATTTGAAATTTAGAAACAAATTATTTCTGAAATGTTTGCATGAAAAGTTTCTTAAAATGATTAATGTATTATCAGAAAATGATTACTAGCCATTGATGCAATAAATCATGGTACGAAAAAGGACTTTATGTCCCTCTTTGAGTTAAAGATCTCAAACTTAACTTTAAACATAAATATTCCCTTTAGTATGATTCAAAAAGCAAAGGATAGTAGGAAATCACCATCTTTGAGACTAAAAACAGCATTATTCCTGAAATGTTTGCACTTTAAATGGTTTATATATAATCCATAAAAGTTGGCTTTAAATATTTCTTGTTATTTGGTCGTTACAGTTCAGTACTTGGTACAAAAAATAACATTTTGACCCGCTTTGAGTTGTGAAAATCACCTTTTTGTTCTAATGAGCCGTTTAAAACCCTAAAATCGGACTTATTTCCTTTAGTGTCTTTACACTACATCATGAATATTATACTTGAACATCTTCACAATGTGTTAGTGCTGAAATATGAACATATTACATGTTCTGGTATTAATGAGAAATGTTTTTACTCTCCGTGTTTGAACCACTTTACATCATATCTTCAGGGATTTATAACGTTATGTAACTCTGTGTTGTACTAAGCCTTACAGCCAGTTTGTATTATAGTATGTTGGGTTTTTAATGTGGTGGCGGACACTGTTTGTTTCTATATGAATGTGCTGAAAGACTTAATGAAACCACAACATCGACCGCAGGGGGGCTTTTATTTTTTTTAAATATAACATTTCTGTCCATTTCTTTGAACTTCATCTCCTAGCTTGATGCTAATCGACAAGCTAACCGATTGAAATGTTGACCTGGGCCGCTTTTCTTTTTTATCACAGTTAATATATATTTTACTTTAGCTGAGAGATAAATTAAGAGGCTTAAATAAATGTATGTTGTAATGTAAACAATAAGGGGATTGTTAGCTTTAGCCTCTTTAACACTAGCTAATCGGCTAAACAACTGGAACTGACCTAAAACCTTTTTTAAATCACAGTCAAGTTATATTTTACTATAGCTAGGATGTTCAAAAGAAGCTAAAACATATTAATATTAACATATCTATAAATATTCAAGGTTTTTTCTGATCTGATTAACTTTAGCTTCTCCAGTCCGAGCTAATTGGCTAAAGCTAAACAAGTTAAAACACAAAGTCGTAGTTCAGCTTTTCTTTTTTGGCTCAATTTCCTAGTTTATTTTGACAACATTCTTATTCCCATCAACATGTAGCCCATGTTTATTTTTACTCTAACACTAGTAAGGCTTCTTAAATTATATATTTTTGCAGCTTGATTAAGTGTCTGTTACCCAGCTAATTCAGGTATGTTTAAATCATGTCTGTATTTTGTATTTTCAGTCTGAAAGCTTTTAATCCAGCGTTTAATCATTTTATTTGACGTTAAATTCCCTTTATTTCAATGAGAAAGTTGCACATTTGACAGAAAAACAAACTGCAGAATAAGTAGGGATATCCTCTTTAAAATAATTACAAGTATAATTACTGAACACCAATATTTGTTTCTAAGTTGGGCTCAAAACTCAGACTTAGTAACATTATTTATCAGTTTGTTTTCTAATAAATACTCAGTTTCAATAGGTATTTTTATTGGTCCAGTTAAGCTCTTTCTTTGCCAAATGGAATTCCTTTAAAAAAAAAAAAAGGTTTGATTGTCTAAACTTTGATTAAATTCTTCCCCGGTTTATTTTGTGGTTTCTCGGGTTCTGCTTTCGTCTCGTTTACGTGAACGTTGTGAACCTTTCTGTCGGCTGCTGTCTTTCAGATACAATGGTTTTATAAACTGGTGTCGTTGTATACATAGGTGTACGTTTTTTAAATGAAATGATTGCTCTTCTTAAATTGTAATGTACATTTTTTTTAAAAGTAAAATCAAAACACTGACAGTCTCCTGTTTTTAATTGTTGCTCTGCGCAGTACCACGTTCAGCCTGTTGGTGTCAGTAGAGAGTCGGAGGAGACTATGAAACACAAACAGTACATTCATAAACACTCTCATTATTTGAGATGACTTTAAACATGCGTTAGAATTGGACCTCAGGAATTAAAAATAACTTATTATTATTTGAATGTTTCATTTTGTTTATTATTTAAATTATTTTTATTTAAAATGTAAAATATATATCATTTGAAGAAATGGTTCTATATATTTATGAAAAACAAAAAGCAAAAATGCCTCGCAGACGCTCTTCCGTTTACTTTTTTAATAAATAAAAACAAATGGTCCGAAGATACACGGATTCATCTCCCTCCATCATGTTGATTTGAATCTGAAATTCTGAACATGAGCCCGCCCCGCTCGACCTTCTGAGCCAATCAAAGCACGATAATGTTTCCGTTTCAACTATACTTTCTCTCACACATGCATGCATTCTTCTCTTGCATATTGTCTTCAGACATGCATATACTGTTTATAATATTAAATGTAAACATTGAATGAATGTACATAAGAGCAAAATGTATAAATATATATATATATAAATGAGCGTTAAAATATATGAATATGAGAGCTAAATGTATATATGTGTGCGTTGAAATATATGTGTATGAAAATGAAAATGTATGAACGTATGTAAAAGGAGAATGTATGTGTGAAAGAGGACCAGTATGAATTACGGCCTGTACGGCCCTTCATATGAAACACTACTTCCACTATAATTCAATGAACACACATTGAAATATAACCTGGCCTTTGACCTCATTCACACAGTACAACTGAGGTATTCTTAGACAGATATCTATGTGTTGGGACGTACTATGAGATTGCACATTTGTTCACTGTCTCATAGCATATTTTAGTTTACTCAGTGCAGACAGGTTGTCTTGAATCTTGCAGACACTGCCCTTATTTTAACCTCTTAGTCCTTGAGCCAACTCCCTATTAGAGAACGTGCTATTCAAGCATTGTGTCGCTAACAGGTGAAGGTACGTCACCATTGGTTGACAGTTTTGAAAGGTTAGGATATTTTGATTCCTTACTATGTTATCATTAAATAATGCCAGATTAAATTAGAATCTAATACAAAAAGTGGTCATATGAATTAGTTACTATTTTTTTAACTTAATTACTGTGTCGCTAACAGGTGAAGGTACGTCACCATTGAGGCGAGACACTGTTGTTGTAAAACATTATTCACCATCCACCTCTTTAAAAATAATGACATTTCATTTCAAATGATAAGCTCCATCTTATAAACAGGGCATTAATAAAATAGACTTTACAAGCATATTTAATGCAATTTTGTTATTTAAAAAACCCTTTATTTATCTCCCAGTCAGACAGGACGTTTGCAGTGAGTTAGTCTCACCTGTACAGGCAGTGTTGGAGTGTGTTCAAGGTGAAGAATGAGATCATAATCATTAGAAGCAGTCCAACCAGTCAGACCGCTCACACTGACACAGGCTGCAGCCATCAGACACTTAGATTAGCATATATATATTAGGAAAAGGGGAGAAATAGTTAGCCAGGCTTTTTCAAAAAAATTACAAAATACACATTTAAGTGTACTTAATATATCTCTGTACAAAAACTGAAATGTGTAAACAATTTGGCAACTTGTTTTGGTCCCGTTCAAGAAATAGCCCGACCCTGTTAAACGTCTTTGTTACAGCCGCTGCTTTCCTGGTGCTGTTAACTCTGTTTGTGTGTGTGTGTGTGTATGTAAATGAGCTGTGCAGTTCCTCTGATGCCATTGGCCGTCCCACCCTCGCAACATCCGAAGAGGTGATTGGATTGACGTCATCCAATCCCCGCCCGCTTCCAGCACATCCTCCGGGGGAGGAGTACAAAGGCCGGGGAAGGACATAATTCTAGAGGCTCTGTGTTGTGAGACAGACCAGGGTGGGTGGACCCGGAAGGGATCTCGGGCGGACGGCCCGGGGGCAAGGCAGAAGCCGAGAAGGGGGACTCGGGCGGGCGGCCCGGGGGCAAGGCAGAGTCCAAGGGTTGGGTCTCGGGCGGACGGCCCGGGGGCAAGGCAGAGTCCAAGGTGGGGAACTCGGGCGGACGGCCCGGGAGCAAGGCAGAGTCCAAGGTGGGGAACTCGGGCGGACGGCCCGGGGGCAAGGCAGAGACCATGGAGGGGCGAAGGCCACAGCGGGCGAACTCAGGGGGCCGAGCATGAGGGTGAAGGCAGCGGCAGGAAGAGTCAGGGTGCCGGGCCCGAGGGCGAGGACCGCGGCAGGAAGAGTAAGGGGGCCGGGCCCGAGGACGAAGACTGCGGCACTCAGGGGGCCGGGCTCGAGGGCGAAGACCGCGGCTCTCAGGGGGCCGGGCTCGAGGGCGAAACCAGACAGCTCCGGAGGCCGGGCAGGACCCGGTGTCGGCCGAACAGGAACCGGAGCCGGTGGGACAGGCTTCGGCAGGATCCCCCACGGAAGAGGACCAGGAGTTGGCAGGACCATCGGCGAGACAGGTGATGGCGGGGCCTCCAACGGAACAGGACAAGGGGTTGGCAGGACCTCTGGCAGAATAGTTGTCGGTGGGACCCCCAGAGGAACAGGACATAGGATTGGCAGGACCCTCGGCAGGAGAGTAGTCGGCGGGACCTCCAACGGGACTGGACATGGAGCTGGCAGGACCCCCAGCGGAAACTCCAACGGCACAGGACATAGGGTTGGCAGGCCCCCCGGCAGGAGATTAGTCGGCAGGACCCCCAACGGGATAGGACATAGGGTTGGCAGAACCCCCGGCAGAATAGTTGTCGGCGGGACCTCCAACAGGACTGGACATGGAGCTGGCAGGACCCCCGGCAGAAGAGTAATCGGCGGGACCCCCAACGGGACAAGACATGGAGCTGGCAGGACCCCCAGCGGAACCTCCAACGGCACAGGACATAGGGTTGGCAGGACCCACGGCAGAAGAGTAGTCGACAGGACCCCCAACGGGACAGGACATAGGGTTGGCAGGACCCCCAGCGGAACCTCCAACGGCACAGGACATAGGGTTGGCAGGACCCCCGGCAGGAGAGTAGTCGGCGGGACCTCCAACGGCACATGACATAGAGTTGGCAGGACCCCCGACAGAGGAGTAGTCGGCGGGGCCTCCAACGGGACAGGACATGGAGTTGGCAGGACCCCCAGCGGAACTTCCAACGGACCAGGACATTGGGTAGGGACTTGAGACGTGACTCGAGATGGGACTTGAGAGTAGACTCGAGAGGGGAACCAAGGGGGAACTAGAGAGGAGACTCAAAAGGGGAACTAGACGAGAGACTAGGAGAGGGGACTCTAGAGGGAACTCGAGATGGGACTAGAGTAGGGACTTGAGAAGTGACTAAAGGTGGGACTAGAGAAGGGGCTAGGGAAGTGACTAGAGGAGGGACTTGAGAAGGGACTAGAGAAGGGACTCTGGAAGGGACCAGAGAAGTGACTAGAGAAGTGACTGGAGATGGGACTACGGAAGTGACTAGAGGAGGGACTTGAGATGGAACTCGAGAGGTGACTCCAGAGGGAGCTGGAGGGGTGACTTGAGAGGGAACTCGAGAGGTGACTTGAGAGTGGACTCGAGAGATAACTTGAAAGGAGGCTTGAGAGGTAACTCGAGAGGAGACTTGAGAGGGAACTCGAGAGGTGACTCGAGGGGGAACTTGAGGAGACTCGAGAGGTGACTTGAAAGGAGACTCGAGAGGTGACTTGAAAGGAGACTCGAGAGGGAACTTGAGAGGGGACTCGAGAGGGAGCTGGAGATGTGGCTTGAGAGGGGACTTGAGAAGGAACTTGAGAGGGGACTCGAGAGGGAGCTGGAGATGTGGCTTGAGAAGGAACTTGAGAGGGGACTTGAGAAGGAACTTGAGAGGAGACTTGAGAGGAGACTTGAGAAGGAACTTGAGAGGAGACTTGAGAAGGAACTTGGGAGGAGTCTTGAGTAGATTGGTTCGCCAACAGAACACGGGGGGCTGGCGTCGGCCGGTATGCCGACAGGACACGGGGAGCTGGCGTCGGCCGGAGACGTGGGGCTGGAGTCGAAACCATGGCTGCTGGAGCCAGGACTGAGGCTGGAACCATGGCTGCTGGGGCCGGAACCATGGCTGCTGGGGCCAGAACTGGGGCTGGAACCAGGGCTGGTGGGGCCAGAACTGGGGCCGGACACATGGCTGCTGGGGCCAGAACTGGGGCTGGAACCATGGCTGCTGGGGCCGGAACCATGGCTGCTGGGGCCAGAACTGGGGCTGGAACCATGGCTGCTGGGGCCTGTACTGGAGCCCAAAGCATGGCTTCTGTGGCTAGGGCTGCTAGCCTGGACCTGCAACTCATTCTCTTAGGAGCCTTTTGGAGGCTCCATGGACCTCCAAAAGCCAGACGAGTTCCAGAGAACGGCTCTTGGACAGGAGCAGGAACTGGGGCAGAAGCAAGGGTTGACTCCAGACTAGTGTTAATTTCGTTGATGAAATATGTTCGTCAACGACCTTTTTTTCCAAGATGAAAACGAGATGATGACGAGACGGTACCGACGGCAGTAAACAATAACTGTAACGAAATCATCATGCAATATCGTTGACGAAAAGTAACGAGACAAAAATGTAGTTTACTAAATAAAAACTATGCCAAAATCTCTCTTTACTTTCGTTGACGAAAAATGAAGAGACGAAATATTACCAAAGATAACGTTACATCTCTGATAGTCAGTTTTTCTCCCAGCAGTTCCATTTCCGGTGCTGCGGCTGGGCAGCAGCTGTGTGTCTGTGCTGCGCGCGGCGGTAGATTTGAATTACACCGGGCAGCGGCACAATATGAACTGTCAGGAAGACTCGGGTCTAACTCATGGTCTAACTAACCTTATTTAACAGAAAATAAAATGGCAACAACAGGGCTTGGGAGCAGTGGTCGCACTCGCGTTTACCGAATACCCCCCCCGTCAGCGCGAGTGATTCATAAATTATGCACTCGATGGATAATAATGGATTATGACGGAAATGTTACGATCCTGTCCATCAAAATTACTGACAACGAAAAAGTCTAAAGCCACCACTGCTTGGGAGAAAGAAACAATGTGATATTTGGGCCCATTTTCGCTACAATGAGGCGGAGAAAAAAAGCGAATGCATTGTTTTATCAGAAGGGAAGCAATGTGGCCATAACAGAGTAAAACACCACAAACCTGACCATAATACTCTCTGCAAAGCTGCTTTCTAATCAACCTGTGTTTTTCATCAAATAAGGACAAGATATAATCTTATTGTGAAATACGTTTGACTAAAATGACAAATTATTGGTTTTGGCTAGACTAGTTTGACTGAAATGTTCTATATAATCTGATGACTAAAAAAGACTCAACCGTTTTCTTTGACTAAAATAAGACTAAAATGCTCAGACTTTTAGTCGACTAAAACTTGTCTAAATAAAAACAGGATGAAGGTGACTAAATATGACTAAAACTTAAAAGAAAATTTAACACAGGACTAAGACTAAAACTAAATTAAAAAATAGCTGACGAAATTAACACTACTCCAGACGGATCACACCGATGCGTGTGGTGTCATAATGGGAATTGGGAGGCAGGGAGCCAGCATGGCTGGGGCTAGCAGGCAGGGGATAACACACAGAGAGGAAATCCAAAATCCAGCCAGGTAAGAATTTCACCAAGCCTGGCTTCTCCATAGCCATCTGGCGCGCCTCTGCCAGAGCTGCCTCTCGCTGCTGAACCCCGGACGCTCCCCTCCATCGATCAGAGCAGTTAGTAAAAAAAAGGAAAAATCCAATAATTCCTGCTCAAAAGGATCTACTGGGCCCATATTTGGTTGGTTCGTACTGTTACGGTTGAGTGAAGGAAGCAGGACCCAAATGCAGATAACGCTGAAAATGCCTTTATTTCAAGGATAAATAAAAATAACTTGGACAAAACAGAACACTCACCGGTGAACACAGTCACAAACAAAAGACGAACCAACACTGAACACAGGAAGAGACTAGACTAAATACAGGGAGGGGTAATCACGAGACGAGAAACAGCCGGGCAGGGGAGGAGAAACACAAGGGCCACAGGTGAACACAATCAGACAACTAGACACACCAGGGAAACTAACGACAGGGGAAAAAACACACCCCCCTGTGGCCCCCCTAACAATAAAAAGTTTATTTTTTTTATTTTTTTTTAAATGTATATTTTCTGGTACTCGGTTTGCCAAATACCGCAGGATTTTGTTGCTGTAATGTGAGATTGTGCAGACACCCTTATGTAAAGTAGAGATGTAACTGTTCATTGCCTTTATTTTTATATAAATATGGTGTTAGTGCAAACATTGCACTATAACTTAAGCTGAAGCTAACAGTAATAACTATAAGATCTATCTGAAATAAATAAGTGTACTGAAACAAATACCAATAACTGTATTGCATTGTTTTCTTATGCGCAATTACTTCATACTGTCTAGTTCTCTTTTTCGTCCTGCATTTATTGTGCCCCCCCAGAAAATAACTGGACCCCCAGTAGCCCCCCCAGTCAAATTGGTCTAGAACCGCCACTGCATATAAAGAAGTGGCAAACGTTTTTTTTGAGTATATAATTTTCTGATCACTTCAAGTCATGACGGCAGGGAGTGCAATCCGTAGAATAAACTAGAGTACATTAGAACATACTCATCAGTATTTTATGTGTTGTCATGCGTCTCATCAAGGTGAACCATATGTGATCAGATTCTGAACCATTAACAATGTGTACAATGTTCTTCATGAGTTGAATACATTTATTACATTTAGTGTAAGTCCTGTTTCTCGCTTGAGGCCAGGAAAAGGCTAGTCACTGTGACCTTTTTACCTGTGCTGGACTATGGGGATCTGATCTATATGAATGCACCTGCCATGGCAATGGCCTGGTCAAGTTAGATGCTGCGTATCACAGCGCACTGAGATTTGTGACAAACTGTAAAGCATTAACCCATCACTGTACCCTGTATGCAAGGGCTGGTTTACCTTCACTAACTGTACGGAGGCTCAGTCACTGGTACATTTTTATATATAAAGCCATGTTAGGGAAACTTCCATCCTACATCTGCTCCCTGATCTCACGGCAAATTGTAAGTGGCTACTGCCTGAGATCGAATGCTGTGGTTTTATTAAATGTGCCAACTGCTAGGACTGTCTTAGGGAAGACAGCTTTTAGATGCGCAGCTCCTCTGTCTTGGAATAGTCTGCAATTGAAATGGAAAATGAGCAATCTGGTGCCACTAAATGTTTTTAAAGCTCGGTTGGATGCTACTCAATCGGAAGCTGTTGGTACCTGCTCATGTGGATAGTTATTGTAAATTGTAATCCCTGTAATGATTCTGTAAGATGTCCTTTTTGTTGTTCTGTTTGTTTTTATGTTTCATGTGGAACCTACTTGAGCAGGTCTCCCTTGAAAAAGAGATCAATGATCTCAATGGGATTCACCTGGATAAATAAAGGTTTGAAATGAGTGAGAGTGAATCTTTCTGAAGAAAATCAAATGGTTGTTCTACTCAGTGTGATTGACAGGAGAGATGATCAGAGGGGCATAGTTTTTACCACCATCATCATTACCGGGACCAACATGAGGGTAGAGTTTCTCTTTGAAGCAGCAGCCAGTGAAGGAGTAGATCAGAGCTGCAGCATCAACATCATAAAAGGAGACCACACCCTCCTCATAATCCACAAACACCCCCACCTTCTCAGGCTGAGACTTCAGAGAGAGACAGACTGGAGGACCAGCAAGAGCTTTGTACTCATTTTTAATCAGCCATATCACCCAGTAACCATTCTGAGGAGACGCTGTGATGTTTCCCTTCCTGTTGATCGACTCTCTGGCCACTCCTAGAACCCACATAGTCTTCCCTTTAACCTGAACCTCGTAATAAAATGTTCCTGAAGAGAAACTCTGCTTTGCTAAAACACGAGCACAATAATCAAATCTCTCTGGATTGTTTGGGAGATTCTTCCACACATCACCAAATTTAACTTGTTTTCCATCATGAGACAGAATGAGTTTGGGATGTGCTGTATCAGGATCAAGAGTCACCTCCTTCTCATACTGCTGGACCCTCTTCAACTCCACCTCAGAGAGCAGCTTCTTCATCTGTTTACTGAGCGTCTCCTCCAGCTGAGTCACAGCTCTCACCACAGTCCCCTCATATGAAGGACGGACCCTGACTTCTGTCCAGTTCTTGGTGGGTGGAGCAGCGTTCAGGGACGTGAAGCTTTGGAGGAGGTGGAGCTGGTCTTCAGAGCGTGAGAGCTGCTCCACCTCAGAGCTTCTCTTCTTCAGCTCAGAGATTTCCTGTTCCAGCTCTTTGATGAAGCCTTCAGCCTGTACCTCTGTCTCTCTCTGCTTCTCTTTGATGGTGTCGATGAGCTCGGCCTGGCTTCTCTCAACAGACTCCTTCAGAGCGGTGAAGACCTGAACACCATCTGCTATCTCTCTGTCTGCTCCTTCCTTACTGAGCTCTACTGAGCGATTCATCTCCTGAATCTTCAGTCGTCTCTTCTGGATCATCTGCTGAATTTCAGCCTCTGTCTTCCCCAGCTCAGCCTTCTTTCCTTCATATCCTTCTTTCAGAGGAACAACATCATGTGTCTTGTGGTCTGAAAAGGAGCAGAGCATGCAGACACACACCTGGTCAGTCTGACAGAACAGCTCCAGCAGTTTATCGTGCTTCACACACATCCTGCTTTCCAGGTTCTCCTCAGGGTCGATCAGCTGATGTCTTTTGAAACCTGCATTTTTCAGATGAGGCTCCAGGTGAGTCTCACAGTAGGAGGCCAGACACACCAGGCAGGACTTCAGGGCCTTCAGTCTGGTTCCAGTGCAGACGTCACAGGGAACTTCTTCTGGTTTGACAACGTGTTGCTCTGAGCTGCTGCTTCTGGCTTTCTGTTGAGCTGACTGTCTGAACTGAGCAGCCATCTCAGAGATGAACGTGTTGACCCGCAGCTCAGGCTTTATGTTAAAAACGTCTTTGCAGTTGGGACACTGACTCGGGACATTTCTATCCCAGTGTTCAGAGATGCAGGCTTTACAGAAGTTGTGTCCACATGGTATGGTGACTGGATCAGTGAACACATCCAGACAGATGGAGCACAGAAACTGATCTTCAGTCAGCAGACAGCTGGCAGCAGACATGTCTCTCTGGGGACCAAAGTTTGAAAAAAACACAACTGTAATTACTAGGGATGTAACGATACCAAAAACTCACGGTACGATAATATCGCGATAAAAAGTCCACGGTACGATATTTATCGCGATATTGAAAAAGAAAGAAAATAAATGTGAATCTTTTTTTTCTTTTTTCTTTATTAAATAATAAATCTGATTTGTACGGCATTTATAGGATAGTAGTATTTTAAAGTGTCAACATTATAATAATCAGACCGTGCAATAGAATAAATCAAGTTTCACTTTAGTTTTTCAAGTAACTCAACTCTAACTCACTCACTCAGCGTCATCAAGGTTATCTTTTAGGAATATGAGCATGTCCACATTTCCAGGTAGAAGCTGGGATGTTTGGGCGTTTACAAAATCCCCTGCTGTGGAAACAACTCTCTTGCTTGGTACTGATGTTGCTGGGACAGAGAGATATGCTTTGGCCATGGGTGACAGCAGTGGGTCAAACTGTGCCTTGTCTTTCCACCACTTCAAAAACAATACAGTGTTTGCCAAGAAGGTGAGGCTTATTGACAGGGCGAGATATAAATATACTGTTGGTACTTGTCAATGTCTCTAGGTGTGTACATGTAGCCCTGTAAATATGATGTCCTTTTGTGTTATCTGTTGTTTTATGTTCATGTTGTAACCTACTTGCTGCCATGTTGGACAGGTCTCCCTTGAAAAAGAGATCGATGATCTCAATGGGACCACCTGGTTAAATAAAGGTCTGGTAGATTTTGTCAGTCTCACGACGGTATTGAGACTTTTATTTACCGCAATATCGCGATATTCGATATATCGTTACATTCCTAGTAATTACATATTCTCTATTTGACAGTTCATAGAGTTCTACTATGAACCCGGAAATGTAAACTACCCCAACGTTTTTATGTTAGAAATGACATACATAGACCAAAACAACCAAAAACATTTAGGTTTTTTGTCTGTAAGAATTTAAATTCAAGTTCAATTGAAATCTGGAAAATCATAGCAGCATTCAGATTAAACTCTAAGAAACACAATGTGTAAGCTCTAATACTGTTGGGGGATTTTGCCATTGTTGAACAGAGGAGTGAAACCTCCTGCTGAGCATCACTGAAGTTAATACTAGTTGTTAAAAAACAGTAAACGTTATCAGCTTCAAAAGGCAGACAGCAGTTACTACAGAAACAGGTTCAAAGCTCAAGGCTACTAACCACAGTGTGTACAAATGATATAAGATGAAATATGTAATTGTCATGCCTTTTATAAGCAACACTTGTAACATAACACCAGATCCCTTGCTTTGGACGGTCCAGAACAAATCTACTATTTAGATACTACTTTGTTTAATAAAGTCAATTATAAAGATGTTTTCAAATACAGGAAATATGAAAATAAGTATAAGCTAATGCTAGCTTTGACTGTATGCTCTCTAACCTAACTTAACCAGAGTTTACATTATACATTTGTGGCTAATGTGTAAATGTTGAGGTTTTTATCTTAACTTTTATACATTTATGTTGTGTAATATTCTTTATATGGTCAAATGGATGTAATACAGTCAGATTCAGATTTTAATCCAACTTTTACTAAATGTTTAGTAAGTGATGTGTCTGTAGTGATCTCACCAGTGTTTGCAGAGTCCTGCTGTGTTGTTGAGAAAAAGCTGCTGGATTCAGTTGAGTGTTTCTTCAGAGAAACAGAGACGTGTCTCGGCTGCTGCTCTGCTGTCGCTCAGACAAACAACAGCTTTCATTTCCGGGAAATTGAAACTCTTCTCTTACAATGTGGTTCAACCTCCCAGTGGCAGTTTGCCAAGAGGGAGTGGAGGAAGAACTGTTGAGGCTTGTTATTTAACTTTGTGACGATGCATTTTACAGCTGATCCAAGAGGCTTTTCAAATAGTGTATTGAGTATAAGTAGGAATATTTTCTCAATACATAAAGAACATCTCTTTACACATCTGGAGATTCATAGCTATATTTCACAACGCTGTGTTATGGTCCCTGTTTAAGAGCAGCTGGTGAAACACTTCCTCCTCCCTGAACAGACTGTTTGAAAATGGGTCACGTGATTGTTGACTCGCATTCAGGTCAGTCTTTAGTTTCTATTACAGTCAGATTCATTTTTATTCACCTGTAGTTTTAGGGGCTTTTGGACAAACTACAGCTTTAACGTGTGTCAGAGGAACTGATGTTGATTCTGTTCAGTTGTATTCTTTGATATGTAGTTAAACAAATGTATATTTATGTTGCAATATATCAAAATGTATCCTAGGAACTTAAATATAATAATAACAATAATAATGATGTGTTCCTTTCCTCCTTCAGTCTCTGCAGTGCTGCCGGTGTTCCGGATTAACTGGTTTCCCGATCAACGGGCACAGATGTGGAGGCGTGGCCTTCGACTGAAATACACATTGCGATCGCTTCTTCTGTCGTTTACATAAATCTTTTGGTGTATTTGGCTCGGTAGGAAGACTTTGATGCACATTCAGTACCAGTGTGTGAGGTTGTGGTTACGATGGCGATATCCGGACGTGAACAGCGAGGACTACAAAAAGAAAAACGAGTTGACATGGGGATGTCTGTTCAAAACATTGCAAACTCCAATAAATCATTTAAACCAGCTATTGTTGCCAGACTTATTACTGAATATCATTCTTAATGTGATACCAAGTCCATCTGAGACATGTGTATACCTTCAGACAGCCTCCAAGTGAAGCACACGTTGTTTACTCACAGTTTGAAAGCAGCGTGGAGAAGTCTTCATCTGTGTTAAACTGACCCGTTCAGGTAAACGGCGATCCACCCAGGTTAAACTGTGTTACGACTTCTGTGGCTATCTACCAGCGATCATCTTTAATATGAAAGACTACACACACATGTATCCCTTATCAAAGCGGTATTCTGCAGCACTCATCCAGATAAGATGTGACTGTTAACTCGTTTTGCAAAGATAGCAGCAGAAATGTCATTGCTGCATGTGCAGGGATACTTAGACTTAAATGCTGATGGGTCATTAATGTTGGTCTCGGCAAACAATATTAGGAATCCTCTATTCAAACTACATACTATGCAGTCAGGGGCGCCGCCAGGGATTTTGGGCCCCCTGAAAATATATCACATTGGGCCCCACCACCAGGCACAGGCCACTTTGTTTATAAATTACCTCGAGGGCCGTACCAAATGGTCTAGCAGTCCGTATATATGGCCCGGGGGCCGGAGGTTCCCCACCCCTGCTTTAATATAATAACATTAGTATTAATATCATAGCCAAAATGTCGGTGATTAACATTTTGTTTACAGACTGATCACTCAATGCTTCAAACTGTCCATCATCCTAAATAGACTAAAAGCAGTTTTTTGTTTTATATAGATCATTGGCTATGTGGGGAAATACTGTGTTTGAAATGTATAATTTAAATTAGATGTTAGCTTTTTGTTATATATATATTTTTTGTATTCCAGTCTCCCTTCAGATATGTTAAGTGGCATTCAACACCATGCTGCTCACCTCCTTCAGTTTGGAGAAAAGCTGGTTTAGGTTCAGCCTTATGGGGGACAGGGCTGCTGAGCCTAAAGATGGATCTGTTGGACCTGGCACCAGGGGGAGGGACAACTGATTTAGTATGAATAGGCGCTAAAAATGTGCCTGCATTTATTAAAGGGTAGGTAAGAATGGAGAAACCAGCTCGAGTGCGCCAGAATTTGAAAGTACACAACCGAAAAAATTCTGCCCCTTCCTTCAGAGTTCCTTACAGAGCCCCTCCTCCAACACACACGAACGCACACATGACCAATGAGGGCACGAGATAAGTGTGTGCACAGATGGAAGGCTGACAGGCAGGTAGGCCATCCAGTTACTTTAGCCGGGCCGGCTCAGATGATTGGTCGTGCTTTTTACAGCGCCACGGCTTCCACAGATGATATTTTTGTACGTATTTATTGTCAAAGCATTTAATGTATTCATTGCTATCGGATGTTAAGAGCATTCCATGGAATATAACAACAAGTGTATCTGAAGTGTATTACCTACCATACCTTTAAATGTCAGCTAAAAGAGCAGTGAAATTAAAGACCTCTGAATTTTCTGTAAAGATATTAACAGTACTTAATGTCAGCTTAGTAAACAAAAAAACATTAGCTAACAGACTCATTTCCACCACTCATGGACCACACCCACCTTTTCTCTTGAAAAACTTGGTGACATATTGTCGCCCTTTAGTCCCTCTCTCTTGTCTTCTTTTCTTTCTCTTCTTTTCTTAGAGCCTGACTTTGTTGGTCGTTGAAACATGTTACAACACACGTATGTAGGCTAGGTACTAGCATCCCTCCTCACATGCTTTCACTCTCTGCAAGTGCCGGTGCAGCACCGCGTTTGGAGGCAGGACCAAACCATTACACGTAAATAGAAGGGGGTGTACATTGGCTTTGGGTAATTAACTTTTGGAAGAAAATAAGTTAAATGAATCGTAAGTTTAGTGAGTAATTTATCAATATAACGCTATATTAATGTTAATTATTGAGGATTGATGAAAGGTTACTTACATTTTTTTTCTTAATGTTCTGAACATGTTGGGGCCCCTGTCAGTCACGGGCCCTTAGAATCGTCTTAACTTTTCACCCCCTTACGGCGCCCCTGTATGCAGTGTCCATCGACATGAAAATAACAAAAAAGTTCATGCTGGACTCAAACCCGAGTCCCAACAGTAAAAATTACTCAAGCCCTGCGCATTATGAGTAGGCTACGCACACCTTTCTGGGGTCTTTCCCTTGGGTTAGGGTTCAATCCCTGTGCTCCCTCCAGGTATAATGTATAAATACATTTAATTGATAGATTACATGTTATGTAAAGTATTAGTATCTGAATGTACCTCACTTCCTGTCTTGTTGCAGCCGATGGTGTTCGGCGCGATGATCCACAGAGACGAGGCCTTTGACGCCATCTTTAACCAGCACACGAAAATCGTTTCCGCGGCAACAGCCATCAAACCGGAGGCGTAGTAACACCTTCACCAGGCTGCCGCCACACACACACACACACACACACACCACACACACACACACACACACACACACCACACACAACACACCACACACACACCACACACACACACCACACACACACACAACACACACACACACACACACCCACACACACACACACACACACACACACACACACACACACACACACACACACCACACACACACACACACACACACACACACACACACACACACACACACACACACACACACACACACACACACACACACACACACACACACACACACACACACACACACACACACACACACACACACACACACACACACACACACACACACACACACACACACACACACACACACACACACACACACACACACACACACACACACACACACACACACACACACACACACACACACACACACACACACACACACACTGGGACTGTCATACTGTTAATTAACCAGTTTTTAAATAATCCGGTGACGTTAAATCGCTGTTTTTTTGTCACCAATGACTTCTTAAACAAGTTCCCACAAAACAGGAAACAATAAGGTACATTTTTAGTGCTAATTAATTGATAAATCCTCAATTATGTCCAGTATTTATCTCTGGAATAATGTCCTGCATATTAACAAATATTGTCCAGAAGGCGTAAGGATATTGAGGCGAGTTCTCCCTTGATAAATTAAATGTGAATTACATTTCCTTCAAACAGTCATGTCTTAATCACCGCGTATAATACGGCTGTACCATAGATACAGTCTATGGGCTGTAACAGATATTTTGAATCTACATCCATTATGTTGACATTTCTAATTGTAAATCAAAATGAATGCTGCACAATCATTTTTTATAGTTTTTTAAAAATGGTTTTAATTATATATGGATTTTCTTGGTAATGAATGACTTTTGACGGTTAAAAAAAGAGTTACTGGTACTTATGACCCTTTTTGAGTTAAAGGTAGGGTATGTAGGTTTGAGAAACCGGATCGAGATACACTTTTTGTTATATTGCATGGAATGCTCTTAACATCCCGATAGCAATGAATATCTTAAATTCTTTGATAAAAAATCCATAAAAAAACATCATCTGTGGAAGCCGTACTGTAAAAAGCACGACCAATCATTTGAGCCGGCCCGGCTAAAATAACTGGATGGCCTACCTGCCTGTCAGCCTTCCATCTGTGCACAAACTTATCTCGTGGCCTCATTGGTCATGTGCACGTTCGTGTGTGTTGGAGGAGGGGCTCTGTGAGGAAGTCTGAAGGAAGGGGCAGATTGTTTCCGGCTGTGTATTTTCAAATTCTAGCGCACTCGAGCTGGTTTCTCCAAAATTACCTACCCCACCTTTAAGTATCTCTCAAAAACGTAACTTTTAAAATAAATATTCACTTACGACGATAAAATGTAAAGAATAGAAGGAAATTGGCAAATTTGAGATTAAGAAACAAAATATTTCTGAAAGGTTTGCATGAAAAGTTTCTTAAAATGATAAATGTATTATCAGAAAATTATTACTAGCCATTGATGCAATAAATCATGGTATGAAAAAGGACTGTATGTCCCTCTTTGAGTTAAAGATCTCTCCCAAACTTAACTTTAAACTTAAATATTCCCTTTAGTATGATTCAAAAAGCAAAGGATAGTAGGAAATCACCATCTTTGAGACTAACAACAGCATTATTCCTGAAATGTTTGCACTTTAAATGGTTTATATATAATCCATAAAAGTTGGCTTTAAATATGTCTTGTTA
This sequence comes from Gymnodraco acuticeps, assembly GCF_902827175.1. Taxonomy (NCBI): domain Eukaryota; kingdom Metazoa; phylum Chordata; class Actinopteri; order Perciformes; family Bathydraconidae; genus Gymnodraco; species Gymnodraco acuticeps. The sequence continues at coordinate 551,342 of NW_022991672.1, forward strand.
TTTGGTCGTTACAGTTCAGTACTTGGTACAAAAAATAACATTTTGACCCACTTTGAGTTATGAAAATCACCTTTTTGTTCTAATGAGCCGTTTAAAACCCTAAAATCGGACTTATTTCCTTTAGTGTCTTTACACTACATCATGAATATTATACTTGAACATCTTCACAATGTGTTAGTGCTGAAATATGAACATATTACATGTTCTGGTATTAATGAGAAATGTTTTTACTCTCCGTGTTTGAACCACTTTACATCATATCTTCAGGGATTTATAACGTTATGTAACTCTGTGTTGTACTAAGCCTTACAGCCAGTTTGTATTATAGTATGTTGGGTTTTTAATGTGGTGGCGGACACTGTTTGTTTCTATATGAATGTGCTGAAAGACTTAATGAAACCACAACATCGACCGCAGGGGGGCTTTTATTTTTTTTAAATATAACATTTCTGTCCATTTCTTTGAACTTCATCTCCTAGCTTGATGCTAATCGACAAGCTAACCGATTGAATCGTTGACCTGGGCCGCTTTTCTTTTTTTTATCACTGTTAAGATATATTCTACTTTAGCTGAGAGATAAATTAAGAGGCTTAAATAAATGTATGTTGTAATAAAAACAATAAGGGGATTGTTAGCTTTAGCCTCTTTAACACTAGCTAATCGGCTAAAGCTAAACAACTGGAGCTGACCTAAAACCTTTTTTAAATAACAGTTAAGTTATATTTTCCTATAGCTAGGATGTTCAAAAGAAGCTAAAACATATTAATATTAACATATCTATAAATATTCAAGGTTTTTTCTGATCTGATTAACTTTAGCTTCTCTAGTCCGAGCTAATTGGCTAAAGCTAAACAAGTTAAAACAACACAAAGTCGTAGTTCAGCTTTTCTTTTTTGACTTTGTACAAAGCTCAATTTCCTATCAATCTGACCTAAATGAGCCGATAAGTAAAAAAATAAGTTTATTTTGACAACATTCTTATACCCATCAACATGTAGCCCATGTTTATTTTTACTCTAACACTAGTAAGGCTTCTTAAATTATATTTTTTTGCAGCTTGATTAAGTGTCTGTTACCCAGCTAATGCAGCTATGTTTAAATCATGTCTCTATTTGTATTTTCAGTCTGAAAGCTTTTAATCCAGCGTTTAAATATTTTATTTGACGTTAAATTCCCTTTATTTCAATGAAAAAGTTGCACATTTGACAGAAAAACAAACTGTGTCCTTTCTGTCGGCTGCTGTCTTTCGGATACAATGGTTTTATAAACTGGTGTCGTTGTATACATAGGTGTACGTTTTTTAAATGAAATGATTGCTCTTCTTAAATTGTAATGTACATTTTTTAAGTAAAATCAGATGTCAAACACTGACAGTCTCCTGTTTTTAATTGTTGCTTTACGCAGTACCACGTTCAGCCTGTTGGTGTCAGTAGAGAGTCAGAGGAGACGATGAAACACAAACAGTACATTCATAAACACTCTAATTTCTCTTTATGGCAGGGTAGAGCGAAATGCAGATTCCACAGAAAATTCCTTTATTCCAAAGTCAAATGGAAACTAACAGAACTCTTCCCCGTGAACACAGTGAAGTCAAGATACACAGATTCATCTCCCTCCATCATGTTGATTTGAATCCGAAGTTCTGAACATGAGCCCGCCTCGCTCGGCCTTCTGAGCCAATCACAGCAAGATAATGCTTCCGTTTCAACTATACTCCTTCCGTTTCCACTATACTTTCTCTCACACATACATACATTCTTCTCTTGCATACATATATTGTCTTCAGACATGCATATACTATTATAATATTAAATGTAAACATTGAATGAATGTACATAAGAGCAAAATGTATGAATATGAGAGTGACAATGTATGAATGTGTGCGTTGAAATATATGTGTGTGAGAATGAAAATGCATGAACGTATGTAAAAGGATAATGTATGTGTGTGAGAGGACCAGTATGGATTACGGCCTGTACGGCCCCTCATATGAAACACTACTTCCACTATAATTCAATGAACACACATTGAAATATAACATGGCCTTTGACCTCATTCACACAGTACAACTGAGGTATTCTTAGACAGATATCTGTGTGTTGGGACGTACTATGAGATTGCCCACTTGTTCACTGTCTCATAGCATATTTTTGTTTACTCAGTGCAGACAGGTTGTCTTGAATCTTGCAGACACTGCCCTTACCTCTTAGTCCTTGAGCCAACTCCCTATTAGAGAGAACGTGCTATTCAAGCATTGTGTCGCTAACAGGTGAAGGTACGTCACCATTGGTTGACAGTTTTGAAAGGTTGGGCTATTTTGATTCCTTACTATGTTATCATTAAATAATGCCAGATTAAATTAGAATCTAATACAAAAAGTGGTCATATGAATTAGTTAATATTCTTTAAACGTAATTACTGTGTCGCTAACAGGTGAAGGTACGTCACCATTGAGGCGAGACACTGTTGTTGTAAAACATTGTTTTTTTCATTGGTTGTCAGTTTTGAAAGTTTGGGCTATTTTAATTCCTACCTCAAAATGAGTTTCAGTCCCATCTGTACTCTGAGTGGTTTGTTCATATATCATCAATAGCCAGATGTATAGACTGATTATTGATGATTGCGTTAAGGATTATAACATCTGTTTCCCTAAAAAACATCTGGAGAATAGATTTCTCTTAAAGGCTGCTGACAGTTTTTCTGGATTTATGTAGTGGTACAAACCCATATCAAAACTCCCCTCTGTAAAAACCTTTGACTTTAATAAGTCGACAATAAAACAATAATTTGATCCTGGCTTTAACCAATGTACACATTTCTGTGCTGTTTCTGTATGAGTTAGTATATTTAAAGATAACATTTCAGAAAACGTGTACTGTAATAAAAACAAAGTCATGATGTGAGTGAAACATTTTTTAATTGTAATATTATTCACCATCCACCTCTTTACAAATAATGACATTTCAAATGATAAGCTCCATCTTCTAAACAGGGCAATAATAAAATAAACTTTACAAGCATATTTCATGCAATTTTGATATTTAAAAAACCCTTTATTTATCTCCCAGTCAGACGGGACGTTTGCAGTCAGTTAGTCTCACCTGTACAGGCAGTGCTGGAGTGTGTTCAAGGTGAGGAATGAGATCTTAATCATTAGAAGCAGTCCAACCAGTCAGACCGCTCACACTGACACAGGCTGCAGCCATCAGACACTTAGATTAGCTTAGTTTAGCATATATACTAGGAAAAGGGGAGAAATAGTGAGTGACAAAATACACATTTAAGTGTACTTAATATATCTCTGTATGAAAACTGAAATGTAAAAGCAATTTGGCAACTTGTTTTGGTCCCAGTCAAGAAATAGCCCGACCCATAATCCCCTGTTAAACGTCGTATTGATGTTTTTACTCCTCTGATTTGGTATGGATTAAACAAACTGGATTCAGAGCTGCTGATAGGTGGATTTTGTTACCTTTGGACGGGCTGGCTTTGTCTTCCTCTGTTTCCAGTCTTTATGCTAAGCTAAGCTAACTAGTTGATGACCTTATTTCTAACAAACCTATACAGCAATCTTAATATCTATCATCAGCTGATCCAAGAGGGTTTTACATAGTTTATAAAGCTTCAGAAGAACCAAATCTATCAGACACACGTAGTTAAGTAGAAATGGAAATGGTTAAGTAAATTGTTTTAAAATACTTTCCCTAAGTTGAGAACTAGTGAAAACTGTACTTCAGTTAGTACATTTAAAAAAACACAAAAATAACATTCTTTGTTCCTTTTTTTTAATCCATTGAGGCTTTGTTCAAACTTTACAAGCAGTGTGCAGAGAGGTGGAAGAAATACAATTAACATAACACAACAGACAGCTGAGATGTAACATTTAAATTTCCCTCATTTGTTAAACCACTGCAGCCTAATGTTTAATGATCAGGTATTGTTGATTTTCAAAGTAACTGTTTATAATTTTTTTACCAATATACTGTAATTAAAGCATGAATCCTGAATCGACCCCTTTAAAATATACCCATCATTTTTTCCTTTTAAAATTATTAAAAAACAAGTGCATTACTTCCACTAGTAATGTGTGCATGTATGAAACACTTTTTGAACACACAATTCTGAGACAATAAATACTTTTCTTGTCCCCCTGACATATAAAGAAGTGGTAAAAGTTTATTTCTGAGTAAATAGTTTTCTGATCACTTCAAGTCATGACGGCAGGTAGTGCAATCCGTAGAATAAACTAGACTACATTAGAACATACTCATCAGTATTTAATGTGTTTTTATGCGTCTCATCAAGGTGAACCATATGTGATCAGATTCTGAAACATTAACAATGTGTACAATGTACTTCCCCAGTTGAATATATATATATTACATTTAGTGAGAGTGAATCTTTCTGAAGAAAATCAAATGGTTGTTCTACTCAGTGTGATTGACAGGAGAGATGATCAGAGGGGCAGAGTTTTTACCACCATCATTAAGACTTGGACCAAAGAATGGGTAGAGTTTCTCTTTGAAGCAGCAGCCAGTGAAGGAGTAGATCAGAGCTGCAGCATCAACATCATAAAAGGAGACCAGACCCTCCTCATAATCCACAAACACCCCCACCTTCTCAGGCTGAGACTTCAGAGAGAGACGGACTGGAGGATCAGCAATAGCTTGGTACTCATTTTCATTCCTCAACACTATCACCCAGTAACCATCCTGAGGAGTCCCTGAGATATGTCCCTTCCTGTTGATCGACTCTCTGGCCACTCCTAAATCCCACTCAGTCTTTCCTTTAACCTGAACCTCGTAATAAAATCTTCCTGAAGAGAAACTCTGCTTTGCTAAGACATTAGCACACTTGTCAAATCTCTCTGGATTCTTTGGGAGATTCTTCCTCACATCACCATGTTTCACTTGTTTTCCATCATCAGACAGGATGAGATAGGGATGTGCTGTATCAGAATCAAGAGTCACCCCCACCTCATACTGCTGGACCCTCTTCAGCTCCACCTCAAGCAGCTTCTTCATCTGATTACTGAGCGTCTCCTCCAGCTGAGTCACAGCTCTCACCACAGTCCCCTCATATGAAGGTGGACAGACCCTGACTCCTGTCCAGTTCTTGGTGGGTGGAGCAGCGTTCAGGGACGTGAAGCTTTGGAGGAGGTGGAGCTGGTCTTCAGAGCGTGAGAGCTGCTCCACCTCAGAGCTTCTCTTCTTCAGCTCAGAGACTTCCTGTTCCAGCTCTTTGATGAAGCCTTCAGCCTGTTCCTCTGTCTCTCTCTGCTTCTCTTTGATGGTGTCGATGAGCTCGGCCTGGCTTCTCTCAACAGACTCCTTCAGAGCGGTGAAGACCTGAACACCATCTGCTATCTCTCTGTCTGCTCCTTCCTTACTGAGCTCCACTGAGCGATTCATCTCCTGGATCTTCAGTCGTCTCTTCTGGATCATCTGCTGAATTTCAGCCTCTGTCTTCCCCAGCTCGGCCTTCTTTCCTTCATATCCTTCTTTCAGAGGAACAACATCATGTGTCTTGTGCTCTGAAACAGTGCAGAGCATGCAGACACACACCTGGTCGGTCTTACAGAACAGCTCCAGCAGTTTATCGTGCTTCACACACATCCTGCTTTCCAGGTTCTCTTCAGGGTCGATCAGCTGATGTCTTTTCAGACCTGACATTTTCAGATGAGGCTCCAGGTGAGTCTCACAGTAGGAGGTCAGACACACCAGGCAGGACTTCAGGGCCTTCAGTCTGGTTCCAGTGCAGACGTCACAGGGAACTTCTCCTGGTTTGACAACGTGTTGCTCTGAACTGCTGCTGCTGGCTTTCTGTTGAGCTGACTGTCTGAACTGAGCAGCCATCTCAGAGATGAAAGTGTTGACCTGCAGCTCAGGTCTTGGGGAAAATAGCTTATTACAGTTCGGACACTTTAATTGGACATTTCTATCCCAGTGTTCAGAGATGCAGGCTTTACAGAAGTTGTGTCCACATGGTATGGCGACTGGATCAGTGAACACATCCAGACAGATAGAGCACAGAAACTGATCTTCAGTCAGCAGACAGCTGGCAGCAGACATGACTCTCTGGGGACAAAAGTTTGAAAAAAACACAACTGTAATTACATATTCTCTCTTTGCCAGTTCATAGAGTCCTACTCAGTGGCGGTTCTACGGGGTGGCACGGGGTGGCAGCTGCCACCTCCGAAAAATGCCTTGCCACCCCAGCTGCCACCCCATTTGGCAGCTTTGTTTTGAAAGAAAAGTTGTGGCTCATCGGACATTTATGAGAGAAAATCTCTAATGTCCGAGTGCAAGTGAATGCAGCACAAGACGCGAGCCTTGTAACCCCTCCCCCCCTGCCGCGAGCGTGGAAATATGATTGGCGGCGATTTCATTTGAACCGGGGACAGCTCAAAACGAGAAGCATTTCGGATCCAAGTAGACGGAAGGAATGAGGTATTTGCGGTCAGGGTATGGATGGGGTAGGCTACAGCCATACCAAGAAATGTCTTAGCCCCACCATGAACAATGATGTTAAAGTAAGCAAAATAAAGTCCGCCAACTCGCGCGGAGTAAATTGCACAGACAGCAGTTCGTAAGATTGATTTCAGCCACTTGTCTGGAAATACCGAAGACTAGAAACGGTTTTCAAAACTTTTGTCATGTAGTGATCGTCTTCTCAATAGAACATCTTTGATAATGTCTTCTGGCCAATCAGAATCACGATAACGGCGTGGTGTTGTTGCAGGAAGTCCCGACGGAGAATACTTTTGCTGTAGTACATCTCTACATCGATACAACATTACGTGTTGATAGAAATCAACACGTAATGAAATAAGACCCCACGGTTTGATGATTGATAGGTGTGTGGGCTGTCTTTCATTTTGACACACAGAACAATGGGGGCTATCCACCCTTATCCACAATGTAAAGTAATTCACAGCCTCTTCTCTCTTCAGTGAGGAGCAGCAAGTTTAGCTTTCAGAACCATGTAACAAAAAACTAAAATGGCATTCATTTTTTTAAATATGTCGTGCAGTAATAGATTTATTTATTTGTCTTCTCAAGAGAGTACCAGAATGTGTATTTTATGTTAGTATTTCAAAAAATCTCCTGGGGGAGAATCCCCTCAGACCCCCCTGCAGGGGTTGGGTTTTCAGCATGTCAACTCTTTCACTTGTGGGGAAATTGCAGGATTGGCTTCAGGTCGCCCTTTTTATTTACTACAAGACAAATGTGCCTTTTTATTTCATACAGTTCAATTTGGATTGAGACAGGGAAATAATCTAAACCTCACGCGTGGCGTTTCACTGTCAAGGGGAGCGTGTATGTAATTACATTGCAAATACTGACTTGAGCCCCACCACTGTATGGGTTAGCCCTACCATAGATTACCCAACAAAAATACTCTGGCGCCACTGTTTGCGGTCTACAATGACAGAGAAGAGCCTGTCAAGTTTGGCTGTACTCAGCATTGAATCAAAACGCACCATAGCTTTAAATCTTTTGTGAGGCGTTTTGCTGAACAAGATGGTAATCGCCACATTCAGCTGTTATAGGCATGCCAACTTGATGCTCTGCTCACGGATGAGTCGATGAGAATAATAAACTGTTAAGATGATGACCTTACGTGTGTATAATATGTTTCTTCTTTGTGGGGTTCTGCCCCCAAAAAACTGTTTCAAGTCATGAGAAAGTCAAATAAGACGGTGTGTAAAACTTCACTGCCCAGCCAAAAAGAAGTAACCACTTTGATTTAACTAGGCCATTAGGTAAGGGCTTTCCACTGGATAATAACTGCAGCGATGTTTATGTTTTAGCTGAATACACGTTTTTTAACCCTAACTGATGCAGTTAGTCACTTCTTTAATGTTTGTTCTTTCTGATGTAAAGTCAAGGTTGTAACTGTTTGCAATGAAGTTGTGGGGCGCTGAACTGTTCCTTTGAATCTTTTAATATATGATAGTAATTACTTGTCTTTCAAATTTGAAGGAGGGTGAGCAAGCATCTTGAGGAACGTTCATCATTAACTCCTCCAAAAAATATAGTTTATTTAATAATAACACTGAATATGTGAATCATAACAGTGATTGACAGCTGATGGGAATAATATGATTGTTAATATTATCATATTCATACAGACAAACATCGATGAGGCAGTTAATTAATGTACCCTGCTGGTCTAAGAGTGAAACCAACTCATTCAGTTATTGTTCAGTTAAAATTCATTAAATTATGTCTGCCACCTTATATATGTATATGTAAGGCTTTACTGATGTGCCACAATAATGTCACCTATGTTATTGAGTTAAAATATCAATATTGTGGCTTTCCAAGTTAAAATTGTTGATATGACTGCGATTAAATCAGCATATACTTCTGCCAGGGGATGCCACCCCTGAAATTCTCCTGCCACCTCATGAATATTTGTCTAGATTCGCCCCTGGTCCTACTATGAACCCGAAAATGTAAACTACCCCAACGTTTTATGTTAGAAACTGCATACGTAGAGTAGACCAATGACAACCAAACACATTTAGGTTTCTTGTCTGTACGAATTACAATTCAAGTTCAAATGAAATCTGGAAAGTCATAGCAGCATTCAGTTTAAACTCTACGAAACACAATGTGTAAGCTCTAATGCTGTTGGGGGATTTTGCCATTGTTGAACAGAGGAGTGAAACCTCCTGCTGAGCATCACTGAAGTTAATACTAGTTGTTAAAAAACAGTAAACGTTATCAGCTTCAAAAGGCAGACAGCAGTTACTACAGAAACAGGTTCAAAGCTCAAGGCTGCTAACCACAGTGTGTACAAATGATATAAGATGAAATATGTAATTGTCATGCCTTTTATAAGCAACACTTGTAACACAACACCAGATCCCTTGCTTTGGACAGTCCAGAACAAATCTACTATTTAGATTCTACTTTGTTTAATAGAGTCAATTATAAAGATGTTTTCAAATACAGGAAATATGAAAATAAGTATAAGCTAATGCTAGCTGTGTGACTACCCGATTTGCATTGCGCATGCGCGAGATTGTCCGCCATATTGGACAGCTATACGGCAACCCACATAGGACATTTGTTTCGCAAAGCATACAAAAAAACACAAAAACCCAACAACATTAATCTGAACGAGAGATATGAGTTAATGTTATTACAATGTGACTTCACTATTATTTAACAACTACTTTTATTGGGTTAAGTACAATCTCAGAATAAGTGTTCAACATTAATGACAAGGAAACAAAGCTCTGGTCAGAAGCATTTTTTATAAAAAGCTTTAACAAAATTAAGTATTTCTGTACATTTTGAATGCAATCTAACTTTCCAACTCAGAAAACGAAAAACGAAAAAGTGCCAAAAGTCTTCTCACATGGCTGAGCTGCTTTGCAATATACTTCACCACTGAAGAATACAAATATGTATAAAGTAAACTATGATGCAATCTAACTTTCCAACTCAGAAAAATGATAAAGAGCATGAACAAAGAACATGTAAAAACAAATGCAAAATTTGCACAATCTAAAATGAGAAACTGTAACTGCAAGTAACAAAGTCTGAGCCATGGTAAAGAGTTACATTGAACACCAAGCTGATCAGATAACTCCCTGGTTGGTCTGAAGTCCTTCTATCTCCAGGATCTGTACAAATCGGCACATTATGCCAAAAGTCTTCTCACTGGGTGAGCTGCTTTGCAATATACTTCACATTGTTAGAAAAGGCTCCAGAAGGCCTTGGGGACATCAGTATCAGGGGCTGGAGCTGGACAGGCTCTTTCATCAGCACTTCTCCTTCCCTTTGCCAGCCAGGACCCTCACATACTGTTCCGGATTGAACTGTCCTAGTGATGGTCCATTACATTGAATGAAAACCAGGCTGGACAGTCGGCTGACAGAGAGAGCATTCCTTTTTGCAGTAAGGATATCGTTCATGCAGCTGAATGCCCGCTCACACTCACTAGTGGAGACAGCGATGGTTCGGACTGCTTTCAGTAGAGGCTCCATGGCAGCAGGTGTACGGGATGCCCTGGTTTCCTTGTATTCGCGAAAGCCCTGAACAGTCTCTCTTCTGTCCACTTTCAGCACTTCGCACAAACGTAGCACCTCTACGTCCCTATACTGTACGTCTAACTCCTCTTCAGGCCAACTTCCAGGATGGATAACTTTCATGTCCTGGATTAGCTGATTGTCCCGGGCCTCCCGGCCATGTAATGGGATTTCTCTTGTGCTGACATGAGAGGAGGTTGTGGAAGTCATTCTGTGTCTCAGATTCTCTACCATACTGCGGAAAAACTGACCTGCATGAATCTGTACAAGCCTGCAATTCTCACGCAGGGCAACACCCTTGAAGGACTTCTCAGCTAGAGCTGTATGAACTGTAGTCATGTGTGGGCCAGGCATGGTGACCATGGATTCAAAAACTCGTATTTCTCGAGTTAAGAGCCTATCTGCTGTAGGCAGTGTCATCTCTCTTTTTTGGAGTTGCCGAGAGAGGTCCCTGAGCTCTGTGAGCGCATCGTACATCAGTCCCAGATTGCTGACAAACGTTGCAGATGTGAGCACATCATCCAGGCCCTTGTACTTTGCTCTGTCTCTGGAATCCCTGCTCGTGTCGTTTGCAGCATTTGTGAAGTGATCATGAAGCACTCGGTAGTTTTCCCAGACTGCTCTGACGCTCCTTTCACTTGAAGCCACCCAGCGGATGGACAAAACACGCCCTATCACCAGGAGACGCTGTCCGACTGCTTGTGCACACTGCGCTAACTGCCTCTGATTTTTGGGGAAGGCATGGAACAAGGAATAGAGTTTGTCAAAAAAGATCTGGAAATGATTGAGCCCTGAGACCTCCTTGACCACATCCCCAACTGCCAGCTCTAGACGATGATTGGAGCAGTGCCACACAAACAGGCTTGGGAATTTACTACACAACTGGGTAGCAACGCCTGTTCTCTTCCCTAGCATGACTGAAGCCCCATCACATGCAAAAGAAACGAAACACTGACCTAAAAGTCCTCGTTAAAATCTCTTCCAAGACACTCCATTAACGCCTTTGTGATGTCATCAGCCGTTGTTCCATCCAACTCGATCAGCTCCCAAAAAAAACGTTTCGGGCTCAGCATCAGCTAATGCTGAGCGTAGACACACAACAAGCACCGTTTTACCACTAATAGTGGTAGATTCATCGACCAAAACACAGAGTTTTCTTTGGTTTTCTGTAATGTCTTTTGCCATTTTTTTTCTTCAGCTCATGAGCTATGTGGTCGATGATTTCGCCACAGGTTTTATTGGAGTGCAAAACCCTGCCCACGTTCAGCCCATTCAGTTTCTGTACATTCAAATCAATTGGCATGTCTGTGAATGGCCGGCTATGTTTGCCAATTGTATATGCCGTTCGAAAAACTCTGATAGTGGTGTCTAATTCAGATTTATGCATAGACTGCACTTGATGTTGAATAGTTTCACGTGAAGCAGATGTAAGGATGTCAGCAGCTTTTACATGGGCTTGTGATTCTTTATGTTCTTTGATTTTTTTTCTCAGGCTAGCTTGTTGTTTTCCCTTGTCAACACCGAAATGAGACACTGCACACTCACCCCATTCAGTTGACAGTTTCAGTCCTTGTCCAGTGTGTATTCCCAAAGATTTGACATGATCTCTGCATATCCGACATCCTAGCTTCTTATCTTTAAGAAGGAGCCATGCATTGGTCTTGCAAAAATATTGCACCTGGTCCGTTGTCCAGCAGTCAGGTGCATCGCTTTGCCCGGTGATGGTGGTGGCAGTTGCGCCAGCAGCAGCTAACGTTAGAGGCTCTGGAGGAGGCGGCGGAGCTAGTGCTAATGCTAATGCACTAGAACTTGGAGCAGGAGGATCAACCAAAGAAAGCTCCCCATCAGACACAATTTCCAACACAGGCACAGCATTCTCTGTATTTGAAGTTTCTTCCGGCGACAACCGCTGTCTTTTTGCACTTTTATTAATCCACGCTAACATTTTAGAAATGCTAATTTGTGACGTGACTTGCTTTCCTTCTCTCGGGGGCGTGCCTGCTCTGTTCTATCACTCTACATAGCCACCCACTGGGTGGGGAGTTGCACTGCATAAACACAACACACGTGCATCTAGGTATGTAAATTGTAAAGCATTAAAACATGGTTTTACTAACAGTTTTCAGTATGTTGTTACTTCGGCATTATTATTATTATTATTTTGAAACGTGTATTACTATTAAATCACGGTCAAATAGGTTAATTTTTACATAGTCGTTTCCACCACAGTATTTACATGGAGAAGATAAGCCCCGCCCCCTCTCCAGCACGTTCTGTTTGAATGACAGGAGTAAACAGCTGACAGCCGCTGTGAAACTCCAGCGGGTTAGAGCGATGAGAATGTCCGTTCGGCACCTCATGACGCATCTACTGAGTACCGGGCGGCTGTATATATATATATGGATGTATAATAAGAACGGCGGGAGAGTGTTGAGTACTGGCACGGTGCATGAGTACCGGAGTACCGCCAGCATGCCGGTACTGAGCAAGAAGTGCCGGTACTCCATGGGTCAGAACCAGAAGTGCCGGTACTGCGTACCGGTGAGTACCGGCCCAATTCCAGCACTGCTGGCTGCAGTGTGCTCACTATCTGCTTTCTGTGTGACCTGAGTGTCTGTGTGTGATACTGTGTGTACCGGCTGCCTGTGTGCTTTCTACGCGTGAAACCGTTGGCTCTGCCACGGACCGACTGACCTGCGGTTCCACCACCTTCGTTTCCGCCGCGGGCGCGGGCCCGGCCGTGGACAAAACAACCAGCAGCGGCTCCGCAGCTGGCGCGGACCCCAGCACCGGCGGCCCGGCCGTGGACAAAGGGACCTGCAGCGGCTCCGCCGCGGGCTCGGACCCCAGCACCGGCGGCCCGGCAGTGGACAAGGCAACCAGTAGCGGCTCCGCCGCGGGCACCGTCGGGCCGGCTGCGAGCGCGGATACCACGGGTCAGAGCCATATAATAGAAGAGTTATGACATCTCCGTTCACTCCAATGGACCACTTTTTTTACAGCAATGGCGGATCGTGGAGCCTCTCAATCGTTCCCCGGAAGTTAGCGCCAAGGCTAGCAGAGCTGTGGAGTTGCAGCATAATAGACCGTTCGTGACGGACTTTTAAAGGTAAGAAGAAGTTTAAAGATTTATATTGCGGATATTATCAGTACATCTGATTCAATTGAACATGTGTATTAAAGGATGTCAGTGGATTATCCCTAAATTAGTAGATTTAGGGAACGTTTACAGATAACAGATCAAGCTAGGATACCGAAGGAAGTTAGCAACAGACGTTGAACAACCTTTTAATGGTAAATTCCGTTCTCTTAATGTCTATTTGGTCCAACGTTGTTGAATTAGAGAAGAGGGGCTTCTAAACGGGATTGTATGCGGGGGTGGAGGGAGTTAAATATTAGATAACTATAACTTTGGTGCGTGTAAGAGTGAGTGTTTTTAGCAGAGCCATATTGTGTCCTTGTGATTATGTTGATTATTACCTGTGTATAATGTTGCAGCTCAGCTGATTTTGGATTGATGGCAAAGGGAGAGGGACTTAAGTGAGTGTGAACACACAAGGTAAGTTTAATACTACTGTTTTATATAAGTAAGCATACTAAACATGTATTCTATCACTGTATTATATAAGTAATCTTGTTAGTAACCTACTGTATGGCAGGTGGAGGGGCAGTGATGTTACAGGTGGAGGAGCAAAACTGCAAGACTGCAAACTCACAAGACAGAGAAATCAAAGTTTGTTCTCCAGAGATGAGGTTGATTTCACTTCAATTTTTTCATATTTTCTAAAGATGTGGAAATGGCACAAAAAAAAACTAGAGAGCTGTAACCAAGACAACTGTAACAACATGAGTAGACAGCCACCAAGGTTTTTCAAGTCCCTCTCTTACTCCATTTTGCCAACCCAAACTTCCAGGTACATGACGGGACACCTTGCTTGTTTTTGTTGTTTGCGCTCCTCTGGCAGGTGGAGGGCAGTGATCCCTTCCCTTCTTCCCTCAATCTTTGAGACTAATGTAAGTAGAAGACATGGCACTGTAAATGTTCGAACATTTAAAATATTATACCACTTAAAAATAAGAAATATTACTTTTGTTACTAAGAGTTCATACTTATTATACCTGTGTCACCTTTCACACTATAGCTGTGATCATGAGCTATGGGCTTTGTAGATACAGGTCCCGGGGTGAATCGTGGTGCAGGGGCCCTTCTCTTTTTGACCACAGGGCGATGCACGAAGATGGTGGGTATAGCCTCTGCTCTCAGCCTAGTCTTGCCCTTTTTTGTCTTGACAAACTGGTCTGCATCAAAATGTGCCTGCGGAGTGACTTGAGGTTACTTCACACACAGAACAACTGTGTCTGAATCTTGTCTGCCCACATACATATTCCATAGTGGTTGAATACACAGTATTAGGAAACACTTTATACTTACTGGACATGTTATACTCATTACATACTGTATATACAATATGACCAAGAATGTGAGACAACTTTATAGAAATTCATATCACATATGTTACTGATGCCATTTGTCATACTTTGTTAAACTCACAAATAATAAAGTTCCATAACTTCAGTTGGGAACAAAGACCACACCTTATCTCGCCAAGGCAATTTCCCATTCAATAGGTGTGCTATATAGGTGTGTATAACCCTTTCTCCTGTCTGTTTATCCCTCTTTCAGCACAAGAACCAGAGGGGGATTCAATGGAGCCTGAATACCTGCACTGAGACCCTCACCCTGCACCCTGAGTCTCAACTCTCAGTGTTTTTCAAGCCTTTCCCTGTTTTTTGTATTAAACAAAACATTAAGCTTTCCCAATGGTGTGGTTTTCGTTTTGTGAAAAAGTGCAAATGCAGTGTTTGTATATAAATCACAATATTTTTTTTGCTGTTGGTCGTGAAATTGCTCCTGCTTCCTCCGCTCTGTGTCAGTGGGGAAGCTGTACATTCGTACTCCTTTCTCTGAGCGATTGGAGCATCCCCAGGCAGCACAGCAAACCATGGTGGCGACTAGGAGGCAGCACAGCAAACCATGGTGGCGACTAGGAGGCAGCACAGCAAACCATGGTGGCGACTAGGAGGCAGCACAGCAAACCAGGACAACACGGAGGAAAAGGCACAGACAAACTGCATGATATGCTATTCAATGTTTATTGAATTCCATGTATTTGCAATGGATGTTCCTAAAACAACACATTTAACATCATCATCATCATGCTGCTGCTGCTAGTCCTTTGATAGTCACCTGTCGGTCTCCTGTCCTTTCTGAAAGCCATAAAGATGACATTAGTCATTTAGATAACTTGTGTCCTCAATTACCATGGTTACTGAAACTACCATGAATTTAAGAAAATGGTAGACATTAATCTAATCTGAATTTTAAAGCATTACTTTAGATCCCCTCCCTCTAAATATATCAATAAACATTAGAAAGTGATGCTCCTGACCACCATACAAGTTTAAGAAGATAATATTGGTTTTAAAGAATTCAAAGCTATAAATAAACAGCAACAGGCTCTTTAACCAAGGCACTGTTAGCCTAACATGTAAACTAGTTCACACTAATCCTAATATTATCACTTAATATTAGCAAATTCTATTTTATTTTTTAAAACATATTGATGTAAATACATACACATATCGATTTGTTGTATAAATATTGCAAATCAAAACCTTTATTCACTAATAATTACCAAAAATCGTAGTTCTATCTCCTGTTATCAATGCATTCACATTGCCCGCCATGAACTTCCGGGGAACGATCCGCTTCTACATGAACCACGTGACGATAACCGTTTTTGGACTTCCGTTGTCATAACTCTTCTATTATATGGCTCTGCCACGGGCGCGTCACC
Source organism: Gymnodraco acuticeps (assembly GCF_902827175.1). Lineage (NCBI taxonomy): Eukaryota > Metazoa > Chordata > Actinopteri > Perciformes > Bathydraconidae > Gymnodraco > Gymnodraco acuticeps. The sequence continues at coordinate 567,245 of NW_022991672.1, forward strand.
CGCCCTCTCCGGGCACGCGCGGATCAGGTGTCCTGCCGCTCCACAACCATAACATTTCAAAAATGTCAGACGTAACATGGACAGTATACACAAAATCATCAATTTTAAACTTGAGAGCCAGATTAAGTTCCCCTTCATCCTTTTTCAGGACCATAAGCACCTGTCTCCTAAAAGACACAACGTGCTTGAGGTGCGGGGATTTGCAGCCCAGGGGGATCAACTTAATGGGAGACGCAAGCTGGCCGTATCGAGCAGCTCTCTCTCCAACAACTCGTTTCTCAGAAACGGGGGTACATTAGAGATGATGACTTTTTTAGCTGGAGTGACCAGGGGTAGCACGGGTAACAGCGTCCCTTTAATCACTAGCCCGCTCTCCACCAGCTGGTTAGCTTTCTCCGTGCAGTCTAAAAAAATAACCACTGCACTGTTCATGCGGGAGGCAGATTTAACTCTGCCATATCCCACCACAGCCCCCACAGCCAGACCACACTCCTCCACCGACACACCGACAGGTGGAGAGAGCTTGATGGCGTGTTGGCGAGTCAGCTTCTCTAACACAGCGCAGCTGCCACGGAACGCCATGCCGGGCGGCGTGACTGCAGCTGCAGCCGCTCGACAAACAATTAGACAAACAATTCACCAGTGCAACCAAACAACACCACCAAAAAACACCAAAGTCGGTGAAGTGATGCACAAAGACATAAACTATCACCCAGAGAAAAATGAATTGTTAACAATGGTTTGAAAAGTTGTACAACTTTAAACGATCGCTCTCCGCTATACTCACCGGTCCACTCACAATCAGACAGAGAGAGACAGAGACAGAGAGAGAGAGAGAGATTTTTGTTAGCATCTGATGCTAGCTTGGAGCTAATAGATATAAGGAGGTGTTTCTACAAGCTGGAGGGAGAGCTAGCCCGTGGACAGTGGCGGCGCAAGAGTATTTTTGTTGGGTAATCTATGGTAGAGCTAACCCATGGTGGGGCTCAAGTCAGTATTTGCAATGTAATTACATACACGCTCCCCTTGACAGTGAAACGCCACTCGTGAGGTTTAGATTATTTCCCTGTCTCAATTCAAATTGAACTGTATGAAATAAAAAGGCACATTTGTCTTGTAGTAAATAAAAAGGGCGACCTGAAGCCAATCCTGCAATTCCCCACAGGTGAAAGAGTTGACATGCTGAAAACCCAACCCCTGGGGGGGTCTGAGGGGATTCTCCAACCAGGAGACTTTTTTAAATACTAACATAAAATACACATTCTAGTTCTCTTTTGAGAAGAAAAATAAATAAATCTATCACTACACGACATATATAAAAAAATGAATGCCATTTTAGTTTTGTGTTACTTTGTTCTGAAAGCTGAACCTGCTGCTCCTCACTGAAGAGGGAAGAGGCTGTGAATGACTTTACATTGTGGATAAGGGTGGATAGCCCCCATTGTTCTGTGTGTCAAAATAAAAGACAGCCCACACACCTATCAATCATCAAACCGTGGGGTCTTATTTCATTACGTAATGTTGTATCGATGTATATAGAGATGTACTACAGCAGGGGTGGGGAACCTCCGGCCCCCGGGCCGTATACGGCCTGCGAGACCATTTGGTATGGCCCTCGAGGTAATTTATAAACACACGCAAAAAAGAAAAAAATTAAAGAAATCTAGACCGCAAAATAATTAAACAAGCGAGTGCCTGTTTTTCCTGGCAACGGTCATGGTCCTTGAACACAACACGAGCCTAACGTGTCATCACGTGGTATAATACCACGTCTGACTGGGGTGCAATTCTGACGGAGAGCACCAGAACGCCGCTCCGGCACTTCAAAAAATGGCAGTACCAATAAATCCGTACCGGTCCGTACACATGCTGCAGATTTGGCGTGGCTGTGTCTTTAGTTGAAAGCCCAGTGGCGATCTGCTCATCTGTCACACTGATCATAACTTTGTTGTTATTAGCATCTGGTTAGCTAGCTATGCTAATGAATATAAGAAGCTTTTTCCACAACCAGTGAGGTAAAGGCACATCTTTATATGATCATTATAGTTATAAAAAAATAAGAGAATAAAGTAAACAGGTATAAAATACTATATGACAGTAACAAAAAGTTGTTATTAATAAACAAGAATACAGTTTGAAAGGAGAGTGATTTGTAAAATATCCATAAAGAAAAAGAAAATCTGCTTCCAGTTCTGTTTCATATGGGTGTTGAGAGATGTTTCCATAGATCTCTTCATGTTGCTCTCAAAGTGCACCAGATTGATGCTTTTAACTTCAATATTTAAAAACAAATCTTCCCGGGGGAGCATGCCCCCTAGAGGAGGTTAGGTCCCCCCCACTTAAATCATGTCCATGGATAGGAAACTAAATACATTTACATTTCTTGTGTCCATATCTTTCTGTTTGGTGGTCATGCCACACCGTGCACGAGTCATGGTGAGATATCTGGATTAAGAGGTTGCTCTTTCTTTGCACAGCATGAAAGAAAGGCCAAATGAAATGGGCTGTGATTTTTAAGCAGAGGTCAATAATTTGTGCGGCCCTCGGAGGATGTTGAAAAAATTGAAATGGCCCTTGAGAGGAAAAAGGTTCCCCACCCCTGTACTACAGCAAAAGTATTCTCCGTCGGGACTTCCTGCAACAACACCACGCCGTTATCGTGATTCTGATTGGCCAGAAGACATTATCAAAGATGTTCTATTGAGACTCCGTGACAAAAGTTTTGAAAACCGTTTCTAGTCTTCGTTATCTCCAGACAAGTGGCTACTGAAACCAATCTTACGAACTGCTGTCTGTGCAATTTACTCCGCGCGAGTTGGCGGACTTTATTTTGCTTACTTTAACATCATTTTTCACGGTGGGGCTAATCCATTTCTTGGTATGGCTGTAGCCTACCCCAGCCATACCCTGGCGCCGCCACTGCCCGTGGACCCCCCTAGAGGATGTGAGGTCCACCCACAAATAAAATAGGTTCATATCAGTGTTAATTTTGGCAGCTGTTTTTGATTTAGTCTTAAGACAAAAATGGTTATTAGTTTGTCACATTTTAGTCATTCCTATCCTTCGTAGTTTTAGTCTAGTTTTAGTCGACAAAAACTCAAAACGTTTTAGTCTACTTTTAGTTGATGAAAAATTACTTTTAGTAAAAAAAAAAAGGTTTTCTCTCTTTAAACCAATTCAGTTAAATACAGGTTTCTGACATTGGAATCAAGGTGACAGCATCAAGTGTTGAAATTCGTAAAGCAACATTTCCTTCTCTTAACACTTTACTTGTGTAATATCTAGGGATGGGTAACGCTAAGGTTTTTAACGGTACTACTATTATCGATACTGCTCATCGATCCGGTACCTTAACGGTATTCTTGTAGGTACTTTTTGTTATTTTTTAAAGGGAAAAACTAAACAAATTGTTAACCGAATTAACATTGCTTTATTTACAGGTGAAATAAATAAATAAAATATGTATAATTATGTTATTATATTGTACTGTACTTGAGTAAAATGTTGAGGTAGGCTACTTAGTACTTCTACTCCACTACAGTTCAGAGGTAAATGATGTAATTTTACTCCACTACATGTATTTAATCCCTTTAGTTACTTTATTGATCTGGATGAATGATGTGAAATATAATCAAGTCTTAAATCAGAATTTAGTTCCACCTGGAGTAAATCCACAAGCTACCCTGCAGTATACAAAGTCATTCAAACTAGCTGCACCTTTACCAGCTTTGAGAACACTTTCATGACCAATCATTATAAAACATATCATATGTATTATTCTGAAATGGACCAATCTGCACCATGACTACTTTTATACTTTTACTTGAGGAACATTTTGAATGAAGGACTTTTACTGTAACAGAGTTTCCTACACAATGGTATTTTTTTTACTTAACTACAAGATCTGAGTACTTCTCCCACCTCTGCGCACCTGATGTGATAACGTTACTCGTAATTGGCGCAACAGAGCTACTTAAGGAAGTCGAAAATTGTGCATTTCTCCGATTGAATATGACGCATTTTCAATCAATCAATGTTTATTTATATAGCCCAATATCACAAATGTTACATTTGTCTCAGTGGTCTTCACAGTGTGTACAAAATATCAGTATGACAATACGACACCCTCTGTCCTTAGACCCTCAGGGAGAGCAACAGAGGAGGGATCCCTCTCCCAGGACGGACAGACGTGCAATAGATGCCGTGTGTAAATCGAAAAGATAATACATTTACAACATAGGTAGACGTAGACCAAATGTTTGGAAATGCATGTGTCTATAATAAGAAGATGAATCCACGAGGATGTCAACAATCTTGTGGGAGCCTTCAGGGAAGTAGTATTTTTTGGCCAGCTGTCTGGACAGACTACTGTACTCGTGTCAACGCCCTAACGCCATAACACTAATGGCAAACAAGCTTTGTCCACATCGAGCCTTGTAGAGTGTCTCTATACTCTCTGAACGCTCCGTCCCCGGCAGATCTCTGTGTCCGCTGCAGCGTGTCTGTTAGGCCCCGCCCCCCGCACACAGAGACACAGGGAGATCGCTCTTCTGGAGTGAAGAGAGCGAAAATAATGATATTGCAAGTTAGAAACATAAGATGCATTTTGACAGACAAGATGGACACTTGGGGCGAAATATGCTGCATTTTGAATGTCTGATAGTCCACCATTAACACCTTAGTCCCGTCTCGTCAACGAAAACTAAATATACATTTCGTCATAGTTTTCGTTATCAAGAATCTATTTTTAGCGCGTCATCGTCTCGTCTTAGTCATGTAAAAAAGGTTGTTGACGAACATTTTTCGTCCTAGTTGTCGTTGACGAAATTAACACTGGTTCACATGGATAGGATACTAGATAAATCTACACACTCATAATATACCCTCCTGGGACCCGAGGAAAAAAGTGTCTTCCAATTTCCTTTTTTTTGTGATTTCCTACCTATTTAGGGTTTAAAAAAACATCTTGCAATTTAGACTTTTTTTATTTTATTTTATTTTAAAATGTTACAGTATGTCCACTGTAGAGGACGTAGGGACCATATTAGTTTGAAAAGACAGCCAAAATTAACAGATGGACTATGTAACGTATTATGGTTATATAGAGTGATATTAATACAATAATACATTCACCTTTATTTAAAACATGAATAAGTAATTGATCTGAACATTGCTGTTTATTTGTATACAAAACTAGCTTGTTTTTTTGGTGAATCTTTCCAGATCTTCAAAGACTTTGTAGTCAATGTAGTGGGAAAGTACCTCATTGACTCCAGTCAGCTCGGGCTGTAGGGTCATCTTGACTAGTTTGATGGATCTGGTCTCCATTTGACCTGCTCATAGAAACAAAGCTTGCATTCCTGAGGCAACTCTCATTTTTCATGGCTCCACTTAAAATAAAAACAACAATAAGACATACGTGCTACTCTTGGCCCACAGAGGGCCATGTCTTTCCAGCTCGTCCCTATCTGTCTCTATGTATCTATCTGTGAGCTCATGGAGCATCCTGCATCTTTCCCCCCCTTCTTCTTGACCCTCTTCTATCCCAGGTGTGAAAGCCTCATCTCTCTCATCATCTGAGAGCTCAACATCTGAATCTCCCTAAACTATCTGGTACAGAAAATGTCTGCTTCAGTTCCGTCTCCTGCAACAATATTGAGTCATAAAGTCCATGAAGATAGTCCTGACGTCCACTAGAATGGACATTTATAAAAGGGCTGTTATTTGAAAACTTGAATTATTTAATTGCATTCAGAACTAATTATATAGTTCCTCACATGTTAATAAACAAGAACATATATGATTTGAAGGTAAAAATGACAATTATTCAACAATATTTGACTTCTCCTCCTGCTTCTATACCATTTTGTTTTTCGTATGCCAGCCATTTTGGATGAAAAGAAAGAGGAACTTCCCAGCATGCAATTTTAAGCAATGACATATCACTGGAAAGACCAGGATGTCCTCTGTACAGCACATCAGGGATTGGTAGAGTAGCTCAAAAGAGTAAAAGGAGATGCATGTTAACAAAATGTCCACTACAGTGGACATTTTCAATGGGCTGGGTCCCAGGAGGATACACTAAACATTTTTGAGGGATTTAAAAAAAATATCTAAATATTTGTAGAAAGGCAGGAAATGGGATTCAAATCAAGAACATTTTTCATTGCGAAGGACCCCCTGTTTTGTGTCCGCCATACTTCTCAAACCAAAGTTACACCCTATACTATGAACCCGAAAATGTATACAACCCCAACGTTTTATGTAAGAAATGACATAGACCAAAACAACCAAAATAATTTAGGTTGTTTTGTCTAAAATAATTCAAATTCAAGTAAAAATGAAATCTGGAAAATCATAGCAGCATTCAGTTTAAACTCTACGAAACACAATGTGTAAGCTCCAATACTGTTGGGGGATTTTGCCATTGTTGAACAGAGGAGTGAAACCTCCTGCTGAGCATCACTGAAGTTAATACTAGTTGTTAAAAAACAGTAAACGTTATCAGCTTCAAAAGGCAGACAGCAGTTACTACAGAAACAGGTTCAAAGCTCAAGGCTACTAACCACAGTGTGTACAAATGATATAAGATGAAATATGTAATTGTCATGCCTTTTATAAGCAACACTTGTAACATAACACCAGATCCCTTGCTTTGGACGGTCCAGAACAAATCTACTATTTAGATTCTACTTTATTTAATAAAGTCAATTATAAAGATGTTTTCAAATACAGGAAATATGAAAATAAGTATAAGCTAATGCTAGCTTTGACTGTATGCTCTCTAACCTAACCAGAGTTTACATTGTATTTGTGGCTGTTGCTAATGTAAATATTGAGTTTTCTATAACTGACACATTTATATTGTGTAATATTCTTTATACCGTAAAATGGATGTAGTCAGATTCAGATTTTAATCCAACTTTGACTAAATGTTTAGTAAGTGATGTGTCTGTAGTGAACTCACCAGTGTTTGCAGAGTCCTGCTGTGTTGTTGAGAAAAAGCTGCTGGATTCAGTTGAGTGTTTCTTCAGAGAAACAGAGACGTGTCTCGGCTGCTGCTCTGCTGTCGCTCAGACAAACAACAACTTTCATTTCCGGGAAATTGAAACTCTTCTCTTAGCGTTTAGTCCCTCCCACCAGGGAAGCATGGAGAGACGCAAGGAAACCACGAGAAGCAGAGAAATGAGTTTTAAGAGCAATGGGACGTCCTTTCCCCCGGAGCGTCACGTGAAGCGACGTCCTTTGTGATGACGCTGCACAGCTGATAGTCTGACAGCAGCTCTGTCCCCGTTATTTCCACACTCACCCTCGCCTCTGTTAGCACACATTTACTGACACAAACATTTGTATCATCTGTTGTAGACCAAATAAATAAAAATAAGAACTCATTCTCAAAAAAGATAAAAGCCATTCTTAAAATGTATAAACGAACAATAGTTTGATTAACATTGATTGCACAATATAAATAAAATAATTGAGAGAAGAAAAAGAGATATTGTAGTGCTGAGAGATAGGGAGAATGAAGGTATGAAGCTAGCTTTAATGAGCAGCAGAAACGGACATGTTGTCAGTTCGCAGCCCGGGAAGACAAGAGGAAGAAACCAGGGCCCTTTCTCATTTCTCTAACTCCCCTCCTCGACTCCTATCCTCGACTCCTATCCTCGAGAGTTAAGAGGCTTCTCAATACTCAAATTTCCCCTCCTCGACTCCTCGACTCCTCGGTCCTCCGGTAGTGACCCGGAAATGAATTTCAGCGCGCCATTTTGAAGGACATCTCATTTCTCTAAATGCACACCGAGGACCGAGGATCGAGCATTGAGGAGGCTCTCTGGAGGAGCTATAACCGAGGATACACTGATGGTTCCTCCACGGCTCCTCCGCGGATGCATTTCCGGGAACGGTGAAGCCACTGACGTCACTTCTTCTTCTTCTGCTTTGGGTTTACTGGCAGGCCGCAAACAACTTCACGGCGTATACTGCCACCCGAAGTCCCCGGCCGGAAGTCCCCGGAGTTGGGGACTGGCTTCAGTAGAAGCTGCTGGGACTCCCAGCAGCTTCTACTGAAGCCTTCCGAGTATATCGCCAGAACGCCGACATCTCCTCATCTCCACCGCTCCCATGTTTTCTTTTGTGTTGCCATAAGTTAGTCTCTCTGCGTTTGTGCGCTGGGCTAATGCTAATGCTAATAATGCTAATGCAAGGATAATAAAATGGCGGCTTCACAAAACCTCTTGGGAGTTTTACGGGGCGTGGTTTGCAATCCGCCCAGCCAATCAGAAATAGGAACCTTTTTCTCCCACGAAAGTACCTGTTCTCTAGCAGGGACTGAAAAGGGGGTACAAAGTTTCTCATGAACTAATTTTTCTTCTGGATGTTTTTGGTGTCAACGCAACATTTCGGAAATATATCAGAACTAAAGTGGGAAAAGTACTGCTGTGTGAACGCGCCTTATGGACTGTACCCAATATTTTTTATCTACATCCATTATGTTGACATTTCTAATGTAAATCAAAATGAATGCTGCACAATAATTTGTAATAGTTTTAAAAAAATCGTTTGAATTATATATGGATTTTCTTGGTAATGAATTACTTTTGACGGTAAAAAAAAGAGTTACTGGTACTTATGACCCTTTTTGAGTAAAGTATCTCTCAAAAATGTAACTTTTAAAATAAATATTCACTTAAGACGATAAAATGTAAAGAATAGAAGGAAATTGGCAAATTTGAGATTAAGAAACAAATTATTTCTGAAATGTTCGCATGAAAAGTTTCTTAAAATGATAAATGTATTATCAGAAAATTATTACTAGCCATTGATGCAATAAATCATGGTATGAAAAGGACTTTATGTCCCTCTTTGAGTTAAAGATCTCTCCCAAACTTAACTTTAAACATAAATATTCCCTTTAGTATGATTCAAAAAGCAAAGGATAGTAGGAAACCATCTTTGATACTAAAAACAGCATTATTCCTGAAATGTTTGCACTTTAAATGGTTTATATATAATCCATAAAAGTTGGCTTTAAATATTTCTTGTTATTTGGTCGTTACAGTTCAGTACTTGGTACAAAAAATAACATTTTGACCCGCTTTGAGTTATGAAAATCACCTTTTTCTTCTAATTAGCATTTTAAAACCCTAAAATCTGACTTATTTCCTTTAGTGTCTTTACACTACATCATGAATATTATACTTGAACATCTTAACAATGTGTTAGTGCTGAAATATGAACATATTACATGTTCTGGTATTAATGAGAAATGTTTGTACTCTCCGTGTTTGAACCACTTTACATCATATCTTCAGGGATTTATAACGTTATGTAACTCTGTGTTGTACTAAGCCTTACAGCCAGTTTGTATTATAGTATGTTGGGTTTTTAATGTGGTGGCGGACACTGTTTGTTTCTATATGAATGTGCTGAAAGACTTAATGAAACCACAACATCGACCGCAGGGGGGCTTTTATTTTTTTTAAATATAACATTTCTGTCCATTTCTTTGAACTTCATCTCCTAGCTTGATGCTAATCGACAAGCTAACCGATTGAATCGTTGACCTGGGCCGCTTTTCTTTTTTATCACTGTTAAGATATATTTTACTTTAGCTGAGAGATAAATTAAGAGGCTTAAATAAATGTATGTTGTAATGTAAACAATAAGGGGATTGTTAGCTTTAGCCTCTTTAACACTAGCTAATCGGCTAAAGCTAAACAACTGGAGCTGACCTAAAACCTTTTTTAAATCACAGTTAAGTTATATTTTCCTATAGCTAGGATGTTCAAAAGAAGCTCAAATATATTATTATTAACATATCTATAAATATTAAAGGTTTTTTCTGATCTGATTAACTTTAGCTTCTCCAGTCCGAGCTAATTGGCTAAAGCTAAACAAGTTAAAACAACACAAAGTCGTAGTTCAGCTTTTCTTTTTTGACTTTGTACAAAGCTCAATTTCCTATCAATCTGACCTAAATGAGCCGATAAGTAAAAAAATAAGTTTATTTTGACAACATTCTTATACCCATCAACATGTAGCCCATGTTTATTTTTACTCTAACACTAGTAAGGCTTCTTAAATTATATATTTTTGCAGCTTGATTAAGTGTCTGTTACCCAGCTAATTCAGGTATGTTTAAATCATGTCTGTATTTTGTATTTTCAGTCTGAAAGCTTTTAATCCAACGTTTAAACATTTTATTTGACGTTAAATTCCCTTTATTTCAATGAAAAAGTTGCACATTTGACAGAAAAACAAACTGTGCAGAATAAGTAGGGATTTCCTCTTTAAAATAATTACAAGTATAATTACTGAACACCAATATTTGTTTCTAAGTTGGGCTCAAAACTCAGACTTAGTAACATTATTTATCAGTTTGTTTTCTAATAAATACTCAGTTTCAATAGGTATTTTTATTGGTCCAGTTAAGCTCTTTCTTTGCCAAATGGAATTCCTTTAAAAAAAAAAAAAAGGTTTGATTGTCTAAACTTTGATTTAATTCTTCCTCGGTTTATTTTGTGGTTTCTCGGGTTCTGCTTTCGTCTCGTTTACGTGAACGTTGTGAACTTTTCTGTCGGCTGCTGTCTTTCGGATACAATGGTTTTATAAACTGGTGTCGTTGTATACATAGGTGTACGTTTTTTAAATGAAATGATTGCTCTTCTTAAATTGTAATGTACATTTTTTTAAAAAGTAAAATCAAAACACTGACAGTCTCCTGTTTTTAATTGTTGCTCTGCGCAGTACCAGGTTCAGCCTGTTGGTGTCAGTAGAGAGTCGGAGGAGACTATGAAACACAAACGGTACATTCATAAACACACTAATTTCTCTTTATGGCAGGGTAGAGCGAAATGCAGATTCCACAGAAAATTCCTTTATTCCAAGGTCAAATGGAAACTAACAGAACTCTTCCCCGTGAACACAGTGAAGACTAACAAGGAACTAACAAAGACAGACAGAAAAACCAGAACTTAAATACACACAAGACTAATCAAAGAAACAAGAGACAGGTGAGGAGGGAGGAGAAAACACAGGGGCACCAGGTGAACACAATCGGGTAATCAGACAGGAGGGAACACAGAAAGAAAGCAACAGGCAAGACAGGGGGTGAACACTTTTCAAAATAAAACAGGAAACCAGAGAAAGAAAAAGACAAAACAAAACACAGACAGATCGTGACACTTTAGTTATTATTTCAGATGACTTTAAACATGCATTAGAATTGGACCTCAGGAATTAAAAATAATGTTGTATTATTTTAATGTTACATTTGATTTATTATTTAAATTATTATATATTTATTTTCATTTAAAATGTAAAATATATATTATTTGAAGAAATGGTTCTATATATTTATGAAAAGAAAAAAGCAAAAATGCCTCGCAGACGCTCTTCCGTTTACTTTTTTAATAAATAAAAACAAATGGTCCGTAGATACACGGATTAATCTCCCTCCATCATGTTGATTTGAATCCGAAGTTCTGAACATGAGCCCGCCCCGCTCGACCTTCTGAGCCAATCACAGCACAATAATGTTTCCGTTTCCACTATACTTTCTCTCACACATACATACATACATTCTTCTCTTGCATACATATATTGTCTTCAGACATGCATATACTGTTTATAATATTAAATGTAAACATTGAATGAATGTACATAAGAGCAAAATGTATAAATATGAGCGTTAAAATATATGAATATGAGAGCTAAATGTATATATGTGTGGGTGAAAAATGTATAAATATGTGAGTGACAATGTGTGCATTGAAATATATGTATGTGAGAATGAAAATGTATGTACAGTATGTAAAAGGAGAATGTATGTGTGTGAGAGTGAAAATATATGTACGTGTGTGTTACGATCTCACTATAGGGATGAGGTAGGCAACACACACCAGAATGGAATTGGTAATTCATTATAATAGGGTTTAATGGAATAACCAACAGGTGTACAACAAAAGGAGGACAAAAATAGCCTAAGCCAAACTAAAGAGCCAAAAGGGCACAGGTAAACTGCTAAACAGAAAGCACTCTAAAAGGGAGTCTAAATCCACACCTGGCTACACCGCTAATTACCACTAATCACTGCTAATGGGGAGGCCGCAGGGAAATGCAGCTAACACAGGGGAACCAAAACACGCTACTCTAACACATATCTAAACACACTACTCTAAACACATAAACCACACGCTACACACAACACTAAACACGGATCACACAAGTTCTGACAGTTTAACTCTAACGTGTCCACGACACAGGAGCAACAATGAGTGAGGCGTCTGATCGCAGCAGAGCCTCCCGAGTGATAGGTGTCCGCAGGCTTTGTAGTCATATCCGGAAGGTGTGCGTTGGGGCTGCACGGGGATTGGAGTGCGTCGGGCCCGGCATGCTGCAATCAGTGTCCTCGGAGGCGGACCAGGAGATGGCAGCCAATGACGTTGGAGCAACTACACAGCTCATTTACATGTATACATATACAGCAAAAATAATTACAAGGACCGGAGAGGCGACAACCATCACAGTATGTAAAAGGAAAATGTATGTGTGTGAGAGGACCAGTATGAATTACGGCCTGTACGTACCAACAAATGGTCCAAAGATACACAGATTAATTAAAATATATGAAAGAGAGCTAAATGTATATATGTGTGAGTGAAAAATGTATAAATGTGTGCATTGAAATATATTTGTATGAGAATGAAAATGTATGTAAAAGGAGAATGTATGTGTGTGAGAGAGGACCAGTATGAATTACGGCCTGTACGGCCCCTCATATGAAACACTACTTCCAGTATAATTCAATGAACACACATTGAAATATAACCTGGCCTTTGACCTCATTCACACAGTACAACTGAGGTATTCTTAGACAGATATCTGTGTGTTGGGACGTACTGAGAGATTGCACATGTGTTCACTGCCTCATAGCATATTTTCGTTTACTCAGTGCAGACAGGTTGTCTTGAATCTTGAAGACACTGCCCTTATTTTAATCTCTTAGTCCTTGAGCCAACTCCCTATTAGAGAACGTGCTATTCAAGCATTGTGTCGCTAACGGGTGAAGGTACGTCACCATTGGTTGACAGTTTTGAAAGGTTGGGCTATTTTGATTCCTACCTCAAAATGAGTTTCAGTCCCATCTGTACTCTGAGTGGTTTGTTCATATATCATCAATAGCCAGATGTATAGACTGATTATTGATGATTGCGTTTAGGATTATAACATCTGTTTCCCTAAAAAACATGTGGAGAATAGATTTCTCTTAAAGGCTGCTGACAGTTTTTGTGGATGTATGTAGTGGTACAAACCCATATCAAAACTCCCCTCTGTAAAAACATTTGACTCTAATAAGTCGACAATAAAACAAGAATGTGATCCTGGCTTTAACCAATGTACACATTTCTGTGCTGTTTCTGTATGCGTTAGTATATTTAAAGATAACATTTCAGAAAACGTGTACTGTAATAAAAAACAAAGTCATGATGTGAGTGAAACATTTTTAATTGTAATATTATTCACCATCCACCTCTTTACAAATAATGACATTGCAAATGATAAGCTCCATCTTATAAACAGGGCATTAATCAAATAAACTTTATAAGCATATTTCATGCAATTTTGATATTTAAAAAACCCTTTATTTATCTCCCAGTCAGACGGGACGTTTGCAGTCAGTTAGTCTCACCTGTACAGGCAGTGCTGGAGTGTGTTCAAGGTGAAGAATGAGATCATAATCATTAGAAGCAGTCCAACCAGTCAGACTGCTCTCACTGACACAGGCTGCAGCCATCAGACACTTAGATTAGCTTAGTTTAACATGTATACTATGAAAAGGGGAAAATAGTGAGTGAAAAAATACACATTTAAGTGTACTTAATATATCTCTGAACAAAAACTGAAATGTAAAAACAATTTGGCAACTTGTTTTGGTCCCAGTCAAGAAATAGCCCGACCCATAATCCCCTGTTAAACGTCTTATTGATGTTTTTACTCCTCTGATTTGGTATGGATTAAACAAACTGGATTCAGAGCTGCTGATTGGTGGATTTTGTTACCTTTGGACGGGCTGGCTTTGTCTTCCCCTGTTTCCAGTCTTTATGCTAAGCTAAGCTAACCAGGTGATGGCCTTATTTCTAACAAACATATACAGCAATCTTAATATCTATGATCAGCTGATCCAAGAGGGTTTTAAATAGTTTATAAAGCTTCAGAAGAACCAAATCTATCAGACACATGTAGTTAAGTAGAAATGGAAATAGTTAAGTAAATTTTTTAAGATACTTTCCCTAAATTGAGAACTAGTGAAAACTGTACTTCAGTTAGTACATTTAAAAAAACACAAAAAATAACATTCTTTGTTCCTTTTTTTTAATCCATTGAGGCTTTGTTCAAACTTTACAAGCAGTGTGCAGAGAGGTGGACGCAATACAATCAACACAACACAACAGACAGCTGAGATATAACATTTGAATTTCCCTCATTTGTTAAACCACTGCAGCCTAATGTTTAATGATCAGGTATTGTTGATTTTCAAAGTAACTGTTTATAATTTTTTTACCAATATACTGTCATTAAAGCATGAATCCTGAATCGACCCCTTTAAAATATACCCATCATTTTTTCCTTTTAAAATTATTAAAAAACAAGTGCATTACTTCCACTAGTAATGTCTGCAAGTATGAAACACTTTTTGAAAACACAATTCTGAGACAATAAATACTTTTCTTGTCCCCCTGACATATAAAGAAGTGGTAAAAGTTTATTTCTGAGTAAATAGTTTTCTGATCACTTCAAGTCATGACGGCAGGAAGTGCAATCCGTAGAATAAACTAGACTACATTAGAACATACTCATCAGTATTTTATGTGTTGTTATGCGTCTCATCAAGGTGAACCATATGTGATCAGATTCTGAAACATTAACAATGTGTACAATGTACTTCCCCAGTTGAATACATTGATTACATTTAGTGAGAGTGAATCTTTCTGTAGTAAATCAAATGGTTGTTCTACTCAGTGTGATTGACAGGAGAGATGATCAGAGAGGCAGAGTTTTTACCACCATCATTAACACAGGGACTAAAGTAAGGGTAGAGTTTCTCTTTGAAGCAGCAGCCAGTGAAGGAGTAGAGCAGAGCTGCAGCATCAACATCATAAAAGGAGACCAGACCCTCCTCATAATCCACAAACACCCCCACCTTCTCAGGCTGAGACTTCAGAGAGAGACGGACTGAAGGACCAGCACGAGCTGAGTACTGATTTCCATTCCTCAACACTATCATCCAGTAACCATCCTGAGGAGATGATGTGATCGGTCCCTTCCTGTTCATCGACTCTCTAGCCACTCCTAGAGTCCAGTCAGTCTTCCCTTTAACCTGAACCTCGTAATAAAATCTTCCTGAAGAGAAACTCGACTTTGCTAAGACACTGACACAATAATCAAATCTCTCTGGATTGTTTGGGAGATTCTTCTTCACATCACCATCTTTAACTTGTTTTCCATCATCAGACAGGGTGAGGTTGGGATGTGCTGTATCAGGATCAAGAGTCACATCCTCCTCAGACTGCTGGACCCTCTTCAGCTCCACCTCAAGCAGCTTCTTCATCTGTTTCCTGAGCGTCTCCTCCAGCTGAGTCACAGCTCTCACCACAGTCCCCTGATATGAAGGACGGACCCTGACTTCTGTCCAGTTCTTGGTGGGTGGAGCAGCGTTCAGGGACGTGAAGCTTTGGAGGAGGTGGAGCTGGTCTTCAGAGCGTGAGAGCTGCTCCACCTCAGAGCTTCTCTTCTTCAGCTCAGAGATCTCCTGTTCCAGCTCTTTGATGAAGCCTTCAGCCTGTTCCTCTGTCTCTCTCTGCTTCTCTTTGATGGTGTCGATGAGCTCGGCCTGGCTTCTCTCAACAGACTCCTTCAGAGCGGTGAAGACCTGAACACCTTCTGCTATCTCTCTGTCTGCTCCTTCCTTACTGAGCTCCACTGAGCGATTCATCTCCTGAATCTTCAGTCGTCTCTTCTGGATCATCTGCTGAATTTCAGCCTCTGTCTTCCCCAGCTCAGCCTTCTTTCTTTCATATCCTTCTTTCAGAGGAACAACATCATGTGTCTTGTGCTCTGAAACAGTGCAGAGCATGCAGACACACACCTGGTCGGTCTGACAGAACAGCTCCAGCAGTTTATCGTGCTTCACACATATCCTGCTTTCCAGGTTCTCCACAGGGTCGATCAGCTGATGTTTCTTCAGGCCTGCTCTTGTCAGGTGAGGCTCCAGGTGAGTCTCACAGTAGGATGTCAGACACACCAGGCAGGACTTCAGGGCCTTCAGTCTGGTTCCAGTGCAGACGTCACAGGGAACTTCTCCTGGTTTGACAACTTGTTGCTCTGAACTGCTGCTGCTGGCTTTCTGTTGAGCTGACTGTCTGAACTGAGCAGCAATATCAGAGATGAACGTGTTGACCAGCAGCTCAGGTCTTTTGTAGAAGAGCTTATTACAGTTAGGACACTTTAATTGGACATTTATATCCCAGTGTTCAGAGATGCAGGCTTTACAGAAGTTGTGTCCACATGGTGTGCTGACTGGATCAGTGAACACATCCAGACAGATGGAGCACAGAAACTGATCTTCATTCAGCAGACAGCTGGCAGCAGACATGTCTCTCTGGGGACAAAAGTTTGAAAAACACACAACTATAATTACATATTCTCTATTTGCCAGTTCATAGAGTCCTACTCAGTGGCGGTTCTACGGGGTGGCACGGGGTGGCAGCTGCCACCTCAGAAAATGCCTTGCCACCCCATTTGGCAGCTTTGTTTTGAAAGAAAAGTTGTGGCTCATCGGACATTTATGAGAGAAAATCTCTAATGTCCGAGTGCAAGTGAATGCAGCACAAGACGCGAGCTTTGTAGCCCCTCCCCCCTGCCGCGAGCGTGGAAATATGATTGGCGGAGATTTCATTTGAACGGGGGACAGCTCAAAACGAGAAGCATTTCGGATCCAAGTAGACGGAAGGAATGAGGTATTTGCGGTCAGGGTATGGATGGGGTAGGCTACAGCCATACCAAGAAATGTCTTAGCCCCACCATGAACAATGATGTTAAAGTAAGCAAAATAAAGTCCGCCAACTCGCGCGGAGTAAATTGCACAGACAGCAGTTCGTAAGATTGATTTCAGTAGCCACTTGTCTGGAAATACCGAAGACTAGAAACGGTTTTCATAACTTTTGTCACGTAGTGATCGTCTTCTCAATAGAACATCTTTGATAATGTCTTCTGGCCAATCAGAATCACGATAACGGCGTGGTGTTGTTGCAGGAAGTCCGGATGGAGAATACTTTAGCTGTAGTACATCTCTATACATCGATACAACATTACGTGTTGATAGAAATCAACACGTACTGAAATAAGACCCCACGGTTTGATGATTGATAGGTGTGTGGGCTGTCTTTCATTTTGACACACAGAAGAATGGGGGCTATCCACCCTTATCCACAATGTAAAGTAATTCACAGCCTCTTCCCTCTTCAGCAGTGTTGGGACTAACGCGGTACAAAGTAACGCGTTACTGTAACGCCGCTATTTGTGGCAGTAACTAGTACTCTAACGCATTACTTTTAAATTCAGTAACTCAGTTACCGTTACTACATGGTGCGTTACTCCGTTAGTTTTTTTTATATAGTCAACAGCCAGGCGAACAGAGATGAGAACTGTACTTAAGTACAGTACTTCAGTAAATGTACTTAGATACTTCCTGTGTCACATGCGGAGACGGGCTGTGGGCGTGTTTGTGTTGTTTACTAACAAGACTATCATGGCGGCGGCGGAGCTCAAGACTAGTTCTATTTCGTATATGGCTTCGCCCTCTAAGGCTATCGCTATTGGGTTTACCCTTCTGCGCCCCCGCGCAGTACTGAAAACACTTGTAGTCCACGCCCACCCGCTAGGTGGGCCCCACCCTCGGGCCTCCTTCCGGTATAAATAGGGAGGTTGCCCGGCGATCTGCTCCCTCTTTTCTTCAGCAACCAGCAGTTTACTGAAGCACGAGAAAAGCAACATCATGAGCAATAAAGAGTGTGTCCGTATGTGCCCTTCGTGCAATACGGGCCACATTATGAGCTACGATTTGCATCCGATATGCGCAGCCTGTCTGGGGCCAGAGCATGCGGACGCGGCTCTCAGCCAGCAGGTTGCATGTCCTCACTATGTGCGCATTCCTTCATCCGACAGGAAGCGAAGGCCGGACGCTCTAGCTGCTGCGGGTGAGGAAGACGTCTGGGGTGGGCAGGAGCCCATCCAGAACACACCACCGTCGCTGTGCGCAGCCGTGGCGGTGTCCCAGGCGAGGACAGCCAGCGGTGAAGCAGCAGTGACACCAGCGGCAGCAGCAGCAGCCAACCCGGCCACAGCGGCAGACGGACAGACACCAGCAGCAACAGCAGCCGAGGCGTCAGAATCGTCCGTCAGCGGCGGCTGGGGCACCGGGGGAGTGTGAGGAAAATAAAAAGAAGCTTATTTTCCAACATGTTGGCTGAGTCATCAGTTTCAAATGTGTTTCACATATCCCCCACTCTGGGTAAACCAGTTGCCTATGACCTATCGGTTAATAGCCAGCAGGATTCGTTACAAAAGCCTGCGCATTTTAATCTATCGATTAATAAACTGCGGAGCACAGTAACTACACCAGCTGCCTTCAATCTGGTGATTAGTAGGCAGCATGGTTCGCTGCAGGGTTCTGGTGGTTATAACTTTCGGTTATTAAACCACAGACCTCGCGGCATTCCTCTATCCGAGATACGCCACCTACACACGGTGACAATAAGCCCATGAGCGCCGTGGTAACGCCTCATGTGGTTATCACTGCACACACCTCCACCCATCCTCTGAGCGTGTACGCGCATCATGATGAGAGGCGGAGTGAATGCAACGTGTGGAGGCCTCCTCACAGCCTTTTCGCTAGGCCCACCTGGGGATGCCTCACGGGGCCTCCGCCCCCCCACCAGGAGAGGGGGGGTAAAAAAAGGGAGTGAGGTACTCCCGTTCGGCGTCTGCTCCATGAGAGCCGCCGAGGAGACAGAGCGGCCTTGACGGTTTGGGAGGGAGTGTGAGGAAAATAAAAATAAGCTTATTTTCCAACATGTTGGCTGAGTCATCAGTTTCAAATGTGTTTCACATATCCCCCACTCTGGCCGGTGAGCCAGCTGCCATGACCTATCGGTTAATAGCCAGCCGGGTTCGGTACAAAAGCCTGCGCTATTTAATCTATCGATTAATAAGCTGCGGAGCACAGTAATTACACCAGCTGCCTTCAATCTGGTGATTAGTAGGCAGCAGGGTTCGCTGCAGGGATCTGATGGTTATGACTCTTCGGTTATTAAACCACAGACCTCGCGGCATTCTTCTGTCCGAGATACGCCACCTATACACGGTCATAATAAGCCCATGAGCGCAGTGTTAACGCCTCATGTGGATATTACTGCACACACCTCCATCCATCCTCTGAGCGTGTACACGTCTCATGATGCGAGGCGGAGTGATACGCAGCGTGTGGAGGCCTCCGCACAGCCCTTTCGCTCTAGGCCCACCTTGGGTTGCCTCACGGGCAGCGGTGGCGAGGGCTCTGGCGTGGCTCGTCGTCATGACAACCACAACACATCTCGAGCATGCGCGCCCGCTGTCAGAGTGTTTCTCGGTGTGGCAGCGCATGTGTTTGATGGACAGATGGATGAACAGGCTGATCAGCAGAGGGTACACCCTGCAGTTCGCCTCCCCCCCCCCCACAGTTCAACGGGATACAGGTGACATGCCTAACATCCCGTGAACAGTGTCTTGCGCTCCAAGCAGAGCTACGGGAACTCCTGTTGAAAGAGGCTATTTCCAGGGTTCCCCAGGAGGAAGAAAATCAGGGGTATTACTCCCGCTATTTTCTTATCCCGAAAAAGACAGGGGGAATGAGACCCATCCTCGACCTGTTTCACATGCTGACGGTCAAAAAGGTGCTAGAGTGTGTTCACCAGGGAGATTGGTTCACCTCTTTAGACCTAAAGGATGCATACTTCCATGTACCCATCATTCCGCAACACAGGAAATTCCTGCGGTTTTCATTCCAGGGAATAGCGTACCAGTACAACCGTCTGCCGTTCGGCTATTCCCTGGCTCCTCGTACTTTTTCAAAGTGTGTAGAGACGGCGTTGCAGCCGCTACACAGAGGAGGGATGAGAGTACTATTTTTACCTGGACGACCTGCTGCTGCATGGCTCGCTCCAGGGAGGAAGCGGCTTTACAGACGGTACAACTCATATCGTATCTGTCAAAGCTGGGTTTCATGATAAATTGGGAAAAGAGCTGTCCTATTCCAGCCCAGAGTATTGTTTACCTGGGTGGAATTGAACTCAGCCCGCATGAGAGCACGACTCTCACGGCAGAGAGTGGAGTGGACACGCTGACAGCTCTCCTTCGACGTGTCACACCCCGCAGCGTGGTGACGAAAAAGCCCCCCACAGTTCAATGGGATACAGGAAACACTCCTGTCCTCCCAGAAGCTATGTCTTGCGCTCCAAATCCGAGCTGGTGGAACTCCTGTTGAAAGAGGATATTTCCAGGTTTCCTCAAAGGGAGGAAAATCAGGGGTTTTCACTCCCGTTATTTTTCTAATCCCGAAAAAGACTGGGGCAATGAGACAGGGGCTGGAATGTGTTCACCATGACCAGTGCTTGAATTGGAATGAAAAAGGTGCCAGTACTCTAAAATCAGCAACTTTTTTAAGTCAATTTTATATATACAGCCCACAAACAAGAATTTGGCTACTATAATGCTGGTGGGTTTGTCTCTTTACTACTGTATATTTTAGAAAGGTTCACTGTACTTAACATTTTTTATGATAGGCAGCGGATATGGCTAAAGCTCAGTAAGGTCAATATTAACTGAAAATATAGCAATCAAAGTCTAGATCTTCTGCTGAAGACACATGAAGCAGAGACCTTTCAGGTGAGAGCCCCTCTGGTGGTGTTCAACATTAATGACAAGGAAACAAAGCTCTGGTCAGAAGCATTTTTTATAAAAAGCTTTAACAAAATTAAGTATTTCTGTACATTTTGAATGCAATCTAACTTTCCAACTCAGAAAACGAAAAACGAAAAAGTGCCAAAAGTCTTCTCACAAGGCTGAGCTGCTTTGCAATATACTTCACCACTGAAGAATACAAATATGTATAAAGTAAACTATGATGCAATCTAACTTTCCAACTCAGAAAAATTATAAAGAGCATGAACAAAGAACATGTAAAAACAAATGCAAAATGTGCACAATCTAAAATGAGAAACTGTAACTGCAAGTAACAAAGTCTGAGCCATGGTAAAGAGTTACATTGAACACCAAGCTGATCAGATAACTCCCTGGTTGGTCTGAAGTCCTTCTATCTCCAGGATCTGTACAAATCGGCACATTATGCCAAAAGTCTTCTCACTGGGTGAGCTGCTTTGCAATATACTTCACATTGTTAGAAAAGGCTCCAGAAGGCCTTGGGGACATCAGTATCAGGGGCTGGAGCTGGACAGGCTCTTTCATCAGCACTTCTCCTTCCCTTTGCCAGCCAGGACCTCACATACTGTTCCGGATTGAACTGTCCTAGTGATGGTCCATTACATTTAATGAAAACCAGGCTGGACAGTCGGCTGACAGAGAGAGCATTCCTTTTTGCAGTAAGGATATCGTTCATGCAGCTGAATGCCCGCTCACACTCACTAGTGGAGACAGCGATGGTTCGGACTGCTTTCAGTAGAGGCTCCATGGCAGCAGGTGTACGGGATGCCCTGGTTTCCTTGTATTCGCGAAAGCCCTGAACAGTCTCTCTTCTGTCCACTTTCAGCACTTCGCACAAACGTAGCACCTCTACGTCCCCATACTGTACGTCTAACTCCTCTTCAGGCCAACTTCCAGGATGGATAACTTTCATGTCCTGGATTAGCTGATTGTCCCGGGCCTCCCGGCCATGTAATGGGATTTCTCTTGTGCTGACATGAGAGGAGGTTGTGGAAGTCATTCTGTGTCTCAGATTCTCTACCATACTGCGGAAAAACTGACCTGCATGAATCTGTACAAGCCTGCCATTCTCACGCAGGGCAACACCCTTGAAGGACTTCTCAGCTAGAGCTGTATGAACTGTAGTCATGTGTGGGCCAGGCATGGTGACCATGGATTCAAAAACTCGTATTTCTCGAGTTAAGAGCCTATCTGCTGTAGGCAGTGTCATCTCTCTTTTTTGGAGTTGCCGAGAGAGGTCGCTGAGCTCTGTGAGCGCATCGTACATCAGTCCCAGATTGCTGACAAACGTTGCAGATGTGAGCACATCATCCAGGCCCTTGTACTTTGCTCTGTCTCTGGAATCCCTGCTCGTGTCGTTTGCAGCATTTGTGAAGTGATCATGAAGCACTTGGTAGTTTTCCCAGACTGCTCTGACGCTCCTTTCACTTGAAGCCACCCAGCGGATGGACAAAACACGCCCTATCACCAGGAGACGCTGTCCGACTGCTTGCGCACACTGCGCTAACTGCCTCTGATTTTTGGGGGAGGCATGGAACAAGGAATAGAGTTTGTCAAAAAGATCTGGAAATGATTGAGCCCTGAGACCTCCTTGACCACATCCCCAACTGCCAGCTCTAGACGATGATTGGAGCAGTGCCACACAAACAGGCTTGGGAATTTACTACACAACTGGGTAGCAACGCCTGTTCTCTTCCCTAGCATGACTGAAGCCCCATCACATGCAAAAGAAACGAAACACTGACCTAAAAAGTCCTCGTTAAAATCTCTTCCAAGACACTCCATTAACGCCTTTGTGATGTCATCAGCCGTTGTTCCATCCAACTCGATCAGCTCCCAAAAAAACGTTTCGGGCTCAGCATCAGCTAATGCTGAGCGTAGACACACAACAAGCACCGTTTTACCACTAATAGTGGTAGATTCATCGACCAAAACACAGAGTTTTCTTTGGTTTTCTGTAATGTCTTTTGCCATTTTTTTCTTCAGCTCATGAGCTATGTGGTCGATGATTTCGCCACAGGTTTTATTGGAGTGCAAAACCCTGCCCACGTTCAGCCCATTCAGTTTCTGTACATTCAAATCAATTGGCATGTCTGTGAATGGCCGGCTATGTTTGCCAATTTTATATGCCATTCGAAAAACTCTGATAGTGGTGTCTAATTCAGATGTATGCATAGACTGCACTTGATGTTGAATAGTTTCACGTGAAGCAGATGTAAGGATGGGTACGTGGAAGGATGCATACTTCCACGTACCCATCATCCTGAAACACAGGAAATTCCTGCGGTTTCTCATTTCAGGGAATATCAGACCAGACAATCGTCTGCCGTTTGGATATTTCCTTCCGGGACCCCGGAAGCGGAAAATTATACATTGAAGTCAATGGAGAGAGAAAGGTTATCTTTTGATCCCGTTTGAATTGTGCCACGAATGACACATATGATGTTTGTCAATTTAAAAGAACATTTTGCAAGTCAAAAAAATAAAAATGTGTCGTAAAACTGTGAAGTTACACATTTTTTCGTGTGAAACCGCTCAGTGAACTACAGGTCTCTCGTCTCGCACAATACGCGTCACCAACATAAAGATGGCCGTCACGTTAGCACATTTCACCACATTCTTTCAGAATGAGAATACAAGTATTTTACGAGGTGAAAATCACTACAAGTCTGGGCACGTTGAGAGCTGTACCTATATGAAAGGGGAGTTAGTCGGTTCTGTAAGAGCCAGCATGCGGGACCGGCTTTACAAGGTTTCGGTGAGTAATATGAGTGCAATGTGTAACGTTAATGTCAGCTAGCTAACATTAGCTAACAAGGTACACTAACGTGTTTTGTTTTAGCAACTAGTTTTCTCCTTAAGAACTTCGTGGTCTCTGTGTATGCTGTGGATAACATTAGTGTTCACAAGAACAAGGTACACTCCCGTGTTTTGTTTTAGTTGCTCTTCAGATTGAAGCGGCCAGTTTTATATCGACTATACTGTATGTGTGATCTCCTTTTTCTCGTTGTGTCATTTGAGTTTATTTGCTGTGTGTCGATTCAAGGATTTTGGTTATCTAGTCACAGCTGTGTGTGACTCCCTCTGGTACACCGGTATGTGTTTTCCTAATGTAGAGAGCATTGATTAATTAATAAACTACACACTGAGTCTAGATCCTGACCAAATCCTTTTTTATTGTTGATCAAATGTTTTTCAAAAATGTATTCATACACATTTAGAAAAATACAATGTACAATCACAACCAATACAACACAAATTACAAAAATACAGAAAAAACAAACAATAACAACAGACAAGAGGACAAAACTATGGAAAAATAAACCCTCCCACCCCCAGATCCGGACCATCCTTGTATTATTGCTCATTCAATCTATTATAGCATGCTAACAAATGGTACTTACTTTATTTTTACAGATCTGCATGGGAGACGATGGCGCGATGCAGAGCGCTGTCTGTGATTGTGCACAGGAGATGTACAAATGCAGCCACGCTGCAGCATTGGCAATATTTGCCATGTGGCAGATCAGCTCCACAGATGTTGAGTGCCAGTGGAGGAAGCCTGGCACTTCCAAAGTAGTCCAGCCGGTGTCTCAACTTTACCAACAGCGAGAGGAGACATACAACCCACTGGCCAGAGACATCGCCAACTGTCAACTGGGGGGTTGTAAACGAGGCCGAAGGGGTGAAGGCTTTTGTGGAGGGCCTATCAAGTGACAGTGTTCGAATCGAGTCTGGTCTCTTTGTGAGTGAGTCGGGTGTTCTGGGAGCATCACCCGATGGACTTGTGCAGCCATCTGCCCTGCTGGAGGTGAAGTGTCCACACAGCCAGAGGAACATGACCATCATGGAGGCAGTCCAGTTACCATCCTTCTGTCTCCGTGAGGAGGGTGGGTCATATATTCTCAAGGAGAATCACCCATACTGGCACCAGGTCCAAGGGCAGCTGCACATCACAGACCGGAGTCTCTGCTACTTTGTTGTGTGGACCACGAAGGAGGCGATCATCATCCCCATCCCCAAAGACCCTGCATGGCATGGAAATCTCCTCCTCCTGGAACAATTCTACACCCAGCATATGCTCCCTGTGTTGGCCAGTAGAGAGGAGGACATTTCAATAAACATACTCTTAACACCCTCGGACTCTGCGTTGTGTTTCGTATGTGTGATGGGGTGTTATGCGGAGGGGAGGAAAACAGGACACAGCAGATTGGGATTGTGGTGGAGATGCTGAGCAGTTATTTAATTGTTGCATGTAATTATTATTATACTGCGTGCTTCTTAGTTATTCCATCTTTTGCTGTAACATGGATCTGTATGTAACTCTATATTTACTTGTTATCTACCACACTTCCTTCTACATCATACACCATCATTATACATGATGGTGTATATAGGATATATATATTTGTATACATATCTGTAAATTGTATAATTTTATTTAAACGTCTTTTTGATCTCTCAAACTGAGTAAGATTGACAATAAAGTTGACTTTGAAAAATATATATATTCTTTATGAAAATAGTTGACTGTTGGAGAAATGAATCCAAATGAAACGTTGGACTGAACTACAACTACGCCTTTAAATCTCTACGGACTGTTTTTCAGTGGGATGGCAAGTTCCTATCTTTAAACATTTATTAGTTTTTTCTCAGAACAGATTTGATTTTCTGAAGTTAATTTAACTTTGCCGACCATGTAAGGTCATCATTAAAAGGTACAATCAATTTGTTTAGGGTTGACTAAAATAATGAAAAACATTCATTTGGATAATTTACTGACAGAATAAGAAACTCAATGATGCTCTACTCACCTGTTCCCTTTTTATAAAGTGAAACAGTTGAAACGATAGATTTTAGTAAACTTAAAAACAACCTTCTCCAAAAGCTATCAAGGAATATACCGAATACTTGTTTTAGAACTTTATTACATATTTTTATATAAATAGTTTGAATGATCCATAATTGACAGAAGCTTGTGTTTACACTGACCTGTTACTCATATATTAATGTCTTTGTAACTTCAGTAAACCACTACCTCACTCATTTCTTTCATTCATCACGGTTCAGTAAACTAAGTGATACATGAACCAGTTTAATCATTATAATAACGTAGGATTGCAACTCTTTGAAAATATATGTGGCTCTTAAAAGAGCTGTTGTGTTTGGGTGTGCTGGTCTCAGGTCAGTCTAAGCCCTCTCTCCGCGGATGCGGCGGGCCAGCTGGATGTCCTTGGGCATGATGGGGACCCTCTTTGCTTGGTTCATCTTACTGGGGGGCAGCTACATGGATGTCGGTGCAGTCCACAATCATTGCGCAGTTGAAGGCAGAATGAATTTATTATTGACTCCGAATGAAGCACAACTTCATGTCATACAATGCAATGACTTTATTTGTAATTGTGTAAAAAAATATGAGCATTGATTAGCAAGCAGGACCTGCAGGAACAGAGAATGGTGATGGAGCTGGGAAGAGAGAAGAATAAAGAAAACAGATCAACTTTATTATCGGATATTAAAAATTCAATTTCAAAACAAGTTGCCGCTCCTACAGTTTTCTAGTATGTAAAGATGATTTCACATCCATCCATCCATCCATCTTCTCCCGCTTATCCGTGGTCGGGTCGCGGGGGTAGCAGTTCCAGCAGAGAGCCCCAAACTTTCTTTTCCCTGGCGACATCAACCAGCTCTGACTGGGGGATCCCAAGGCGCTCCCAGGCCAGCGAAGAGATATAATCCCTCCACCTGGTCCTAGGTCTACCCCTTGGTCTCTTCCCAGCTGGACGTGCCTGGAACACCTCCCTAGGGAGGCGCCCAGGTGGCATCCTAACTAGGTGCCCGAACCACCTCAACTGGCTCCTTTCGACCTATGCAAAATATCACACTCAATACATGTGTGTCTCTGGGGGGTGCATTGTGCCTTTGATGTATATAAATAATATACCATAACCAAATACTATTACGTACAGTGGAAATCAGGTTGCCAGAGCAGGTCAGTGTGCATGTTGTCTCAGCAGTTACAGGTGAGGTAAAGAAAATAAAAGAGAAAAAGGTCAGTAACAACACTTTAAAGTAACAACACTTTGAATAATTATCTCTTTTAACAATTTTCTCTCAATAAGCACACAACGACTGTCTTTCCAACAAACAGATTGTCATCACAATGAAACACGTCCAGAAGAATGTCATGCAAAGCTCCCTGCCTGCCTTCGACTCTCCCTGAACTGCTTCCTTAGCACCCGGTGGAGGGCGCAGTAGGCTACTCTTCAAAAGTTCCACGAAATACTTACCATCATGTTTGGTTACTGTTTAACATTTTGGTTTACTTCATGTAATAAAATAATAACTTCATGGTAAGGCTACTAAAAATGACAAGGCTAAGTAATGTAATGCTAACTAACGTGCTCGCTACTCGTCGCTACTAGCTAGGTAGCTAACTTGACTATGTTCCATGCACAACATGTATATTACCTATGATATTACCTGATATGTCTGATCCAGCGACTCCTGGTCCTTTCATCAGACGGGAATCGATAGAAGGAGCAAGTGGTATGATCACTTTTATGACTACAACCTGGTACAAAGCACACAGGCATCTTGTAAAAGTGAATTTATTTTTAGCGATCTATAATTTATTGGAGGGAATAAATCAGTTATGAGATCTTCTTCTTCTTCGCTTTAATTACGAGTCTTATTATAAATCACCGAGCATGCCTGTGACATCACTTACGCGACCCAGAATGGGATTTGGGATTTGTAGTCTTTGTAGTAGCGTATTTTTCATAGTCTTATATTTCAGCAGTTTTACGACAAAATGTGACTTTTTTGACATGGAAATGATTGTTTAAGATTGACAAACATCATATGTGTAGTTCGTGGCACAATTCAAACGGGATCAAAAGATACGTGTTCTCTCTCCATTAAATTCAATGTAAATGTTTCGCTTCCGGGGTCCCATGGTCCGGAAGTAGATGGGCGTGACTTCGCCTCTCCATAGCGATAAGAGGGCTGCGCCAATACTCATAGAAGCTGGGTTACAGTAGGTAACCTCAGTTTCTCCACCTGGAGATATTCTCACTATTTCACTTTTGTCGAGCACAAAGAAAATAACGTTTTAGTTAAATGTAAGTTGTGTCCTGGCGGGTCAAAGATCCTATCTACTGCCCAAACCAGTCATTCAAATCTCTTAAAACATCTGCAAAAACAACATGCTGGGACGAAGCTAGTAGCTAAGACCACAGAGACTCAGCCGACGCCACTCCACCTCCACCTAAGCAACAGCGGCTGGATTTTAACCAAGGGACTGCTGGCCAGGGAAAAGTCGATAAAGCCATTGCACGGTATGTTGTAGAACACATGCAGGCTATTGCTACAGTGGAGTCACCCGCTTTCAGGGAGCTAGTTAGCATGATAGCATGTCGGGGCGGCACACGGCATATGGGACGGAACACTTTTTCCAACTACCTGGAGAAAGAATATACAAAAATGGAAAGCCAGCTAATATCGATGCAATCCAGATTGCATATAATGCATGTCAAGTTGATCAACAGATTGTATTATTCTCCAATGCAATAACAGTACTGAACTGAAGGCTATAGCCTTCAGTTCAGTACTGTTATTGCATTGGAGAATAATACATGGGAGCCCTTTTTATAAGTAACTAAAACGTTACTTTTCACAGTAACGCATTACTTTTGGGTTCAAGTAACTAGTAAAGTAACTGCGTTACTTTTGAAATGAAGTAACTAGTAATGGTAACTAGTTACTGGTTTTCAGTAACTAGCACAACACTGCTCTTCAGTGAGGAGCAGCAGGTTCAGCTTTCAGAACCATGTAACAAAAAACTAAAATGTCATTCATTTTTTTTAAATATGTCGTGCAGTAATAGATGTATTTATTTGTCTTCTCAAGAGAGTACCAGAATGTGTATTTTATGTTAGTATTTAAACAAATCTCCTGGGGGAGAATCCCCCCATACCCCCTGCAGGGGTTGGGTTTTCAGCATGTCAACTCTTTCACCTGTGGGGAAGTTGCAGGATTGGCTCCAGGTCGCCCTTTTTATTTACTACAAGACAAATGTGCCTTTTTATTTCATACAGTTCAATTTGGATTGAGACAGGGAAATAATCTAAACCTCACGCGTGGCGTTTCACTGTCAAGGGGAGCGGGTATGTAATTACATTGCAAATACTGACTTGAGCCCCACCACTGTATGGGTTAGCCCTACCATAGATTACCCAACACAAATACTCTGGCGCCACTGTTTGCGGTCTACAATGACAGAGAAGAGCCTGTCAAGTTTGGCTGTACTCAGCATTGAATCAAAACGCACCATAGCTTTAAATCTTTTGTGAGGCGTTTTGCTGAACAAGATGGTAATCGCCACATTCAGCTGTTATAGGCATGCCAACTTGATGCTCTGCTCACGGATGAGTCGATGAGAATAATAAACTGTTAAGATGATGACCTTACGTGTGTATAATATGTTTCTTCTTTGTGGGGGTCTGCCCCCAAAAAACAGTTTCAAGTCCTGAGAAAGTCAAATAAGACGGTGTGTAAAACTTCACTGCCCAGCCAAAAAGAAGTAACCACTTTGATTTAACTAGGCCAGTAGGTAAGGGCTTTCCACTGGATAATAACTGCAGCGATGTAATGCATATGTTTTAGCTGAATACACGTTTTTTAACCCTAACTGATGCAGTTAGTCACTTCTTTAATGTTTGTTCTTTCTGATGTAAAGTCAAGGTTGTAACTGTTTGCAATGAAGTTGTGGGGCGCTGAACTGTTCCTTTGAATCTTTTGATTTATGATAATTACTTGTCTTTCCAATTTGAAGGAGGGTGAGCAAGCATCTTGAGGAACGTTCATCATTAACTCCTCCAAAAAATATTGTTTATTTAATAATAACACTGAATATCTTAATCATAACAGTGATTGACAGCTGATAGGAATAATATGATTGTTAATATTATCATATTCATACAGACAAACATCGATGAGACAGTTAATTAATGTACCCTGCTGGTCTAAGAGTGAAACCAACTCATTCAGTTATTGTTCAGTTAAAATGCATTAAATGATGTCTGCCACCTTATATATGTATATGTAAGGCTTTACTGATGTGCCACAATAATGTCACCTAATGTTATTGAGTTAAAATATCAATATTGTGGCTTTCCAAGTTAAAATTGTTGATATGACTGCGATTAAATCAGCATATACTTCTGCCAGGGGATGCCACCCCTGAAATTCTCCTGCCACCCCATGAATATTTGTCTAGATCCGCCCCTGGTCCTACTATGAACCCGAAAATGTAAACTACCCCAAAGTTTTATGTTAGAAACTGCATACGTAGACCAATGACAACCAAACACATTTAGGTTTCTTGTCTGTACGAATTACAATTCAAGTTAAAATGAAATCTGGAAAATCATAGCAGCATTCAGTTTAAACTCTAAGAAACACAATGTGTAAGCTCTAATACTGTTGGGGGATTTTGCCGTTGTTGAACAGAGGAGTGAAACCTCCTGCTGAGCATCACTGAAGTTAATACTAGTTGTTAAAAAACAGTAAACGTTATCAGCTTCAAAAGGCAGACAGCAGTTACTACAGAAACAGGTTCAAAGCTCAAGGCTACTAACCACAGTGTGTACAAATGATATAAGATGAAATATGTAATTGTCATGCTTTTTATAAGCAACACTTGTAACATAACACCAGATCCCTTGCTTTGGACGGTCCAGAACAAATCTAATATTTAGATACTACTTTGTTTAATAGAGTCATTTATAAAGATGTTTTCAAATACAGGAAATATGAAAATAAGTATAAGCTAATGCTAGCTGTGTGACTACCCGATTTGCATTGCGCATGCGCGAGATTGTCCGCCATATTGGACAGCTATACGGCAACCCACATAGGACATTTGTTTCGCAAAGCATACAAAAAAAACACAAAAAACCCAACAACATTAATCTGAACGAGAGATATGAGTTAATGTTATTACAATGTGACTTCACTATTATTTAACAACTACTTTTATTGGGTTAAGTACAATCTCAGAATAAGTGAGGAATGGATTTAACTTCTGTTAGACAGCTATCATAGTGAAAAAATATTTACTGTGAATCAGCGTTTCCCCCAGGGGGTGTCTTGCCGTCATTTGACTCCCTTATTCAGCTCGGGACGCCCTGAACTCGAGCCGAGGGCGTCCAAAAATATTAATAATTCGAGAGAAGATCGAGAGTTTTTATCGCTTGAAATGACGAAAAGGAAAAAGGACATCCCTCTGTTGGAGGGGCAAAGGAGTCTGGTGGGATTCTTTTCGGAGTATTGAAGATCGTTTCCCCGACATCGAAGGTGCCTGCTACAGGACAACACGGAGCGTGCGTGATTTGGACGCATGAGCGGGGGGGGGGGGGGGGGTTTAGTGGAGCACGCGCGTGAGCTGCGAGCGCCAGAGCCTTGCAGCGGCGAAACTGAGACTCCGTGGTAAACTGTGGTAACATGAAGAGCCGTTTGGGAGCCGAAACAGACGGCGCTTTAAGAGAGCCGAGCCAAATGATCCGGCTCACTAACGTAAAAAGACAGTATCTATAAGGGACGGCTCAAGTCAAAATTCAAGCACCCCCCCCGCTCT
Source organism: Gymnodraco acuticeps (assembly GCF_902827175.1). Taxonomy (NCBI): domain Eukaryota; kingdom Metazoa; phylum Chordata; class Actinopteri; order Perciformes; family Bathydraconidae; genus Gymnodraco; species Gymnodraco acuticeps. Next base: position 598,920 of record NW_022991672.1, read on the forward strand.
CGGGGTGGACGCCCTCTCAGCCCTGGTCTAGCGGACACACTGTTGTGAATTTCAATTTCAAATGAAATACAATTGCATAAAATATTTTTTTAGAGATATTTGAGACGTTTATGACTCGCGCATGCGCAATGCAAATCGGGCAGACGTCTAATGTCCTATTAGGGTTGCCGTATGTAGCTGTGCAATATAGGCAATCAGGCAGAGATGAAAATCGGGTAGTCACAGGCTGTATGCTCTCTAACCTAACTTAACCAGAGTTTACATTACAGTTGTTTTGTGGCTGTTGCTAATTTAAATGTTGAGGTTTTTATCTTAACTGACACATTGCTATTGTGTAATATTCTTTATATGGTCAAATGGATGTATTACAGTCAGATTCTGATTTTAATCCAACTTTGACTAAATGTTTAGTAAGTGATGTGTCTGTAGTGAACTCACCAGTGTTTGCAGAGTCCTGCTGTGTTGTTGAGAAAAAGCTTCTGGATTCAGTTGAGTGTTTCTTCAGAGAAACAGAGACTTGTCTCGGCTGCTGCTCTGCTGTCGCTCAGACAAACAACAGCTTTGATTTCCGGGAAATGGAAACTCTTCTCTTACAGTGTGGTTCAACCTCTCAGTGGCAGTTTGCCAAGAGTAAGTGGAGTAAGAACTGTTGAGGCTTTATTTAACTTTGTGACGATGCATTTTACAGCTGATCCAAGAGGCTTTTCAAATAGTGTATTGAGCATAAGTAGGAGTATGTTCTCAATACATAAAGGACATCTCTTTACACATCTGGAGATTTATAGCTATATTTCACAACGCTGTGTTATGGTCCCTGTTTAAGAGCAGCTGGTGAAACACTTCCTCCTCCCTGAACAGACGGCTTGAAAATGGGTCACGTGATTGTTGACTCGCATACATTTGATATGTAGTTAAACAAATGTATATTTATGTTGGAATATATCAAAATGTATCCTAGGAACTTAAATATAATAATAACAATATTAATAATGATGTGTTCCTGTCCTCCTTCAGTGTCTGCAGTGCTGCCGGCAGTCATGTTCAGGTAGAGAACGACCGGCTAAAACGGCGGCCACCATGCGGAAACATCTGGAAAAGGATCCGTTTCCGGGGCCAGAGACGGGACGAGTTCCCGGATCTGGCCGATTCTCCCAACACCTCCGACACAGAGAGCAACGAGGAGGTCGTGAGCAGACCTCGAGTCTCCGCCAGAGATTCAGAGGAGCAGAGTGACGCTCAGGTACACAAACAAACACAATAGCAACCAGGAGTTTAGAAAGAAACTTGTTTTTCTGACCCTGAACTTTAAAGAGGACGTCAGGTGTATCAGTATGCACTGTCTCTACTTTAAAGAGTAATCTCCTGCTGATGTTCAGGTGTATATCAGTATGTAGTGTCTCTACTTTAAAGAGTCCTCTTTTTTGGGAGTTTTACGGGGCGTGGTTTGCAATCCGCCCAGCCAATCAGAAATAGGAACCTTTTTCTCCCACGAAAGTACCTGTTCTCTAGCAGGGACTGAAAAGGGGGTAAAAAGGTTTCTCATTAACTAATTTTAGTTCCGGCTCTTTTGGTGTGAACGCAACATTTCGGAACTATATCGGAACTAAAGTGGGAAAAGTACTGCGGTGTGAACGCGCCTTCTGGGCTGTACCCAATATTTTTAATCTACAGCGCATTATGTTGAACATTTCTAATGTAAATCAAAAATGAATGCTGCACAATATTTGTAATAGTTTTTTTAAAAATCGTTTGCATTATAGATGGATTTTCTTGGTAATGAATTACTTTTGACGGTAAAAAAAAAGAGTTACTGGTACTTATGACCCTTTTTGAGTAAAGTATTCTCAAAAACGTAACTTTTAAAATAAATATTCACTTACGAGGAAAATGTAAAGAATAGAAGGAAATTGGCAAATTTGAAATGTAGAAACATAATGTATTTCTGAAACGTTGTGAACTTTTCTGTCGCTGCTGTCTTTCGGATACAATGGTTTTATAAACTGGTGTCGTTGTATACATAGGTGTACGTTTTTTTAAATGAAATGATTGCTCTTCTTAAATTGTAATGTACATTTTTTTAAAAAGTAAAATCAAATGTCAAACACTGACAGTCTCCTGTTTTAATTGTTGCTCTGCGCAGTACCAGGTTCAGCCTGTTGGTGTCAGTAGAGAGTCAGAGGAGACGATGAAACACAAACAGTATATTCATAAACACTCTAATTTCTCTTTATGGCAGGGTAGAGCGAAATGCAGATTCCACAGAAAATTCCTTTATTCCAAGGTCAAATGGAAACTAACAGAACTCTTCCCCGTGAACACAGTCAAGCAGGGGCGGACTGGCCATCTGTAGAATCTGGAGAACCACAGAACGGCCGGTCGTCAAGGGCCGGGTCTGTGTTCGTTGGCGGCCGGCACTTTTAAAAAAAAAACTTTAACATCATTATTTAAATTGCGCTGAAGGCCGACAGAGGGCGACAGCGGCCGCTAATGCAGTTGTGTGGCTCTTATGTCAAATAATCACACACGAAGAAGAAAAAATACCGGCCACATGGGATTAGACGCCGCGGCAGACAGGGAGAATTAAAAAACATGGTTAAAAAAATAAAAAGAAAAGAAAAAGGTGGGCCGAGAAGGCAAGAGAAAAAAAGGTGAAGTCACTCGCAGGTGGAGCATATAAATGTCGCAAATTGACAGACCTTTTTGGCAGCAGCGCTGCTACAAGCTCTATCATCATCAGCAGCTTAAACAAGTGCAAGATGATGAAGAGAATGATGTGGGCGCGAGTTCAGATATACAGCCAGCATTCATGATGAGGGACAGAGTTGAGCTGCTGGAAGAACCAGCTCAACCGGCACACGTGCAGGGCAAGAGCAAGAGGTGGGTGAGAATTATCCCTTGAACTCAGTGTCGTTTTCTCCTGGAGGCCAAGGGGAAGCCAGTCTTCCCCTGTTTTTTGCATTGTAGTTATAATATTAATAAATAAATGAAAACACTTTGTTTAGTTTCGGTAATTATTCTGTCGGCCCGTCTCTCCCCCATTCTCATTGAGTATTTTACAAAGAGTGAAACAGCGCCCCTCTAGATGTTATGGTGAAACAGAAAAAAGACAAGACAAAACAAAACACAGACAGATCGTGACACTTAGTTATTATTTGAGATTACTTTAAACATGCATTAGAATTGGACCTCAGGAATTAAAATAACTCTGTATTATTTTAATGTTACATTTTATGTATTATTTAAATTATTATATATTTATTTTCATTTAAATGTAAAATATATATTATTTGAAGAAATGGTTCTATATATTTATGAAAAACAAAAAGCAAAAAACGCCTCGCAGACGTTCTTCCGTTTACTTTTTTAATAAATAAAAACAAATGGTCCGTAGATACACGGATTAATCTCCCTCCATCATGTTGATTTGAATCCGAAGTTCTGAACATGAGCCCACCCCGCTCGACCTCTGAGCCAATCACAGCACGATACTCTCTCCGTTTCCACAATACTTTCTCTCACACATGCATACATTCTTCTCTTTCATACATACAGTACTCGAGTTGAGGGGGGATGGCATCCCCCCTGAAATAAAAACGGTAAAAAATCATCCCCCTTCTAAAATTGCCATCCCTTATGTAATGTTATCAATGAACGTGGCACTGGTATTACTGCTATTTCAACATTAATTGTGTGCATTTTGAGTAAAATACTGTGGGCGAGAAGCACGCACACACGCAATGACATTTTTACCAAGTCACTGACGCTATACTATGCGAGTGCCCTAGAGGGCGCCAGAGCGCCGTGATGCGCCTGTTTGATCGATGGCAGAAGCGCAGGTAACGGTCATCACAATGGCTAAGCAACCACCAGGACAACGCGATCTGAGGGACTTCATATTTAAAAATATTAAAAATAACATTTCAGGTAAGTCAATAATCAGTAATCTTAGTCATTACTCACTACTTTAGTCACCAAAGGTGGAATCTATGGACATAAGCAGCAATAACAACTTAGTTTGGAGTTTAGCTACGTTTTTCTCTCGTGTTAGCTAGCTGGTAAGACTCAAAACTGTTGATGAATGATACAACCAGCATCAGAAGAGCTGAAACCCCTCCTTCAAGCAGTGAACACTCTGGTCATCTCCACAGCTGAGTGTGAACGTGGGTTTAGTCAGATGAACATTTAACCACAACTAGAAGCTCCCTGGAGGTAAAAAGCATGTCAGCCTTGCTTTTCATCAAGTGTGTTGGCCCTCCACTGAACAAGTTCAGACCAGAGGTATATGTCAAGACTTGGCTTCAAAGCCATTGCTTAGCTAACAATCCGAAAGCAAGAGCCAGAAAAAATTGAGACCAAAAAGCATGATTATGAAATCTTTGGAAACTTCTCTGAGATGGGGGAGAGTGGAGTAGGCAGCCATTGACAACATTGGTCCTATTTTGTATTATCTGTATAATCTTTAATATATTTTCATATTTCGTAAACAATTTCAATTTGCACTTAATGCCCTGTTCCTAAAAATGTTCATGAAGAATTTACATAATGATTTAATTAATTACGATACAAATGTAACCCTTTAGATACCAGTTTTGATCGTATACCAGTAACTGCTTTTGTTGAAAAAATACACTATAATTCAATATTCTAAAAACTATTTTGACTTTATTATTAGTATAATCAGTTGATCCATCTGAATATAAATGAGGGACTGTTAACCTACAAGATTTGTACCATATACTTCATTATAACCACATTTTTGTATTCCCTTCCCCCCCTTTAAATGAAAGTGAAAAAAATATTTTGCCCTAATTGTCCTCTGCATTTGACCCTAAATGTTATTCTACTCTAATTCTGAGGTGACTTGGTCAAGAGCAATGAAAGGAGTATCTGAACATCCATAACATGCATGTTGTTTTAGGAGTATAATAATTATCTTTATGCTGGTAGGTCTCCCACCCTCGCGGGGTTATCAGCACAAATTATGTCCCCATATGATAAAATCCACCATCCCCATGATTTCTTTTTACAACTTGAGTACTGCATACATATATTGTCTTCAGACATGCAATATACTATTTATAATATAAAATGTAAACATTGAATGAATGTACATAAGAGCAAAATGTATGAATATGAGAGTGACAATGTATGAATGTGTGCATTGAAATATATGTGTATGAGAATGAAAATGTATGAACGTATGTAAAAGGAGAATGTATGGTGTGTGAGAGAGGACCAGTATGAATTACGGCCTGTACGGCCCCTCATATGAAACACTACTTCCACTATAATTTCAATGAACACACATTGAAATATAACATGGCCTTTGACATCATTCACACAGTACAACTGAGGTATTCTTAGACAGATTCTGTGTGTTGGGACGTACTATGAGATTGCCCACTTGTTCACTGTCTCATAGCATATTTTAGTTTACTCAGTGCAGACAGGTTGTCTTGAATCTTGCAGACACTGCCCTTATTTAACCTCTTAGTCCTTGAGCCAACTCCCTATTAGAGAACGTGCTATTCAAGCATTGTGTCGCTAACAGGTGAAGGTACGTCACCATTGGTTGACAGTTTTGAAAGGTTGGGCTATTTTGATTCCTTACTATGTATCATTAAATAATGCCAGATTAAATTCGAATCTAATACAAAAAGTGGTCATATGAATTAGTTAATATTCTTTAAACGTAATTACTGTGTCGCTAACAGGTGAAGGTACGTCACCATTGAGGCGAGACACTGTTGTTTGTAAAACATTTGTTTTTTTCATTGGTTGTCAGTTTTGAAAGGTGGGCTCTTTTAATTCCTACCTCAAAATGAGTTTCAGTCCCATCTGTACTCTGAGTGGTTTGTTCATATATCATCAATAGCCAGATGTATAGACTGATTATTGATAATTGCGTTAAGGATTATAACATCTGTTTCCCTCAAAAACATGTGGAGAATAGATTAGGATAAAGGCTGGGCACGAACATCCGTCTGGAGGCCCTGTATTTTGTGACAGATGCCTCAACCCTCTACTTGTGACAAAGCCCTCATCCTGTGCTTCTGTAGACTGACTAGGTTTGTGCTTCTGTAGACTGACTAGCAGTGTGTATTCTGTGCTTCTGTAGACTGACTAGCAGTGTGTATTCTGTGCTTCTGTAGACTGACTAGCAGTGTGTATTCTGTAGGGTTCTGTGCGAGCACACTGGTTAGCAGTGTGTCGTGGTATTCTGTGTTTGGTGTAGGGTTTGTGTGTGTGTGTTGCGTAGATCCAGGTTGCTTAGCTCCTGTAGACCCGCATTTAGATTAGTGACATTGTGAAACAGCTTAGACCCAGGTTAGCTTAGCGCCTGTAGATCAGCATTTGTGTATATTGCTTAGACCCCGGTGATTAGCACCGGTTGATCAGCAACAGCTGTGTTTCCACACAGTCCCGTTTTGTTATTGTTTTGTTTCCACTTTTAGAAGTGAGATTTTCTTTCCTTTTGTATAGCGGGGCAACTCTCTTTTGGAGACCCCTTTTGTTGGATAGGGACAGCTTGACCCGTTGTTGGGCCAAGCTGTTTGTGTACATCATTTTACTTACTTGCAGTCATAAATAAACCCACCGGTAACCAACAAACTGGTCGTGTCGTTTCACCTTTTTACCCCTAGCCAAGAGGGAACGTAACACTGGTTTTAACCAGTGTACACATTTCTGTGCTGTTTCTGTATGCGTTAGTATATTAAAGATAACATTTCAGAAAACGTGTACTGTAATAAAAACAAAGTCATGATGTGAGTGAAACATTTTTAATTGTAATATTATTCACCATCCACCTCTTTAAAAATAATGACATTTCAAATGAAAAGCTCCATCTTATAAACAGGGCAATAATAAAATAGACTTTACAAGCATATTTCATGCAATTTTGATATTTAAAAAAACCTTTATTTATTTCCCAGTCAGACGGGACGTTTGCAGTCAGTTAGTCTCACCTGTACAGGCAGTGCTGGAGTGTGTTCAAGGTGAAGAATGAGATCATAATCATTAGAAGCAGTCCAACCAGTCAGACCGCTCACACTGACACAGGCTGCAGCCATCAGACACTTAGATTAGCTTAGTTTAGCATGTATACTATGAAAAGGGGGAAATAGTGAGTGAAAAAATACACATTTAAGTGTACTTAATATATCTCTGTACGAAAACTTAAATTTAAAAACTATTTGGCAACTTGTTTTGGTCCCAGTCAAGAAATAGCCCGACCCATAATCCCCTGTTAAACGTCTTATTGATGTTTTTACTCCTCTGATTTGGTATGGATTAAACAAACTGGATTCAGAGCTGCTGATTGGTGGATTTTGTAACCTTTGGACGGGCTGGCTTTGTCTTCCCCTGTTTCCAGTCTTTATGCTAAGCTAAGCTAACCAGGTGATGGTCTTATTTCTAACAAACATATACAGCAATCTTAATATCTATGATCAGCTGATCCAAGAGGGTTTTAATAGTTTATAAAGCTTCAGAAGAACCAAATCTATCAGACACATGTAGTTAAGTAGAAATGGAAATAGTTAAGTACATTTTTTAAGCTACTTTCCCTAAATTGAGAACTAGTGAAAACTGTACTTCAGTTAGTACATTTAAAAAAAACACAAAAAATAACATTCTTTGTTCCTTTTTTTTAATCCATTGAGGCTTTGTTCAAACTTTACAAGCAGTGTGCAGAGAGGTGGACGCAATACAATTAATCATAACACAACAGACAGCTGAGATGTAACATTTAATTTCCCTAATTTGTTAAACCACTGCAGCCTAATGTTTAATGATCAGGTATTGTTGATTTTCAAAGTAACTGTTTATAATTTTTTTACCAATATACTGTAATTAAAGCATGAATCCTGAATCGACCCCTTTAAAATATACCCATCATTTTTGCCTTTTAAAATTATTAAAAAACAAGTGCATTACTTCCACTAGTAATGTGTGCATGTATGAAACACTTTTTGAACACACAATTCTGAGACAATAAATACTTTTCTTTTCCCCCTGACATATAAAGAAGTGGTAAACGTTTATTTCTGAGTAAATAGTTTTCTGATCACTTCAAGTCATGACGGCAGGTAGTGCAATCCGTAGAATAAACTAGAGTACATTAGAACATACTCATCAGTATTTGATGTGTTGTTATGCGTCTCATCAAGGTGAACCATATGTGATCAGATTCTGAAACATTAACAATGTGTACAATGTACTTCCCCAGTTGAAGACATTTATTACATTTAGTGAGAGTGAATCTTTCTGTAGTAAATCAAATGGTTGTTCTACTCAGTGTGATTGACAGGAGAGATGATCAGAGGGGCAGAGTTTTTACCACCATTGTTAAGATGGGGACCAAAGAATGGGTAGAGTTTCTCTTTGAAGCAGCAGCCAGTGAAGGAGTAGATCAGAGCTGCAGTATCAACATCATAAAAGGAGACCAGACCCTCCTCATAATCCACAAACACCCCCACCTTCTCAGGCTGAGACTTCAGAGAGAGACAGACTGAAGGACCAGCATGAGCTGAGTACTGATTTCCATTCCTCAACACTATCACCCAGTAACCTTTCTGAGGAGACAGTGTGATCTTCCCCTTCCTGTTGATCGACTCTCTGGCCACTCCTAGAGTCCACTCAGTCTTCCCTTTAACCTGAACCTCGTAATAAAATCTTCCTGAAGAGAAACTCTGCTTTGCTAAGACATTAGCACAAGAATCAAATCTCTCTGGATTGTTTGGGAGATTTTTCCTCACATCACCAAGTTTAACTTGTTTTCCATCATCAGACAGGATGAGGTTGGGATGTGCTGTATCAGGATCAAGAGTCACCTCCACCTCAGACTGCTGGACCCTCTTCAGCTCCACCTCAGAGAGCAGCTTCTTCATCTGTTTCCTGAGCAGTCTTCTCCAGCTGAGTCACAGCTCTCCTCACAGTCCCACCATATGAAGGTGGACAGGACCCTGACTTCTGTCCAGTTCTTGGTGGGTGGAGCAGCGTTCAGGGACGTGAAGCTTGGAGGAGGTGGAGCTGGTCTTCAGAGCGTGAGAGCTGCTCCACCTCAGAGCTTCTCTTCTTCAGCTCAGAGACTTCCTGTTCCAGCTCTTTGATGAAGCCTTCAGCCTGTTCCTCTGTCTCTCTCTGCTTCTCTTTGATGGTGTCGATGAGCTCGGCCTGGCTTCTCTCAACAGACTCCTTCAGAGCGGTGAAGACCTGAACACCATCTGCTATCTCTCTGTCTGCTCCTTCCTTACTGAGCTCCACTGAGCGATTCATCTCCTGAATCTTCAGTCGTCTCTTCTGGATCATCTGCTGAATTTCAGCCTCTGTCTTCCCCAGCTCAGCCTTCTTTCCTTCACATCCTTCTTTCAGAGGAACAACATCATGTGTCTTGTGGTCTAAAACAGTGCAGAGCATGCAGACACACACCTGGTCGGTCTTGCAGAACAGCTCCAGCAGTTTATCGTGCTTCACACACATCCTGCTTTCCAGGTTCTCCTCAGGGTCGATCAGCTGATGTTTCTTCAGGCCTGCTCTTGTCAGGTGAGGCTCCAGGTGAGTCTCACAGTAGGACTCCAGACACACCAGGCAGGACTTCAGGGCCTTCAGTCTGGTTACAGTGCAGACGTCACAGGGAACTTCTCCTGGTTTGACAACTTGTTGCTCTGAGCTGCTGCTGCTGGCTTTCTGTTGAGCTGACTGTCTGAACTGAGCAGCCATCTCAGAGATGAAAGTGTTGACCAGCAGCTCAGGCTTTATGTTGAACACCTTTTTGCAGTTGGGACACTGACTCGGGACATTTCTGTCCCAGTGTTCAGAGATGCAGGCTTTACAGAAGTTGTGTCCACATGGTATGGCGACTGGATCAGTGAACACATCCAGACAGATGGAGCACAGAAACTGATCTTCAGTCAGCAGACAGCTGGCAGCAGACATGTCTCTCTGGGGACAAACGTTTTGAAAAAAACAAAACTGTAATTACATATTCTCTATTTGCCAGTTCATAGAGTCCTACGATCACTGGGGTAATTTCCAATTTTGAGAGAGAGAGAGATTTATTTTTTTTGATTTTTCAAACCACTTTTATTCACAAAGCAAATAACCAAACAGACACATTGACACACATTGACAGTTCAGACAACGACTGAAAATAAGATCCTCATTCTCCTCAGAACACAAAGCATTTTTAACCACATGGCCTCAAATTCTCCCACATTTTTTGTTAAGCAAAAGTAACCGTAGTCCGCTTTCAGTCTTGCTTTAACCATCCGCTTGAAAATCGAAACTGCATCGGTATCCAATGATCCCGCAACTTTATTCCTCCTGCTGAGGTAGATGGCCATTTTAGTCTGCCCCAACAAAAAATTAAAAAGCTGACTTTTGCACTTTTGCTTCTGGCTGTACCTACAACCCAAAATGAACATTGACTTAGAAAAAACCACATTAAACAAAATCAACATCTGAGTGAGTAACTGAAAAAGACAAAGGAGTCGACCACATTCTGTAAAACAATGAAAAATGTTTTCCCTCTGTTCACAGAAAGGACAGGCGTCAGACACTGTAGGGTTGATCACTGAAACAAACGCATTAACAGCTAACCGCAGCGTGGAGAATCCTCCACTGGAGAGCCCCACCCCTCTTAGTCAGCGGAGGCTTGTAGAGCGCTCTCCACTCAGGCCTCTGAGCCTCCGTCAGGCCCAGGTGGGCTCTCCACCGGGTGTCCACTCGCTCTTGGAGTCTGCTCTGATTCAGCACCTTTGTCACCAAATAATAAAATGTTTTGTTGGACATGGTGCTAAACTTAAAATCAGTAACATTGTCCAACTTTAACAAAAACCCCTCACAACTGAGATCAGGAAAACATTGCATCTCTGGAAAAGAGTCATTGTCATTTGGAGACTTCAGTCCGTTACAGTGAGCAGCGATCAGCGCCAGCTCTGACTGGCTGAGCTGCTGTTTCCAGCTCTGCAGCAGGAGGCTGACCACCCGGACTGACCTGAGGCTCAGACGTGAGGCCAGGCCTGCAGCGTTGTCCAGACGGGGGCCACACACCTCCACCACCTGGCCCAGCGTGAGGATCCTCTCCTCACAGAGTCTCTGTTGTAGAGAAGGCCCTACTCCACACACAAAACGAGATCCACGGACCACTGGCTCTCTGAGGAGCCAGAACAGTGAGCCACAGCACTCTGGTCTCTCTTTTTTGAGTAGTCCCCACACCTTGAAGAGACCTCCATAGAAACCCGAGAGATTGTTCAGGTGTAATCCTTTCAGGTCCATTAGAAACAGCGACTTAGCCAGACCACCACAGTGCTCCAATAAGGCCCGAGCTACGGGTCTCCAGACCAGGTCAGCAGGTCCAGTCAGGAACCTCTGGACGAACCGGAGCCTGAAGGCTTGCCAGGTGAACCAGGCCATGTCCCCCCTCCTCCTTTGGCAGGAACAGGACGCTCTGAGGGACCCAGTGCATACGGTCCCAGAAGAAGTCCACCATGAGAGCCTGCACCCTGGACAGCAGGTTTACGGGTGGGTCGGTGCACGCCAGCCGGTGAGCCAGCATGGAGGAAACAAGGTTGTTTAAAATAAGGATTCTCCCTTTAAAAGAAAGTTTGGGAAGGATCCACTTCCACTTCTTTAACCGGCCTTCCACTTTCTCTATAAGCCCGTCCCAGTTCTTCAAACAAAATGTGTCATCACCAAGATAAATACCCAGTTACTTTAACCCTGCCCTTTTACAACCAAGGCCCCCAGGTAACAACAAGCTGTCAATACTGCCCTCTCCTCCTGCTAAGGCCTCACTTTCCCCCAGTTGATCAATACTGCCCTCTCCTCCTGCTAAGGCCTCACTTTTCCCCCAGTTGACTCGAGCAGATGAGATTTTGCAAAAATTGCTCACAGTTTCAGTTAAAACATTGATGTCATCTTGTTTTTTAACAAAGACCATTATGTCATCCACATACGCAGACAATTTAAAGACATCCCTACAGCCAGGAAAAGAAAAACGCTGTAACTTTGACCCGGTGTAAAAAGGGCTCTATGGCCAGGGAGTAGAGCATCCCGGACAAAGAGCAGCCCTGTCGGACTCCTCTCTGAGCTTCAAAAGGAGCACACAAACTACCGTTTATCTTCAGTACACTCTCAATGTCCCTGTACAAGACCTGGATCTTGGCTATGAGACCAGAGCTGAACCCAAAAGCTTCCAGCGTCTGCCACAAGTACTGGTGTTCAACTCGGTCAAAAGCCTTTTCTTGGTCTAGAGAAATCAGACCAAGCTCACAGCCCAATGAACCGGAGAGGTCCAAAACATCTCGAATTAGAGTCACGTTGTCAGTTATCAACCTGCTGGGTACACAGTATGTCTGGTCTACGTGAATGACATGCTCCATCACTTTTCTCAGCCTCGTCGCTAACACTTTGGAAAGCAGCTTGTAGTCGGTACGGAGTAGAGACACAGGACGCCAGTTCTTAATCTCCTGCAGGTCTCCTTTCTTAGGGAGGAGAGTGAGCACAGCTCTCCTGCAACTCAGAGCCAACCTCCCGTTACTTAGACTGTCTCTGAGCACACTCAGCAGGTCGTCACCTATAACTGGCCAGAGAGCCTTATAGAAGTCTGCAGGCAGGCCGTCTATGCCAGGAGCCTTCCCACTCTGCATGCTCTGCAGGGCCTCCTGCAGCTCCTGGGCAGAGAGCTCCACCTCCAGCTCAGCATGGTCCTCCTCAGGGACGTTAGGAAGGCCCTCATAGAACGACTGCGCCACCTCTGGCTCGGCCTGGAACTCTGTTCTGTAGAGCTCTTTGTAGAACTCCACAGCACACTGACGAATGTCGGCGGACTCCTGAAGCAGCTGCCCAGCATTGGATCGCAGGGAGTGCATCAGCCTCCTCTGACCATTCTTACGCTCGAGACCAAAGAACAAGTGAGAGGGAGCATCCATTTTCACGATGTTCTGAAACCGGGATCTGACCAGAGCACCCTGAGCAGAAAACCCCAGCAGGTCAGACAGAGCTGAGTTTTTACTTTTGAAAACTTCAACATGTTCTCGCTCTCCTGTGGAGTGTGCCAATCCCTGCAGCTCCACCACTTCTCTCTCCAGAGCTCTCAGAGATCTAGCCATGTCCTTTGTGACATTGAAAGTGTACTGCAGGCAAAGCTGCTTGATCTTCACTTTACCTACATCCCACCACTGCTGAAGAGAATTGTACTCACTCTTAGATAAACGGTAGTTTTCTCAAAATAATTTTAAAACATTTTTAAAATGGTTGTCGGCCAACAGAGAAGCATTAAAGTGCCAATACGCACTATTACACTTAACATGATTAATAAACTTGTACGAGGGAATGGTCAGAGATTCCCACTGGACTGATGGAGCAGCTTCTGCTCACATTAATGTGATGGTTAAAAACATAGACACGATCCAGCCTAGCCAGAGACAACAGGTTATCCCTAGAGTGCACCCACGTGTGCTGCCGCTGGCCCGGGTGGAAGTGCCTCCAAACATCACACAGCTCAAAGCTTTCTGTTAGTCTCATGAAGGCACTCTTCGAGGCAGCATGCGGTTCCTGGTGGTTCCTATCCAGCACAGGGTTCTCAGTTGAAGTCACCCCCCCAGGAACAGATACTCCCCACTATCACAGGTGCTAAGAGTGTGTTTTAGTTTATCAAAAAACAAAAGCCTCTCTCTCACACTGGGAGCAGAAACATTTATAAAACATATTTTAACTTTTTCAAATTCAGCATTTATTTTGAGCAAGTGTCCTGGGATGACCTCATCGACCGTACAGGAGAAGGGTGTAAAGCCCCTCGCAAAGAGAATGGCAACCCCTCCACTATTGCTGTGCTTATGGCTGAAGAAGCCCTCCCCCCCATTCCCTCCTCCAGTCACTCTCGTTCTCAGCAGTGCTGTGAGTTTCCTGGAGAAACGTTACATTTAAACTCTTGTTTCCTAATAAAGTAAATAAAGATGCTCTCTTAGCATCCCCTCGAGCACCGTTAATGTTTAAAGAGCCCAGCTTATGTCACTCATAATGAAATTATAGTTGCATCCTAACAAAATCAAAAACCTGGCTGAAGAAAAAATAAATAAAGAAATAAAACCAAGATGTACTTATTCATCATTCTTTGCAGTTTCCCCTCTAATCCTCTGAAGTATCTTCTTTAACCGAGCCTTCTCTGGGCCGCTGAAGAAAGGTTCCCCTAAGGCTTCTTTGCGCCGCATGAGAACCCTGGCAGTATTGTGAAAGATCTGCAAATCTGCAAAAAAGTCATCTAACTTCACCCCCCTCCACCCCTTAGTTTCCACCAGAAAGATCTGATCCTCTGGAAAGAGTACTCCTCTCCCTTTGCTACCTCAACGATGTCAAAGAATGACTCACTGTCACTGTCCTCTGAGTCCTCTGAGACTCCCTCTGGCTGAGAGGAGGAACACAGCGACTCCTTCTTTGACACCTTCCCTTTCTGAGCCACACTTCCTTTGCTCACTTGTTCGTTTTTTCCTTTTAACAGGTAACCTTAACAAATCCTCATCCATTACCACATCCTCTAGAACAGACTCAGCCACTCTGGCTGCAGTGTGCTCACTATCTGATTTCTGTGTGACCTGAGTGTCTGTGTGTGATACTGTGTGTACCGGCTGCCTGTGTGCTTTCTACGCGTGAAACCGTTGGCTCTGCCACGGACCGACTGACCTGCGGTTCCACCACCTTCGTTTCCGCCGCGGGCGCGGGCCCGGCCGTGGACAAAACAACCAGCAGCGGCTCCGCAGCTGGCGCGGACCCCAGCACCGGCGGCCCGGCCGTGGACAAAGGGACCTGCAGCGGCTCCGCCGCGGGCTCGGACCCCAGCACCGGCGGCCCGGCAGTGGACAAAGGCAACCAGTAGCGGCTCCGCCGCGGGCACCGTCGGGCCGGCTGCGAGCGCGGATACCACGGGTCAGAGCCATATAATAGAAGAGTTATGACATCTCCGTTCACTCCAATGGACCACTTTTTTACAGCAATGGCGGATCGTGGAGCCTCTCAATCGTTCCCCGGAAGTTAGCGCCAAGGCTAGCAGAGCTGTGGAGTTGCAGCATAATAGACCGTTCGTGACGGACTTTTAAAGGTATGAAGAAGGTTTAAAGATTTATATTGCGGATATTATCAGTACATCTGATTCAAATTGAACATGTGTATTAAAGGATGTCAGTGGATTATCCCTAAATTAGTAGATTTAGGGAACGTTTACAGATAACAGATCAAGCTAGGATACCGAAGGAAGTTAGCAACAGACGTTGAACAACCTTTTAATTGTAAATTCCGTTCTCTTAATGTCTATTTGGTCCAACGTTGTTGAATTAGAGAAGAGGGGGCTTCTAAACGGGATTGTATGCGGGGGGTGAGGGAGTTAAATATTAGATACATATAACTTTGGTGCGTGTAAGAGTGAGTGTTTTTAGCAGAGCCATATTGTGTCCTTGTGATTATGTTGATTATTACCTGTGTATAATGTTGCAGCTCAGCTGATTTTGGATTGATGGCAAAGGGAGAGGAACTTAAGTGAGAGTGAACACACAAGGTAAGTTTAATACTACTGTTTTATATAAGTAAGCATACTAAACATGTATTCTATCACTGTATTATATAAGTAATCTTGTTAGTAACCTACTGTATGGCAGGTGGAGGGGCAGTGATGTTACAGGTGGAGGAGCAAAACTGCAAGACTGCAAACTCACAAGACAGAGAAATCAAAGTTTGTTCTCCAGAGAAGAGGTTGATTTCACTTCAATTTTTTCATATTTTCTAAAGATGTGGAAATGGCACAAAAAAAAACTAGAGAGCTGTAACCAAGACAACTGTAACAACATGAGTAGACAGCCACCAAGGTTTTCAAGTCCCTCTCTTACTCCATTTTGCCAACCCAAACTTCCAGGTACATGACGGGACACCTTGCTTGTTTTTGTTGTTTGCGCTCCTCTGGCAGGTGGAGGGCAGTGATCCCTTCCCTTCTTCCCTCAATCTTTGAGATTAATGTAAGTAGAAGACATGGCACTGTAAATGTTCGAACATTTAAAATATTATACCACTTAAAAATAAGAAATATTACTTTTGTTACTAAGAGTTCATACTTATTATACCTGTGTCACCTTTCACACTATAGCTGTGATCATGAGCTATGGGCTTTGTAGATACAGGTCCCGGGGTGAATCGTGGTGCAGGGGGCCCTTCTCTTTTTGACCACAGGGCGATGCACGAAGATGGTGGGTATAGCCTCTGCTCTCAGCCTAGTCTTGCCCTTTTTTGTCTTGACAAACTGGTCTGCATCAAAATGTGCCTGCGGAGTGACTTGAGGTTACTTCACACACAGAACAACTGTGTCTGAATCTGTGTCTGCCCACATACATATTCCATAGTTGTTGAATACACAGTATTAGGAAACACTTTATACTTACTGGACATGTTATACTCATTACATACTGTATATACAATATGACCAAGAATGTGAGACAACTTTATAGAAATTCATATCACATATGTTACTGATGCCATTTGTCATACTTTGTTAAACTCACAAATAATAAAGTTCCATAACTTCAGTTGGGAACAAAGACAACACCTTATCTCGCCAAGGCATTTCCCATTCAATAGGTGTGCTATATAGGTGTGTATAACCCTTTCTCCTGTCTGTTTATCCCTCTTTCAGCACAAGAACCAGAGGGGGATTCAATGGAGCCTGAATACCTGCACTGAGACCCTCACCCTGCACCCTGAGTCTCAACTCTCAGTGTTTTTCAAGCCTTTCCCTGTTTTTTGTATTAAACAAAACATTAAGCTTTCCCATGGTGTGGTTTTCGTTTTGTGAAAAAAGTGCAAATGCAGTGTTTGTATATAAATCACATATTTTTTGCTGTTGGTCGTGAAATTGCTCCTGCTTCCTCCGCTCTGTGTCAGTGGGGAAGCTGTACATTCGTACTCCTTTCTCTGAGCGATTGGAGCAATCCCCAGGCAGCACAGCAAACCATGGTGGCGACTAGGAGGCAGCACAGCAAAACCAGGACAACACGGAGGAAAAGGCACAGACAACTGCATGATATGCTATTCAATGTTTATTGAATTCCATGTATTTGCAATGGATGTTCCTAAAACAACACATTTAAACATCATCATCATCATGCTGCTGCTGCTAGTCCTTTGATAGTTACCTGTCTGTCTCCTGTCCTTTCTGAAAGCCATAAAGATGACATTAGTCATTTAGATAACTTGTGTCCTCAATTACCATGGTTACTGAAACTACCATGAATTTAAGAAAATGGTAGACATTAATCTAATCTGAATTTTAAAAGCATTACTTTAGATCCCTCCCTCTAAATATATCAATAAACATTAGAAAGTGATGCTCCTGACCAACCATACAAGTTTAAGAAGATAATATTGGTTTTAAAGAATTCAAAGCTATAAATAAACAGCAACAGGCTCTTTAACCAAGGCACTGTTAGCCTAACATGTAAACTAGTTCACACTAATCCTAATATTATCACTTAATATTAGCAAATTCTATTTTATTTTTTAAAACATATTGATGTAATACATACACATATCGATTTGTTGTATAAATATTGGCAAATCAAAACCTTTATTCACTAATAATTACCAAAAATCGTAGTTCTATCTCCTGTTATCAATGCATTCACATGCCCCGCCATGAACTTCCGGGGAACGATCCGCTTCTACATGAACCACGTGACGATAACCGTTTTTGGACTTCCGTTGTCATAACTCTTCTATTATATGGCTCTGCCACGGGTGAGTCACCCGCCCTCTCCGGGCACGCGCGGATCAGGTGTCCTGCCGCTCCACAACCATAACATTTCAAAATGTCAGACGTAACATGGACAGTATACACAAAATCATCAATTTTAAACTTGAGAGCCAGATTAAGTTCCCCTTCATCCTTTTTCAGGACCATAAGCACCTGGCTCCTAAAAGAACAAACGTGCTTGAGGTGGCGGGGATTTGCAGCCCAGGGGGGGTCAACTTAATGGGAGAACGCAAGCTGGCCGTATCGAGCAGCTCTCTCTCCAACAACTCGTTTCTCAAAAGGGGGTACATTAGAGATGATGACTTTTTGTAGGCTGGAGTGACCAGGGGTAGAGCACGGGTAACAGCGTCCCTTTAATCACTAGCCACCGCTCTCCACCAGCTGGTTAGCTTTCTTCCGTGCAGTCTAAAAAAATAACCACTGCACTGTTCAATGCGGGAGGCAATTTAACTCTGCCATATCCCACCCACATCCCACCACAAGAGCCCCCACAAGCCACCCACACTCCTCCACCGACAAACAACCGACAGGTGTAGAGAGCTTGATGGGCGTGTTGGCGAGTCAGCTTCTCTAACACAGCGCAGCTGCCACGGAACGCCATGCCGGGCGGCGTGACTGCAGCTGCAGCCCGCTCGACAAACATTAGACAAACAATTCACCAGTGCAACCAAACAAAACACCACCAAAAAAACAACCAAAGTCGTGAGTGATGCACAAAGACATAAACTATCACCCAGAGAAAAATGAATTGTTAACAATGGTTTGAAAAGTTGTACAACTTTAAACGATCGCTCTCCGC